>NC_142472.1:80175480-80800480 GCF_049115385.1 Moschus berezovskii
TTCTTTGATTTATACACAATAATCTATAAATAACTGCCACTCTTTTATAATTAGAATAATGAATAAAAATACATATGTTGTTTTAAAGTTCATTAGTAGTTGGGACAAAAGTAGTAAAAATTTATTGCGCACCTATGCGATCTATGCAAAGAAATAGAGGAAAATAACAGAATAGGAAAAAAAAAGAGATCTCTTCAAGAAAATTAGATATACCAAGGGAACATTTCATGCAAAAATGGGCTCGATAAAGGACAGAAATGGTATGGACCTAACAGAAGCAGAAGATATTAAGAAGAGGTGGCAAGAATACACAGAAGAACTGTACAAAAAAGATCTTCACAACCAAGATAATCACGATGGCATGATCACTCACCTGGAGCCAGACATCTTGGAATGTAAAATCAAGTGGGCCTTAGAAAGCATCACTATGAACAAAGCTAGTGGAGGTGAAAGAATTCCAATTGAGCTATTTCAAATCCTGAAAGATGATGCTGTGAAAGTGCTGCACTCAATATGCCAACTAATTTGCAAAACTCACAGTGGCCACAGGACTGGAAAAGATCAGTCTTCATTCTAATCCCAAAGAAAGGCAATGCTAAGGAATGCTCAAACTACTGCACAATTGCACTCATCTCACACGCTAGTAAAGTCATGCTCAAAATTCTCCAAGCCAGGCTTCAGTAATATGTGAACCGTGAACTTCCAGATGATCAAGCAGGTTTTAGAAAAGGCAAAGGCACCAGAGATCAAATTGCCAACATCCGCTGGATCATGGAGGAAGCAAGAGAGTTCCAGAAAAACATCTATTTCTGCTTCATTGACTATGCCAAGGCCTTTGACTCTGTGGATCACAATAAACTGTGGAAAATTCTGAAAGAGATGGGAATCCCAGACCACCTGACCTGCCTCTTGAGAAACCTGTATGCAGGTCAGGAAACAACAGTTAGAACTGGACGTGGAACAACAGACTGGTTCCAAATAGGAAAAAAAGTATGCCAAGGTTGTATATTGTCACCCTGCTTATTTAACTTATATGCAGAGTACATCATGAGGAACGCTGGGCTGGAAGAAGCACAAGCTGGAATCAAGATTGCCAGGAGAAATATCAATAACCTCAGATATGCAGATGACACCACCCTTATGGCAGAAAGTGAAGAGGAACTCAAAAGTCTCTTGAGGAAAGTGAAAGAGGAGAGTGAAAAGGTTGGCTTGAAGCTCAACATTCAGAAAACGAAGATCATGGCATCTGGTCCCATCACTTCATGGGAAATAGATGGGGAAACAGTGGAAACGGTGTCAGACTTTATTTTTTGGGGCTCCAAAATCACTGCAGATGCTGATTGCAGCCAGGAAATTAAAAGACGCTTACTCCTTGGAAGGAAAGTTATGACCAACCTAGATAGCATATTAAAAAGCAGAGACATTACTTTGCCGACAAGTTCCATCTAGTCAAGGCTATGGTTTTTTCCGTGGTCATGAATGGATGTGAGAGTTGGACTGTGAAGAAAGCTGGTCGCCAAAGAATTGATGCTTTTGAACTGTGGTGCTGGAGAAGACTCTTGAGAGTCCCTTGGACTGCAAGGAGATCCAACCAGTACATCCTAAAGGAGATCAATCCTGGGTGTTCATTGGAAGGATTGATGCTAAACCTGAAACTCCAATACTTTGGCCACCACATCCGATGAGTTGACTCACTGGAAAAGACTCTGATGCTGGGAGGGATTGGGGGCAGGAGGAGAAGGGGATGACAGAGAACAAAATGCCTGGATGGCATCTCCTACTCGATGGACATGAGTTTGAGTGAACTCCGGTAGTTAGTGATGGACAGGAAGGCCTGGCGTGCTGTGATTCATGGGGTCGCAAAGAGTTGGACACGACCGAGCAACTGAAATGACTGACTGACTGACTGATGCCTTGCCTATTTACTGTTGTTGTTCAGTCGCTCAGTCATGTCCGACTGTTTCAGCCCCATGAACTGCAGCATGCCAGGCTTCCCTGTTCTTCACCATCTCCTGAAGTTTACTCAAACTCATGTCCATGGAGTTGGTGATGCCATCCAACCATCTCGTTCTCTGTTGTCCCCTTCTCCTCTCACTTTCAGTCTTTCCCAGAATCAAAGTCTTTCCCAGTGACACATCTCTTCACATAAGGTGGCCAAAGTATTGAAGCGTTAGCTGCAACATCGGTCCTTTCAATGAGTATTCAGGCTTGATTTCCTTTAGGATTGACTGGTTGGATCTCCTTGCAGTCCAAGGGACTCTCAAGAGTCTTCTCCAACACCACAGTTTAAAAGCATCAAGTACTCAGTGCTCAGCCTTCATTATTGTCCAACTCTAACATCCATACATGGCTACTGGAAAATCCATAGCTTTGACTAGATGGACCTTCGTCAGCAAAGTGATATCTCTATTTTTTAATATGCTGTCTAGGTTTGTCATAGCTTTTATTCCAAAGAGCAAGTGTCTTTTAATTTCAAGGCTGAAGCTACCATCCACAGTGATTTTGGAGCCCAAGAAAACAGTCTGTCACTGTTTCCACTGTTTCCCCACCTACTTGCCATAAGTGATGGGACTGGATGCCATGATGTTAGTTTTTTGAATGTTGAGTTTTAAACCAGCTGTTTCACTCTCTTCTTTCACCTTCATCAAGAGTCTCTTTAGTTCCTCTTATCTTTCTGACCTAAACGTGGTGTCATCTGCATATCTGAGGTTATTGATATTTCTTCCGACAATCTTGATCCCAGTTTGTGCTTCATTCAAGACTATGTATTGCTTATTTGATCAGAATTTATGTTATAAGTGATTTGTGTGTGGATGTTTCTGTAGGCAGGATATCTAAAGGCCTAAAATATTCCTCTTTGACATATTAATCATTATAAATTGGTTATTTTTAGAGAAACAGCACATGGGGAAGGACTCTGAAAACCAAAAAGCTGCTGCCTTTTTGTAAGTAAAGGCAGCAAATTTAACTTTTTCATTGATCTGGGTTCGATCCCTGGGTAGGAAAGGTCCCCTGGAGAAGGGAAATGCTACCCACTCCAGTATTCTGACATGGAGAATTCCATGGACTGTATAGACCATGGGTAGCCAAGAGCCGGACAGGACTGAGAGACTTTCACTTTCCCTTTACAATTGTAACAGAAATCTCCATGTACTTGAATGTCTCACTTCTGTACCTGAATCAGGAGGATGCCCAAATACCTGGAAACTCTTATCAATGGTAAGATCAATACAATAATCAATACAATCATCGTTGTTTACTCTGTGTTTTCTTGTAACACCCAAGACTAACTTTCTTCTTTCTCAACACCCTATTCTATCTTTTGCAGAGGATGGTATTTAAGATACAGGCTTTGGATATTTTGATGAGTTATTCAGTTTTTTTGAATCTCTCCCATGTATATGTGTTATCAAAATTTGCTTGACTTTCTCCTGCTGATCCGTTTAATGTCAATGTTATTATTAGGCAAGCTGAAAAACATAGAAATGTAGAGGAAAATTTATTTCTCCCCAACATCTCCATAATGTAACCCTCTGAAGAAAGGACATCCCCAAATTAGAGTAGTTTCAGGGGACCTGTGTTCTGTTTTGATATTAAAGTAGAAGAGAAGAATATACACAGATGGAGTTATTAAGTACAGGGCAAGATCCTGGGAAAAAAGTGATTGCTTTGGAAATTCCAGTTTTGTGATGAAAATCTCTGTAGCAGAAATTCACCTCATGATTAACTGTTACATATAGGATGCCTGAGGCTGACTTCAGGCATTGTTCAACTAAAGAGAACAAACAATATGATCAAGACTTGTTTGCCATCTCTTGGTTTTTCTTTACTCTATACACATATTTCATGTTTTTGTGCTGTAAATAAATGTCTTCTCTATGCTTAAGGAAGAGAGTCACTAGAAACAACTTCAAGTGAAGTTACTTCACATTTATAATAATGGATCCTTAAAGGCAATTGGTAAATTTTAGTGGAAACAGTGACAGAATTTATTTTGGGGGGCTCCAAAATCACTGCAGGTAGTGACTGCAGCCATGAAATTAAAAGACACTTACTCTTCAAAATAAAAGTTATGAACAATATAGACAGCGTATTAAGAAGCAGAGGCATTACTTTGCTGACAAAGGTCCATCTAGTCAAGGGTATGGTTTTTCCAGTAGTCATGTATGGATGTGAGAGTCGGATTATAAAGAAAGCTGAGCACCAAAGAATTGATGCTTTTGAACTGTGGTGTTGGAGAGGACTTTTGAGAGTTCCTTGGACTGCAAGGAGATCAAAACAGTCCATCCTAAAGGAAGTCAGCCCTGAATATTCATTCGAAGGATTGATGCTGAAGCCAAAACTCCAATACTTTGACACCTGATGTGAAGAGCTGACTCATTTGAAAAAACCCTGATGCTGGGAAAGATTGAAGGTGGGAAGAGAAGGGTATGACAGAGGATGAGATGGTTGGATGGCATCACCAACTCAAAAGACATGAGTTTGAGTAAACTCTGGGAGTTGGTGACGGACAGGGAGGCCTGGCACACTGCAGTCCATGAGGTTGCAGAGAGTCAGACATGACTGAGCAAATGAACTCAGCTGAACTGAAGTTTTCTTAACTAGCTCTTGAAGAGAAAACTTGGAAAAGGCTTTTGTTAGCCTGACTCAAGTCATACATCTCTATCTGAATAAATTGTGGTCTTGGGAATATGACACTAAAACATAACAGGACACTCTAAGGCTCTCCAGATACAAATCCTCTCAGAGTACCACATTTCTTGTTTGTAAAAAATAGAGACTAAAAAAGACTAACCTTCATTTAGTCTCCTGGGTCTTGCCTGAGTTCCAACAGGCAGATTCAAATAATTGCTTATCAGAGAAGTGATGGAATGCAGAAAACAAAGGAGGAGCAAAATAATAATAAAAGTGCAGTCATGGAGAAGGTCCTGGTCCTTCTTTAAGGACTATACACAGTATATTTGAGTTTTTCTATAGGAACTACCAAAACTCAACATTCAAAAATCTAACATCATGTATCTGGTCCCATCTCACTTCATGGTAAATAGAAGGGGAAAAAGTGGAAAGGGTAACAAATTTTATTTTCTTGGGCTCCAAAATCAGTGTGCACAGTGATTGCAGCCACAAAATTCAAAGATGCTTGCTGCTTGGAAGGAAAGCTATGACAAACCAAGTCAGTGTATTAAAAAACAGAGTTGAAAGACAGACATCACTCTGCCTACAAAGGTCCATATATTCAAAGTTTTGGTTTGTCTAGTAGCCAGGTACAGATGTGAGAGTTGGACCATAAGGAAGGCTGAGTGTCAAAGAAGCAATGTTTTTGAACTGTGGTACTGGAGAAATCTCTCTCTTGAGAGTCCCTTGGACTCCAAAATCAAACCAGTCAGGAAATCAACCTTGAATATTCATTGGAAGGGCTAATGCTGAAGCTGAAACTCCAATATTTTGGCCACTTGGTGCAAAATGCTAACTTATTGGAAAAGACCCTGATACTGGGAAAGATCAAACACAAAAGGAGAAGAGGGCAGTAAAAGATGAAATGTTTGCTTAGCATCACTGACTCAATGGATATGAATTTGAGCAAACTCCAGGAGACAGTGAAGGGCAGAGAAGTGTTGCAGTCCACGGGCTGGCAAAGAGTCAGACACTACTTAATGACTGAACAACAACAACAAATGGCAACTTCAGGCTGAGCACAAGATTCCTGTAGCCCTGCCCTGTTCCCTCACCAACAATCAGATGAAAGTCTGCACACAGTGGAAGATAAAAGACTCTGATCCCTTCCCTCAAATAGTTCTCCCTTTAAAAACTTTGATAAAAATAAAATAAAATAGCAAATGCTGATTAAAAAAATAAAAGCTATAATAGTTTAGAGGAGTCTTCAGAGCTATTTTTTGGACACAAGTCCTCCTCTCCCCAGGTTACTGGCCTAATGAATAAAGCAGTCTTTCCTTTTCCAACCAACATTTGCTGCTTGAGTATTGACTTTCAACTATGAGCAGCTGAACCTGAGTATGGTAAACAACATCATTAGACAGTCTTAAATTAAATGCTCACCCCTGGAATATGTTTAGGAACAGAGCAGCGTGACAACAACTACCCCAGATCTGTATATGAGAGGAGTAATTCTCTGGAAGAAGATATGCCAGACATGTTGTATGCAGTTGTATGTAGTTCACGCTCTCTTGTAACAGTGGTCCCCAAGGAAGAAATAAATATTTCAAATAGAAGAGAGGATTTGACACTTTACAAGAGACCACAAACTCAGGTCCTATGAAAACGACTGAGAAATGAATCATGTAAGCCTCAAAATGCATGAAAAAAGAAAGAGTTAAAAACAAAACTGATTTTTATAACGATGAAATCTCTAATAATCAAATTTTACTATGATTGAAACTGAGCAGGACCCTCTGATTCTGTCCAAAAGCCTTTTATTGTCCCTTGTGTCTAGTTTGTAGGAAAAGACTTCAACATTCTAGACCTTTCCTGAGCTTCCACAGGATAGATTCAAAAGGTTACTAAAAGGAAAAAAGGATGAACAGCCAAGAAATAATATGCAGTGATAAAATAGGGTCCTGGGTCTTTCTCCAGAGATATACAGAACAATATATCTTTGAGTCCTTCTGCAGGAACTAAGGCTGCCTCTTGGGTGGAGGATGGTAATTTCAGGCTGAACACAAAATTTCTGGAAAATCCCCCTGTTACCTAACCACCAATCAATCAGAAGAAACTCATATACCCTGAAACCCTCACTCCACATTTTGCCTGTAAAAGTTCTTCCCCCAAAACCATTGGATCTTTTGAGTATCAGCTTCCCATTCTCTTTGCTTTACCTGCAATAAGTGCTTCTTTGTTCCAAACTCTGACATTTTGGTTTGGTTTCACTGTGTTTTGGGCACATGAACTTGTATTTGGCAACAAGATGACAACCACACTACTTCTGACTAATATTTATTAAGCACCTATGCTCTACCTAGCATACTATATAGTTTATCTCATTCAATTTTGAACAGAAGCTCAATGAGATACATTTTATTATTATCTCTATACAGCAAATGGAGAATTTGAAACATATCTAGTTTTATTAACCCGGGTTCACAGCCAGTTTAAAAAAAAAAAGAGAGAGAGAGTCAAGATTCATGGTCAGATTTTATTTCAAATGTCATGTTCTTAACTAAATAGCCTGTTACATTTTTAGTTCCTCAAAGCAGGAATTGTGCTTTTAAAAATCTGTATGCTCAGTGCCTATAATTTCACCTGGCACACAGTATGTGAATATGTGCTTGTTTAATGACTACATAAATGTGCATCTTCCAGCTTGGAAGTCTCAGATTTCCCCTTTTGAACTATTCTCAGCATGAAGTTTTGTACGAAGTAAAGAATACTTCCTTCTTACTTATAAACCCATAGAAAGATTGCACAGCAGTTATTTCCCTTCCAAATAATGCTAGATTTATTTGTCCATTTTTTTTTTTTCAAAACTACGAATTGAGGGATTTCTATAAGTGTCTAGCACTGATTTGGCCTTCACGATTAAAGAAAAATCCGAGTCAAGAGTTTATATTCTAGTGGAAAAAAGGAGATGGACCATAAACGGTGAACATAATATATAAATAAATTACCCACTATAGTAGTAAACAAATCCTATGGGAAAAATAAGACATCAGTTCAGTTCAGTCATGTCCGATTCTTTTGAGACCCCATGGACTGCAGCACGCCAGGCTTCCCTGTACATCACCAACTCCCTGACCTTGCTCAAACTCATGTCTATCGTGTCAGTAATGCCATCCAACCATCTCATCCTCTGTTGTCCCCTTCTCCTCCTGCCTTCAATCTTTCCCAGCATCAGGGTCTTTTCCAAGCAGTTAGTTCTTTGCATCAGGTGGCCAAAGTATTGGAGCTTCAGCTTCAGCATCAGTCCTTCCAGTGAATATTCAGGACTGATTTCTTTTATGATGGATTGGTTTGATCCCCTTGCTGTCCAAGGGACTTTCAAAACATAATATAAGACATAATGTAAGGGAAATTCAGCAAGCAGGAGGTTAGAGAAAAGAAGGAAAATAGTGATACAAAAATAGGCTGTACCACATCAACATGTTTCAGTAATTGCCATGAGAAAGCAAATTAACTTTTATTTTATATTTATTTGTATTTATTTATTCGACTGCTCCAGGTCTCAATTACAGCACACAATATCTTCCATCTTCCTTGCAGCATGCACGATCTCTAGCTCAGTTGTGCAAAGTCTTAATTGTGGCATGTAAGATCTAGTTCTCCCACCAGGTGACCAGGTATCAAACCCAGGGCCTCTGCATTAGGAGCCTCAAGTCTCAGCCAAAGGACTAGCAGGGAAGTCTGAAAGAGTCAATTCTAATAAAATGTGTGCATTTTCTTAAAGTTTATTTGAAAAAGTTCTTTTAATAATCTCATTTTACTTTATATTTCAATTTTAACTCATTTTATTATACCAGTGCAAGCATAATAACATGTCATCAAAATCATAGGAGCTAGAAAGTAATTATTATGAACCTAGATTATAGTACATATATGAAAATAAGAATTCCACCTAACATTTACATAGTAGTGGCTGAGATTTGAACTGTTTAAATAAAGTCAGTTTAAATGTTATTGCACTGGATAAAATTAAAAAATAATTAAAAAAGGAAAATATGAATTTTAGCCATTTTTAAAATGCTGGATTCTTATTGACCAAACAGAAATAAAAAAGTATCATTTTTGTTTTCATAAATTTTCTCATTCTACGGGACTATATACAGAATTAAGAAAAGGATTAATATTTTAACTTCTTGGGGGAATATAGAAATGTCACATCATTCATTTATTTAAAAAAAAATTGACTCAGGAAAGCACAAGTTGATTTAATTTAAAAATCTAGTTATAGGAATGTTCTTTTGTTAATTTTCTCACAGGATAGTAACTGACAGAGCCCCTTAGTGGTCTATGGTGTAGGGGCTTCAATGTACAAATCTGTAATTAACACATAGTTGTTGATCAGGTTCTAAATTGTGTCCAACTCTTTGTGACCCCATGGACTGCAGCATGCCAGTCTTCTCTGTCCTGAACTATCTCTTGGAGTTTGCTCAAGTTCATGTCCACTGAGTTAGTGATGCTATCTAACATATAATGATTTTATAAATACCGATGTAAACACAACGTTGGAGATGCTTAATCATTTGCATCTTGTCTGGCAAGCTGATTTAGTTCCTTAGTTAAATCACATACAAAAAACAACAAACAAAACATTAAGGAAACTTTAGCCAGATCCTCTGTGACTTCTGAGTTAGTGAAATTTAAATAATTTCTTTTGTGACTTATTTTTATGATAATCACTTTAAACTTAAATCAAGTTTCTTTAAATGACTTTTTATATTTGAATATGTGCACAGTGTCTAGCCTACCACCATGTAACAAAATTCATGTTAGAATTGCAGTTCATATAATTTGGTATCTCTTCACAATCTTAACAATGCTTTTGTTCTAAAGAGCTTTTGATTAAATTTGTGAGGAATATCTGAATAAGTAAATCATTAAAATCCTTATATTCTCAAAAAATAAGTATGAGTAAGAATATCATTAAATTTTAGAACTCTGAATTTAAAGATCATCCCCATCACTTACTAATGACTTTTCACCTCATTGAGCTTCATTTTCTTGACCTAGAAAAGAGCAAAATAATACCTAATTCACAAGGGTGTCCTGAGAATTAAATAGGTAATGTAGCTGAAATTGCTTTGTATTTTTCTAGGTATGTCATGACTGAATGGAACTGTTATTTTGCCAACCACGAAGCAAAGTTTTGTCTTGTTTTCTTCAAAACCTAGTTAAGGGTATATAGATGTCCTGAAATAAAATTCCATTGAATGTTGAATAAAAGTCCTCTGGCAGGATAAATTTTATACAAAGTTCTCTGATAAAAGTTTAACATACACACACACACATACATTGTTTTTTTTTAACAGTCCATGCATAACAGTTCTCTTAGTATAGGATCTATATGGCAAACCAGCAGTTAACCTTAGAGATTAAATGGGAAAAAAAGGAAAAAAAATAAAAATAAAAGGTTACTGCAGAGCAGTTGATCCATTCTGTCAAAATGCCAGCTGTCTCTTGCTCTTGCCTCTTGGTATTATTAAAGCTTGCTCCCAGGCATCTCTGCCTGTCTCTTCTCATCTTCCTTCTCTCTCTTTGTCCCAACCAACATGCTGGCTGCATTGCTCAATTGCTGAACAAATGTAACTTCCTGTCCTCCTCTGTTCAGCCACTTTTTAGCATCACTAAGAGATGCTATTATTAAGACCCTCAATGGAAATCATAAACTAAATATATTCTTTGCCCATCTTACTTTTCATTCTTTTTCAAAAAGATAAGCCATTTGCTTTACACCCCCTAAAATTGCAAATTTCTTTATAACATCAATCTTGCATTTACCTTAAAAACAAATATATATTTAAGTTCAGAAGTTTAATTCGTGTAGAGCTACTTGTTGGTACTGAAATAAATTTGAGCATGATAAGCTAGATGTCAATTTCTGGTTGTAATATGCTTTAATCAACATAAATATAAACAATAAGGTTCATGCTTACCAAATTTTACCATGTGTAATTTTAGTAAAAATGCCCTCCAAAAATATATTGTGGAATGATTAAGAAAACTCTAAATAAATATTGTATTTATGAAAAGTTCAGGCATAATAATGTTGCAGGAAGGGGGTCCCCTTCCAGGACCTGAAAGTGGATTCTTGTCTAACACACAGAAATGAATTATCCAAGGAGACACACAGGTTGACAAAGTAAGAGATTTTATTGGGAAGGCATACTCACCCAAGACGGATGCCAGTGAGAAGGCTTCTGGGAGGCCTTTTGACCTTTCCTGAACTCTTTTGTTTAGTGGTGGCTTATTAGTTCTGTGTTCCTTACTAGGACTTCCTGTCACAAAATAGCTCATGCAAATGGTTATTATGGTGCCCGGCCAGGGATGGCAGTTTCAGTCAGTGCACTTCTCCTAACAATAACACTTTGTGGGCAATTGGAAATACTAGCTATCTTTATATTCACATACGAAAAATATCAATGCTACTCAGTAAGAGAGAAGATATCAAGCTGAACTAAAATATAGGAACACAGAATGTAAATATGTATTAGATTATTAAAATAAATAAAAAAACTCACTATTTCAGGATTTTTTATTTAAATGGCACTGGTCTTTTATATTCCTTTTGTGTAACTGATATACAAAAAAAATCTTTTAAAAATTATTATTCTTTCACATTGATGCAGTGGGTCCTGAAAACCCACCTTTTTCTACAAAACTGAGCTAAGAGGTTTGGTGGCTGGGTATAGAAAGAAGAGAAATTACCAATTGTTGCTACACTTTTTATTATCATAACCAATGATACAATAGCTCCAGCAAAATGAGAAACTTGAATCTATTCCTCTCAGTGGTTATAAAAAGATAATTTTACTTGTATTATCCACTTAGTCCCTGAGTCATGTCCTAATCTTTGTGACTTTGTGGAGTGTAGCCCACCAGGCCCTGGGATTTTCCTGGCAGGAATACTCCAGTGAGTGGCCATTTCCTCCTGCAGGATATCTTCCCAACCCAGGGATCACACCCTCATCTCCTGTGTCTCCTGCACTGCAGAAGGATTCTTTAAATCTGCCACCTGGGGAAGCCCATTATCTACTCTTACCATGGTAAAAATTGCAGTTCCGCTTTGCCTCTCCTTTCAGTGCGTTCTCTTGTCAGTTCTTCCTTTTCTTTTGAAACTCTATATCTGAGAGGGCCCCAGGGTTTCTTTACACCCTAAGAGTGACCCAGGGCTATGACAGTTCCTAGGCTTTGGACTTTAAGCACATTAATAATTCAAAAAAAAATATCTCCAGGCAAGGTTTCTTTTCTAAACATGGCACATTGACATTTTAATGTCTCCAACAGAAATACTGATTCCCAGCCCCCAGATGCATTATTTTTGCTATTATATGAATTAATGAAATATAATTTTACTTTCAGGCTATTTTGTTTTAATTTTCAGAGCTTTTATCACCTCATATGCTACACATTTGCATGCTCATTTGTCCATCTCCACTATAGCCCCTAATCTAAAAGGAAACAATGCACATTTCTTGATTGAATGGGAATGAGAATAAGAACGAATAGGAGTTCTGATTACATAGAAGTCAATAAATACAGTACTATATTACTTTTTACTCTTGTGTTAAAAACTACCACAAACTAAGTAGCTTAAAGATGACTTAAAAAACAAAACAAAACAAACTTACAGTTCTGTTATGCAGTTAGAATAGAAAACAGGAGTCCAAAATGGCGGTGGCTAAAAGACAAGGAAGGGAAAACCCCACGAAAATAGAACAAAGGAAGGTCAAAGGAAGGTCTGAGGACCAGAGTGAGGATTTCAGGTAGAACAGCACTCCTGGCTAAGCCCAATTTGCATAGGGCAGGTCCAGGGGGAAGAAAAAAAAAAAAAACATATAAAAAGAGGAGACAAAGGGCTCTCTCTCTCCCCGTGCACGCTGGGGCGCTCTTCTCTTTGCGTCTTTGCGTTGACATGCCCTCACGCCTGGAAAATGGCTTTTCCTGCTATTATCTAAATAAAATAGAACTGTAACACGGAGCTGTAACACTGATTTGCTAAGAGCTATAACATGGTCCATTCAAGATCTGAGTGCTATAACACGGTCTGTCCAAGACCCAAGAGCTGTGACACACCAAGAGGGGCTTTAATGTCCATCACTCCAAATCTTTGTTGTGATGAGACAGAACTGAGGGGTATACACTCTTTTGACAGTTCTATAGAATAGAACTGATTCTTATCTTCCAATTTTTGCTTCTGGTTTTAAGGACTCTTGTGATCACACTGGACACATTTGATGCCTAAAATTTGGCATCTGTGAACTAGTGTTGAAACAAATCTTGGAGACAGAGCTTTGGGTGAAGTAGAAAAGAATAGCTTTATAGCTTTACCAGGCAAAGAGGGAGAATTTAATGAGTTTTAAAGCAAGAGTTTAAGGGTGGTGTAGCTGATAAATAGGTCTGTATAGGGCCTGCACTCCTTTAGGCTGGTCTTGGATAATCTTGTGATGAACGTCTTTATTTCCTTTAATATGGCCTCAGGTAGCATTCTCTCCCTCTTTCAACAACACAAAAGACAACTCTACACATGGACATCACTAGATGGTCAATACCAAAATCAGATTGAATATATTCTTTGCAGCTGAAGGTGAAGAAACTCTATACAGTCAGGAAAAATAAGACTGGGATTTGATTGTGGATCAGATCATAAACTCCTTAATGCAAAATTCAGACTTAAGTGAAAGAAAGCAGGGAAAACAACTAGGCCATTCAGGTATGACCTAAATCAAACCCCTTATGATTATACAGGGAAAGTGACAAATAGATTCAAGAAATTAGATCTAATAGACTGAATGCTTGAAGAACTATGAATGGAGGTTCATAATCACTGTACAGAAGATGTGATCAAAACCATCCCCAAGAAAAAGAAATGCCAGAATGAAAACTGGTTTTCTGAAGTTTTACAAATAGCTGGGCAAAGAGGAGATGTAAAAGGCAAAGGAGAAAGGGAAAGATATATCCATCTGGATACAGATCTCCAAAGAAGAGCAAGGAGAGGAAAGAAAGATTTCATAAATGAACAATGCAAAGAAATAGAGGAAAACAATAGAATGGGAAAGACTAGAGATCTCTTCAAGAAAATTAGAGATACCAAGGGAACATTTTATGTAAAGATGCACACAATAAAGGACATAAAGAGCATGGACCTAACAGAAGCAGAGGAAATCAAGAAGAGCTGGCAAGAACGCACACAAGAACTGTACAAAAAAGGTCTTTAAGACCCAGATAACCATGATGGTGTAGTCACTCACCTAGAATCAGACATCCTGTAGGGGGACTTCAAGAGGGCTTTAAGAAGCATTACTACAAACAAAGCTAGTGGGGGTGATGAAATTCTAGCTGAGCTATGTCAAATCCTTAAAGATGATGCTGTTAAAGTGCTGCACTCAATATGCCAGCAAATTTGGAAAACTCAGCAGTGGCCACAGGACTTCTTGTTCCTTCACATTCTTGTGTCTGACTCTTTGTAAACCCATAGACTACAGCATGCCAGACTTCCCTGTCCTTCACCATCTCCCAGAGTTTCCTCAAACTCAAACCTCTCATCCTCTGTCACTCTTTCTTCTATGTTCAATCTTTCCCAACATCAGGGTCTTTTCCAATCAGTTCTCTTGGCATCAGGCGGCCAAAGTATTAGGGTTTCAGCTTTAGCATAAGTCCTTTCAGTGAATATTGAGGGTTGATTTCCTTAAGAATTGAGTGATTTGATCTCCTTTCTCTCCAAGAGAACCTCAAGAGTCTTCTCCAGAACCATCAATTTTTCAGTCTTTTTTATTGCCCAAATATCACATTCATACATGACTACTGGAAATTTCATAGCTTTGACAATTCAGAACTTTGTAGGGAAAATAATGTCCTGCTTTTTAATACATTGTCAATGTTTGCCACAGCTTTTCTTCCAAGGAGTAAGCATGTTTTAATTTCATGGCTGCAGTCATCATACACAGTGATTTTGGAGCCCAAGAATCTAAAGCCCGTCACTATCTCCATTGTTTCCTCCTCTATTTGCCATAAAGTGATGGGACCAGATACCATGATCTTCATTTTTTGAATATCGAGTCTTCATTTCAATCCCAAATAAGGGCAATGCCAAAGAATGTTCAAGCTATTGCACAAATGCAATCATTTCACATGTTAACAGGTAATGTCCAAAATTCTTCAAGGTAGGTTTCAGATAGTACCTGAAGATTTAGAAAACGAAGAGGAGCCAGAGATCAAATGGCCAACATCTATTAGATCTTGGAAAAAGCAAGAGAATTTCAGGAAAACATCTCCTTCTGCTTCATTTTCTATGCTAAAGCCTTTGACTCTGGATCACAAAAAGCTGTGGAAAATTCTCAAAGTGATGGGAATACTAGACCACCTTATCTACCTCCTGAGAAACATATATACAGGTCAAGAAGCAGCTGTTAGTACCAGACATGGAACAAAGGACTGGTTCAAAATTGTGAAAGGAGTACATTAAGGTTGTATACTGTCACCCTGATTATTTAACTTGTATGCAGAGTATATCATGTGAATCACCAGGCTGGATGAATCACAAGCTGGAATCAATGTTGCTGGGAGAAATAACAATAACCTCAGATATGTAGATGATATCACCCTTACAGCAGAAAGCTAAAGAACCTCTTGATGAATGTGAAAGAGAATAATGTAGAAGCTGGCTTAAAATTCAGCATTTAAAAAATGAAGATCATGGCATTTGGTCTCATCACTTTATGGTGAATAGATGGGGAAACAATGGAAACAGTGTCAGACTTTATTTTCTTGGGCTCCAAAATCACTGCAGATGATGATTGCAGCCATGAAATTAAAAGACATTTGCTCCTTGGAAGAAAAGCTATGACAAACCTAGGCAGCATGTTAAAAAGCAGAGACATCACTTTGCCAAAATGTCCATCTTGTCAAAGGTATGGTTTTTCCAGTAGTCATATATGGATGTGAGAGTTGGACTATAAAGAAATTTGAGGGCTGAAGAATTGATGCTTTTGAACTGTGTTGTTGGAGAAGACTTGAGAGTCCCTTGGAGTTCAAGGAGATCCAACCAGTCCATCCTAAACAAGATCAGTCATGAGTGTTCATTGGAAGGACTGATGTTGAAGCTGAAACTCCAGTGCTTTGGCCACCCGATGCAAAGAGTCAACTCATTGGAACAGACCCTGATTCTGGGAATGATTTTGGGCAGAAGGAGAATGGGGTGACAAAGGATGGGATAGTTGGATGACATCACTGACTCAATGGACGTGAGTTCAAGCAACCTCTGGAAGATAGTGAAGGACAGAGAAACCCAGAGTGCTGCAGTTTATGGGATTATAAAGAGTTGGACAGGACTTAGTGACTAAACAACAACAACAAGTCTTCTATTGAATGAAGAATGTTAACTCCGTCTTTTGGGGGTTCTGGTCCTATAAAAATCTCAAAGATATTGTTATGTGTACCCCTTGAGACAGAATCAGGACTCTGCCCAAGACTGTAGTATTGTTTCCTGGTTGTTCCTCTCTCGTCTCTGAATCCCTTTCCTTCCTTAATTAACGACTATTTGAATCTGCCTTTTGGAACTCAGGGAAGTACACATGGCTGAACAGAAATTCTTCCATGCCCAGAAGCCCCACTAGTTTCACCCCTGGATAATAAACAATCACCCTATTTACAAACTTCCACGTATAACTTTAATTCTTTTTTACTTGAAACCTAGTGTTTTCACATATTCAAGGATTAGAATGCAAACATTTTTCAGAGAGACATTTCTGCTACTGCTACTGCTACTGCTAAGTCACTTTAGTCGTGCCCGACTCTGTGTGACCCCATAGACGGAGGCCCACCAGGCTCCCCCGTCCCTGGGATTCTCCAGGCAAGAACACTGGAGTGGGTTGCCATTTCCTTCTCCAAGCAGTAGCAGCAGTAGCAGTAGCAGTAGCATGACATATTAAATTGAGCAAATGAGAGGACTGCATTTTAAAAATCACTGAGAAAATACTGGGTTCAAAGAAAAATTGAGTTAAATTTTTCCCTCCCTAAGGAAAATAGAATAAGTCATACTATTCATTAATGTGAAACCTCAGAAGAAGTAGTAGACTAGAATCATGTGGGAAAACATAGAAAAATGGAAAAATCATTCAAGAGTATATTTATAATACTTGGAGTTTGACAAGCTAAATAAAGCATACATATTAGTGGATGAATAATAAAAAGAAATTTACAGAATGCATAAATTGAAATTTTAAAGAATCACAAGTATACACATAATTAAAAGGCACAATCACAAATGGAAGCATAGCTTTAAACAAGACATTGAAGCCTTTAATTTATAAAGAATTCTTGATGTTTACAGGAAAAATTTGATTATGTACCAAAAGGCAAATTACATACCAAAAGGGGGAAAATGTAAGCTATAGAAAAGTAAAATTAAACTAATGGAGAAATTTACTTTCTTGGCAGTCAGTTTAATTATTTGGAAAAAAAAAATCTGTCTTCTTTTAGGTCTTTAAATTCTCAACAATTTAAACATGATAGGACTCATTAGTAAAACAAAATCTAGGAACATAAAGTGTAATTTTGTAGAATTTCATAAAATATGAAAACATTGTAAAGCAAAGTTTTTCAAACCAGTTGCATTTTTTTATACCTCTTGGTGAATTGTTATTTTTATTGTGATTACTTTTGCCATAAATTTCTACCCAGCATCTCAGATGGTAGAGGGGTGGGGAGGATTCTGGATTAGAATTTATGGCTTTCTCTATTCTGAGAATCACCCTCAGAGAAAATTATAAAATTCATTTTTATGGTGACTCTCAGAATGCAAGACCAAGAAGTAACTGAAAGGAAGATGGAGACAGAAGGGGTGTGGAGATTAAGGGTTAAGAACAGGAGCCCTGGGCTCTGGGACTACTTTGGGAGGCTTCCTCCAACTGCAGGAGCTGGAGGGGAAGGATGGGCTTATGCTGCTTCCTGCTAAGCACCAAAATAAATAAATAAATAGAATTAATTTTTAATAATCAAAAGATCTAAAATGCATGTAAATATCACTGAATTAATAAAAATGTCTCCTAAATTTTTAAGAAGATTCTTTTGTACTTAAAAATAAATTGAGTTGACTTTACTCACTTTCATCAAACATGTTTCAGAGTCTACATATTCTGCTATTTGGGGTTTTATTGGCAAAAAACCTGATAAAATATTTTAATTCAATTTTATCTCTATAAAAATGATAGGGTGTTGACCAAAATATTTAATTAATCTTGAATTCATTCTAGAGACTTCATAAAATGTAAATGATTATAGAAAATAGTGACACTTTTATTCAAGTCAAACATGACCTGAAAAAAATTGTTGATAAATGTCAATTATCAACATATGTCCAGTGCTTCTCTCTTGCTTTCTTCCTTCTCTGTCTAGTACACTTCATTCTAATTATGAAATCTACCCTTTCAAGATCACATTTTTCCCTTGACATCTGTGAAAAATTGGAATTCATTTTGAGAGCTAAAAATGCCTATAAGTCATAGGCAGGTTTAGATAACAAGTTGGGTATTTTGTCATTTTCCCTGTTATTTATTATTTTGCCCTTATCTCCCTGAGTAAAATAAAGAGCATTGTTTCCAGCTTTTCAACCACAATAAGAATGAATATGGGTTTTAAAATAGCATGTTCCCTAAAATTATTTTAGAATAGATTTGAGGATTTTTAAATTTGTTTATTTGGGGGGGTGGGGGCGTTTATGGCTGTTATTTTACTTTTGTTGGGAAAAATATGAGATAAAAATGGCAAGAAACCAGAAATAAATATAAGTTTTGGACTTTAAGATATGCATTTAGTCAAAATAGTTACAGTTAGAAACATCTGAATGCATTCAAGCACCCTCAGTTGTCTATAATATGCCCGTATGTGATACATAGTCTGCTCATGTATGAATTGACTGATTGACTAATTAATATGATATAAAACAGGTTAATAGAGGAAAAACATATTTAGTTATTTACATACAGGAAACCAACATACTTAAGAGGTTCTGAGCCAGAACTGTAAAATGAAGTATATATGCCATTCTCATATAAGAAATGGAATAGGTGTCTGTGATTTCTAGGCACAGGAGGGTCATTCATAGAACCATAAAAAACCAAGTGTAGTTATTAACATTTGATAGTTATATGTTTACCCTGCCATACAGATGGGGCAAATTAGATAAAATTTATCTCTGGCAGTAACTCTTTTTCTGGGAAAAATCCCTGATTTAAATTCTTCCAGGCAGTTAAGGGAGTGCAGTAGTTTCTCTTGAACCCTTGGAGTATTCACTGCCCATAACTCAAAATAATTTACATGCCAAAGTGGTACATCTTGGGGAGGTCTATATTGACCTCTGCAGTATTTATTACAAACTTACATTTGTTCTCTCTTTACACTAGAATATGTGACTTAATTCTAAACTAACTGAACACTTCAATCTCTCATTTTTTCTGGGCCTTTCTAAGATGCAAATTGCAAAACGAGGCCAGAGAAATTCAGAGAGTACTAGGTGTATGATAGAAACATGTGTCCTTACAGTGGAATGTCCACAGTCCAAGGCAGTTCTGTCTGTACCTCTCACACACGTGACTTTCCTTTGTATTTATAACTAAGAAAGAGGTGAATTAACTTCTATTTTTTCTTACAAATACAGAAAATGTTTTCAGTTTTATGTCCTTTTTATCCCAAAAGGAAACTTGGATTTTTTTTGTTTGTTTCATATTACACATACCTACAAAAAAGGGCAATTTTTATATTTCTTTTAGTTTTTTATTTATTCATTTATTTATTTTTACTTTATAATATTGTATTGGTTTTGCCATACATTGACATGAATCCACCCCGGGTGTACATGTGTTCCCCATCTTGAACCCCCCTCCCACCTCTCTCCCCATATCATCCCTCTAGGTCAAGAAAAGCTACAGACAAGTGTTTTCATACACTGTTTTTTTCTTTTTTTTTTTTTTAAGTCCTTTATAGGAAGTAGAGAGAGTGATCAGATAGGTGCATTTCTGCACACTGCTGTGTGACTGTTCCCTGATATTCAGAGGGTTGTGTCACTCCTAACCAATTGATCCGGAGGTACTTGACTTATGAACCATCATCTTTCCCCTCATTAGCCTTCTACCCTGCAGGCTTATCACCCTCATCCAAGAGGGCTAAAATAATCACTATTTACACACCACATTCACTATGTCACACATGCCTTTAACTGGATTGTATTCTTTTAAATCACATTTGAATTGGTCACCTGGAAGGCAAGGACCTCCTGCATGATTGTTTCTGATTATCTCATCTCTTTCCCCATGAGTTTCTGTTCCGTCTTCCAATTTAAAATGATATAATGACTTGTGATACCTAAACTTCTCTATTCTTTTCCTGTCCTCTCTACAGTCACCCTAATGGATTGGATTTTTATCTTGTATTATACAAAAGAATGAAATAATGCTTTATGGCAACTAGCAGCTTTGTTCTCCAAATTATTTTATAGTCTTTCTTATTTTCAGGGAATTTTATCCACTTTTCAGAGAAGAATTGAAAGACTCTTCATTCTTTTCTTAATATAACATTTATGAAAACGTTTTCCCCCAAATGGTTAGTATTGTAGGCTTTTTTATGTGATGCACATGGTTTAACATATTGTTCCCAGTGGGTACACACAGGTACCCTACCCATAGGCCAAGAGATGGCTTTTTTTTTTTTTTTTTCAAAAGCCAAAATCACTTTGTGCTACTACAAAGAATCTTTTTGGGTCATTTAGACGCAGTTAAAATGTCAGCATTCTTAAAAAAAGAAAAAGAAAGCTTCAGTTATGCAAAGGTCAAGTTACCTCCACATTTAGACAGAATAAATAAAACATTATGCCCATTAAGTTTATACTGATGAAACATCCACCCTCTGAAAACATTCACTTCAGGGAAGGAAAATTTAGAGAAGACCCTGATAAAACAATAACTATTAAGAATTTCTTTTACCAAAGAACAAAATATATAAAGGTGAATACTATAGATACAGCTGAGATAAATATTGTGAGCTATTTACAATGATAGAAATATAGCTATACAGATGTAAGAGAACAGTGGCATACATTTGCATACAGGCATAGACATAAATTGAAAGGGTGATAAAGTTACAATTAAGGATATTAGAGAAACAAGGAAAAAGAGGAATAAGAAAGAGCAAAAAGGAAATGAAAAGGGCAAAAAACCTGTATGTTATACTATACCTGGTAGAAGAGGATTTTTTTCTTCTCTATTTTCCTAAGTTCTGGGCTGGGAAATCATTACTCCTACACTCCATATTCAAAGATTAATGAAAACAACAAGCAGGTATTGATTACCAAGTATACCTCTTATGTGGATGGGGAGGTACACAGGAAAACTGAATAAAATTCCCTGAAATGGCCCAAACCACCATCTTCATTGGGCTTCCCTTGTGGCTCAGCTGGTAAAGAATCCATCTGCAACGTGGGAAACCTGGGTTCAGTCCTTGGGTTCAATCCCTGCAGAAGGGATAGGCTACCCACTCCAGTATTCTGGCCTGGAGAATTCCATGGACTGTACAGTCCCTGAGGTAGCAAAGAGTTTAACATGACTCAGTGACTCACCACCTTAAATGGGCTTCTCAGGTGGTGCTAGTGGTAAAGAACACACCTGCCAATGAAGTAGACACAAGAGACACAGATTCGCTCCCAGGAATATGTACCCTGGAGGAAGGCATGGCAATCCACTCCAGTGTTCTTGCCTGGAGAAACATGGACAGAGGAGACTGGCAGGCTATGGTCCTCAGAGTTGCCATGAGTCAGACCCAAATGATGCAACTTAGCAAACATTCATGTGCCACCTTTAATACCATCTTCAGCTAAAGACTTCAAAGAAAAATGTTGGGGACCAGTTCAGTGAAAGTACTAGGAAAAGGATAATAAACAAAAGTAAGGCATTTACACAGTTTTAAGGCTGAGCCATCTACATTGATCAGTTTCTTATGATTTAGAGGCATTTTGTTACAGAATTGGTCAACCAGAACCATACCCGGGTCCTAGCCTTAGCAGAGATCTTCTGTATCATCAGAAGACAGGTTTTATTTACAATTGGATTCACATAGTCAATAATGGAACTGGTGTTGAGACTGGACCACACAAGCTTTATTCAATGGCCAAAAAATAGAGAAGTTGGGACCTTGTTGACAGATCAACTTCTGAACCCAGTTTTGGTGAAGATGTCAAATACACAAGAGGGTGGATGAATAGAGTGGGAAGAAGGATGTTGTTCTTTAGTAGCTAAGTCGTGTGTCTCTGCGGCTCTGTGGACTGCATCATGTCCTTTACTATCTCCCTGAGTTTGCTCTAACTCATGTCCATTGAGCTGGGATGCCACTCAACCATCTCATCCTCAGTTGCCCACTTCTCCTCCTGCCTTCAATCTTTCCCAGCATCAAGGTCTTTCCTAATGAGTCAGTTCTTCACATCAGGTGGCCAAAGTATTGCTGCTTCGATTTCAGCATCAGTCCTTCCAATGAATATTCAGGGTTGATTTCCTTTAGGATTGACTGGTTTGATCTCCTTGCAGTTCAAGGGGCTCTCAAGAGTTTTTTCCAGCATCACAGTGTAAAAGCATCAATTTCTTGGTGCTCAACCTTCTTTATGGTTCAGCTCTCACATCTGTACATGACTACTGGAAAAAGTATTACTTTGACTATACAAACCTTTGTCTGCAAAGTGATGTCTTTGATTTTTAATACACTTCCTAGATTTGTCACAGCTTTCTTTCCAGGGAACAAGCACCTTTATATTTTCCTGACTGAAGTTACCATCCTCAGTGATTTTGGAGCCCAAGAAAATAAAATCTGTCATTATTTCCATTGTTTCCCCATCTATTTGCCATGAAATTATGTGACCAGATGCCATGATCTTAGTTTTTTTTACTGTTGATGTTTAAGTCAACTTTTTCACTCTTTTCTTTCACATTCATCAAGATACTCTTTACTTCTTCTTTACTTTCTGCCATTAGAGTGGTATTATCTACATTTCTACATATCTGAAATTGTTGATATTTCTTCTGGAGATTTTGATTCCAGCTTGTCATTCATCCAGCCAGGCATTTTGCATGATTACTCTACATAAAAGTTAAATAAGCAGGGTGACAATATACAGTCTTGAAGTACTCCATTCCCAATTTGGAACCACTCCTTTGTTCCATATCCATTTCTAATGGTTGCTTCTTTATGTGCATGCAGGTTTCTGAGGAGACAGGTAGCATGATTTTGTATTCCTATCTCTAAGAATTTTCCACAGTTGTGCTCCACACAATCAAAGCCTTTAGATTAGTCAATGAAGCAGAAGTGGATGATTTTCTTGAATTTCCTTGCTTTCTCTCTGCTCCACCAGATGTTGGCAACTTGATGTCTGGTTCCTCTGTCTTTCCTAAATGCAGCTGTACATCTGGAATTTCTCAGTTCAGGTACTGCTGAAGCCTAACTTGAAGGAATTTGAGCATTACTTTGCTAGAATGTAAAATTAGCCCAACTGTATGGTAATTTGAACATTCTTTAGCATTGTCTTTCTTTGGGATTGGAATGAAAACTGATCTCTTCCAGTCCTTTGTCCAGTGCTGAGCTTTCCAAATTTGCTAGCATATTGAGTGCAGCACTTTAGCAGCAGCATCTTTTAGGATTTTAAGTAGCTTAGCTGGAATTTCATCACCTCCACTAGCTTTGTTCATAGAAATGCTTCCTAAGGCCCACTTGACTTCACATTCCAGGATGTCTGGGTGTAGGTGAGTGATTACACCATTGTGGTTATCTGGGTCATTGATGCCTTTTTTTGCATAGTTCTGTATATTCTTGCCACCTTGTTTTAATCTCTTCTGCTTCTGTTAGGTCTTTGCCATTTCTGTCCTTTACTGTGCTCATCTTTGCATAAAATGTTCCCTGCTGCTGCTGCTGTTGCTAAATTACTTCAGTTGTGTTCAACTCTGTGTGACCCCATAGACGGAAGCCCACCAGACTCCCCCATCCCTGGGATTCTCCAGGCAAGAACACTGGAGTGGGTTGCCATTTCCTTCTCCAATGTGTGAAAGTGAAGTATCTCTAATTTTCTTGAGGTTAGCTCTAGTCTTTCCCATTTTATTGTTTTCCTCTGTTTCTTTGCATTGTTCACTTAAGAAGGTTTTCTTATCTCTCCTTGCTATTCTCAGGAACTCAGCATCCAGATAATTTGTCTCTCCCTTTCTCCTTTGCCTTTTTCTTCTGTTCTTTTCTCAGCTATTCATAAGGTCTTTTCAGACAACCAGTTAGTCTTCTTAGTATCTTTTTCTTTGGGATGGTTTTGGTCATTGCCTCTTGCACAATGTTACATCCTCCATCCATAGTTCCTCAAGCACTCTGTCTATCAGATCTAATCCCTTGAATCTATTCATCACTATTCTTGAGTTATCCAGAAACAAATGTATAGTTTGGACCTGGAACTAATGAGATCTCCTTTTCAGTCCCTGTGTGGGCTTTTCTGATTGTTGTCATGGTAATCATCAACTGCCATGGTGCTGGTGGTTGTGTTGTTTAGCTAATGTATTACAATGCGTTTGTAATGAAGTTCAAGGTCTACGGGAAGTCAAATCTTCCGCTATCTTGGGTCTAGTTGTTTCTAAGCAATTATTATTTATTATTTTTCCTCTTTGCAACTTCCTCCTGAAACTTAGATAATTGTAATTGGTTTCTATCCCAGAGAGGGACAGGGGTGTGATTGTGGAGCAACAGTGTTTGTAACATCCCTTCTCTTTCTGGTACAGTAAGCAAGAAACCCTTACAAGTGGAGGTTTTCCTTACCAAAGAGTAACTTCTACCTTTTTTTTTCTCCCAGATTCTCCTGTGTCTAGAGTTTTACAAAAATATCAACTCAAAATAACCCTCATGCCAATACATGTCAGTCCTTATTTTGGGGTTGATTATTCTACCTTTCAACCAGAAAATTTTAGACATGAGGAAATAGGAACAAAAAATGATGATACTTGTTACAAGCATGGTTAGGTAAAAGCCAGATGGAGTGTATTTCATTAGCACTCTGAGCGTGTTGACAACAAAAATGATCAAAATGGAGTAACCTATTCTAAACGCCACGTCATCAAACCAAGATTTGACTATAGTTTCAACCTGTCCCAGTAATGCATCTTAAACCTCTCAATCAGAAATCACCTGATCGGTGCTAGTGAGGTCATCTGCCTGATAGACGACTGCCATCCTCTGAAGGACAGTGACTACGCCACAACCAATCTACTCTTTGCTAGTATAGCTTTTTTTTTCTCACACCCTTCTCCCTGGAGAAGTCCTTCATTTTTTGCAGCTCCTTGGTTCTCCCTTCTGTCTGCTATGTGGGACGTTGCCTGATTCAGGAAATGCTGAATAGAGCCAGTGAGATCTTTGAATGTTACTCAATTGAATTTTGTTTTTTAACAAGTGTAAGAGCAGCAATTCTTGAAGCCAGCTGCTAGAGCTGGAATCATGACTGACTCCACTTAAAGCATACCATATTTTCTAAAATAATTTTCAGTCAGTTACTTAACCTCTTTATGCTTCACTTTCCTCATAAAATGGGCATGAGAACAGCTCACTTCTTACATGGGTGTGTCAGGAGAATTAAAGGTGTGAAAAACTGACTCCACTTGGCCTTTGGTACACACCGTCAGTACTGTCTTCATTATTTCTCTGGACACCTGAATCTCAATTTGTGTTGTATACCCTTTTAAGGAATATGGCTTCTCTACATAGTTATAATACTTGCTACACTTCCCTGAGGGCTCAGATGGTAAAAGAATCTGCCTGCAATGCAGAAGACCCAGATCCCTGGCTACCCACTCCAGTATTCAAGAATACTGGCAACTTCCATGGACAGGGGAGCTTGCTGGGCTCCATAGGGTCACCAAGAATTGGACAATTAGCTCACAAAGTGTGACTAACAATTTCAACACACATAAATATATACTTGCAAATTTTTTTTTTTCATCCAGAACCCTTCAGAGGATCAAAGGACTTAACTGGTCAAAAAGCCCTAAAGGTGTGATTTAACATTTAGCAGATGACACCACCCTTATGGCAGAGAGTGAAGAGGAACTCAAGGGCCTCTTGATGAAAGTGAAAGAGGAGAGTGAAAAGGTTGGCTTGAAGCTCAACATTCAGAAAATGAAGATCATGGCATCTGGTCCATCACTTCATGGGAAATAGATGGGAAAACAGTGGAAACGTGTCAGACTTTATTTTTTGGGGCTCCAAAATCACTGCAGATGCTGATTGCAGCCATGAAATTAAAAGATGCTTACTCCTTGGAAGGAAAGTTATGACCAGCCTAGATAGCATATAAAAAGCAGAGACATTACTTTGCCAACCAAGGTCCGTCTAGTCAAGGCTATGGTTTTTCCTGTGGTCATATATGGATGTGAGAGTTGGACTGTGAAGAAAACTGATCGCCGAAGAATTGATGCTTTTGAACTGTGGTGCTGGAGAAGACTCTTGAGAGTCCCTTGGACTGTGAGGAGATCCAACCTGTCCATTCTAAAGGAGATCAATCCTGGGTGTTCATTGGAAGGACTGATGCTAAAGTTAAAGCTCCAATGCTTTGGCCACCTCATGGGACGAGTTGACTCACTGGAAAAGAGTCTGATTCTAGGAAGGATTGGGGGTGGGAGGAGACGGGGACAACAGAATGAGATGGCTGGATGGCATCATCGACTCGATGGACATGAGTTTGAGTGAACTCCGGGGGTGGTGATGGACAGGGAGCACTGGCGGGCTGTTATTCATGGGGTCAGGAAGAGTCGGACAGGACTGAGTGACTGAACTGAACTGAATACTAATCTTAAAATGTGTAAAATAAACTCTTTTGAAATGACTTTAAAACTTACTATTTTCATTGAGACAAACTGTACATTAACAGTAAATTAGATTTATATGTTGTTAATTTTATATTATTACATCCTAACTTAATAGTTTTTCAGTTTTTTTTTTTTTTTTCTTTCCAATATTTTCAATTAAGCTTAAAATGGTCAGTGTCAGCATGAACTACTATCATATAGAGTTACAATCTGGGTTCAAACCTCCTTTCCTGTGTTTTTTTTTTTTTTTTTTTTCCCTCTTCTCTCTCTCTTTGCCAGCATCCTTTAAGATGAATAATACTTTCTCTAAGGCAACATTTCTATATCTAAGCCTAATAGACCTTTTTCTTTCCTTTGTACTCTTTGTTAAAAGCCTTTGTAATGGAAAGTACCTTTCTTTTTGTCCTGCATTTTCCCTTATTTGAAGAGAAGGCTGCCTGCAGGCAGTCCCTTTGAGTTCTAGGAGGTTGCTATAACCTTCTTTGTGATTAGATCACCAGCAAACTGCTTCTTTCCTACAAAATGCACTTCTAAAACACTAATGAAAGGAAAATGAGCCAAACAATAACTTTCTAGGTTGAAGTGGGGTGGCAGGTAGATCTTTGTTCTGTTCTTAGAGAGAGAATAAGTATAATATCTCATTTTTGCATCAATATTTTTTGGAGTATTGTATGTGGTTTTACTTTATTTTAGGTTTTTTTGTTTTTTTTTTTTTCTTTTACTTTAGGAAAGGCAATGGACTAGCTTAAAAGGAATGCCAAATTAAAGCTAGTGGATTGACACAATTTTTATAACTAAGCTTTGACAGAACTTTTTTTTTTGTGGAATTTCTCTAACATTTGCATTATCACTTTCTAATCTTGAAAAAAAAATTCTACTATTTGATAAGTTAAAAATGTAATAAAATACACAAATAATTTCACAGTACATAACTATTAACTACCAAAAATGTCAAAATACAATTGTCACTGTTTTGTGGTGAAGGAGAACATAGTACCCCCAAATATGCCTTTTTGGCAAAAGGATTATTTTGACCTGATTGTTTTTAAGAAATAGCGAGCATAAGAGAAGCTCTGAAAGCAAAGTAGAAGTTACTCTTTTGTAAGAAAAAATTATATTTATATGCGAAATCTTCATTTGGAAGGGTGTATTCCCCTTTTTACCTGTGTCAGGTGAGTGTATTCTTCTCAGTTCTGTCCCGTCCACAACAAAGATTTGGAGTGACAGACATTAAAGCTGTCACCATGTCACAGCTCTTGGGTCTTGGACAGACCATGTTATAGCTCTCAGATCTCCAATGGACCTTGTTATAACTCTTAGACAAATCAGTGTTACAGCTCTATTTTATTTAGATAATAGCAGAAAAATCCATCCTCGAGGCGTTAGGGCATGTCGACCCAAAGGCATGAAAAGAAGAATGCCCCAGCACATGGGAGAGAGGGAGAAAAAGAGAAAGAGTGCATGCACGGGGGCCGGGGGGAGAGAAAGAGAGAAAGAGAAAGAGCACACTCATATGGTGGGGAGAGAGATTTTTGACTCTTCCTTTTATGTGTTTTTTTCCTCCCCCTGGGACTGCCCTATGCAAATTGGGCTAGCTAGGAGTGCTGTTTGTTCTACCTGAAGTCCTCACTCCAGTCCTCGGACCTTCCTTGGACCTTCATTTGACCTTCCTTTGTTCTATTTTTGCCAGCTCTTCCCTTCCTTATCTTTTAGCCACTGCCATTCTGGACTCTTGTTTCCTATTCTAACTACCTAACACCTGGAAGAGGAGGACAATGTTTCTAGAAATCTATCAATGGCAAAGGCAGCTACTTAAATCTGCATAACAATTTTACCCTTGTTTACTGATTTTGCTTGATAACCTCCCATAACCAACTCCCTCTATCCTTCGGTTTAGTTCAGTTCAGACGCTCAGTCGTGTCCGACTCCTAGCGACCCCATGAATCACAACACGAAAGGCCTCCCTGTTCATCACCAACTCCCAGAGTTCCCTCAAACTCATGTCCATCGAGTCGGTGATGCCATCCAGCCAACTCATTCTCTGTCGTCCCCGTCTCCTCCTACCCCCAATCGCTCCCAGCATCAGAGTCTTTTCCAGTGAGTCACCTCAACGCATGAGGTGGCCAAAGTATTGGAGTTTCAGCTTTAGCATCAGTCCTTCCAATGAACACCCAGGATTGATCTCCTCTAGAATGGACAGGTTGGATCTCCTTGCAGTCCGAGGTACTCTCAAGAGTCTTCTCCAGCACCACAGTTCAAAAGCATCAATTCTTCGGCGATCAGCTTTCTTCACAGTCCAACTCTCACATCCATACGTGACCACGGGAAAAACCATAGCCTTGACTAGACGGACCTTAGTTGGCAAAGTAATGTCTCTGCTTTTTAATATGCTATCTAGGCTGGTCATAACTTTCCTTCCAAGGAGTAAGCATCTTTTAATTTCCTGGCTGCAATCAGCATCTGCAGTGATTTTGGAGCCCAAAAAAATAAAGTCTGACACGGTTTCCACTGTTTCCCCATCTATTTCCCAAGAAGTGATTGGGAATGTTGAGCTTCGTTTTCTGAATGTTGAGCTTCAAGCCAACCTTTTCACTCTCCTCTTTCACTTTCATCAAGAGGCCTTTGAGTTCCTCTTCACTTTCTGCCATAAGGGTGGTGTCATCTGCATATCTGAGGTTATTGATATTTCTCCCGGCAATCTTGATTCCAGCTTGTGCTTCTTCCAGCCCAGTGTTCCTCATAATGTACTCTGCATAGAAGTTAAATAAGCAGAGTGACAATATACAACCTTGACGTACTCCTTTTCCTATTTGGAACCAGTCTGTTGTTCCATGTCCAGTTCTAACTGTTGCTTCCTGACCTGCATACAGGTTTCTCAAGAGGCAGGTCAGGTGGTCTGGTATTCCCATCTCTTTCAGAATGTTCCACAGTTTCTTGTGATCCACACAGTCAAAGGCCTTGGCATAGTCAATGAAGCAGAAATAGATGTTTTTCTGGAACTCTCTTGCTTTCTCCATAATCCAGCGGATGTTGGCAATTTGATCTCTGGTGCCTCTGCCTTTTCTAAAACCTGCTTGAACATCTGGAAGTTCACGATTCACATATTGCTGAAGCCTAGCTTGGAGAATTTTTATGGAATCTTATTTAGTCTTAGGCTGGATATGGTATTTAAGATAGTGATTTGAGCTGTTTGGGGGAAATTACCCACACTTCCTGGGTGTCTCCAGCGAGTACAAAGGTATGTATACTATTAAACCTGTGTTTGTTTGTCTCATGTTGATATTTGTTATTATATGGGGATCTTAGCCAAGAGCTTAGAAGGGTAAAGGGAAAATATTTTTTCTTCTCCTCCTACAGTTGTACCATGAAGCTAACGTACAAAATGTAATTTTCCAGTTGATATACTAATATTCACATTCTGAAGATGTACGCTCAAATGCTGCATTTGGAGTGAAATTCCAGAAACAATAAGAATGTCAGTTGTAGATGAAAAAAAAAAAAACAACTAAAACTAAATTTTCTTGGGTCAGATAATATAGGTCCCTTCAGAATAGCAAAAAGAACTTGAGTCTTTTGGATCAATATGGCTAAGTGGAAAGACTTGCAGTCCTCTCCTCTTTTGAGAGCTTTAAAGTCACAACTAGTTGTTGAACAACCATCAACAGGAGAATGCTGGAATGCACCAAAAAAGATACTGCGTGTCCAAAGATAGAAAGATGATGGGAGGAACACAGTCACAATAAAAATCAAATCCCATACCCACCAGATGGGTGACATAAAAACTGGAGGACAATAATAAATAAGTTCTCCCACTGTTGTGAGGTTCTGAACCCTACATCAGTCTTCCCAGGCTGGGGATCTGACAAAGAGACTGGGATTCCCAGAGAATACGACCTTGAAGACTGCAAGATTTGATGACAGGACTTCCACAGGACTGGGGAAAACAAAGACTCCAGTCTTGGAGGGCACAAATTAAATCTTGCACACACCAAGGCCCGGAGGAAAGGAGCATTGACCTGACAGGACCCTGAACCAAAACTATCTGCTAGTGTTGGACAGTCTCCTGTGAAGGTGTGGGGCAGCAGACACTCCCCACAGGGATGGGGACACTGGCACAGCAGTCTGTGAAGTCCTCCCTTGGCATAAGTCCTCTTGGAGTTCTCCATTAAAGCTACCCAAGAGCCAGTAGATCCCAGCCATCAAAAGATAATCAGATTAAAGCTTTACTGAACAAGGCCTTGTCCACCAGAGCAAGACCCATTTTTCCCATCTCCAGTCCCTCCCATCAGGAAGCTTACACAAGCCTCTTAGCCTCCTTCATCAGAGGGCACAAGGGACACAAGAAGAACCACAGTCCCACAGTGGCTAAACCAAAAGCCACATTATAGAAAATTCATCAGGATGAAAAATCAGGAAGCTATGTCCCAAATAAAGGGAAGTGATAAAACCCCAGAAAAACAACTAAAAGAAGTGGAGATAGACAATCTTCCAGGAAAATAAATCAGGATAATGATAGTGAAGCTGATCCAAGGTCTTGGGAAAATAATGAAGATGTAAGAAATGCTTACCAAAGACCTAGAACTAAAGAACAAACAAACAAGATGAAAAACACACTGCTGCTGCTGCTAAGTCACTTCAGTCGTGTCCGACTCTGTGTGACCCCATAGACGGAAGCCCACCAGGCTCCCCCGTCCCTGGGATTCTCCAGGCAAGAACACTGGAGTGGGTTGCCATTTCCTTCTCCAACGTGTGAAAGTGAAAAGTGAAAGTGAAGCCACTCAGTCGTATCCGACCCATAGCAACCCCACGGACTGCAGCCTACCAGGCTCCTCCATCCATGGGATTTTCTAGGCAAGAGTACTGTAGTGGCTTGCTATTGCCTTCTCTGGAAAAACACACTAGAAGAAATCAATAGCAGAATAACTGAGGCAGAAGAACAGAACATGACCTGGTGGACAGACTGGTGGAAATCACTGCTACAGAACAGAATATTGAAAAAAGAATAAAAATAAATAAAGATAGCTTTAAAGACCTCTGGGAAAAAGTTAAATCTGCCAACATTTGCCTTATAGGGGTCCCAGAAGGAGAAGAAAGCGATAAAAGATGTGAGATAATGTTTTAAGAGATAGTAACTGAAAACTTCCCTACCACGAGAAAGGAAATAGGCACCCAAGTCCAGAAAGTACGGAGAGTCTCAGGCAGGATAAACCCAAGGAGGAACACACTGAGACACATAGTAGCCAAACCAACAAAAATTAAAGATAAAGATAAAATATTAAAAGAAACAAGGGAAAATCGACAAATATACAAGGGGACTCCCATCGGGCTATCAGCTGATTTCTCAACAGAACCTCTACAAGCCAGAAGAAATGATGTGATATATTTAAAGTAATGAAAGGGAAGAACCTACTGCCAAGAATACTCCACTCAGCAAGACTCTCATTCAGCGCTGATGGAGAAATCAAAAACTTTCCGGACAAGCAAAAGTTAAGAGAGTTCAGTACCACCAAACCAACTGTACAACAAATGCTAAAAGAACTTCTCTAGACAGGAAACACAAAAGAAGGGAAAGATCTTCAGAAAATAAACCCAAAACAATTTTAAAAATGGTAATAGGATCATACATATCTATCATTATCTTAAATGTAAATGGATCAAATGCACCAACCAAAAGACATAGACTGTCTGGGTGGATGAAAATGTGCATATATGCTCTTCCACTTACTACATCACTCTGTTTGACCCCCCAAATTGCATGTAGTTATTTTATATTGGTAGGTTAATCAGATTCCCATTATGGCTTGTAATTGTAATTATCATTTACTTTTATTTCGTGCTATTGATTTTGAAAACTGATAAACATCTTCTACGATCGTGTTCATATATTACTCACTTAATATCAGTGTATCATGATTGGTCAAGAGAAAAATAACAGAACTTTGTATTACCAAAATTAACATTTACTAGAAAAGGCTGTAATCACTTTTTTTTTAAAAATCCAGACGCATATCAGAATTATCTTGAAATTTTTTGAAAGATAAAGAAAACAAGCATGAATTTTATGAAGATATAGTTAGGTAACTTTATTATAAATTCTTTATAAACTCTGCTACTCTATTATATAGTATATGTGTGATATAGTTTAATTTATCGTTGCTGCTGTTGTTGTCATTGTTTTATAAACAGTGTTGAAGCAATTTGGGTAAAGATGGCAATGAAATTGATACATATGGATTTGAAGTAGCATGTAAGCTTTCAAGAAAGCAAACTACTCAGATGACTCTGGTGTTGTATATAATCACAAACAATATAGAGAGGTAACTGCTAATGGGCTTGCAAACCTACTAGAGTATTGGCTCTCTGTGTGTGTTATAAAGTTGCATTGAATTCTCCCTATTGCCATTCTTTACAATCATCATATCATTTATTGTGGTTGATTCTCTATCTTTCAAGCTTGTTTTTATAGTGTCCTCCTGTAAACTTCTTATACATTTATGTTTAACCTTTCCAAACATCGTGATATATCACTGACATATACTGGTATTTAAATTGTCATGCAGACTGTTTTCCAACATTGCTGATACTCTCCCTTTCCATGGACGTGTGTTTCAAGGATTCCTTTTGAGCATTTGAATATAGTAATAGTTTTGGTAGAACAAAACATTATAATCCGAAAGGCTGAAACATTTAATCAATACTGTGATATCCTTCAAAACTCCTTTCCCTCTGACGTGCTAATAAGTAATATTCAAGATGACACATGCTCCATCCACAAGGGTCTCTGAGAGACCAAGATAATCATAGCCCTCAAGGATTGATGTGTGGTCTAAGAGACTAAATATTGAAATTGAGTTGTATAAATACATATGTATGTGTGTATATTTATATATATATATATATTTGTGAAGAATATAATAAGCATATTTGCTTGCATGAATATGCATAAAATCAGTGATGTCTTAGGAAATGAGTTTATTATTATTATACTACTGCACATATTATCGGAGAAGGCAATGGCAAGCCACTCCAGTACTTTTGCCTAGAAAATCCCATGGACAGAGGAGCCTGGTGGGCTACAGTCCATGGGTCTCTAGTCGGACAAGACTGAGCGACTTCACTTTCGCTTTTCACTTTCACACATTGGAGAAGGAAATGGCAACCCACTCCAGTGTTCTTGCCTGGAGAGTCCCAGGGATGGCGGAGCCTGGTGGGCTGCCATCTGTGGGGTCGCACAGAGTCGGACACGACTGAAGCGACTTAGAAGAAGAAGAAGCACATATTATGCTTTAGGTGAGTAAAATTAATTTTCTACAATAAGCGTACTCCACATAACTTCAGGTAACAGTGACTTTCTGTTACTATGTAACAAGAATTCCATTTCCTCTGGTTTCAAATAAGATTTTTCTCGTTATCCTGCTTAGCCTTTACCTATAACATTTTTAAAGTTCAAAATTTAACAGTGTGTTCAATGCACTTAGCACTTTTATTAACACTCTCCTCAAAATAACAGCTTTTCTAGATTCTGACTACGACATGATGTCGAAGATTACGCCCCCATTTAGTCATTTCTTTTGGCTATAGCTAACTTTCAGGTATCAAATTCTGTATTATTTATTCACTTATGTGTAATTATTTGCATCAAAACTTAGTTTTGCACATTTATTTTTTCACAGTTAATCAGTTACCTGGTTGAGTATGTCTGATTGCTCTGGCTCAGGAAATCTGTCAATTTGGGCTGCAGTTTCTTCTGAAAGTTCTACTGTAAGGATAGAAATCTTCTTTCAAGCTCATTTATGTGACTATTTTCCTGTCACAGTACCTTGTCACATGAGTCTCCACAGGCTACCTTCTAACATGGCAGCTTGCTTTTGACAGGGTGAGTGAAACAGATAGAGCTGGTGAGCATGTGAAAGTGGAGTAAGACTCTCACTGTAAACTAATGTTAGAAGGAGCACACAATATGACATCATTTCTATCATATTTTACTAGTTTCAAGTGTGTCAGTATATCCAGCCCATACCCAAAGAGAGGGGATTGTGCAAATGTGTAAAGATCAGAAGTTAGGGATCATCAGGGGTCTATCTTAAAGGCTGCCTGCTACAATCCTATTATATATAATTTTGATTATAAACAATACATAACCTATTCAGGAAATAATGACATCTTAAAAACATTTTTTTCTTTTATGTAAAGTTAAGGATTTGTAAATCATGAAAACACTTTCTAAATTTTTTATGATTTCCCGGTTTATTTTTCAAAAAGCATTCTCTAACTCTTCCTAAGGCTAAATCTCTAAAATCTCTCATTTCCCAGTCCTTCTTCTCCATTTGTCTGCTAAGCTAGACCACAAGTACCTGTTTTATGATACTCTACCTCATTCAATTTTCTCTATAGCTACTGATTTTCTAATTCTTATTCCAGGCATAAACAACAAATTCTGAAAAGAGATTGTGCCATGGGCTTCTTTTAATTATGGGGGAAAAGGTGTTATGTGAGAAAGGAAAAAAAAAGTATAAACATTTAGAGTGAGCCTGGTAAAATATCTGTACATATAGATACATGGTTTTCCATAGCACTTAGTGGGTACTCACATAGAAACTTAATTTGTTGTTCTTTCTGGAGTAGAAGTGTAGATTCTGAAGACAGTGTCAGGAACTAAAGGCACACAAGTATTAGCATAGCTTCCAACATTCAACAGAATAAGGAAAGTCTATATGATAGAAAAAAAATTGATTTCAAAGTTCAAGAGTCATGTAAAATGATCATATGGTAAGTCTCATGAATTAATTAAAACGTTATCCTCTAACACTGAAACAATACACACTAAACCGAAATTATAACAGTTATGCATTTATTGACTCCCCCAAAATGTTATAACTATAATTTATTCATTCATAATTGATAAAATAACAATTATTTTATAGTTACTTAATTTATAAATAATGAATTTACAATTTAAAAATATAGGTTAATGTCTACACTTTATTTGTTAAAAGAACATATCTAAATGACAAACTATTTTGGTATTCAATCCCCAAAAGTTAATCAGATTGAATTCAATAATTTCTTTTCAATTTTAATAATATATTATTAAGTTCAGATCAATTATAAGTGAAATTCATTTTTTAGAGTGCTAAATAGGAGTAGTAAACATTTTTCTAGCAATTTTTAAATTATGTTTTTTCTAAAATAATTTGAAATCAGTTTCCCAAAATAAATTGAGTTTACTAAAAATTTTGCAGGAAATATTTATGTCTATTATACCACACTTATGGCAGAAAGCAAAAAAAGAACTAGTCTCTTGAAAGTGAAAGAGGAGTGAAAAAGTGCTAATAAGTTGGCTTAAAGCTCAACATTCAGAAAACTAAGATCATGGCCTCCTTCACTCCCATCACTTCATGGCAAATAGATGGGGAAATGGTGGAAACAGTAACAGACTTTATATGTTGGGGCTCCAAAACAACTGCAGATGGTGACTGCAGATATGAAACTAGAAGTTCCTTGCTCCTTGGAAGAAAAGTTATGACGAACCTAGACAGTATATTAAAAAACACATTACTTTGCCAACAAGAGTCAAAGCTATGGTTTCTCCAGTAGTCATGTATGGATATGAGAGTTGGACTATGAAGAAAGCTGAGCGCTGAAGAATTGATGTTTATAAACTGTGGTGTTGGAGAAGACACTTCAAAGTCCCTTGGACATCAACGAGATCAAACCAGTCCATCCTAAAGGACATCAGTTCTGAGCATCCATTGGAAGGACTGACGCTGAAGCTGAAACTCCAATACTTTGGCCACCTGATATGAAGAACTGACTCATTAGAAAAGACCCTGATGCTGGGAAAGATTGAAGGCAGGAGGAGAAGGGGACAACGGAAGATGAGATGGTTGAATGGCATCACTGACACTGAGACTTGAGCTTGAGTAAACTCTGGAGTTAGTGATAGACAGGGAGGCCAGGTGTGCTGCAGTCCATGGGGCCGCAAAGAGTCGGACTCAACTGAATGACTGGACTGAACTGAACTGCAGTATTTTAACTTTAGACATAAAAGTTTCATTAAACTTGTTATAAAGCTACATTCAAAGTTCAATCAGTTCAGCAAAGTCACATACAGAATTATTAGCAAATCCAATACTAAAAACCCAGTTTGGGACTTCCCTGGTGGTCCAGTGCTTGGGAATCCATCTGCCAATGTAGGGACACACGTCTAATCCCTGGTCCAGGAAGATCCCACGTGTGAAGGAGCAACTAAAGCCATGAGCCAAAACTAACTTAGCCAGCCCTCTTTAGCCTGTGAGCTGCACCACTGAAGTCCAAGTCTAGAGTCCATGCTCTGCAACAAGAGAAGTCACTGCAATAAGAAGTCCACACATGGTAACAGAGTAGCCCTGGCTCACCACAACTAGAGAAAGTCTGCATGCAACAATGAAGTCAGAACAGTCAGTAAATAAATAAATTTTTAAAAAAGATATATTTACCCAATCTATAAAATAACTTTCTATTTATATAGTTCTTCCTAGTACACACATCAAGTATATTAATGTAAAATTATTATGAGGAAATAAAAATAAAAAGTAAATGCTTCACAAATCACTTTATACTTTTAGCCTGCAACATTTTCAATCAGATGCAAACAATGAGAGACAAAAATCCTGTTTATATTAGTGGCCAGTTGATATAGAAGAACGTGGAGTGTCTCAAAAGACTATACTACTGATTGTGATGTAGGCCATCATAGGCCAATACAGAAATCACAAACATTGATGGAACTAGAAACTTCAGAAATTATATGAAAGTACAGATTCAATCATGGTATTCTATATAAAATGTCCAAAACTCATTCTTTTAAAAATGACAACTTATAAACACTATAAGCTGTAGACTGAAAAAAAATTAAGTATACCACTGCCAATACTGTATTTAGTATGGTGTCAAAGTTGAGGTTAATATTTAAAAAAGAATCTTCAGACCTTACAATCCCGCATGCTTACTGGATATGGCTCAAGACTTGGATTACATTCTGCTAATAAGTAAATTATAGAATGAAGTCATGAGTCTCAAAACCTCATTTTATATCTTACAATATTAGTAAATACTTCATGATTTTTAGCGAAATGTGGTAACCTTTATTAAATCAAATTAGCAAAACTTTCCTTTCTTAGAAAGAAACATGCATTTTAGTTCCTAATAAATAAATAAAAAGAGGAGTTCAGTTTAGTAGGTCAGTCGTGTCCAATTCTTTGCATCCCCATGGACTGCAGCACTTCAGGCTTCCCTGTCCATCCCCAACTCCTGGAGCTCAAACTCATGTCTATCGCATCAGTGATGCCATCCAACCATCTCAGAAAGCCTTATTCTTATTTAGAAATCACAATTTAGAAATTTCTTTAGCTTCTGCTACTGCTGCTGCTAAGTCACTTCAGTAGTGTCCGACTCTGTGTGACCCCATAATGGAAGCCCACCAGGCTCCCCCGTCCCTGGGATTCTCCGGGCAAGAACACTGGAGTGGGTTGCCATTTCCTTCTCCATTCTTTAGCTGGGAGTATAATAATTTTCTATTTTTACTGTAACCAAAACTGAGGTATTTAGACCTGATAGAAACAAACCAAATAACCCCAAGAAGATAGATAATTTTTTTAAATTTATTTATTTTAATTGGAGGTTAATTACTTTACATAATTGTATTGGTTTTACAAAGATATATATTTTTAAGTACCTTAAAATGTAATGTGTTTTCCTTAAAGCTAAAGAACATTTTCTTCTTGCTTACCTTTTCTCTTATACTTGATATCAATTTAATGCAAAGTATAAAGACTTCATTTTTCCCCAGGAAAGACAGCAACATTTGCTACTTGTTTTCATCCTAAATCTGTATTGTCTTGTTTGATGTACTCTTTAAAATGCTTCTCACAAAGTAGAATCATGTGTATCTAATTTCAACATACCTAAATCAGTGGGTGAAAAATGTGAAGAGTGATGACTGCAAAATGTATTCAGTTTCAACTAAAGTACTTCACTTGTTTTCATGTCAGGCACTTGGTTTCTCTAACAGCTGCAAATATCCAAAATTTACTTTGTTAATTGTGGCAGCTTCCCAGGTAGCTCAGTGGTAAAGAATCCATTTGTCAGTTCAGGAGACTTAGAGATGGGAAGTTCAATCCCTTGGTTGGGAAGATCCCCTGGAATAGGAAATGACAACTTACTCTAGTATCCTTGCCTGGAGAATCCTGTTGACACAGGAGCCTGATAGGCTACAGTCCTTGGGGTTGCAAAGAGTTGGACACAAATGGGCACTTCTATAATGTTTTAATGGTAAATGTAAGTCACTACAGGATTTTAATATATGTTTTGAAGTATATAATTTACATTCACATTTTAAACGGGTATATTTTTAGTTTGTATGAAATTGATACAGAAATTATACTAAAAACAAGACAATAAATATAGTAAAAAGTAATTGTATCCTACCCCATTTATCTCACCTCTACTCTATATAAAAATATATTTTAAATTATTTTATTATTTTCTTATTACCTCTATTTTACTAAGTAATATACTTTCAGTTCAGTTCCATTCATTCACTCAGTCATGTCCGAAACTTTGCAACCACATAGATTGCAGCGCACCAGGCTTCCCTGTCCATTTCTATTTCTCAGAGTTTGCTCAAACTCAAGTCCATCGAGTCAGTGATGCCATCCAACCATCTCATCCTCTATGTCCCCTTCTCCTCCTGCCCTCAATCTTGCCCAGCATCAGGGTCTTTCCATTGAGTCGGTTCCTTGCATCAGGTGACCAAAGTATTGGAGCTTCAGCATCAGTCCTTCCAGTGAATATTCAGGACTGATCTCCTTTAGGATGGACTGGTTGGATCTCCTTGCAGGCCAAGGGACTTTCAAGAGTCTTCTCCAATACCACAGTTTAAAAGCATCAATTCTTCAGCACTCAGATTGCTTTGTGATCCAACTCTCACATTCGTAAATGACTACTGGAAAAAGCATAGCTTTGACTAGACAGACCTTGTTGGCAAAGTAATGTCTCTGTTTTTTTAATATGCTGTCTATGTTGGCCATAGCTTTTCTTCTAATGAGCAAGCTTCTTTTAATCTTTTTTTAATAAAATCTAGTATACTTTACCATTATATATTTACTCTCTGTTATTATAAATAATTGGAGAAGGGAATGGCAACCCACCCCAGGGTTCTTGACTAGAGAATTCCACTGACAGTGGAGCCTGGCTGGCTACAGTCCATGGGATGGCAGAGTCAGATGTATCTGAGAAACTAACACATACATACATATACAATAAATAATAATTTAACTTATTCTAACACAATTTAGCACACCCAAGCAACACACATTATATGGTCAGTTCAGTCATAGTCGTATCCAACTCTTTGCAACCCCCTGGACTGCAGCAGGCCAGGTCTCCCTGTCCATCACCAACTCCCGGAGTTTCTCAAACTCATGTCCATCGAATTGGTGATGCCATCCAACCATCTCATCCTCTTTCGTGCCCTTCTCCTCTATGATAGATATATACTGAACTTTGCATCTTATGCTAACTCCTTTCCAAACTTTTGGAAAACATTCAAATTTGTTTCGTATGTCTACAAAACTGCATACTATCACTTTATTAAGCACAGAGCTGACTGTTCAAATAATTGCAGGTTTCAACAATTACATCTTTGGTAGCTCACTTTATGGAGAAGGCAATGGCAAGCCACTCCAGTACTCTTGCCTAGAAAAATCCCATGAACAGAGGAGCCTGGTGGACCACAGTCCATGGGGTCACTACTAGTCGGACAAGACTGAGCGACTTCACTTTCACTTTTCACTTTCACACATTGGAGAAGGAAATGGCAACCCACTCCAGTGTTCTTGCCTGGAGAATCTCAGGGATGGCGGAGCCTGGTGGGCTGCCGTCTATGGGGTCACACAGAGTCGGACACGACTGAAGTGACTTAGCAGCAGCAGCAGCAGCAGCAGTTAACAAGTGTTAGTTATTAGAGTTGCCACTCTCTTTTCGATTCTAATATGCACATTTACCTATTCCTGGATCAGGCTTTAGCTGCTAGAGTTTTCCTCTGTGGTATATAACACAACGCTGCATCTAACAAAAGATTGACTTTGAATTCCATTCTATAATGTTGTATATTACAGTTGATTGATTCAGTTTCTGTGAAATCTTTTGTCATTATTATTGATATCATTGAGCCTTTTTATTGAGTCAAATTTGAAAATGGAAAAAGCTATTCATAGTGTGAGTATGTAAATAAGGTTTATGTACTTTTGAACTGTGGTGCTGGAGAAGACTCCTGAGAGTCCCTTGGACTGCAAGGAGATACAACCAGTCCATTCTAAAGGGGATCAATCCTGGATGTTCATTGGAAGGACTGATGCTAAAGCTGAAACTCCAATACTTTGGCCACCTCATGCGACAAGTTGACTCACTGGAAAAACTCTGATGCTGGTAGGGATTGGGGGCAGGAGGAGAAGGGGACGACAGAGAATGAGACGGCTGGATGCATCACCGACTCGATGGACATGAGTTTGAGTGAACTCCGGGAGTTGGTGATGGACAGGGAGGCCTGGCGTGCTGTGATTCATGGGGTCTCAAAGAGTCGGACACGACTGAGCGACTGAACTGAACTGAACCGAAATTTATTTAAAGTACTATGATTGAATTTTCTTTTATCTTGTATTTTATTTTATTTATTTGGCCACACTACACAGCATGTAGGATCTTAGTTCCCTGACCAGAGATCAAATCTGTGTCCCCTGCACTGCAAGATACAGTCTTAACCACTGTACACCAGGGAGGTGCCCTTAACTTGTGTTTAAAACCCTTTATTCTTATTTCAAATTCTTAATCTTTAGAATGTCTTTTTCCTTGGGAAAACTTCCTCATGAAATTCCTCCATCATTCTGATATATATATATATATATATATATATATACACACACACACACACACACACACACACACACATATAATTGGAGAATAGGTGCTTTACAGGGTTGTGTTGGTTTTTGCCATATGGCAACATGAGTCAGCCATAGGTGAGCATTTGTCCCCTCCCTCTTGAACCTCCCTGTCACTTCCCACCTCATTCTGGCCTTCCAGGTTATCACAGAGCAGTGGGTTGAACTCCCTGCATCCTACAGGAAATTTCCACTGGCTATCTACTTTACGTATGGTCATGTGTATGTTTCAAAGCTACTTCCAATTTGTCTCACCCTTTCCTTCCCCTGCTGTGTCCACAAGTCTGTTCTCTGTCTGCATCTCTATTGCTATCCTTCAAATAGTATCATCAGTACCGTTTTTCTAGATACCATGCACCTGAGATCTTATTAGGAGCAGCAACAAGGCATTCTTGAAACATTATTTCACTACTGCTTTGTTGATTTGATCCTTTGTTACTTCAGTTCCATAAGGAAATTTTTGTATCACTAAAGGACATCACTCATTATATGCAAAGAAATAGATTGTGAAAGCTTTGTGTAAGGATTTCTTTATATGTATAAAAATGTCTTTATTTTGTCATTATTATTGAGTAATTTAACTAAATTTTATAAATCTAAATATCATTTTCTGATGTTTTTATTGTTTTTTATCATCAGTGTTGTTAATGGGAAGTCTAATTCCAGTTTAATTACTATATATCTTCACTAATTTATTTTATAATGGATTACTTGAGAGATTTCTTTTTTTGTCTGTTTTTGTTTTCTGTTTTCTTCCAGGATACTTTTATAATTATCCTTCTATTTGTTTTCTGAAATGCCACATTGCATGCCTAGTGATGTGTGTGTGTGTGTGTGTGTGTATGTGTTCCATGAACTAATTGACTCCTTTTATATAGAAGTTTATCTTTTGTTTCTGTGAAATTACCTTGAATTATCTTGGTATTTTTCTCCCTCTGTTTTGTCTTGTTCTTTCAAATCTGTCTATATATACAGACTATACAGATATATTTGTGTTCTACATATATTATTTTAAATATCTTTTCAGTTTTCATTTTACTGACTGTTCTGCATCAAGGAGATTTAATAAATCTGTGGGTTTTAATTAGAAGCAGACATGATCAAATTTGTGCTCTAAAAATGTAATTGGCTGCAGTTTAGCCCTTTTAGCAAAGAGTTTAGAAGAACTGAAGATAGCCAGAGCATAAGCTCAGATTAGTTTCATCCTTTATAAATCTTCCTTTTTTCCTTAACTCTGAGGATATTAATTCTTTCCCCATTGATGGAAACATTTCTAAATATACAATTTATATAAAGTGCTTCTGACAGACCTAGAAATAATATATATAGTTTAAGCTAAAAATATCATTTTTATACTATTAAGAATGTCACTATACATAGATGTGGAAGAAATGTGTGGCTGATAATTTTATCGGTTCAAATAACATTTTAATATACTACTATTTGAATGCTTAAGTAGGAGAAGGGAAAATATTTTATTGGAAATCTGTAATATAAAGTATTATGCTGGGAATAAAAGGAGTATGAATCTCAAGGAATTCATAGTGAATCGAGTCACTGGATATGTGAATGAAGTTTAATGCAATATTTAAGTGCCTTAAAGGAAATATATAAAAGTAATACTGAAGTTCAGGGACTTAATGCAGATGATTCCCAAGTTTGGCTTGTGGCGTTCAGTTAGGAGGTAAAAATATTATTAGTTTCTTAAAGGAAGCAGCTTCTGAATTAATTAATCCTTTATGGATTGATAGGAACATATATGAAGCTGGAAATCATCTACTATGGATCACACATATATCTTCTATGGTAATCATAACCAATATTAATTGAAAAAAGTATAACAAGCTCTGCTGCTGCTGCTGCTGCTAAGTCACTTCAGTCGTGTCCGACTCTGTGTGACCCCATAGACGGAAGCCCACCAGGCTCCCCCGTCCCCGGGATTCTCCAGGCAAGAACACTGGAGTGGGTTGCCATTTCCTTCTCCAATGTGTGAACGTGAAAAGTGAAAGTGAAGTTGCTCTGTCGTGTCCGACCCTTAGCGACCCCACGGACTGCAGCCTACCAGGCTCCTCCATCCATGGGATTTTCTAGGCAATAGTACTGGAGTGGCTTGCCATTGCCTTCTCCGATAACAAGCTCACTATTATTTAATGTTCCCAGGTTCTTTCACTGATGAGTTTTTAGAATATAGTGTTGTATATTATGACTGAAGAGTAAAGGTGAAATGAAATCTTAATCAGCCTTGAATGTCAGGCTAAAGACTAAGTTTGCTAAAGTGGAAAGTATTCGGATAAGTTATAGTAGTATCCTTTTGAGAAGTGTGGTATTATAGCTAGAGATGGAAATTAAGAATCTTCAAAAATAAATTTTCAGTTCAGTTCAGTTACTCAATCGTGTCCACACAGTCTACAGCATGCCAGGCTTCACTGTCCCTCACTAATTCCTGGAGCTTGCTCAAACTCATGTCCACTGAGTCAGTGATGGATCTAACCATCTCATCCTCTGCCATCCCCTTCTCCTCCCACCTTCAATCTTCCCCAGCATCGTGATCTTTTCCACTAAGACAGTTCTTCACATCAGGTGGCCAAAGTATTGGAGTTTCAGCTTCAGCATCAGTCCTTCCAATGAATGCTCAGGACTGATTTTCTTTAGGATGGACTGGTTGGATTTCCTTGCAGTCCAAGGGACTCTCAAAAGTCTTCTCCAACACTACAGATCAAAATCATCAAGTCTTTGGGACTCAGCTTTCTTTATAGTCCAACTCTCACATCCATACTTGACTACTGGAAAAAATAGCTTTGACTAAACAGAACTTTGTTGGTAAAATAATGTCTCTGCTTTTTAATATGCTGTCTAGGTTGGTCATAACTTTCCTTCCAAGGAACAAGTGTCTTTTAATTTCATGACTGCAGTCACGATCAGCAGTGATTTTGGAGGCCCCCCAAAATAAAGTATCTCACTGTTTCCCTTGTTACCCCATCTATTTCCCATGAAGTGATGGGACAGGATGCCATGATCTTAGTTTTCTGAATGTTGAGTGTTAAGCCAACTTTTTCACTCTCCTCTTTCACTTTCATCAAGAGTCTCTTTAGTTCTTTTTCACTTTCTGCTATAAGGGTCATGTCATCTGCGTATCTGAGATTATTGATATTTCTCCCAGCAATGTTGATTCCAGCATGTGTTTCATTCAGCCTGGCATTTCACTTGATGTAATCTGCATACAAGTTAAATAAGCACAGTGACAATATATAGTTTTGATACACTCCTTTCCTGATTTGAAATCAGTCTGTTCCATGTCCAGTTCTAATTGCTGCTTCTTGCCCTGAATATAGATTTCTCATGAGGCAGGTCAGGTGGTCTGGTATTCCCATATCTTTCAGAATTTTACAATTTGTTGTGATTCACGCTGTCAAAGGCTTTGGTGTGGTCAATAAAGCAGAAGTAGATGTTTTTCTGGAACTCTCCTGCTTTTTCAAAGATCTAGTGGATGTTGACAATTTGTTCTCTGGTTCCTCTGCTCTTTCTAAATTCAGCTTGAACATCTGGAACATCACAGTTCATGTACTGTCGAAGCCTGGCTTGGAGATTCTTGAGCAATACTTTGCTAGCATGTGAGATGAGTGCAATTGTGCGTTAGTTTGAGCATTCTCTGGTATTGCCTTTCTTTGGGATTGGAATGAATACTGAACTTTTCCAGTCCTGTGGCCACTGATGAGTTTTCCAAATTTTTGGCATTTTGAGTGCAACACTTTAACAGCATCATATTTTAGGATTTGAAGTAGCTCAACATGAATTCCATCACCTCCACTGGCTTTGTTCATAGTGATGCTTGTAGTGATGTTTCCTAAGGCCCACTTGACATTCCATGATGTCTGACTCTAGGTGGGTGATCACACCATCATCGTTGTTTGAGTCATGAAGATCTTTTTTATACAGTTCTTCTGTGTATTGTTACCACCTCTTAATATTTTCTGCTTCTGTTAGGCCCATAATATTTCTGTTCTTTATTGAGCCCATCTTTGCATTAAATGTTCCCTTGGTATCTCTAATTATCTTGAAAAGATCTCCAGTCTTTCCCATTCTAGTCTCTTCTTTCTTTGCACTGATCACTGAGGAAGCCTTTCTTATATCTCCTTGCTATTCTTTGGAATTTTGCATTCAAATTGTTATATTTTTCCTTTGCTCCTTTGCCTTTAGCTTCTCTTCTTTTCTCAACAATTTGTAAGGCCTCCTCAGACAACCATTCTGCCCTTTTGCATTTCTTTTTCTTGGGGATGGTCTTGATAACTGCCTCCTGTACAATGTCATGGACCTCCATCCACAGTTCATCAGGCACTCTATAAGATCTAATCACTTGACTCTATTTCTCACTTCCACTATGTAATCATAAGGGATTTGATTTAGGTCCTACCTGAATGCTCTAGTGGTTTTCCCTACTTTATTCAATTAATGTCTGAATTTTGCAATAATTCATGATCTGAGCCACAATCAGCTCCCAGCCTTGTTTTTGCTGACTTTATAGAGCTTTTCCATCTTTGGCTACAAAGAATATAATCAATCTGATTTTGGTATTGACCACCAGAAGATATAGAGTCTTCTCTTGTGTTGTTGGAAGAGTATGTTTGCTTGACTAGTGCATTCTCTTGGCATACTCTGTTAGACTTTGTCCTGTTTCATTTTGTACACCAAGGCCAAATTTGCCTGTTACTCCAGGTTTGTCTTGACTTCCTAATTTTTCATTCCAGTCCCCTGTAATGAAAAAGGACATCTTTTGGGGGTGTTAGTTCTAGAAGGTCTAACAGCTTAACAACTGAACACACAAGTGTGGACTGCAGTTTGTGCCAGGCTGGACCCAAGACAGACACATTCTTACTCTTGTTGGGGTTGTAGATGTTAGGGTGTTGGATAAAAGACCACACACTTTGCATTCCCTGCCTTTGCACATGTCCTGTCACTTGGATGGTGTGTGTTGTGTCCTCCTGTAGGCTCTGTACTGATCTGGGTACTAGACATAGAGAAACCTAGAGAGTGAAGGTTTCAGAGGAAATTCTGAACACAGTAGAATGGTTTTGGGAACCCATTTATCCTTCTGCAATGGAAGGTAAACTGTTCCCTGCCGCATGCTGGGCACTGGCTTTCCAGAAGCTGCTTGCAAGGCACAGTGCACAGAGGAAACAGTGCACAACCATTTCTACACACACATGATGATCCTGGAGTAAGAGCATATACAAATGCTCCTTGACTAGGGAAGGACCTTGGGGCCTTGATGGAATAGTTGGATCCCTTGGCCCCATGGAGCACAAGAACTTCAGGAGTGGCCCCAGCATTAACATGTCCCTTCTCCAGTCTCTGACACACCCAGACCCGCCATCTGGTTGCCTTTCATTCTACCTGCTGGTTGCGAGCAGTGATTCACCATGCCCCAGTCTGGTCCTCTGCATTACCAGTCTGGGCCGGGGCTCTGCACCCCCACTCAGTGTTCAGTAAGCTTCTGCTGAGCTGAGTGGAGGAGTTGCTGGTCTACCTGCCATGCACTCTAAGTCAAGGCCTGTGCTGCTTCCTGTCAGCCTCCCCTGGGGGTCAGAATTTGACCTCTTGAGCCAGACAGTCTGGATTTGAATCCAGCATCTGGTTTTCGGCTCTGACCTTGGACAAGCTACCTGTTTGGCACTTTGGCTTCCTTATCTGTAAAGACAGGGTGTGGGGCCACTAACCCCCATGGTGTGTGAGGAGTAGATGAGTTTATAAGATGATCAGCTTCCCAGGTGACTCAGTAGTAAAGGATCTGCCTGCAGATTCAGGAGAAGAGGGCCTGATCACTGGGTTGGGAAGACCCCCTGGAGAAGGATATGGCAACACACTCCAGTATTCTTACCTAGAGAATTCCATGGACAGAGGGGCCTAGTGGGCTACAGTTCATTGGGTTTGAAGAGTTGGACAAGCCTGAGAAACTGAAGATGAAGATGTTCTAGAAAGTCTTCATAGAACTGTTCAACTTCAGCTTATTCAGCATTACTGATTGGGGCACAGATTTGGATTACTGTGATATTGAATTGATTGCCTTGGAAATGAAACAAAGTTCATTCTGTCATTTTTGAGATTGCATCCAAGTACTGCATTTTGGATACTTTTGTTGACTATGATGGGTACTCTTTCTTTGAATGCATGCCTGCCCACAATAGTAGGCATAATGGTCTTCTGAATTAAATTCGCCCATTCCAGTCCATCTTAGTTCACTGATTCCTAAAACGTAGATCTTCACACTTGCCATCTCCTGTTTGACAACTTCCAACTTACCTTGATTCATGGACCACTTCCATCACAAATCACATCCACAATTGGGTGTTGTTTTCGGTTTGGATTTGTCTCTTCATTCTTTCTGGAGTTATTTCTCCACTCTTCTCCAGTAGAATACTGGACAGCTACCGACGTGGGGAGGTCATCTTTCAATGTCCTCTTTTCGCCTTTTAATGGGGTTCTCAGGGCAAGAATACTGAAGTCGTTTGCCATTCCCTTCTCATATGGAGCACCTTTTGTCAGAACTCTCCACCATGACCCATCTGTCTTAGCTCAGTTCAGTCCAGTTCAGTCACTCAGTCATGTCCGAATATTTGCGACCCCATGAATCAGAGCAGGCCAGGCCTCCCTGTCCATCACAAAATCCCGGAATTCACTCAAACTCATGTCCATCAAGTCGCTGATGCCATCCAGCCATCTCATTCTCTGTCGTCCCCTTCTCCTTCTGCCCCCAATCCCTCCCAGCATCAGAGTTTTTCCAGTGAGTCAACTTGTCGCATGAGGTGGCCAAAATATTGGAGTTTCAGCTTTAGCATCAGTCGTTACAATGAACACCCAGGATTGATCTCCTTTAGAATGGACTGGTTGCTCTCCTTGCAGTCCAAGGGACTCTCAAGAGTCTTCTTCAGCACCACAGTTCAAAAGCATCAATTCTTCGGCGATCAGCTTTCTTCACATCCAACTCTCACATCCATAAATGACCACGGGAAAAACCATAGCCTTGACTAGACGGACCTTGGTTGGCAAAGTAATGTCTCTGCTTTTTAATATGCTATCTAGGTTGGTCATAACTTTCCTTCCAAGGAGTAAGCATCTTTTAAATTCCTGTCTAAAATCAGCATCTGCAGTGATTTTAGGGGCCCAAAAAAATAAAGTCTGACACGGTTTCCACTGTTTCGCCATCTATTTCCCATGAAGTAATGGGACCAGATGCCATGATCTTTCTTTTCTGAATGTTGAGCTTTAAGCCAACTTTTTCACTCTCCTCTTTCACTTTCATCAAGAGGCTTTTGAGTTCCTCTTCACTTTCTGCCATAAGGGTGGTGTCATCTACATATCTGAGGTTATTGATATTTCTCCCGGCAATCTTGATTCCAGCTTGTGCTTCTTCCAGCCCAGCGTTCCTCATGATGTACTCTGCATATAAGTTAAATAAGCACGGTGAGAATATACAACCTTGACGTACTCTTTTTCCTATTTGGAACCAGTCTGTTGTTTCATGTCCAGTTCAAACTGTTGCTTCCTGACCTGCATACAGGTTTCTCAAGAGGCAGGTCAGGTGGTCTGGTAATCCCATCTCTTTCAGAATGTTCCACAGTTTATTGTGATCCACACAGTCAAAGGCTTTGGCATAGTCAATGAAGCAGAAATAGATGTTTTTCTGGAACTCTCTTGCTTTCTCCATGTTCCAGCGGATGTTGGCAATTTGATCTCTGCTGCCTCTGCCTTTTCTAAAACCTGCTTGAACATCTGGATGTTCACGGTTCACATATTGCTGAAGCCTGGCTTGGAGAATTTTGAGCATGACTTTACTAGCATGTGAGATGAGTGGAATTGTGCGGTAGTTTGAGCATTCTTTGGCATTGCCTTTCTTTGGGATTGGAATGAAGACTGACCTTTTCCAGTCCTGTGGCCACTGATGAGTTTTCCAAATCTGCTTGCATATTGACTGCAGCACTTTTACAGCATCATCTTTCAGGATTTGAAATAGTTCAATTGGAATTCCATCACCTCCACTAGCTTTGTTTGTAGTGATGCTCTCTAAGGCCCACTTGACTTCACATTCCAAGATGTCTGGCTCCGGGTGAGTGATCATGCCATCATGATTATCTTCATCATGAAGATCTTTTTTGTACAGTTATGTGTATTCTTGCACCTCTTCTTAATATCTTCTGCTTCTGTTAGGTCCATACAATTTCTGTCCTTTATTGAACCCATCCTTGCATGAAATGTTCCCTTCTTATCACTGATTTTCTTGAAAAGATCTCTTGTCTTTCCTATTCTGTTGTTTTCCTCTATTTCTTTGCATTGATCGCTGAGGAAGGCCTTCTTTCTTTCCTTGCTTTTCTTTGGAACTCTGCATTCAGATGCTTATATCTTTCCTTTTCTGCTTTTCTTTTTGCTTCTCTTCTTTTCACAGCTTTTTGTAAGGCCTCTTCAGACAGCCTTTTTGCTTTTTTGCATTTCTTTTCCATGGGGATGGTCTTGGTCCCTGTCTCCTGTACAATGTCATGAACCTCCATCCAGAGTTCATCATGTTCTCTATCTACAAGAATTAGTCCCTTAAATCTATTTCTTATTTCCACTGCTTAATCATAAGGCCACAGTCAGCTCCTGGTCTGGTTTTTGCTAACTGTATAGCGCTTCTCCATCTTTGGCTGCAAAGCATATAATGAATCTGATTTCGGTGTTGACCATGTCCACGTGTAGAGGGTTCTCTTGTGTTGTTGGAAGAGGGTGCTTACTATGACCAGTGTGTTTTCTTGGCAAAACTCTGTTAGCCTTTGCCCTGCTTCATTCCGTGCTCCAAGCCCAAATTGGCCTGTTACTCCAAGTGTTTCTTGACTTCTTACTTTTGCATTCCAGTCCCCTATAATGAAAAGGACATCTTTTTTGGGTGTTAGTTCTAAAAGGTCTGGTAGGTCTTCATAGAACCATTCAACTTCGGCTTCTTCAGCATTGCTGGTTGGGGCATAGACTTGGATTACTGTAATATTGAATGGTTTGCCTTGAAAACGAGCAGAGATCATTCTGTCGTTTTTGAGATTGCATCTACGTACTGCATTTCAAACTCTTTTGTTGACCATAATGGCTACTCCATTTCTTCTAAGGGATTCCTGCCCAGAGTAGTAGATATAATGGTCATCTGAGTTAAATTCCCCCATTCCAGTCTATTTTAGTTCACTGATTCCTAGAATGTCTTCGTTCACTCTTGCCATCTCCTGTTTGACCACTTCCACTTTGCCTTGATTCATGGACCTAACATTTCAGGTTCCTATGCAATATTGCTCTTTACAGCATCGGACCTTGCTTCTATCAGCAGTCACATCCACAACTGGCTATTTGTTTCTCTTTGGCTCCATCCCTTCATTCTTTCTGGAGTTATTTCTCCACTGATCTCCAGTAGCATACTGGACACCTACCAACCTGGGGAATTCCTCATTTAGTATCCTTTCATTTTGCCTTTTGATACTGTTCATGGGGTTCTCAAGGCAAGTATACTGAAGTGGTTTGCCATTCCCTTCTCCAGTGGACCACATTCTGTCAGACCTCTCCACCATGACCTGCCCATCTTGGGTGGCCCCACACGGCAAGGCTTAGTTTCATTGAGTTATACAGGGCTGTGGTCCATATGATCAGATCAACTAGTTTTATGGGATTATGATTTCAGTGTGTCTGCCCTCTGATGCCCCCTCGCAATACCTACCTTCTTATTTGGGTTTCTCTTACCTTGGTCATGGCAAATCTCTTCACAGGTACTCCAGCAAAGTGCAACCACTGTACCTTACCTTGGACAAGGGGTATCTCCTCAAGAAAATATCATTGTTCAATATGCCCCTCTTGATCTTGAACATGGAGTAGCTCCTCTTGGCCCTCCTGTGCCCACGCAGCCACCGCCTCTTGGACGTGGGACAGTTCCTCTCAGTCACGGCCCTGACCTTGGGCATGGGGTAGTTCCTCTTGGCCACGTTTCTGCGTGTGGTCGGTTGTGCGGAGCCGGCGTCTCTCACGTCTGCGCCGCTGGAGCCGGCGTCTCAGTGGTCCTTAAACAGCATGGCTAGTAGTTTCAAGGCTGTGGTCCATGTGATCAGTTTGATTAGTTTTCTGTGACTGTGGTTTTCATTCTGTCTGCCCTCTGATGGATAAAGATAAGAGGCTAATGGAGGCTTCCTGATGGGAGAGACTGACTATAGGGGAAACTAGGTCTTGTTCTGATGGGCAAGGCCAAGTTCAGTAAATCTTTAATCCAATTTTCTGTTGATGGGTGGAGTTGTGTTCCCTCCCTCTTCTTTGACCTGAGATCAAACTGTGGTGGAGGTAATGAAGAAAATGGTGACCTTCTTCAAAAGGTCCCATGCGCACACTGCTGCACTCAACACCCCCAATCCTGCAGCAGGCCACCACCGACCCAAGCCTCTACCGGAGATTCCTGGACACTCACAGGCAAGTCTGAGTCATTCTCTTGTGTGGTCACTGCTCCTTTCTCCTGGGTCCTGGTTTGCACCAGGTTTTGTCTGTGCCCTCCAACAGTCTGTTTCCCCAGTCTTGTGTAAGTTCTGGCAGCTCTATGGTCGGCTTAATGGTGACCTCTTCCAAGAAGGCTTATGCCACACCTAGGGCTGCAGCACCCAGAGCCCCTGCCCCTGCAGCAGGTCACTGCTGACTCAAACCTCAAACCCTCAAAGGCAGGTCTGGCTCAGTCTCTGTGGGGTCTCCTAGTGCAGACAAGGTTTTGTTTGAGCTTTCTGAGTGTCTCTGGCAGTTATGGGGCTTGATTCCATTCAGGATTTTGCCCCTTCTACCATCTTGCTTGAGTTTCTCCTTTGCCCTTGGACATGAAGTATCTTTTCTTGGTGGGATCCAACATTCTCCTCTTGATGGTTTCTCAGCAGGGAGTTGTAATTTTGGAGTTCTTGCAGGATAAGATGAGCACACATCCTTCTACTCCGTCATCTTGACTCTTACATCCTAAATATTTTCACTGTATTATTTCAGCTTACCACAGGAACAAAATAATTAACATTATTTTTATAATATAACTTGCCATCCATTCAGCTTCTATTAGTAAATCTAAAGAGAATAGGAAACATAACACTGGAAATACACATGTTGTTAGCATTGTTGTTTTCAACTTTGATCTTCAAAAGGAGTTGCAGAAATCATTTTGAAGTTTAGCCCTCTCTTTCAATAACTGGAATCAGATCAGAACCATTGCAAAGGATGCCTAAGATGATATGATTTTATTATTGTCTGTATAACCATATGGAAGTTTCATTCTCAGTAGAGCTGATTTATGTGAATATATTAGCATTATTTTCTGAAGTGTATATTTAAAGAGGGTTGCTATATGAGGCATTGCTGGACTTTGTCTCTGGAAAAGAGATGTGAATATCAAGGAAAATGCTATAGAATTGACAGTATCAGGAAGAAAATATCATTGTTCAATACGTTATTGCCTTACTTTACTAGTAGATTTCATATGGAGATATCAATAAAATGTAATTTACTATAATTTTGTAACTGGATGTCAGATGGCATTACTTGGGCTAATCAAATATGATTTTCAGTTTCTATCTGCCTACTGTTTATTCCATCTGTTTGCTTGGTTCTTGCCATATATCTTAGCATGTGAAAGCCATTTAATTTTTTTTCTTAAGCTTTAAGATTTAACGTTTGTTTTATGTGTGCTTTTCAATGGGAAACTTGAGGAAGGTCACCAAAATTTTTAAAAGTTGATTCTCAGTGAACAATGTTTAGTGCATCAGTATTTTATAACATAAATATGAGTAATTAATTATTTTGAAGACAGTGCTCACTGGATATCTTCTGGCCATGAAAAGTCTAACTTCCTTCATCTCCAGCTACAGCCACTTATTCTGGCATCTGGCAGGAAAGGACTTTCATTTTTCTTCAAATGTGCTTGAGATCAGCAGGACTTGTAGGAGGTGGGAATAAGGGAGGGGAGATTTGTCAGCATTGACTTCAGGATACACTGGAGAAATACTAAATTTGGCTGCTGAACATTTCCTTACCTGATGTCCCTGTTTGGTGTTTGGGATCAACACTATGTTCTCTGGTTAAAAAATTCTAGAGGAGTATTTGAAGGGGCTAGCATCTAACAGGACATAGTGGAGAAAGCTTGTCTCACTTTCAAGTATGTGCTATACAGTTTATATGTAAGTATCAGTTTATGTTTATATTTGCTCATTTTACTAATGCCTATGCACTCTTATAGAAATTTATCATTTTCCAGTTTCACATCTTGTGTTCTTCATCGTGTGAAATGAAGTGTTAGTTGGCCAGTAGTGCCTAAATCTTTGCGACCACATGGACTGTAGCTTGCCAGATTCCTCTGTGCATTGATTTCTCCAGGCAAGAATACTGGAGTGGGTAGCCAGGGATTGAACCCTGGTCTCCTGTGTTGCAGGCAGATTCTTTACTGTCTGAGTCACCAGGGAGGCCTCTTAATCACATGGAAAACTAATTAAAATAATCTATATCCATGCAATTAATTTGCATTTTATTTAATTTTTCTGTAGCTTATGATTAGGCTTCTAAATCCCCCAGTGTTAAATATTTTTAAACTATTCTTTCACTATTAAATTTGATAAAGATGAAATATATTAATGTTGCATAATAAAATTATACATAAATATAGATAAAATATTAATAAATAAATATAGTAATAGGTAAAGAATTAACTGTTCTGATTAATTTATTTGAAGTTATGATATCATTAAAGGTCAAATATGCCAACATTACATTTCAAACAGTTTATTTTCCTTTTTGAGGCTATTGCATATGGCTGAATTTAATATAATGTGTTACCAGTATCTGTTAAACATTTCTAGTTTATCCAGTACTAAACTGTCATAATAAACACAAGAAAAGTGTCCTTCTTCGATAGTGATATCTATCTATCTGTCTATCTAAATATCTGTCTTTCAATACTTCATATCCATGGACTTGAAAGGTAGAATACCGTTCACTTAATAATTTGTACAAGAAGGCTTCCTGGTGTAGTTCTTTGGGTATCATATTTTACGGATGGCAACTGACATTTCTAACATAAATTCTGGCACTTTTTTTCAGGGACAATCTCTCTTCAAAAAGGTGTTCTCTGTAGGGCTTCTCAATTTTCCTTTCTCTCTGATGAATCAGTTCAGTTCAGTTGCTCAGTCATGTCCGACTCTTTGCAACCCCATGAGTCACAGCACTCCAGGCCTCCCTGTCCATCACCAACTCCCGGAGTACACTCAAACTCATGTCCATCGAGCCGATGATGCCATCCAGCCATCTCATTTTTTGTCGTCCCCTTCTCCTCCCACCCCCAATCCCTCCCATCATCAGGGTATTTTCCAGTGAGTCAACTCTTTGCATGAGGTGGCCAAAATATTGGAGTTTCAGCTTTAGCATCAGTCCTTCCAATGAACATCCAGGACTGATCTCCTTCAGAATGGACTGGTTGGATCTCCTTGCAGTCCAAGGGACTCTCAAGAGTCTTCTCCAACACCAGATTTGAAGGGCATTCATTAATTTATTTTCTATTCAGTAAGTTCATATTATAGATCCATGGAAATTTAGAAATGAAAGACTGCATATCAGTGTCTACACTAGACTAACTGCTAACTACTTAAACTTTCTAAGTCTTTGTATCCTCATCAAATGAACAAAGTAATAGCTATGTCATAAGCGTGCTTGTGAGATATTCAATGAATGTGCTACAGTACCTAGGATAAATTTGTAAGCATATTAAGTGCCCAACTCATGATATTTTCTTCTTTTTGTTATTCTCTTTAAGTAAAGCAATTGGTCTAATCTAGGGAAAAATAAAATACAAGTATTTCATAAAAGTGCAGCAATAAGGGATGTTTTTAATCTTAATTTAGGGACTTCTGAGTGATGTTAATACCAACCATATCAAAATACAACCAAATTAACCATTTGATAGGAAAATACTGAGTTTATTTTTATTGAGTAAGAGAAAAACTGCAGATTTTAGTAGCATCTCAGAGAGGGGTAAAGTAAATTTGATATAATTGTGAGGTTTTACAGTTTGATTTAAGGTGCTTTTTTTTTTAAATCAAGGAGTGTGGTTGTATAAGGATCATGATATAATAGTTTAAAACTGGGGTAGGGGGAGGGAGGGGAGCAGCAACATAATGATTTTATGTGATGACTGCAAAGATTCCTGGAAAGGAAACAATTTTCTCATGATTTCTTTTGTAGAGTTGAACAGTTTGATGTTCATTCTGGGGAAGAAGAAGAATCATTGAAAGGAAAATTAAAATTATTCTCAATATTTTCCATTCTGGAGAAAACTTTTTTGTAATGATAAAGTTGTGTTGATAGAGACAGTGGAAAAACAATGTTTAGACCATCTGATATTTGCTTTGAGGTGGATTTGTCTCATTGTTTTCCCTTGTAGACATTCTGTAGCCTGAACTCAATGATACATCACTATTATATAGAGACCTGATTAATCCAGATCATCCCAACATAAGGCATCATGCTCTCAATTTAAATTCCCTGTTAGGGTTTTATGGTTGTGTTGGGTTCCCAGGTGACACAGTGTAAAGAATCCACCTGCCAAAGCAGGAGGCACAAGAAATGCAGGTTCCACTCCTGGGTAGGGAAGATTCCCTGGAGAAGGAAATGGCAGCCCACTCCAGAATCCTTGGACAGAGGAACCTGACAGACCCCACTCCATAGGGTCACAAAGATTCAGACATAACTGAACAACATATAGCAAATGTGAGCACATATGTTATGTTATATATTGTATCATTTTATAGCTTATAATTTAATGTATATACTTCTTTACATATATGCAGCTGTGGACATATTGAAGATTACAAGTTGCAGTTTTCAACCCACGTAACTAATAAGAGAAATATTATTATCAGAATTTGTAGTCCACTCTCAGCCAGACGCTAATGGTGTTGGAATAAACAAGGAGGATACCTCCCATTTACAATCAAAGAAGCCTATAGAACCAGACATGGGTAATTCACAAGATCATCAAATTTTCATTTTTTTCTTTGATTCGCAGGTCTCTTTTGTAGTAGTAAAAATCCTGGTGAGTACTTCAGGAATGTAAACACAATATTCTTCTCCCTTTAAAGTTAAAATTATATCTAAATTGGATTTCCTATAACCACTGCTTATCCAGCTTAATGAATCTCTCCAGTAAAGAGGTCTATATTCTGGATGGCATTATTTAACTCTGTTATTCTCTAATACATAACACTTGGGACTCATTCTATTTTGTGGGTGAAGAGCTTAAGAAAAACATAATACAGTCTAAAATTCCTTTTGAATACTTAGGATGCTTGTTCTCAAATAAAGGTGTAACATTTTATTCCTCTTAAATTGATATGGGGAGGAGGGAGGTGGAAGGGGGGTTCAAGAAGGGGAACACATGTACACCCGGGGTGGATTCATGTCAGTGTATGGCAAAACCAACCAATATAATATTGTAAAGTAATTAGCCTCCAATAAAAAAATTTAAAAATTTGTTATCTTACAATAACCCTCATTTTTTTCCCCCAAGACCATAATTGACATCTTTGGGAATATCTTTGGGAAAGGAATTATCAAGTTTGTGTCTGGTGAGCAGGTGGAAGCCAGTTGGCTTTTGTGCCAGAGAACTAATGCAAGAAATTGGAGGTTCCTTTATTTTTCGGGCAAAATATTCCTATTGGATTGCTAGATAGTATTATAATGTTATGGTGCTACCCATTTAGAATGGTCCAGTGCCAGGCAATTATCTTGTAATTCTGAGATCATTAGGTAGATCTAAAGCAAAAGAGAAGTCTGTCTTAGTTGTAAGATCTGTGAAAATGAGACAGACTCCAAATATTCACCATCTGTTCTCTTTCTCTTCCAAGTCCTTTTCCTTAAAAGTTCAGTTACAAAAGTTAATTCCTACATAAGGTCCTCAAGTCATATTTAATTGAAGAAACTTATCTAGTTTTCTGTATAAGATGTGATTTTTAGACTTTGAGATGTCTGACCTGTTTCATTTGCCATCTCCAAAGTCCTGCATAGGTTGAATCCAGTTAACCAGGAAATCAACTGATTCATTACAAATAACCGGTGTTACAAAAGCTAGGTGGTTCTCAGAAAAAGAAAAAAAAAAAATGTGTGCACAAATCTAATAGTCAGTTTGTTGTGTGGTTTAGCCAGTTCACAAACCAATTGCAGTCAATACTGAAATCATGCCAAAGATTGTGTAAAGAGGTAAAAAGCATTATCGGGGGTAGAAACTTTGTGTGCTATGCTCAGTCACTTCAGTCATGTCCAACTCTTTGAAACCCTGTGGGCTGTAGCCCACCAGGCTCCTCTGCTTCATAACTAGGAAAATGAACAAAAGAATGTAGATAAAATATAGTAATTTTTTATTTTATTCAGTCAAACTTCAATGAAAGCCCATTGATGACAAATTGAAATTATAATTGGGAAATCATGGTTTAGACATACAAAACTGGAGTTGTGCAGCTGCTGAAGATCTGATCTCAGACACTTGTCTGCACCACTGAGAACTTGAACTTTCTTTTTTTTTTAATTTATTTATTTTAATTGGAGTCTAATTATTTTACATTATTCTATTGGTTTTGCCATACATTGACATGAATCTGCCCCGGGTGTACATGTGTTCCCCGTCTTGAACCCCCCTCTCTCCTCCCTCCCCATTCCATCCCTCTGGTTCATCCCAGTGCACCAGCCCCGAGCATCCTGTATCATGCATTGAACCTGGACTGGCAATTTGTTTCACATATGATGCCAGACCCAAGGATACCACTTGCTCTATTCAGAACACCTGCAATGTTATGGTCTCAAGTTTTCCCTTTAAAAATATCCAAAAATTTCTGACTCTAACCAATTACTGCTTAAACACCCTTACTTCTTGTCAGTTCCAATTAAAATTATTGATAAGCAAGTCATATAGCTAACTATAATCTTATATGAGTTTTACCTTTAAAAGTCTTCCTCATTTTGTAGTTCAGATAAACACAATTTGAGTGTTTCTTGAATTTGTGTCTCCAGGCTCAAGTTCTAAGAAACCACAAACAATGCTTTTTTTTTTTAATCAGGTCTCCATCTCTGTAATTTTGATTAATGTTGTCTATATTGCATGTAGTCGTTGACCCAATCCAAGTGTCTTGATTGGAATCTGTCCCCTTACAATGGTCATATACTTCTAAAGTAGTTTTCCAAATAATTCTCTCCTTCAAGGTTCTAGAAATGATTATCTTCCAGTTTTTCAAGAATGTTATAATGTCTTCTTTTTAAGTGGGAATATAGGGACTCCTTTGAATCAAAGGTCAAGGTGTTTATTTCTCTGCTACCTTTGGTATCTTTATGCCTCTGGAATAGGTCTTCAGATATTGTTATGCAATGTTTGTTTTAAAAACATTTGAGGAATGGCTTCTCATAATTACTGACAGCAGCCTTTAATACAGTGCTTATCACTTGTAATTTTGACAATGTATTCTTGAAATAATATGGTATCTAGAATTGGAGATGATATATTTAAACACATGTTTCTGCCTGCTACTATCTTATAAGTGGATAATTAATTCATGAAACCCAGAAGGAGTTGATTTCATTGTTATTAATCCAATGGTAATAATTTAAATGCATGAAAGTTTGAGAATTTTGCTACTTTCAGTTTCAGAATTGCATTTTTTCTTTCTGCTTTTCTCAAAAGTCCAAAGATTTGTAAATTTTTTGTTACAACATTCCAATAATGAGATCACCCTTGTCACTTGAGGGACAGAATGAGATTCCTCCTGTTGGTAAGACAAACCTGAGTCACTGATGTTTTTTAATGCATTGTTATGTTATTTCTAATTATTTTTAATGTAACATATTTTTATCAAGTAATTGTTACATTTTCAGGCATTGAAAGGATTCAATCTATTTTGAGAACATGAAGAAAATTACATACACATAAACAAAAGCCATTCAGGTATATGCAATCCATTTAAAGGTAATCAAAGGATGACTGCAGTTTGCAGTCTTGAACCTTGTTCTTTACAGTTTTACCAAAATTGTGTTTGTGAAAGATGAGACATGCACCATAGACACACTCAGAAAACTTAGTAAAGTTTTCCCCTGAGTGTTAATTGAATACAAAAGCTACCTTTTCTTGTTGGAAATTTCATATAAAGTTGCAGTGCTTCTATTTGTGGTTCCATTGTTCCTGAGTGGTCATTTTCACAGATTATTTTCATTCAATCTGCATTCGTTTTTTTCTCAGTAACTTTTTTTCTGACTGTGGCACCAACTGCTGGTATATTACAACAATCTTTTGAAGCTTTTAAAAAATTTACTCTTTAGGCATATAATTAGGATGTTAATGAGCACAACCTCTTTAGAAAAAAGAGCAGCCTGCCATTTTCTTTAGACTCCAGGTTACCCCTTCATGTCCATATCTTAATGAAACACTGTTCTGTTCTGTTCTGTTCTGTTCCGTCGCTCAGTCGTGTCCGACTCTTTGCGACCCCGTGGACTGTAGCCTACCAGGCTGTTCCGTCCATGGGATTCTCCAGGCAAGAATACTGGAGTGGGTTACCATTTCCTTCTCCAGGGGATCTTCCCGACCCAGGGATCGAACCTGGGTCTCCCGCATTGGAGGCAGACGCTTTAACCTCTGAGCCACCAGGGAAGCCCTAATGAAACACTAGGGAACACCAAAGTTCATGTATTGACTAGTCTGAGATGTGGTCAGGAACCCTCCTTATTTTTATAAGCAGTCAGACATTAAAGTCTACTCCGCAAAACTTATCCTATGTTATTGTTCATATTAGTCGCTTATCTCCAGCTAAATGGAAAACTCTTATGAAGATCTGTATTTCTGCCTTCTGGGTAGATGTTGGCACTGGCAGGAAGTCATATTCTAGGGGAGAAGTCAGGTCTATCAAAAGGTACACCCACAATGTTTCCTGTTTCAATATCAAGATACAACCAATCAGCCAAAAAGACTGTATATTCTAAAGGGATTTCTATCTATCTGATATAATAAATCTATGTGAACATAGTTAATGAGCAAGAGACTAGACAATTATGAATTTTTCCCTTTTTACATAATGAAATAACAGTAGCAGGATTTTAAACATTTCAATGATGAATGGAAATGTGTGAGGGAGAAAATAATGAATTTCATAGAAGGTAAACCTGTTAAGATATGTGTATTTTCAATGAGCAACTATTGCAAAACATGAGGGATGCTCAAGGTGAAAGAAGATGCTGAAATCAAATTGGCAGAAGTCTCTGGTTATTTATTTGCTCTGGTTATCACCTTTAGACAAAGCAGTCGATATGGCTTGTGATATGGCATCAGTAAGGAATTGTAATAAAAAAATTAAGTCATATAGTGTTATGAGCTTCCCTGGTGGCTCAGACAGTAAAGAATCTGCCTTCAAGGTAAGAGATCAAGGTTCAATCCCTGGGTCGGGAAGATTCCCTGGAGAAGGAAATGGCTCCCCACTCCACTATTCTTGCCTGGAGAATCCCATGGACAGAGAAGCCTAATAAGCTACAATCCATGGGGTTTCAAAGAGTCTGACACAACTGAATGAGTAACACTTTCACTTTTTTTTCACTTTCATATAGTGTTACAGTAATTTCAGAAAAAATGAGACCCACTGTTGATAAAAGTCAATAAAATCTAGTACTTCCTTTGCCTTTTTTTTTTTTTTTTAATCTGGGAAAGTTATAAATAACTTGTAGTCAGTCAGGGATAAGAGATCTATCTCTTTGAGATAAGCCATGAACCAAGTGATAAACTTTACTAAGAAAACATTTAAATTATCTTCAGAAATCACATAATTTTTCTAAACTGTAATAGTTAATAGCTTTATACAATCAATTTTAGAATTTTTTTTTATCTTTAAAACAACAAATGGCCATGTACATCTTGAATAAGAAAAATGTAATATTTCTTAAGGTATTGATTCAGGACTTGTGAAAGTATCAGAGTTCCTTAGTAAAGTACTAGGCATAATAATCAGATGTTTTGCTGTTTGATTTTTTTCTAGGACAAGGCAAACAGATATTGTCTATATTGATCTAATTCTAAAGGGACACCAAACAAAGCACCACAGAAATCTGTGACTGCAGAGTATGCTGAATCAGGAGTCACCAAAGGTAAAACAAAATCCCAGCTTCATAACATAATGAAATAAAATTACTATTATATTTATTTATGGCTCAGTTTTCAAATAAACCTATGTCCTCACTTAGTGTATTTTAACAGAAAGGATATGCTTACTAAAAGACATGTTGAGTCCTTAGGATTTTTATGATTGAGTTTAATCTAATCTTGTTAGTCTGGCTAGAGGTTTAGATGTTTCAATGAGAACACAAGTGGACTCAAATTTCAAAACCCAACCTATGAGAATAGATTTTATTTTCAAATTCCACAAGAAGTCAGCACCTTTATTAAAATCTTTAATTTGAGATTAGTTTAGGCAAAAAAATAAAATACTGATGAGCCATTGTTCAATATAACTATCACCTCATCATGAAAATAGATATCTTCAGAAATTTCAAGAATCCCATCAAGACAATACTTAAAGTATCAATTCCATTTGCCCAGTAAAAGTCTCAGTTAAGTTAATGGATGTGGGTTCATAAATGAGGAAGAATGTTTCTTATTTAAAGGTCTGAGGTAATAGATTTGGACTGGGACATAGGCAGTGTCTGAGGATTATGATTGCTAGAGAGACCCACTATCCTTAAAATCCCAACTGTTTTAAATTTTAAGCAAAATGGCAACATAAACTTAAAATTCATATGGAGATGGGAAGGACCTAGAATAGCCAAAACTCTATTAAAAAGAGCATATTTGGAGACCTCATGCTCCTTAGGTAGTACTGTCACCTTAAAGATATTAAGTCACCTCATGTGTGGACCTGGGCTCTCTTTTATTTATTTAGTAGTTTCTTTCAGTGATGTTTTATAGTTTCCAGAGTCTCAATTTTTTACGTTTTTTTTTGCTACATGTATCTCTAGTATTTTATACGTGTTACTATAAATAAAATTGTTTTCTTTATGAGGTTTTTAGATTTTTCATTATTAGTGGATAGGAATACAATGGATTTTAAATTAAATCTATATTTTATCACATTGCTAAACCCGTTACTTCTAATAAAATGACACATTAATTATGATTTCTATAAATAATATCATGCCATCTACAAATAGAGAGTTCTTTCCAACATGGACATGTTCTTCTGTCCTTGCTTGATTGCCTTAGCTAAAACCTCCAGTACTATTTTTGAATGTAAGTGTGAGATAAGATATCCTTGCCTGGTTCCTGACCTTGGGTGTTAAACATTCCATCTTTCTCCATAAGTATGAGGTATTTATAGCTTGTTTTAATAATTGGTCTTTATCAGATTGAGGTAATTCTTTTCAACACCTTAACTGCTTGTGTGTGTGGGTGAGAGAGAGAAAGAAGTGCTTTTTATTATAGAATACCTTGTTTTGTGTTCACTGTTTCAATGATGAAGGAACCCTGAGCTTATAAGCAAATCATGCCATAACTTATACCTTTTATGTAGAGAAGTTGGTTAAAACACAAAATCAGTATTTTGATAAATTAACTTTAAAACGTTCTTCATATCAAAGGCTTAAACTAGTTGCAATCATGTGCTCTCCTATTCCTCGGAACACAAGGGTGACTTTGGACTTGATGAGAAACACTGAAGACCAGCACACAGCAGCGCCAGCGCCCAGCTGTGTGGTCCAGAGAAAGACTTGCTGACTTTGTTTGAGGGGATATGTTGATTGTCAGCTGCACCCGAGTTTACCAGCAGCTACTAGGGTCGTTCTCGACCAGATTTCTTCTGTGAACTCAGGTCTTTGAACTTAACCCTTTGGGGAAATTTGTGCATTATGAGTCTTTGGTATCTTGAAAATTTCACAGGAGAGAGGAAGAAAGTTCCAGTTAACCCAGAAACCTGCCAATACAGGAGATGCTGATTTGAACCCTGGGTCAGGAAGATCCCCTTTAGAAGTAAATAGCAACCCACTCCAATTTGCTTGCCTGGGAAATCCCATGGACAGAGGAGCCTGGCAAACTCTGGTCCATGGCGTCACAAGAGTCAGACACAACTAAACTACTACAACCATGTCGAGAGTCAGAAGGACTATGTATAGACTTGTAGTTGCACTCTCAGACCCATGCAGATAGATATAAAAGGACATGATCTTTCTGTTCTTCACAAAGTACTCAGGGCTTTGACAAGAAACATCATAAGTTTACATAAATGCCCATTTTCATACCAATTTGTGAATTCAAAATTCCTCTTAAAAAGAAAACAAGACTCTTTTTAGCCATCAGTTTCAGATGGGAGTTCTGACACCCAGAGGAAATTGTAATGGTGTTCTCCCTAGGTTTTAAATTTCTCTTATCCATATATAGCACTTTCTCCATCATATACTAAATTCTGCCCATCCTCACATTAATTTACTATAAATACCAAAATGCCTATAAACTATGTTTGCACATGTTCTTACACATTATTTATTAAATTGAATCTTATGAAATTACTAATATTTGATCATTTTGTTTGTAAACAGTTTTTTCATGTGGTTGGACCTAATAAAAATGAACTTTAGCTGGATGGTTGTATCTACATATATATACTATGCAATTGCTTTCTGCTTTACTTTAGCAGGGAGAATGAAAATGCTTACTCTATTCACAAGTTCTTTTGCAGTCTTACAAAACTGTGCTTACTAGTAAGTTTCATGAAAATATTGAAAGTTTAGTAGTTTCCCCAATATAGTATTTCACCAAAACAAGTCTGCTCCAAGCTGGGCATATTGACTTTGAAGTATACTACCCAGCTACTTGGGCTTCCCTGGTGGCACAGGTAAAAATCCTGCCCACCAAGCAGGAGACACAGGTTTGATTCCTGGGCCGGGAAGATCCCCTGAAAGAGGAAATGGTCACCCACTCCAGTATTCTCACCTGGAGAATCCCAAGAACAGAGGAGCCCAGCAGGTTGTAGTCCTTTGGGTCACAAAAAGTCAGACAGGACACAGCAACTAAACAACAACAACAACCCATCTATTTAACTGGAATAACCTACCCTAAAAGATAGCTTTTGTATGCTTTAGGTCAGGTCTAGAATCCACAGGCCAAATATAAAAATACCAAAGCACTTTCAACTGGAAGTTCTATGAATACATCTATGTCCTCAAAAACATTTAGTATTATAGAGGGCTGAGACCAGACTCTGAGACTGCATGCTAAGTATCAGTTAAAGAGGTATGCTTCAGTCCTTACCTTTAAGAAAATTAACATCTTTCAAGAGATATGAAAATATAAATAATGAGAAGAGAGTCTGACTATTGTAAGTTTCAAACTTGGACAATAAAACATAAAAAGAAGAAAGCACTTGAGAAATCTTAAAATGACTTCACACATTGAGGACAAAAAGCCAAGTACAAATGTGTACCGAGCCTAGATTCAGTCCCTGCATTAACCAAAGTTTCTGGATTCAAGAAGTTCTTTAATCACCCCAGAAGCAATGATTAGAGATCCTGTAGGTCAGTTAAATCCACAGCCACTTTCAAGAAAAAGGTGCCATGTTTAATGCAGGTGCTCTTGGCATTCTCCAGAGTGGAATGAGTCGGAAAGCAAAGACATCCAGAGGCTATGATCATCTCCCCATTGAGTTTCTTAAAGCTGCTGCTACTGGGATCAGCTTTGGAGGTCTCCATAATGCAGTTTTTTGACACTCTGGTCGAAAGGCAACAGGGTCACCCTCTGCCTGAAAGGCCATTGCAAGAGTGCGTCAGACGCCCCTCGCATCACCACAAAGTACATGGACAGGTGCATGCCCTTCCCAGACCTGACCCCGTTCAGGCAGGCTTTAGCACGGAGGCAGTAGCCATAATGGCTGGTGTAGAAGGGTTGGCTGAAGATGGATACTGTGTGTCCACATAGTGCCTCCTTCTTCAGCTTGTAGTCTGTCACCTTTCAGATGAGTTTTCCATTATAGCAGTCACTCTCTAGCAGTTTAAATCACTCTCTGTTTTAATTCAGCTGTGATTTATGAATATTAATATGGGCATCATGTTTGTTAGTCTCTTCTTCCAAAACAATGATCTTTGATCATCGGTTTCTACCAGGGTGATTTTCTGTTTCACGGTATAAATTGTTTTCACCAAATTTACATTGTTGCTGGTTCTGTTCAGTTCAGTTCATTTCAGTCCCTCAGTCCTTTCCGACTCTTTGCGACCCCATGAACTGCAGCATGGCAGGCCTCCCTGTCCATCACCAACTCCTGGAGTTCACCCAAACCCATGTCCATTGAGTCGGTGATGCCATCCAACCATCTCATCCTCTGTCGTCCCCTTCTCATCCCGCCCTCCATCTTTCCCAGCATCAAGGTCTTTTCCAATGAGTCAGCTTTTCTCATCAAGTGGTCAAAGTATTGGAGTTTCGGCTTCAACATCAGTCCTTCCAATGAACAGCCAGGACTGATCTCCTTTAAGATGGACTGATTGGATCTCCATGCAGTCCAAGGGATACTCAAGATTCTTCTCCAATACCGCAGTTCAAAAGCATCAATTCTTTAGCTCTCAGCTTTCTTTATAGTCCAAATCACACATCCATTCATGACCACTAGAAAAATCATAGCCTTGACGAGATGGACCTTTGTTGACAAAGTAATGTCTCTGCATATTAATATGGTATCTAGATTGGCCATAACTTTCCTTCTAAGGAGTAAGAGTCTTTTAATTTCACGACTGCAGACACCATCTGCAGTGATTTTGGAGCCCAGAAAAATAAAGAATAGACAATAGAATGGGAGAGACTAGAGATCTCTTCAAGAAAATTAGAGATACCAAGGGAATATTTCATGCAAAGATGAACTAAATAAAGGACAGAAATCGTATGGACCTAACAGAAGCAGAAGATATTAAGAAGAGGTGGCAAGAATACACAGAAGAATTGTACAAAAAATATCTTCATGACCCAGATAATCACGAAGGTGTTTATCACACTCACCTAGAGCCAGGCATCCTTGAATGTGAAGTCAGGTGGGCCATAGGAAGCATCACTGTGAACAAAGCTAGTGGAGGTGATGGAATTCCATTGGAGCTATTTCAAATTTTAAAAGATGATGCTATAAAAGTGTTGTATTGTACTCAATATGTCAGCAAATTTGGAAAACTCAGTAATGTCCACAGAACTGGAAAAGGTCAGTTTTCATACCAGTCCCAAAGAAAGGCAATGCCAAACAGTGCTCAAACTACCACACAATTACACTCATCTTATTGTCACCCTGTTTATTTAACTGATATGCAGAGTAAATCATGCGAAATGCTGGGCTGGAGGAAGAACAGGCTGGAATCAAGATTGCCGGGAGAAATATCAATCACCTCAGATATGCAGATGACACCACCCTTATGGCAGAAAGTGAAGAAGAACTGAAGGGCCTCTTGATGAAGGTGAAAGAGGAGATTGAAAAAGTTGGCTTAAGCTCAACATTCAGAAAATTAAGATCATGGCATCCGGTCCCATTACTTCGTGGCAAATAGATGGGCAAACAGTGGAAACAGTGGCTGACTTTATTTTCTGGGCTCTAAAATCACTGAGGATGGTGATTGCAGCCATGAAATTAAAAGACTTTTACTCCTTGAAGGGAAAGTTATGACCAACCTAGACAGCATATTGATAAGCAGAGACATTACTTTTCCAACAAAGGTCTGTCTAGTCAAGGCTATGGTTTTTCCAGTGGTCATGTATGGATTTGAGAGTTAGACTATACAGAAAGCTGGGCACCGAAGAATTGATGATTTTGAGCTATGGTGTTGGAAAAGACTCTTGAGAGTCCCTTGGACTGCAAGGAGATCCAACCAGTCCATCCTAAAGGAAATCAGCCCTGAATATGCGTTGGAAGGACTGATGCTGAAGCTGAAACTCCAAAACATTGGCCACCTGATTCAAAGAACTGACTCATTAAAAAGACCCTGATGCTGGGAAAGATGGAGGGCAGGAGGAGAAGGGAACTACAGAGGAAGAGAAGGTTGGATGGCATCACCAATTCAATGGACATGGGTTTGGGTGAACTCCAGGAGTTGGTAATGGACAGGGAACCCTGGAGTGCTGTGGTTCATGGAATCACAAGGAGTCGGACACAACTGAGTAATTGAACTGAATTGAACACAAGCTAGTAAAGTAAAGCTCAAAATTCTTCAAGTCAGGCTTCAGCAATATGTGAACCGTGAACTTCCAGATGTTCAAGCAGGTTTTAGAAAAGGCAGAGGAACCAGAGATCAAATTGCCAACATCTGCTGCATCATGGAAAAAGGAAGAGAGTTCCAGAAAAACATCTATTTCTGCTTCATTGACTATGCCAAAGCCTTTGACTGTGTGGATCACAATAAACTGTGGAAAATTGTGAAGGGGACAGGAATACCAGACCACCTGACCTGCCTCTTGAGAAAACTGTATGCTGGTCAGGAAGCAACAGTTTGAACTGGACATGGAACAACAGACTGGTTCCAAATAGGAAAAGGAGTACATCAAGGTTGTATATTGTCACCCTGCTTATTTAACTTCTATGCAGAGTACATCATGAGAAACGCTGGGCTGGAAGAAGCACAAGCTGGAATCAAGATTGCTGGGAGAAATATCAATAACCTCAGACATGCAGATGACACCACCCTTATGACAGAAAGTGAAGAAGAACTAAAGAGCCTCTTGATGAAAGTGAAAGAGGTGAGTGAAAAAATTGGCTTAAAGCTCAACATTCAGAAAACTAAGATCATGTTGCTGGTTAGCCATTTGTAATAACTGACGCACCTGAACCTCTAGCGAGCGAAAGTGTGACTTGTCAATGTGACTGGCAAGAACATGAATATTTGAGAGAAAGCTTTCATTTTTGCCAAACCACTGTATAAACTGCTTAAACTCATTTTCGAATTTCTTTCCAGTTTCTGCTAGCTGCTTTATTTTACTTTCTCTTTGTTCTAGGCTCTTACAGAAGTCAGAAATCTTTTCCTTTAGTAGGAAATTCTTTTCTAAATAAAACCAGAAGCTTGTGGTCCCGTAAGGCTGAATGCCCAGGGTCCTGCAGGTTCCTGCGTTTATCCTTTAGAGTACAGACACAGCCCTTAAAAGGCCAGTCTTGTTCAGCTTCAGGACACATGGCCAGGGGTTCATCCACCTCAGTTCTTGGAATAATCTGCAAACACTTGTTGGGACAAGATAATGGGTACTCCCAACTGCCAGGAGCCAGAGAGGGAAATCCTACCCGTGGCAAAGGTCAATTGGGGAAAAGGCCTGACGGGCAAAGGCTAATCAGGACTCGAGGAATCCCCTGGACTTACCCGAGCATCCACCCCAAAGAAAACCGGAGTCTGACTGCCTTACTATCTTACGCCTCTTACCAAGTCCTCTAATACTTACGGGGACTTCCCCCCAACCACCTTTCTCTGAAAACATTAATTCAGAGCTGTAGTTTAGAAGTTCTCCTTGGCTTAATAGGAGTGTTCCAATCCAAGCCCCTCTGATAGCTCTCTAACTTGCCTGACAAGTTTGTCCGGGCTCTTACAACTACGAGTGTGACTGTTTACAGCCTCCCAGCCATGCAAGGACAGAAAGCCTAATATTCTAAAATACAGGAATTTGTTGAAGAAGTTAAAATCATTAGAATAGTACTAAAAAAGATTTCATTGTTGAATCAATGCTTGCTGCAAAGTTTATCTATTGTATCCTTGGAAATATATTAATCACATATAGAGAAAATAAGTAGTAGCCTTTGATTTAACCACATCAGATCTTAAGTTAATAAATTCCTTTCTTGTAGCTCACTACACCCTTGTCTTATAGGAATGTAACTTTGTCATGTGTCTTTGGAGAATAGCACCTGACTTTAGGAAAATCACCTTAAAAGAATATAAGCCTTTTTCTAGCTAACTAACCTTTGTTAGGAGAGAGGGCCATAAACTGTTAGCAGGCCTCCTGGCCAGAAGATGATGTAAACCACCTAAAACTTTTGTATATCACGAGACTAACAAAAATAAGCCCTTATCCTGATAAGGGTCAAGACTGCTGACCCCGCATGATTTTGGCGTGACTCTATACCTCCCTTTCTCTATTTTTTATGTTCACAACTTAGGGTATAAAAGCAGCACTGGAAAATAAAGTTTTGGTCCTTGCTCACTGAAGTTTGGTCTCCCCGTGTCATTCTTTCTCTTTTTCCGTCCTTTTCTCTATTCTCCTTTTTCTGGTTGAGATCCTTGGAGCGCTGGGCCCTCTGCGTTTACTTATCTGCCTGGGCTTCTAAGACCCACTCGAGGGAGTGCCCTGGTGGGGTGCCTCCAGTGATTCTAGAGGGCGCCTGCGGCCTATGTAAACAGAGCAAACCCCGTGCTGGGGTTTTATTGGTTTCCTGCGTAAACCAAGGTATCATCAGCCCCTGTCTCTCTCTCTCTCTCTCTCAATCTCTTTGACGCCAATGCCGTTCATCCCGAGGATACCCTGGGCCATATCGAGGCAGGTCCCCGATACTGAACACAAGTTTTCCTCGTTATTCTGTAGACTGATGACTACCACATCCTTTTTGCAATAAAAGCATTTTCCCTCTGGAAACTGGCAGTATACACTCAAATGCTCCTTCAGATCTTTGCTGAGGATTGGCTGTGGGCAGTTTTCATTCGAGCACTGCACAGGGTCGAACAGGCAGGGCTGAAAGGGGGGTCCTGGTTAACGTCCAGAATAATCTTGGCATTACCTCCGCAAGCCTTTTTTTGCAAAATACATACAAACTGATGACTTCTCTTGTGCAGTAATTGTCTTTGAACACCTCCTGAGATTTGATCACCCCCTTATCTACAGGGCAGAGGGGGACTGCGCTCAGTTCCCTGGAGACAGGATGCAGTGTTGGAGGAAGCGTGCCCACAGCCCATCCAGGGCGGGGTGGGGAAGCACCCAGCTGCACAAGGCACGTTTGTAGCGCTCTTGTAACTGCTCCACAAACTGGTGCTCTGCGTCGGGCTCGAAGTCCAAGGAAATGGACTTGCCAGAATTCTGGCTGGTGAAACCACAGGGTACACCTCCTTGGTTCTCAGAATAGGCCATCCTGGGGCTGGTGCACGGGGTGTCGGGTGTCTGGCTGCTGCTGCGGGGGCGGAAAAAGGGCTCGGCTCTCAGCCCCGGGCCAGGGGGAAAAGGCCCCGCCCCCAGAGGGCTGTTTTTTGTTTCTTTAAATTATGAAAAGCTGTTGGATTCTTTTTTCTTTTTTTCTTTCTGTGTCTGTTGAGGTGATCATGTGTTACTTTTGGCCTTTATTCTATAAATACAAGATATTATATCATTTGATTTTGGATGTTAAGTGAATCTTGGAAGCCTGGAGTGATTGCACTTGGCTATGATATGTATTCCATTTTTAATTATTGCTAGATTCATTTTTACAGCAATATGTTGATAACATTTATCCACAAATTTATAAGGGGTATTGTTTTGCAGTTTTCTTGTGTCTGTCTAGTTTCATTATCAGCACAGAAGTGATCTCACAGAATGAGTAGAGAAGTGTTTCCTTTTCTTCTACATTTTGAAAGAAATTGTGAATGTTTTCCTATTGATTCTTCAAATGCTTCATCAATACCACCATTGAAATTATTTGGGAGAATGGCATTGAAACATGTATATTATCATTTGTGAAATGAATCGCCAGTCAAGGTTCAATGCAATACAGAATGTTCCTATTGGTATGAACTAGAGGGATGGCATGGGGAGGGAGGTGGCAGGGAGGGTTCAAGATGGGGAACACAAGTACACCCGGGGCAGATTCATTTCAATGTATGGCGAAACCAATACAATAACGTAAAGTGAAAAAAGAAAAGGAAATTATTTAGTCCAGAATGTGTCTTTATTGTAACTTTTAAGTTATTAATTCAATCAATTTACATGTTACAATTCTATTCAGATTACCTATGTCCTCTTCAATTTGATTTTTATCTTCCTAGGAATTTTTTCATTGCATCCAGTTTATATAATTTGTTAACACTTAGTTGTTAATAACATTATTTTATTTATTTAATTTTTTAAAAATTTATTTATTTATTTTAATTGGAGGCAAATTACTTTACAATATTGTATTGGTTTGCCATACATTGACATGAATCTGCCCCAGGTGTACATGTGTTCCCCATCTTGAACCCTCCTCCCACCTCCGTCCCCATTCCATCCCTCTGGTTCATCCCAGTGCACCAGCCCCGAGCATCCTGTATCATGCATTGAACCTGGACTGGCAATTCATGTCACATATGATAATATACAGGTTTCAATGCCATTCTCCCAAATCATTCCACCCTTGCCTTCTCCCACAGAGTCCAAAAGACTGTTCTATACATCTGTGTCTATTTTGCTGTCTCATATACAGGCTTATTGTTGCAATCTTTCTAAATTATATGCGTTAATATACTATATTGTTGTTCTTCTTTCTGGCTTACTTCACTCTATATAATAGGCTCCAGTTTCATCCACCTCATTAGAACTGATTCAAAGGTATTCTTTTTAATTGCTGAGTAATACTCCATTGTGTATGTGTACCTCAGCTTTCTTATCCATTCATCTGCAGATGGACATCTAGGTTGCTTTCATGTCCTGGCTATTATAAACAATGCTGGGATGAACATTGGAGTACATGGGTCTCTTTCAATTCTGGTTTCTTCAGTGTGTATGCCCAGAAGTGGGATTGCTGGGTCGTATGGCAGTTCTAATTCCAGTTTTTTAAGGAATCTCCACACTGTTCTCCATAATAGCTGTACTAGTTTGCATTCCCACCAACAGTGTCAGAGGGTTCACTTTTCTCCACACCCTCTCCAGCATTTATTGCTTATAGACTTTTGGATAGCAGCCATTATGACTGGAGTGAAATGGTACCTCATTGTGGTTTTGATTTGTACTTCTCTCATTATGAGTGATGTTGAGCATCTTTTAATGTGTTTGTTAGCCATCTGAATGTATTCTTTGGAGAAATGTCTGTTTATTTCTTTTGGCCATTTTTTGATTGGGTGGTTTATTTTCCTGGAATTGAGCTGCACGAGTTGCTTGTATATTTTTGAGATTAATTCTTTGTCAGTTGCTTCTTATGCTATTATTTTCTCCCATTCTGAAGGCTGTCTTTTCACCTTGCTTATAATGTCCTTTGCTGTGCAGAAGTTTTTAATTTTAATTAGGTCCCATTTGTTTATTTTTGCTTTTATTTCCAATATACTGGGAGGTGGGTCATGGAGGATCCTGCTGTGATTTATGTCGGAGAGTTTTTTGCCTATGTTCTCCTCTAGGAGTCTTATAGTTTCTGGTCTTACATTTAGATCTTTAATCCATTTTGAGTTTATCTTTGTGTTTGGTGTTAGGGAGTGTTCTAGTTTCATTCTTTTACAAGTGGTTGACCACTTTTCCCAGCACTATTTGTTAAAGAGATTGTCTTTTCTCCTTTGAATATTCTTGCCTCCCTTTTCAAAGATAAGGTGTTCATAGGTGCATGGATTTATCTCTGGGCTTTCTATTTTGTTCCATTGATCTATATTTCTGTCTTTAAACCAGTGCCATACTGTCTTTGTGATCCACACAGTCAAAGGCTTTGGCATGGTCAATGAAGCAGAAATAGATATTTTTCTGGAACTTTCTTGCTTTCTCCATGATCCACCAGAGATTGACAATTTGATCTCTGGTGCCTCTGCCTTTCCTAAACCCTGCTTGAACATCTGGGAGTTCACGGTTCACATATTTCTGAAGCCTGGCTTGGAGAATTTTGAGCATGACTTTACTAGTGTGTGAGATGAGTGCAATTGTGTGGTAGTATGAGAATTCTTTGGCATTCCGTTTCTTTGGGATTGGAATGAAGACTGACCTTTTCCTGCGGCCACTGCTGAGTTTTCCAAATTTGTTGGCATATTGAGTGCAACACTTTCACAGCATCATCTTTCAAGATTTGAAATAGCTCAACTGGAATTCCATCACCTCCACTAGCTTTGTTTGTAGTGATGCTTTCTAAGGCCCACTTGACTTCACATTCCAATATGTCTGGCTCTAGGTCAGTGATCACGTTATCGTGACTATCTTGGTCATGAAGATCTTTTTTGTACAGTTCTTCTGTGTATTCTTGCCACCTCTTCTTAATATCTTCTGTTTCTGTTAGGTCAATACCATTTCTGTCCTTTATCGAGCCCATCTTTGCATGAAATGTTCCCTTGGTATCTCTAATTTTCTTGAAGAGATCTCTTGTTTTTCCTATTCTGTTGTTTTCCTCTATTTCTTTGCATTGATCACTGAGGAAGGCTTTCTTATCTCTCCTTGCTATTCTTTGGAACTCTGCATTCAGATGCTTATATCTTTCCTTTTCTCCTTTGCTTTTCGCCTCTCTTCTTTTCACAGCTATTTGTAAGGCCTCCTCAGACAGCCATTTTGCTTTTTTGCATTTCTTTTCCATGGGGATGGTATTGGTCCCTGTCTCCTGTACTATGTCATGAACCTCCGTCCAGAGGTCATCAAGCACTCTATCTATCAGATCTAGTCCCTTAAATCTAATTCTGACTTCCACTGAATAATCATAAGGGATTTGATTTAGGTCATATCTGAATGGTTTAGTGGTTTTCCCTACTTTCTTCAATTTAAGTCTGAATTTGGCAATAAGCAGTTCATGATCTGAGCCACAATCAGCTCCTGGTCTTGTTTTTGCTAACTATATAGAGCTTCTCCATCTTTGGCTGCAAAGAATATAATCAATCTGATTTTGGTGTTGACCATCTTGTGATGTCCATGTGTAGAGTCTTCTCTTGTGTTGTTGGAAGAGGGTGTTTGCTATGACCAGTGTGTTCTCTTAACAAAACTCTATTAGCCTTTGCCCTGCTTCATTACGTGCTCCGAGGCCAAATTTGCCTGACTGTGTGGATCACAATAAACTGTGGAAAATTCTGAAAGAGATGGGAATCCCAGACCACCTGACCTGCCTCTTGAGAAACCTGTTTGCAGGTCAGGAAGCAATAGTCAGAACTGTACATGGAACAACAGACTGGTTCCAAATAGGAAAAGGAGTACGTCAAGGCTGTATATTGTCACCTTGCTTATTTAACTTATATGCAGAGTACATCATGAGGATTGCTGGGCTGGAAGAAGCACTAGCTGGAATCAAGATTGCTGGGAGAAATATCAATAATCTCAGATATGCAGATGACACTACCCTTATGACAGAAAGTAAAGGGGAACTCAAAAGACTCTTGATGAAAGTGAAAGAGGAGAGTGAAAATGTTGGCTTGAAGCTCAACATTCAGAAAACAAAGTTCATGGCATCTGGTCCCATCACTTCGTGGGAAATAGATGGAAAAACAGTGGAAACAGTGTCAGACTTTATTTTTTGGGGCTCCACTCACTGCACATGCTGATTGTAGCCATAAAATTAAAAGACGCTTATTCCTTTTTAAGGAAAGTTATGACCAACCTTGATAGTATATTAAAAAGCAGAGACATTACTTTGCCAACCAAGGTCCGTCTAGCCAAGGCTAAGTTTTTTCCCGTGGTCATGTATGGATGTGAGAGTTGGGCTGTGAAGAAGGCTGATCGCCGAAGAATTGATGCTTTTGAACTGTGGTGCTGGAGAAGACTCTTGAGAGTCCCTTGTACTGCAAGGAGATCCAACCAGTCCATTCTAAAGGAGATCAGTCCTGGGTGTTCATTGGAAGGACTGATGCTAAAGCTGAAACTGCAATACTTTGGCCACCTCATGCGACAAGTTGACTCACTGGAAAAGACTCTGATGGTAGGAAAGGTTGGGGGCGGGAGGTGAAGGGGACGACAGAGAATGAGATGGCTGAATGGCATCACCGACTCTATGGACATGAGTTTGAGTGAACTCCGGGAGTTGGTGATGGACAGGGAGGCTTAGCGTGCTGTGATTCATGGGGTCACGGAGAGTCAGACACGACTGAGCGACTGAACTGAACTAAACTGATACTGTCTTTATGTATGTGGCTTTGTAGTAGATCCTCTATTTTCTCATTATTAGTGTATAGGAATACAAGGGATTTCTTTGTGTTGATTTTATATCCTGCAACTTTACTACATTCATTGATTAACTGTAGTAGTTTTCTTCTAGAGTCTTTAGGGTTCTCTGTGTAGAGGATCATGTCATCTGAAAACAGTGAGAGTTTTACTTCTGCTTTTCCAATTTGGATTCCTTTTATGTCTTTTTCTGCTCTGATTGCTGCGGCAAAAACTTCCAAAACTATGCTAAATAGTAGTGGTAAGAGTGGGCACCTTTGTCTTTTTCCTGACTTTAGGGAAACGCTATCAGTTTCTCTGTATTGAGGATAATGTTTGCTGTGGGTTTGTCACATAGCTTTTATTATGTTGAGAAATGTTCCTTCTATTCCCGCCTTCCTGAGGGTTTTGATCATAAATGGATGTTGAATTTTGTCAAAGATTTCTCTGCATCTATTGAGATAATCGTATGGTTTTTATTTTTCATTTTGTTAATGTGGTGTATTACATTGATTGATTTGCGGATATTGAAGAATCCTTGCATCCCTGGGATAAAGCCCACTTGGTCATGATGTATGCTCTTTTTAATGTGTTGTTGGATTCTGATTGCTAGAATTTTGTTTAGGATTTTTGCATCTATGTTCATCAGTGATATTGGCCTTTAGTTCTCTTTTTTTGTCGCATCTTTGTCAGGTTTTGGGATTAGGATGATGGTGGAGTTTGAGTGAACTCCGGGAGTTGGTGATGGACAGGGAGGCCTGGTGTGCTGTGATTCATGGGGTTGCAAAGAGTCGGACACGACTGAGTGACTGAACTGAACTGAACTGGCCTCATAGAATGAGTTTATAAGTTTACCTTCCTCTGCAATTTTCTGGAAGAGTTTGAGTAGGATAGGTGTTAGCTCTTCTCTAAATTTTTGGTAGAATTCAGCCGTGAAGCCATCTGTATCTGGGCTTTTGTTTGCTGGAAGATTTCTCATTACAGTTTCAATTTCTCTGCTTGTGATGGGTCTGTTAAGATTTTCTATTTCTTCCTGGTTCAGTTTTGGAAAGTTGTACTTTTCTAAGAATTTGTCCATTTCTTCTAGGTTGTCTATTTTATTGGCATATAATTGCTGATAGTAGTCTCTTATGATCCTTTGTATTTCTGTGTTGTCTGTTGGGATCTCTCCATTTTTATTTCTAATTTTATTGATTCAGTTTTTCTCCCTTTGTTTCTTGATGAGTCTGGCTAGTGGTTTCTCAATTGTATTTACCCTCTCAGAGAACCAGCTTTTGGTTTTGTTGATTTTTCCTATGTTCTCTTTTGTTTCTGTTGCATTTATTTCTGCCCTAAGTTTTAAGATTTCTTTCCTTATACTCACCCTCGGGTTCTTCATTTTCTCCTTTTCTAGTTGCTTTTAGGTGTTCAGTTCAGTTCAGTTGCTCAGTCGTGCCTGACTCTCCGCGACCCCATGACGGTTATTTAGTTGACTTTTTTCTTGTTTCTTCAGGTAGGCCTGTATTGCTATGAACCTTCTCCTTAGTAATGCTTTTACAGTGTCCCATATGTTTTGTTTTGTTGTGTTTTCATTTTCATTTGTTTCTGTGCATGTTTTTATTTCCTTTTTGATTTCTTCTGTGATTTGTTGGTTATTCAGCAGCGTGTTGTTCAGCCTCCATATGTTGGGATTTTTAATAGTTTTTCTCCTGTAATTGACATCTAATCTTACTGCATTGTGGTCAGAAAAGATGTTTGGAATGATTTCAATTTTAAAAATTTACTGAGGCTAGATTTATGGCCCAATATATGATCTATCCTGGAGAAGGTTCCATGTGCACTTGAGAAAAATTTGAAATTCATTGTTTTGGGGTGAAATGTCCTCTATTAGGTCTAACTGGTCTATCTGTTTAGTTGATCTGTCCATAATTGTGATTAGGTATTAAAGTCTCCCACTATTATTGTGTTATTGTTAACTTCCCCTTTCATAATTGTTAGCATTTGTCTTACATATTGTGGTGCTCCTATGTTGGGTGCATATATATTTATAATTGTTATATCTTCTTCTTGCATTGAGCCTTTGATCACTATGTAGTGTCCTTCTTTGTCTCTTTTCACAACCTTTGTTTTAAAGACTATTTTATCTGATATGAATATTGCCACTCTTGATTTCTTTTGGTCTCTATTTGTGTGGAATATCTTTTTCCAGCCCTTCACTTTCAATCTGTATGTGTCCCTCGTTTCGAGGTGGGTCTCTTGTAGACAACATATATGGGGTCTTGTTTTTGTATCCATTCGCCAGTCTTTGTCTTTTTGTTGGGACATTCAACCCATTTACATTTAAGATAATTATTGATAAGTATGATCCCGTTGCCATTTACCTTATTGTTTTGGGTTCAAGTTTATACACTCTTTCTGTGTTTCCTGTCTAGAGATGGTCCTTTAGCATTTATTGGAGAGCTGGTTTCGTGATGCTGAATTCTCTCAGCTTTTGCTTGTCTGTAAAGTTTTTGATTTCTCCTTCATTTTTTAATGAGATCCTTGCTGGGTATAGTAATCTGGGCTGTAGGTTATTTTCTTTCATTGTTTTAAGTATGTTTTGCCATTCCCTCCTGGCCTGAACAGTTTCTGTTGAAAGATCAGCTGTTATCCTTATGGGAATCCCCTTGTGTGTTATTTGTTGTTTTTCCCTTGCAGCTTTTAATATTTGTTCTTTGTGTTTGACCTTTGTTATTGATTAATATGCGTCTTGGGGTATTTCGCATTGGATTTATCCTGTTTGAGAATCTCTGGGTTTCATGGACTTGGGTGATTATTTCCTTCCGCATTTTAGGGAAGTTTTCAACTATTACCTTTCAAGTATTTTCTCGTGGTCTTTCTTTTTGTCTTCTTCTTCTGGGACTCCTATGATTCAAATGTTGGGGTGTTTAACATTGTCCCAGAGGTCTCTGAGATTGTCATCATTTCTTTTAATTTGTTTTTCTTTTTTCCTGTTTCATTTATTTCTACCATTATATGTTCTAACTCACTTATCTGATCTTCTGCCTCTGTTATTCTACTGCTTATTCCCTCCAGAGTATTTTTGATTTCATCTATTTCATTATTCATTTTATATTGACTCTTTTATTTCTTCTAGATCCTTATTAAACTTTTCTTGCATCTTCTTGATCCTTGTCTCCAGATTACTTATCTGTGACTCCAATTTGTTTTCAAGAGTTTGAATCATTTTCACTATCATTATTTGGAATTTTTATCAGGTAAGTTCCCTATCTCTTCCTCTTTTGTTTGGTTTGATGGGCATTTATCCTGTTCCTTTATTTGCTGGGTATTTCTCTGCCTCTTCATCTTGCTTATATTGCTTTGTTTGGGGTGGCCTTTCCGTCTTCTGGTAGTTTGTGGAGTTCTCTTTATTGTGGAGATTCCTCACTATGGGTGAAGTTGGATGGGTGACTTGTCAAGGTTCCCTGCGTTATTTTATTTTACTTTTTGTTTTTAAATTTCTCTAAGACCACTCTTCTTCAATTCTTTATTTTAGTAATTTGTGTCTTTTCTTTTTCTCCTGGTCCTTGTAAGCAAAGAGTTTTCATTTCATTTTTTCCAAGCTTTTCTAAAGTATATTTTCTACTTCATTGATTTTCTAATTGTTTTACTATTATCTATTTTACCAGTTTAAAATTTAATCTTTATTATTTATTTTGTGTTGCTTTAGCTTTCTCGTTTTCTAAATTCTTGTAGTGCAAGGTTGATTATTGATTTTACATTTTTCTTTTGTTTTTCAGTAAAGAAAAATAACACTATAAATCCCCCCTGCAAGAAGTGCTTTTGCTACATCTTGTAAACTTTGGTGGATTGTACTTTGATTGTCTTATATGTCAAAATATTTTCTAATTTCTCTTGCCATTTCATCTTTGACCCATTGATTATTTAGGATGTTGATTTTTTTAAAAAAATTTTCATTTTGATCATAACACATAATATGTACCATTTTACCATTTCAATTTATTTAGAGTTATTTTATAGTAGAGATTTTCCTAAGGGATTCAAGTTCAGACAAAATATTGACTATACTCCGGATACAGTTCTTTTCATAGATCTCCAAATATCTTTAGTCCTCTCCATGGTCTGTAGTGCTACTGACTTTTATTTATCATACCACTTACCTGGGAAGGGAAAAGTATTAGAATAGTCACAAATTAAAAATTACAAAACTGGATTTCCTTCAGAGGTTTAGTCAAATTATTGGCTAGATGATTAGATTAACTGCTAGAGTTTTGATATGGTTAATTCATAGTTGTCTTGTCCATATTTTTGTTGTAGTAAGCCCACTGAGGTACTCATCTGTTCTGGAAGTTGTTTTCTTAAACTTGTCCTTATGTGTTATAGGAAAATTATCCTTTTGAGTTAAAGAACACACAATAAAACTGGGGTGCTAAATTTTCTTAGTACCACCGTCAATGATAACTAACATTTAATTTTACTTTAGCTAACACAGGAAACAAACAAACAAGAAAATAAATATCCTTTTGTGTACACTATCTAGACATGCTATTTACTATTTAGGGTGGGGATTTTTATGTTTTATTTTGTTCTAATCTCTAAAGCCATCATTTATCTGAGTTGTATTAGGCTTTGTTCTAAAGCTCCATCAAAATGTTTAAGGTAAATGCTAAAAACAGAAAAGAAAAGAATAATAAAAGCTTTCTTTTTATCACCACTGAGTACAAGGATTAAAAAAAAATGAACAAAGTATTAAAGGTTTGCAGTGGGCCAATGAACTGGTTCAAGTTTTTCTTCCATATTAAATTTCCTATTTCTGACTTAAAAACATTAGCAAAACTTGAGGAAAGAGTTGAGGTCGCATTTATTTTAGGATATACTCTTGCATGCTATATATTTAAAAGTGTGAAAGAGCTATTTCAAAAGTCTCCCAAAGATTCAACCTCCCCTTGCTTAGAAGATTGAATCACTCCTTCACAGGAAAGCCTTTGAAGATGGCCTCCGAAATGGCTTGTTAACATCTACAGTTTTTCCCAAATGTTTCTGATTGCCTGTTCATTTTGGAACTCTTTTAAGTCATTTTGGAATCTTCTCATTCTGTATTTTCAATCCAAATTTTGTCAATTGAAATTTCCACTGACATTTTAATTATCTAAGATTCATGGGTTATATATTCTTATAGCTAATTTATATTACTCTGCAAATTCCTAACTTGAAGAGGTTTTGAGAAGTCTTTGATGGTACCCGAAAGTTCAGTGCAAGACCAAATCTTGAAATATTCCTTCCTTGTTCAAAGAATGATTTAACTTTAAGAAGTAATTGAATTTGGGAGTTTTTCAAGAGGTGCAGAGGCAAGGGGAGTGGTTCAAAGGAGGATTAGGGGCACAGAGAAATGATGGAGCAAAGAATGAGAGAAAAGTAAAGAAAGATAAAAGCATTTAGCATTCAGTTTTGAGATAATTTTTTTTTTAGATTTTTTTTCCCCAAAATTTTCCCTTAGCTCAGTCCAGGAATCAGTTCTTTTCAGTCGCTCAGTCAAGTCCAACTCTTTGCGACCCCATGAATCACAGCATGCCAGGCCTCCCTGTCCATCACCTACTCCCAGAGTTCACTCAAATTTATGTCCATCGAGTCGGTGATGCCATCCAGCCATCCCCTTCTCTGTCTTCCCCTTCTCCTTCTGCCCTCAATCCCTCCCAGCATCAGAGTCTTTTCCAGTGAGTCAACTCTTCACATGAGGTGGCCAAAATATTGGAGTTTCAACTTCAGCATCAGTCCTTCCAATGAATGTCCAGGACTGATTTCCTTTAGGATGGACTGGTTGGACCTCCTTCCAGTCCAAGGGAATCTCAAGAGTCTTCTCCAACACCACAGTTCAAAATTATAAATTCTTCGACAATCAGCTTTCTTCACAGTCCAACTCTTACATCCATACATGACCACTGGAAAAACCATATCCTTGACTAGATGAACCTTAGTTAGCAAAGTAATGTCTTTGCTTTTTAATATGCTATCGAGGTTGGTCATAACTTTTCTTCCAAGGAGTAAGCATCTTTTAATTTCATGGATGCAATCATAGCTTGTAGTTATTCAGTTATTAAACCATGTCTGACTCCTTGTAATCCCATGGATGGCAGCATGCCATGCTTTTCTGTCCTTCACTATCTCTGGGAGTTTGCTCAAACTCACGTTCATTGAGTCGGTGATTCCATCCAACCATCTCACCCTCTGTTGTCTGCTTCTCCTCCAGCCTTCAATCTTTCCCAGCATCAGGGTCTTTTCCAATGAGTTGTATCTTCCTATCAGGTGGTCGAAGTATTGGAGCTTCATCCTCAGCATCGGTCCTTCTAATGAATAATCAGGACTGATTTCCTTTCAGTTCAGTTCAGTTCAGTTTAGTCACTCAGTCGTGTCCGACTCTTAGCGACCCAATGAACCACAGCACGCCAGGCCTCCCTGTCCATCACCAACTCCCGGAGTTCACTCAAATTCATGTCCATTGAGTCGGTGATGCCATCCAGCCATCTCATTCTCTGTCTTCCCCGTCTCCTCCTACCCCCAATCGCTCCCAGCATCAGAGTCTTTTCCAGTGAGTCAACTCGGATTGACTAATTTGATCTCCTTGTAGTCCAAGGGACTCTCAAGAGTCTTCTCCAGCTCCACAGTTCAAAAGCATCAATTCTTTGGTGCTCACCCTTCAGTATGGTTCAATTCTCTCATCAGTACATAACTATGGAAAAACCATAGCTTTGACTATACAAATATTTTTTTTCAAAAAGTGGTGTCTCTGCTTTTTAATACATTGTCTAATTTTGTTATAACCTTTCTTCCAAGGAGCAACCGTCTTTTAATTTCATGACTACCGGCACTGTCTGCAGTGATTTTGGAGCCCTAGAAAAGAAAATCTGTCACTGTTTCCAATTTTTCCCCATGAAGTGATAGGATCAGATGCCACAATCTTAGTTTTTGTCTGAGGATGTTGATATTTCTCCTGACAATCTTGATTTCAGCTTGTGATTCATCCAGCCAGGCATTTTGCATTATATATTCTGCATATAAGTTAAATAAAATGTGAAAGTGAAAGTATTTGTCCCTCCATCTTATCTGACTCTTTGTGGCCCCATGGACATTAGTCCACCAGGCTCCTCTGTCCATGGAATTATCTAGGCAAGAATACTGGAGTGTGATGCTATTCCCTTCCCCAGAGGATCTTCCTAACCCAAGGATAAAACGGGTCTTCTGCATTGCAGGCAGATTATTTACCATCTGATCCACAAGGTGACAATACAATGTCTTGATGTACTTTTTTCCCAATTTTGAACCAGTCTGTTGTTCCATGTCTGGTTCTAATTGCTGCCTCTTGACATACATACAGGTTTTTCAGAAGACAGGTAAGATGGTCTGGTATTCCCATCTCTTCAACTTAAGAAGTAATTTTTGGATCTTAATATTTTTAGCATTCAGTTCAGTTCAGTTTAGTCACTCAGTCATGTCCGACTCTTTGCGATCCCATGAATCACAGCACGCCAGACATCCCTGTCCATCATCAACTCCTGGAGTTCACTCAAACTCATGTCCATTGAGTCGGTGATGCCAACCAGCCATCTCATTGTCTTCCCCTTCTCCTCCTGCCCCAAATCCCTCCCAGCATCAGAGTCTTTTCCAGTGAGTCAACTCGTCGCATGAGATGGCCAAAGTATTGGAGTTTCAGCTTTAGCATCAGTCTTGCAATGAACACCCAGGATTAATCTCCTTTAGAACGGACTGGTTGGATCTCCTTGCAGTCCAAGGGACTCTTAAGAGTCTTCTCCAACACCACAGTTCAAAAGCATCAATTCTTCAGTGCTCAGCTTTCTTCACAGTCCAACTCTCACATCCATACATGACCACGGGAAAAACTATAGCCTTGACTAGACGGACCTTGGTTGGCAAAATAATGTCTCTGCTTTTTAATATGCTATCTAGGTTGGGCATAACTTTCCTTCCAAGGAGTAAGCGTCTTTTAATTTCATGGCTGCAATCAGCATCTGCAGTGATTTTAGAGCCCCCCAGAATAAAGTCTGACACTGTTTCCACTGTTTCCCCATCTATTTCCCATGAAGTTATTGGACCAAATATGTAAATATAAATGTACAATATTTCTCTTCTTTGTTTTGAGCAACAGGTTAAAAAACTCTTGGTAAACAAACAAACAAATACCAAACAAGAACAACCATTTTCTCCACAAAATGAAAGTGACAGTGTTATTGCCTCAGACATGTCTAACTTTTTGTGACCTCTGGACTGTAGCCCACCAGGTTCCTCTGTCTGTGGAATTCTCCAGGAAGAATACTGGAGTGGGTAGCCATTTCTTTCTCTAGTGAATATTCTTGATCCAGGGATTAAACCCAGATCTCCTGCATTGCAGGTGGAAATAAAACAAGAACAACAACAATAAACAGTCTTTTGATGTTATTTATTAAGAAGTTGAACAGTTTCATATATACTTAAATGTTTTGCTTTTCCAGAAGTTCCTAGGAGAAAAAATATATCAGCTTACTATTTGAATATTTCTGTTCAAATCATTTCAGGAATAAAGATGTCATATTGATGAATATAAAGGAATAATAAAGTTAAATTAAAGTAGATAGGAAGTAAACTGTGTAGGTATAAATGTTTTCAGTTTTTCAGTAGAACTATCCAGTGTATAGTTAAAGATATAAACATATGCATTTTCCATAACCAAATGTATTTTTTATAAAAATAAAATAGAAAAGATGATTTTAAATAAATTAAAGAAATTGTTTATTTAGCTTTGTTCTGTTCTGTAACTCTTACCAGATACAAGCTTTATTTGTAGAATATTGAATTAAATAAATGTGAGACATAATATTTAATATTTATTATGGTAATTTGACTGTAGTCATTCTGACTGTACATGATAGTACTTAAAAAATATGTCATTCAAAGTTATTTTGCAAGACAGTTGGTTAAGCATAAAGCTATGTGTGGTGTGAATAGGGTTAATGGAGAGATGAAGGATAAGGTCCTTTTCAATGATTGTATTGCAAAAGTGAGTTCCTTTGAAGACTATTATTCTTTTGCTGATTGACCTTCATGGCACAGCTGATTGCAGAAATTTCTAAAAGCTTGAGGCTACTCATATCTGCATGAACTTCAGGAACCCATGCTGTGTATGTTTAGCTATTAAATTAAATGACGTATTTTTATATACCTAGGGACCAAAGGCAACTCGCAATATATTTCATCCTGTCCAACACCATTCTAAGTTTCCATGTCTGTAAAATGTAGATAAAACAACTCCTGTTTAAGGACACCTTTGCATTTAAGGCATTGAGGATAAAACGCCAACCATTGTTAATTTCTAAACTCTTATCTTTATCAGTGTCCAGATGAAAGGGAATCTAACATGATCACAACTTATATAGTTATGAGACTCCATGTTCCATGGAGTTTCTTAAGGAAGAGAGTCAAACTACTTATGTCTTTGTAAGTTCTTTCATTACATTTCTTACTCCTAGTTAATCTTAGAAATTTATGGAAGGTTGACACTCATTCACCTAATTTGAGACTCTAAGAATGTTTGATATAAACTAAGAGGAAGGCCAAATTCCGTGACTTTCTTCAGTGGTTATTGTCCTTTTCCCAATCTCTGAATGTGGGGAGTTGTGCTGTGTAAAATAATTTTTTCTCATTCTACAGCTGTCTTTTATTTGTAAAGGAGCTTGTAAATAACAAGCATGTCGGAGAGTGCTTTGCCTACGTTCTCCTCTAGGAGTTTTATAGAATCTGGTCTTACATTTAGCTCTCTAATCCATTTTGAGTTTATTTTTGTGTATGGTGTTAGGAAGTGTTCTAGTTTCATTCTTTTACAAATGGCTGACCAGTTTTCCCAGCACCACTTGTTAAAGAGACTGTCTTTTCTCCATTTTATATTCTTGCCTCCTTTGTCAAAAATAAGGTGTCCATAGGTGCATGGATTTATCTCTGGGCTTTCTATTTTGTTCCATTGATCTATATTTCTGTCTTTATGCCTGTACCATACTGTCTTGATGACTGTGGTTTTGCAGTAGAGCCTGAAGTCCGGCAGGTTAATTCCCCCAGTTCCATTCTTCTTCCTCAAGATTGCTTTGGCTATTCGAGGTTTTTTTGTATTTCCATACAAATTGTGAGATTACTTGTTCTAGTTCTGTGAAAAATATCGTTGACAGCTTGATAGGGATTGCATTGAATGTCTAAATTACTTTGGGTAGTATACTCATTTTTACAATATTTATTCTTCCAATCCATGAACACGGTATATTTTTCCATTTATTAGTGTCCTCTTTCACTAGTGTTTTATAGTTTTCAATGTACAAGTCTTTTGTTTCCTTAGGTAGATATATTCCTAAGTATTTAATTCTTTTCGTTGCAACAGTGAATGGAATAGTTTCCTTAATTTCTCTTTCTATTTTCTCATTATTAGTGTATAGGAATGCAAGGGATTTTTGTGTGTTGATTTTATATCCTGCAACTTTACTGTAATCATTGATTAGCTCTAGTAGTTTTCTGGTAGAGTCTTTAGGGTTTTCTGTGTAGAGGATCAGCAAACAGTGAAAGTTTTACTTCTTCTTTTCCAATTTGTATTCCTTTTATGTCTTTTTCTGCTCTGATTGCTGTAGCCAAAACTTCCAGAACTATGTTGAATAGTAGTGGTGAGAGTGGGCACCCTTGTTTTGTTCCTGACTTTAGGGGAAATTCTTTCAGTTTTTCACCATTGAGGATAATGTTTGCTGTGTGTTCGTCATATATAGCTTTTATTATGTTGAGGTTTGTCCCTTCTATTCCCACTTTCTGGAGGGTTTTTATCATAAATGGATGTTGAATTTTGTCGAAGGCTTTCTCTGCATCTATTGAGATAATCATACGATTTTTATTTTTCAGTTTGTTAATGTGTTGTATTATGTTGATTGATTTGCGAATATTGAAGAATCCTTGCATTGCTGGGATAAAGCCCACTTGGTCATGATGCATGATCTTCTTAATGTGCTGTTGGATTCTGATTGCTAGAATTTTGTTAAGGATTTTTGCATCTATGTTGATCAGTGATATTGGCCTGTAGTTTTCTTTTTTTGTGGGATCTTCACAGCAGGATCCTCCTCCCAGAATATTGGAAATAAAAGCAAAAATAAACAAATGGGACCTAATTAAAATCAAAAGCTTCTGCACAGCAAAGGAAACTATAAGCAAGGTGAAAAGACAGCCTTCAGAATTGGAGAAAATAATAACAAATGAAGCAACTGATAAAGGATTAATCTCCAAAATACACAAGCAACTCCTGCAGCTCAATTCCAGAAAAATAAATGACCCAATCAAAAAACGGGCCAAAGAACTAAACAGACATTTCTCCAAAGAAGACATACAGATTGCTAACAAACACATGAAAAAATGTTCAACATCCCTCATAATCAGAGAAATGGAAATCAAAACCACAATGAGATACCATTTCACACCAGTCAGAATGGCTGCTATCCAAAAGTCTATATGCAATAAATGCTGGAAAGGGTATGGAGAAAAGGGAACCCTCTTCCACTGTTGGTGGGAATACAAACTAGTACAGCCACTATGGAGAACAGTGTGGAGATTCCTCAAAAAACTGGAAATCCAACTGCTATATGATCCAGCAATCACACTCCTGGGCATACACACCGAGGAAACCAGAATTGAAAGAGATACATGTACTCCAATGTTCATTGCAGCACTGTTTATAATAAGGACATGAAAGCAACCTAGATGTCCATCTGCAGACGAATGGATAAGAAAGCTGTGGTATTTATACACAATGGAGTATTACTCAGCCATTAAAATGAATGCATTTGAATCAGTTCTAATGAGGTGGATGAAACTGTAGCCTATTATACAGAGTGAAGTAAGCCAGAAAGAAAAACACCAATACAGTATACTAACGCATATACAAGGAATTTAGAAAGATACAAATGATAACCCTGTATACGAGACAGCAAAAGAGACACAGATGTATAGAACAGTCTTTGGGACTCTGTGGGAGAGGGTGAAGGTGGGATGATTTGGGAGAATGGCATTGAAATATGTATGTTGTCATATGTGAAACGAATCACCAGTTCAGATTCGATGCATGTTACAGGATGCTCGGGGCTTGTGTGCGGGGATGACTCAGAGGGAGGATAAAGGGAGGAGGGAGGTGGGATGGGGGTTCAGGAGGGGGAACTCATGTACACCCGAGGCGGATTCATGTCAATGTATGGCAAAACCAACCAATATAATATTGTAAAATAATTAGCCTCCAATTAAAAATAAATAAATAATTAAACCTTTCCCCTTGGATAAATTGGGAATGCCTAATTATCCATTTATAGTGTACTGCTTCTACTTTATGGTACCATTATCTTCTAAAATACAGGCACTTTTATTCATTAAATTACTCTTAATGTTTATTCTGTAGTCAAATTGGATGAAATTAAAATCAAATTGATTTTCATTTTAATTTGAAAAAAAATGACTCTGTAGCAACATTAATCCAGAAACTGTACTACCTCAAAAATAATTTTATCTTATAGAAATTGCTAAATAAAAAGGAGAATACTAACATGTAAAAAATGAAAAATAACAAGCATGGGCGAGCATCGTTCTCCTAGTAGTACCATCAGTTTCTATGTCCTCTTCCCTCAGTCTCTTTCTCTATCTCTCTCTCTCAGTTGTAGTAGTAATAGCTGTAGCTTTACCATTATCATCATTCTTTAAATTGCTAGATTTAAATTGTAATCTACTCTGAGAATTCCCTTGCTTCAGTAATTGCATGGTTTATTTATTTATTTATTTTTACTGGAGGTTAATTATTTTACAATATTATATTGGTTGGTTTTGCCATACATTGACATGAATCTGCCCGGGGTGTACATGAGTTCCTCTTCCTGAGACCCCTCCCACCTCCCTCCTCCCTTTATCCTCCCTCTGGGTCATCCCCGCACACCAGCCCCGAGCATCCTGTAACATGCATCTACCCTGAACTGGTGATTCGTTTCACATATGACAACTTACATGTTACAACGCCATTCTCCAAATCATCCCACCCTCACCCTCTCCCACAGAGCAGACGAATGTATAAGAAAGTTTTGGTACATATACACAATGGAGTATTACTCAGTCATTAAAATGAATGCATTTGAATCAGTTCTAATGAGGTGGATGAAACTAGAGCCTATTATACAGAGTTAAGTAAGCCAGAAAGAAAATCACCAATACAGTATACTAACACATATATATGGAATTTAGAAAGATGCAAATGATAACCCTGTATACGAGACAGCAAAAGAGACACAGATGTATAGAACAGTCTAATTGAATGGTTTAAGTCTGACCTTCCTAGCCAGCAACTTAGACACACACCTACCATTAAATGGTATCCTTTAACAATAATATCTCACCTTGCATTCTTCAGCATCTAAAATTAAATTTAACAAAAGTAGTGAGGTGTAACAGAATGATCAGTGAACATAATACAGGAAATTTTTAAGCTCTTCTCACCTTCCCAATTCAAGTGTTGTTATTTAAGACAAGGAGAAAGTCATAGGAAACATTTTCTTGCCTTAAAATTGGCACAATCTTGATATGTTGATGTTGCACTGCAGAAAGAGGAAGAAATCTTTCTAGAAAGTGAAGCACTTGGAAGGATTATGTTTTGAGGAAGAACAAAGTGGAAATCTTTAAGAAGTGCAAATTGCACACTCCAGTAGGTACTATTGGTTTGGGGGAAGAACAATTCTTTGCTGTTTTAACTGACCTATATTGCAAACCGTTTAGTTTTATCAACTCCCAACCCAACCCAACAGTGACACCTCTCTCCAGTCATTGTGACAACCTAGAATACTACACTTTTTCCCTTGGATAAACATAATTCCCAGGTGAAGAAGCCCTATCAAAGAATAATTGGAAAATACTTACCAAATTAAATGGGGGTCGAGAAGAAGTGAAATGAGAGAAAGGGTTGGGTTTTTTAGATTGGGTTAATAGCACATTCCTTGAAAATGAAAACAACCATTAAAGGGTGCTTTTAAACTGAGATTGGGAGTTTAGACTTCCTTTCTTTTCATAGGAGAATGATAATAGAATGTTCTAAATTAGAAGAGCAGGTATGACTTTTAACGACTATTCTCTGGAAGAGAGAATCATGGGGAAAATTCTTTAAATTCAAGGAAAAGTGAGTAATGGAATTAGAGGCTGCATTATTATTTGTCTTCCTGTTACAGTATTCAATCTTCAGGAAGGTAGAGACCTATTTTAATGTATTCATATTTGTATATTTAGGGAATACCAAAATGCCACAAACATAGTAAATGTTCAATTAATATATTCAATAAATGAATATTTGATCAAATAATTGATGAGTTCAAATTATTGTTATCACTTTAAGCTAATTCTCCCATTTTCAATGATGATGATTATTTTATTTATTTATTTGCAGCAAAACTCCATCCCTGGATGTGTACAAAAAATTAGTCCTCAACTTTGCCTACTGGTACAGCTTGTCTCTCATCTTTAGAGACTTCCTTTGAAAGTCACCTTCCTTGAGCTACTTTCTGAGGTCCCAAGAAGTTGCTAATGATATTAAGGGTATTCTTCTATTCTTTTTACTGAGTCCTAAAGCTTGGTGATTTTGTTCAACTGTAATGCAAACATTTATAAGTCACACTCTCAGATTTTTTTATTCGTTTTAATTTGTATAATTAACTTTCTAGAATCTTTCATAATTACTTTAAGAAAGAGATGACATAGAGAAAGAATCCCAAAAGTCAACAAGGAGTTTAAATAATAATTTAGTTTTCTATTAAACTGTGATTATACTTAAGATTTTGTTTCTAAAATAGATTATATCATTTTATTATGAGAAAACCAAAACAATTATACAATGTAACAAGAAAGCTATTGCTTTCAAATTAAATACCACCTAGACCTAGGTTGTCAAACTCAGTTCAGTTCAGTCGCTCAGTCGTGTCCGACTCTCCGTGACCCCACGAATCACAGCACGCCAGGTTCCCTGTCCATCACCAACTCCCGGAGTACACTCAAACTCATGTCCACAGAGTCGGTGATGCCATCCAGTCATCTCATTCTCCGTCGTCCCCTTCTCCTCCCGCCCCCAACCTTTCCCAGCATCAGAGTCTTTTCCAGTGAGTCAACTCGTCGCATGAGGTGGCCAAAGTATTGCAGTTTCAGCTTTAGCATCAGTCCCTCCAATGAACATCCAGGATTGATCTCCTTTAGAATGGACTGGTTGGATCTCCTTGCAGTATAAGGGACTCTCAAGAGTCTTCTCCAACACCACAGTTCAAAAGCATCGATTATTCGGCGATCAGCTTTCTTCACAGTCCAACTCTCACATTCATACACGACCACGGGAAAAACCATTGCCTTGACTAGACGGACCTTGGTTGGCAAAGTAATGTCTCTGCTCTTTAAAATACTATCAAGGTTGGTCATAACTTTCCTTCCAAGGAGCAAGTGTCTTTTAATTTCATGGCTGCATTCAGCATCTGCAGTGATTTTGGAGCCCAAAAAAATAAAGTCTGATACTGTTTCCACTGTTTTCCATCTATTTCCCATGAAGTGATGGGACCAGACGCCATGATCTTTGTTTTCTGAATGTTGAGCTTCAAGCCAACCTTTTCACTCTCCTCTTCCACTTTCATCAAGAGGCTTTTGAGTTCCTCTTCACTTTCTGCCATAAGGGTAGTGTCATCTGCATATCTGAGGTTATTGATATTTCTCCCAGCAATCTTGATTCCAGCCTGTGCTTCTTCCAGCCCAGCGTCCCTCATGATGTACTCTGCATATAAGTTAAATAATCAAGGTGACAATATACAACCTTGACGTACACCTTTTCCTATTTGGAACCAGTCTGTTGTTCCATGTCCAGTTCTAACTGTTTCTTCCTGACCTGCATACAGGTTTCTCAAGAGGCAGGTCAGGTGGTCTGGGATTCCCATCTCTTTCAGAATGTTCCACAGTTTATTGTGATCCACGCAGTCAAAGGCTTTGGCATAGTCAATGAAGCAGAAATAGATGTTTTTCTGAAACTCTATTGCTTTCTCCATGATCCAGCGGATGTTGGCAATTTGATCTCTGGTGCCTCTGCCTTTTCTAAAACCTGCTTGAACATCTGGGAGTTCACAGTTTACATACTGCTGAAGCCTGGCTTGGAGAATTTTGAGCATGACTTTACTAGCGTGTGAGATGAGTGCAATTGTGTGGTAGTTTGAGCATTCTTTGGCATTGCCTTCCTTTGGGATTGGAATGAAGACTGACCTCTTCCAGTCCTGTGGCCACTGCTGAGTTTTCCAAATCTGCTGGCATATTGAGTGCAGCACTTTCACAGCATCATCTTTCAAGATTTGAAATAGCTCAACTGGAATTCCATCACCTCCACTAGCTTTGTTCGTAGTGATGCTTTCTAAGGCCCACTTGACTTCACATTCCAAGATCTGGCTCTAGGTCAGTGATCACATTATCATGACTATCTTGGTCGTGAAGATCTTTTTTGTACAGTTCTTCTGTGTATTCCTGCCACCTCTTCTTAATATCTTCTGCTTCTGTTAGGTCCATACCATTTCTGTCCTTTATCGAGCCCATCTTTGCATGAAATATTCCCTTGGAATCTCTAATTTTCTTGAAGAGGTCTCTTGTTTTTCCTATTCTGTTGTTTTCCTCTATTTCTTTGCATTGATCACTGAGGAAGTCTTTCTGATCTCTCCTTGCTATTCTTTGGAACTCTGCATTCAAATGCTTATATCTTTCCTTTTCTCCTTTGCTTTTCGCCTCTCTTCTTTTCACAGCTATTTGTAAGGCCTCATCAGACAGCCATTTCGCTCTTTTGCATTTCTTTTCCATGGGGATGGTCTTGGTCCCTGTCTCCTGTACAATGTCACGAACCTCCTAGTTTGCTCAAAATGTGCGTGTGTGCTAAGTCACCTCAGTCATGGCTGAGGCTTTGCAACCATATGGACCATAATACACCATGCTCCTCTGTCCATGGGATCCTCTAAGCAAGAATACTAGAGTGGATTGCCATGCCCTCCTACAAGGGAATTTCCCTACCCAGAGATCTAACCTTTGACTCATATGCCTCCTGCATTGGTAAGTAGGTTCTTTACCACTAGCGCCACCTGGGAGGTCCACAGATAAAAATCCTAGTTGGTTAAAAGTAACTCTTACCTTCAACAAAGCTACAACGTGATAATTCAACTATTTTAAAATTTTCAATCATATTATAGAAAGTGGAGGTATAAAGGATATTTTCATAAGAAAAAACTAACTTTATGCTGTCTGGATTTGTTAACATAGAAATATTTTTTTTTCTAAAACTGTCTATTTATTTAATTTTATTCATTATTGTTAGCTTGTCATATAGCCAGGCATTTGGTCTTTCTTTTAAACTTGTTTCTTGTATTTTTTCTATTTGCATTCATTTTCACCATGTAGCTATTTAAGTATGAGAAGAAAGTGAAAGTTGCTCAGTCATGTCCTATTCTTTGATTTCAGTTTAGTTCTGTTGCTCAGTCGTGTCTGGCTCTTTGTGACCCCATGAATCACAGCACACCAGGCCTCACTGTCCATCACCAACTCCCGGAATTCACTCAAACTCATGTACATCGAGTTGGTGATGCCATCCAGCCATCTCATTCTCTGTCGTCCCCGTCTCCTCACGCCCCCAATCCCTGCCAGCATCAGAGTTTTTTTCCAATGAGTCAACTCATTGCTTGAGGTTGCCAAAGTATTGGAGTTTCAGCTTCAGCATCAGTCCTTCCAAGGAACACCCAGGATTGATCTCCTTTAGAATGGACTGGTTGGATCTCCCTGCAGTCCAAGGGACTCTCAAGAGTCTTCTCCAACACCACAGTTCAAAAGCATCAATTCTTTGGTGATCAGCTTTCTTCACAGTCCAACTCTCACATCCATACATGACCATGGGAAAAACCATTGCCTTGACTAGATGGAATTTTGTTGGCAAAGTAATGTCTATGCTTTTTAATATGCTATCTAGGTTGGTTAACTTTCCTTCCAAGAAGTAAGCGTCTTTTGATTTCCTGGCTGCAATCAGCATCCACAGTGATTTTGGAGCCCCAAAAAATAAAGTCTGACACTGCTTCCACATCGATTTCCCATGAAGTGATGGGACCAGATGCCATGATCTTGTTTTCTGAACGTTGAGCTTCAAGCCAACCTTTTCACTCTCCTCTTCCACTTTCATCAAGAGGCTTTTGAGTTCCTCTTCACTTTCTGCCATAAGGGTGGTGTCATCTGCATATCTGAGGTTATTGATATTTCTACCGGCAATTTGATTCCAGCTTGTGCTTCTTCCAGCCCAGCGTTCCTCATGATGTATGTTGCATATAAGTTAAATAAGCAGGGTGACAATATACAACCTTGATGTACTCCTTTTCCTATTTGGAACCAGTCTGTTGTTCTATGTCCAGTTATAACAGTTGCTTTCTGACCTGCATACAGGTTTCTCAAGAAGCTGGTCAGCTGGTCTGGTATTCCCATCTCTTTCAGAATGTTCCACAGTTTATTGTGATCCACACAGTCAAAGGCTTTGGCATAGTCAATAGAGCAGAAATAGATGTTTTTCTGAAATTCTCTTGCTTTCTCCATGATCCAGCAGATGTTGGCAATTTGATCTCTGTTGCCTCTGCCTTTTCTAAAACCTGCTTGAACATCTGGAAGTTCACGGTTCACATATTGCTGAAACCTGGCTTGGAGAATTTTGAGCATGACCTTACTAGCATGTGAGATGGGTGCAATTGTGCAGTAGTTTGAGCATTCTTTGACATTGTCTTTCTTTGGGATTGGGAAGAAGACTGACCTTTTCCAGTCTGTGGCCACTGCTGAGTTTACCAAATTTGCTGGCATATTGAGTGTAGCACATTCACAGCATCATCTTTCAGGATTTGAAATAGTACAGCCCCATAATTCTCCAGGCCATAATACTCGAGTGGGTAGCCTTTCCTTTCTCCAGGGGATCTTCCAAATCCAGGGATCAAACCCTGGTTCAATCTTGCATTGCAGGTGGATTCTTTACCAACTGAGCTATCAGGAAAGCCCCAACTATTTAAGTACATTTTTAACAAATTATTTATTTTACTAATTCTTTTACATAGTAATCTATATTAAAGTTAATTTATTTTCACCATATAAACTATCTCTTCCCTAAATGAAAGATGATTTTAATATTTTTTATTTTCTAAAATTAGAGATATCAAGGGAACATTTCATGCAAAGATGGGCTCGATAAAGTACAGAAATGGTATGGACCTAACAGAAGCAGAAGATATTAAGAAGAGGTGGCAAGAATATACAGAAGAACTGTACAAAAAAGATCTTCATGACCAAGATAATCACGATAGCATGATCACTCACCTGGAGCCAGACATCCTGGAATGTGAAGTCAAGTGGGCCTTACAAAGCATCACTACGAACAAAGCTAGTGGAGGTGAAAGAATTCCAATTGAGCTATTTCAAATCCTGAAAGATGATGCTGTGAAAGTACTGCCCTCAATATGCCAGCAAATTTGGAAAACTCATCAGTGGCCACAGGACTGGAAAAGGTCAGTCTTCATTCTAATCCCAAAGAAAGGCAATGCCAAAGAATGCTCAAACGACCGCACAATTGCACTCATCTCACACGCTAGTAAAGTCATGCTCAAAATTCTCCAAGCCAGGCTTCAGCCACATGTGAACTATGAACTTCCAGATGTTCAAGTAGGTTTTAGAAAAAGCAGAGGAACCAGAGATCAAATTTCCAACATCTGCTGGATCATGGAGAAAGCAAGAGAGTTCCAGAAAAACATCTATTTCTGCTTCATTAACTATGCCAAAGCCTTTGACTGTGTGGATCACAATAAACTGTGGAACATTCTGAAAGAGATGGGAATCCCAGACCACCTGACCTGCCTCTTGAGAAACCTGTATGTAGGTCAAGAAACAACAGTCAGAACTGTACATGGAAAAACAGACTGGTTCCAAATAAGAAAAGGAATACATCAAGGTTGTATATTGTCACCCTGCTTATTTAACTTATATGCAGAGTACATCATGAGGGACGCTGGGCTGGAAGAAGCACAAGCTGGAATCAAGATTGCTGGGAGAAATACCAATAACATCAGATATGCAGAATACACCACCCTTATGGCAGAAAGTGAAGAGGAATTCAAAAGCCTCTTGATGAATGTGAAGGAAGAGAGTGAAAAGGTTGGCTTGAAGCTCAACATTCAGAAAACAAAGATCATGGCATCTGGTCCCATCACTTCATGGGAAATAGATGGGGAAACAGTGGAAACAGTGTCAGACTTTATTTTTTGGAGGCTCCAAAATCACTGCAGATGCTGATTGCAGCCAGGAAATCAAAAGACGCTTGCTCCTTGGAAGGAAAGTTAACCAACCTAGATAGCATATTAAAAAGCAGAGACATTACTTGCCAAACAAGGTCTGTCTAGTTTTTGGCTATGGTTTTTCCCATGGTCATGTATGGATGTGAGAGTTGGACTGTGAAGAAAGCTGATCACTGAAGAATTGATGCTTTTGAACTGTGGTGTTGGAGAAGACTCTTGAGAGTCCCTTGGACTGCAGGGAGATCCAACCAGTCCATTCTAAAGGAGATCAATCCTGGGTGTTCCTTGGAAGGACTGATGCTAAAGCTGAAACTCCAATACTTTGGCCACCTCATGCGACGAGTTGGCTCACTGGAAAAGAGTCTGATGCTAGGAGGGAATGGGGGTGGGAGGAGAAGGGGACGACAGAGAATGAGATGGCTGGATGGCATCACCGACTCGATGGACATGAGTTTGAGTGAACTCCGGGAGTTGGTGATGGACAGGGAGGCCTGGCATGCTGTGATTCATGTGGTCACAAAGAGTCGGACACAATTGAGCAACCGAAATGAACTGTTTTATTTTCTATTTCAGTTAATTTTTAACTTCTGATGTTGTCTTTTTTTTTTTTTTTAATTTTTCAAGTTTATCAATCTGAAAAGACAAAATAGCAGTTTGTACAAAAATCATTCTTATTAAAAATTCCCATTATTATTATCATTAAAGGAGCAGTCCACTTCCAATGAAACCAGTAAATCTTAACAAAAGAGAATTCCTATACAACTTATTTTACCATTATCCTTAATATAACACCTCCTTCTACGTTTGGGTGTATGTTTGCATTCTGAATAAGAATTATTCAGTGAATCATCAATTCCCTGTCTCTAAGCTGTGATATTGGAATACTGATTTTTCTTGTTCATCACATTTATCTCTAAACAGAGAATCGTATTTACTCATTAGTTCTCATTAGCTGGAAAACCCATTTCAGAATGAGTAATGTTAGATGAAGACATACCATACTGTCCTATGAGCCCTGGAGAGCTTGTTGGAAAGAGGTATTGTTAAGTGAACTGGAAATTATTTCTTGCTTGCACTTATAGTTCTGATGAATGGTATGACGAGAGCTTTCTCATGTGTCTGTACATATTTAAGTACATTTTTGACATGCAGCAAAGGTGTGTAAGAATGTCTATAGTTACAAAATTATTATTATGAAGAAGTAAAAGGCATTGGAAAATCATAAAAAGTTGGAAATGTTAGCAAATGAATAAACAGCAATTCTCTAACAAAGAACATGGACAATAACTTTTTAAACTTGTTTTGAAGTAGTTTACCTGAGCAAAGTATTCCTTAAAATGTTTGAGTGTGTTGATAATGGAAATATTCACTTTCCAAATATCAGAGTATTATTTATATGTTTGTTGATCACCTAACATGTAGTAATTCATGTCTGCTATTAATATAATAGTACATAGTATTACATATTTATGCTCATTAATTTCTTACAGTGTATGAATCATAGGTTTCTAAAGGAAAAGACTCATCATCTAGATTTGAATCTTAATTTGTCAGGAAGAAAATTAAACATTTATTTACTTCACAATGTATATTTTTTTCCTTTGGAGTATTTTATAATATGTAAAACAATATTATATTTAAATCTTGGAAAATAAAAGATGAGTTCACTTTTGAACATTTTGTATAACTTTTTGCTTTTTATTTTTGAAGGTTTAGTAGGTTCAGAAAACATGTATATTTTACTTTTAACTGAACTCTTTTAGATGTATACTTACCAGTACAAAAAATTTTCTTCTAGCTCATCGGTCACTGAATTGCTGAGGTATACTCAATAATTTGTTTCTTTAGATTAATTTTTCTTTTAAATTTTATTTGCCCTTGAAAGCGGAGAAGGCAATGGCAAGCCACTCCAGTATTCTTGCCTAGAAAATCCCATGGATGGGGCAGCCTGGTAGGCTGCAGTCTGTCGGGTCGCTAAGGGTCGGACACGACTAAGCGACTTCACTTTCACTTTTCACTTTCACACATTGGAGAAGGAAATGGCAACCCACTCCAGTGTTCTTGCCCGGAGCATCCCAGGGACGGGGAAGTCTGGTGGGCTTCCATCTATAGGGTGACACAGAATCAGACACAACTGAAGTGACTTAGCAGTAGCAGCCCTTGAAAGGTAACTAAAGACAATTTTTTAAGACATTAGTGAAAATAAAGATAGTAACTATGTTATATTTGCATCTATTTTGTCTTCAGGCTGATTGAGTATTTCAGGTCTTGATATCCCTCTTGCCTACATTTGCAAGTCTTATACATCACTACTAAATGTTTATTATCATCCTCCTTATTTGTTAATAAACTCTATGCAGAGTACATCATGTGAATTGCTGGGCTGGATGAATCACAAGTTGGAATCAAGATTGCTGGGAGAAATAACAACTACAGATATGCAGATGATAGCACTCTAATGACAGAGGAGGACCTGAAGGTCTTCTTGATGGGAGTAAAAGAGGAGAGTGAAAAAGCTGGCTTAAACTGGACATTCAAAAAACAAAGATAATGGCAGCCTGTCCCATCACTTCATGGCAAATAGAAAGGGAAAAAGTGGAAGCAGTGACAGGTTTTATTTTCTTGTTTTTTAAAATCACTGTGGACAGTGACTGCAGCCACAGAATTAAAAGATGTTTGCTCCTTGGAAGGAGCTATGACAAATCTAGATAGTATGTTAAAAAGCAAAGACATCACTTTGCTAAAAAGGTCCATATAGTCAAAGGTATGATTTTTCCAGTAGTCATGTACAGATGTGAGAGTTGGACCATAGAGAAGGCTGAGCACCAAAGAAAGATACTTCCCAATTGTGGTGTTGGAGTAAACTCTTGAGAGTCAGTTGGATTGGAAGGAGATCAAACTAGTCAATACTAAAGGAAATCAACCCTGAATATACATTGGAAGGACTGATGCTGAAGCTGAATCTCCAATGCTTTGGCCACCTGATGTGAAGAGCCGACTCATTGGAAAAGACCCTGATGCTGGGAAAGATTGAAGGCAAAAGGAGAAGAGTGTGGCATAGGATGAGAGGGTTAGATAGCATCACTGACTCAGTGAACATGAATTTGAGCAAACTCCAGGAGAGGACAGAGGAGTTTGGTGTGCTACATTCCATGGGTCACAAAGAGTTGGGCACGACTTAGCAACTAAACAACTAGAGGAAAATATTCTTGGCAGGAAGAGAAGTTCTTACATATAATTCTACAAAATAAGTAAAACATCTTGAATTGGGAAATGCTTCCTTTTCTGTTACATAAACACAGTGTGTGTGTGCACTTGTGCGTATGTGTTCTCAGTCATGTCTGACTCTTTGCCACCCCATGAACTACATCTGACAGGCTCCTCTGGCCATGGGATTTTCCAGGAAAGAATACTAGAGTAGGTTACCATTTTCTCCTTCAGGGGATCTTCATGACCCAGGGTTTGAACCCACATCTCCTGCCTGTGTCTCCTTCATTAGCAGGCAGATTCTTCACCACTTGAGCTACCTGGGAAGCCCAGACTCCTTGCCCAGCATGAGCAACTGTGTCTACCTAGGGAAATCATTGTTTCTGAGGTGACATGTGACGTCTGGTGGAGATGAGAAGGTATTGGGACAAAGACAAAGAAAACTAGGGATCACATGAAACATCATAATTTTATTTCTTGAAGACAATATTTTTTATATTATGGATAGGTAAGGCAAAATCATGAAAGCTCATTTTTCCAAATTACCCAACAGAGCTGACCTATTTCAACATTTGAGAGTAGTGATTACAGATATTAACTCTAGAGTCAGTTTGCCTTGTATATTCTAGATTTACCACTTTCTAGCACTGTGATTTCTGTGCCCTAGTTCCTTAATATTCAAACAAAAAGAATAATCAGGGTAATAGTATTTCTAATTGATTAAATGTGATATTATTGGTAGAATAATCAGTATATGGCACATTGTTGCTATTCAATAAATTTATCATATGTATGATTACCCCTTTGGTACTTACAAAGTTCCAAAGGCATATAGCATGCTACATAAATCACTTTATGTCAATAAAATGACTAGTTTGAAATTCCAAAGTCATTATGGATTATAATCAACTAATTAAAATAAACATAGTACAGAATATTTTAAATTCTTATGTACATGCTCTGCTAGAGCTAAGAAAATAGGATAGCTGAAATAAAGTTATTAGTAAAATAGAAGTATATAATGTCCATCTATAACATGGGCTTCCCTGGTGGATCAGAGGCTAAAGCATCTGCCTGCAATGAGGGAGACCTGGGTTCACCCCCTGGGTCGGGAAGATCCGCTGTAGAAGGAAATGGCAACCCAATCCATTATTCTTGCCTGGAGAATCCCATGGACGGAGGAGCCTGGTGGACTACAGTCCACGGGATGGCAAAGAGTCTGACATGACTGAGCAACTTCACTTTCACTTTCATAACAATCTGTAATAATACTTCTCATTACACATGATTGCATTTATCTAGCACTATTAACTGGAGAAGGCAGTAGCAACCCACTCCAGTACTCTTGCCTGGAGAATCACATGGGTGGAGGAGCCTGATAGGCTGCAGTCCATGGGGTCGCAAAGAGTCGGACACGACTGAGTGACTTCACTTTCACTTTTCACTTTCATGCATTGGAGAAGGAAATGTCAACCCACTCCAGTGTTCTTGCCTGGAAAATCCCAGGGACAGGGGAGCCTGGTGGGCTGCCGTCTATGGGGTCGCACAGAGTTGGACACGACTGAAGCGACTTAGCAGCAGCAGCAGCACTATTAACTTGTGTTATGAAGTTATTGAACGCGAAAAAAATGAAAAATGATTCTAGACTATCCTTCTTATATTCTAATAATGGGTAAATATTCATTCATCATCAAGCACTGAAACTACTGGATCAGACATCACGCTACTTTACTGGGTCACTAAAAGTGAAAGAAAAAGAAAGAAAGAAACTCTAACCTTATAAAAAGGTAGCACTCCTTAATTGACTGATACATTCATGGATGCACAATAAGATGCTGTATTATATCAGATACTAGTACAAATACTGCAAGGAGGTCCAACCAGTCCATCCTAAAGGAGATAAGTCCTGGGTGTTCATTGGAAGGACTGACGCTAAAGCTGAAACTGCAATACTTTGGCCACCTCATGCGACGAGTTGACTCACTGGAAAAGACTCTGATGCTGGGAGGGATTGGGGACAGGGGGAGACAGTGACGACAGAGAATGAGACGGTTGGATGGCATCACCGACTCGATGCACATGTGTTTGTGTAGACTCCGGGAGTTGGTGATGGATGGGGAAACCTGGCATGCTGCGATTCCTGGGGTTGCAAAGAGTTGGACAAGACAGCGACTGAACTGAATTGAGTACAGATACTGAATGTTCAAACAGATATAACTACATTTCTTGCTGTCCAGTAACTCATAGGCCAGTTGCCAGTACACAAAACATGTTGTCATATATTTCAGCAGAACTCAACAAATATGAAGACTGACTAGAGGAACAATTACTCCAGTATGAGAAGATTATAAACAATTTGGCAACATAGTCCAAAAAAGGAGTTATACAGTCTCTTGGAGGATAAAGTGGACCAAATAATACCCTATCATAAAGCATTATTGTGTATCTCCCAAAATTAAATGAACACAAACCAGTAAGTTGAATTTGCAATGTTGTAATAAATATGATATTTTAAAGCCTTGACATCCTTTTTAATCTGATCAATGACAACTTCCAGTATAAAAAAGACAAGAAAATGCAGAGTACTTATAAATATGTACACCATCAAGTTTTTCAAAAAATTAAAAAATGCTTGCTCCCTGGAAGAAAAGCTATGACCAACCTAGACAGCATATTAAAAAGGCGGACCAGCAAAGATCCATCTAGTCAAAGCAATGGTTTTTCTAGTTAAGTATGGATGTGAGAGTTGGACTACAAAGAAAGCTGATCACTGAAGAATTGATGCTTTTGAACTGTCGTGTTGGAAAAGACTCTTGAGAGTCCCTTGGACTGTAAGGAGATCCAACCAGTCCATCATAAAGGAAATCAGCCCTCTTGAATATTCACTGGAAAGACTGATGCTGAAGCTGAAACTCCAATACTTTGGCCACCTGATGCGAAGAACTGACTCATTAAAAAAGACCCTGATGCTAGAAAATATTGAAGGTGGAAGGAGAAGGGGACAAGGCAGAGGATGACATGATTGGATGGCATCACTGACTAGACTGACATGAGTTTGAGCAAGCTCTGGGAGTTGGTGATGGACAGGGAGTCTGGCATTCTGCAGTCCCTGGGTTTGCAAAGAGTCAGACACGACTGAGTGACTGAACTGACTGACGTCTATTTTTACAAATGTTTTATTCTAACTTGTTGTAAAGTATGATATACTCTTCTTAGATTATTGTCTTAATAAATAATTTTATATCAAGTTCACAAGACTCAATTATTTACTGTAGCAATGTTTTTACCACCCAATGTGCAAAGAATTGTCTTAGACATTTTGAGTTGCAAATATAAAAGTATATGACATTCTTACCAAGAGACAGAATTTGAGATTGAAAAAATAGTAAAATATTTAATGGTTGAGGTATTTCATTTAAAACTAAATTTTCTATGCAGTTTTTATATTATAATAAATACTGATTTTGTATAGCTTCAGTTCAGTTCAGTTCAGTCACTCAGCTGTGATCGACTCTTTGCAACCCCTTGAATCACAGCACGCCAGGCCTCCCTGTCCATCATCAACTCTCGGAGTTCACTCAAACTCATATCCATCGAGTCGGTGATGCATCCATCCATCTCATTCTCTGTCGTCCCCTTCTCCTCCCGCACCCAATTCTTCCCAGCATCAGACTCTTTTTCAGTGAGTCAACTCTTCGCAAGAGGTGGCCAAAGTATTGCAGTTTCAGCTTTAGCATCAGTCCTTCCAAGGAAGACCCAGGATCGATCTCCTTTAGAATGGACTGGTTGGATCTCCCTCAAGTCCAAGGGACTCTCAAGAGTCTTGTCCAGCACCACAGTTCAAAAGCATCAATTCTTCAGCGATCAACTTTCTTCACAGTCGAACTCTCACATCCATACATGACCACGGGAAAAACCATAGCCTTGACTAGACGGACCTTTGTTGGCAAAGTAATGTCTCTGCTTTTTAATATAATATCTAGGTTGGTCATTCTAGTACTCTTGGTCAATACTCTAGATCAGTACTCTTGGTCAGTACTCTAGGTCATAGGTCAGTACTAGGTTGGTCATTTCAGTACTCAAGCCACTCCAGTACCTTGCCTAGAAAATCCCATGGACAGAGAAGTCCATGGGGTCGCTACTAGTTGGACACAACTGAGTGACTTCACTTTCACTATTCACTTTCACACGTTGGAGAAGGAAATGGCAACCCACTCCAGTGTTCTTGCCTGGAGAATCCCAGGGATGGTGGAGCCTCGTGGGCTGCTGTCTATGGGGTCGCACAGAGTCGGACAGAACTGAAGCGACTTAGCAGCAGGTTGGTCATAACTTTCCTTCCAAGGAGTAAGTGTCTTTTAATTTCATGGCTGCAATCAGCATCCGCAGTGATTTTGGAGCCCAAAAAAATAAATTCTGACACTGTTTCCACTGTTTCCCCATCTATTTCCCATGAAGTGATGGGACCAGATGCCATGATCTTTGTTTTCTGAATGTTGAGCTTCAAGCCAACCTTTTCACTCTCCTCTTTCACTTTCATCAAGAGACTTTTGAGTTGCTCTTCACTTTCTGCCATAAGGGTAGTGTCATCTGCATATCTGAGGTTATTGATATTTCTCCCGGCAATCTTGATTCCACCTTGTGCTTCTTTCAGCCCAGTGTTCCTCATGATGTACTCTGCATATAAGTTAAATAAGCAGGGTGACGATATACAACATTGACATACTCCTTTTCCTATTTGGAACCAGTCTGTTTTTTATAGCTTAAATAGGATTAAAAATATTTATTTCCAGTCAACATAATCCAAATGTGTAGTGCCCTTCTGGTAATCTATAGGAAAGGAATTGCCAATATAAATGTCATACTTACACCAAGTACTTGTAAAACATTTTAAATACTGCATCATCTGAAGGTTCATCATTACCAGTTTGTGTTTATGAGTGTTTGGTAGATATAGTTACCTTTGAATAGTAAGAAAATGAGCACTTAGAGATATTTTAATTTTTATGAGTAAATATAAAGTCAATACTAGAGAGTAAAACAATGCTAGTGTAATACCTAAGTTTGTATTCTTCTTAATACTGCTGCAGATCAATACTTACTTGTTATTCTATAAAACTCATGCATTTCTTTCACAGAATATGCCAATGAATATCTGTTTTCTCCACAACAGGGAAATGAGTGTTCACTTATATTTCATAGAAAATTGATATTTTTATACTGTTCTAAGCTAGATTTGTAATACTTACTTTGTAATGGAGTATGCATATTATGGATTTCATATTTTGTGTGAGGTGACTACCAATGACATTGATGTAGAAAATATTTTAAAATAAATTACAGTTTTAAATACACATTTGCTCTTTATCTTTCATGCAAAATATACTTAAAGAGTGTAGGTCTTTGTGAATATATGTTTATAAGACAAGATTCTCAGAAGAGTATTCTGACAGATTTAAGTAAGAAGAGAATTTACTGGGTAGCTCATAAATTCACCAGTAAAAGAAGAAAACCAATTTGGGGGAAGAAAAACGGGAATCTAGATAATAAGTGTTAATGTCTGAATCACACCACAGAAGCAGTCTGTAACGGGCATCATTCATATAGATTGTCTCAGCTTGTACCATTACCATTCCTGATGTTGCCAAGCATCAGTTGCCTGTGTTAGCACACTTGTACAGATACCTCTCAAACTGATGGCTGTTGTTGCTGTCCTTGCTGAATTAGATCCTTGTCTCTCATTTATTTTAAACACTAGATCAGATTAAAAGTTCCAAATAAGGATATCTGACTGGCAAAAACTCATACAATGGTAAAAGTCCCAATGTATAAGAAGGGGGTTACATTGTTTAGCACCTAAACAAGTCAAAATATTCACTATATTCCATATTTGGGGTGTCATAATCAATATAAACCATTTTTCCAGATTGCAGTTCCAATTTAAAAAACAAGCAAAATATGTTCCTAATAAAATGCAATGGTAACTGTTCAACTAACCCTTATAAAAGGAAGACAATGAAATTCATGAAGCCAGTGACGTGAAAGTCTTTCAAGTGAAAGTCGCTCAGTTGTGTCCCACTCTTTGTGACCCCATGGACTATACAATCCATGGAATTCTCCAGGTCAGAATACTAGAATGGGTAACCTTTCCCTTCTCCAGGGGATCTTCCAAATCAAGAGATCAAACCCAGGTCTCCCATATTCCGGGAGGATTCTTTACCAGCTGAGCCACAAAAGAAGCCCAAGAATACTGGAATGGGTAGCCTATCCTTTCTCAAGTGGATCTTCCAGACCCAGGAATCAAACCGGGATCTCCTGTATTGCAGGCACATTCTTTACCAACTGAGCTATCAGAGAGGCCAACCCTCATATGACTGATTAAAACTTTATTCCTTTTCCAAAGAAGAGACAGGAAATAAGAAAGGAAGGAAGGTAGAGAGACAGGGAGGAAAGGAGGCAGCGGGGAAGGAAAGAGGAAGGTATATAAAGAAGAAGGAAGAAAAGGAGGAAGACAATCAGCCTAACAAAGATATATAAATATTTATCTCTTGCTGTATTCAGACCCAATTTCAGGAACTCTACGTGATATTTCACCTCTGATTTTGGTCCTTGAACTATATCATGGTATCCAACAGTCTATTACATTAATAGAAAAAAAAAATGAAGAAGTTATTTTATTCATCTACTTTTATTTTTCATCAATTGTAAGTTTTTAGTGGTTTAATTTGTACAGTGTTAAACTTTTATGACCATTTTTCTATAATCCACAAGGACCTACCCTATAGCTAAGGGAACACTACTCAATATTCTATAATAACCTATATGGGAAAAGAATATGAAAAAGAATGAATAAATGTAGACATGTAACTGAATCACTCTCTTGTGCCCTTGAAACTACGTATCAATACATCAACTAAATGCCTATGTAAAATAATTAAATTAAAAATGCATTTTCCTATTGTTATGCCCTGAGTCCGGTCCCCCTTAACTGGTAGAATAAGACACTCGCAGCAATGCAAAAGCAAGAATGGGGTTTATTTCTAGCTCGAGCTAGGGCTCATGCCTCCTCCAGTGCAGTGGAGTGGGACAAGAGCCCCGAGCCCAGGTCACAGCGGTTTTTATAGTCTCAGGTTACATAAGCACCTATTTCTGTTCAAAAGATCAAGCTGGCAGAAACTCATTGGCCAGTTCATGCACGCACGGAAGCTTATTGGCCAGTTTATACGCGCGTGGGGTTTTTCTGGGGGATTTCCCTTTTTACTCTGATTGGCCCGACTTTTGGCTCCGGCGGGACTTTTCTAGGGAGGAGTTTCTTAATTTTGGCGCCGGCGGGATCTTCTTAGGGAGGAGTTTCTGTGGACTTAGCCTCCACCCTCTCTCCAGGAAATCAAAACTTAGGCCTAAGCAAGGTCTCAGGCCTATCCTGGCTACTCAGATGTTAGGGCTCCTAACATCTCCCCCCTTTTCTGTTGTTCAAACGGAGGAATCTTCCTCCGTGGGTAGAGTTTGATCCAGGGATCTTTATACAGCCTTACTCAAAAACAATTTTAGGAATCTTTACTTAAAGACAACCTTACCTAAAATGGAGTAATTTTGGTTTTATGAGCAGCAAGCAGCAAGCAAAGTACAGAAGCAAAAATTGCATTACAGAAGTATTAAGTTCTACATTAGGTTACAGCGTCTAATCTGAAATCACACCCATAATATCATTTTTCAGGATATCTGGGAAATAGTTATTTCCCAGGATGTCTGAACCATAGCTACTCTATTTTGACTTTTAATAGTAAAAAATTTTTAATAGCCAAAGCAGATGTCACCACTAATGACGTCAGTGTTTTTCTAGGTATGAGAAGATGCAAGAATTGGAACTCATAAAACCTTTTTCTGAAAAGATCTGACTATCTGAAGGCCTGTTCTGCCAGGTTTTTCAGAGCACAGAGTGCCTCATTCCTGATTTTCACCCTGAACTTCTTTCAGGGGGTGTTGAAGTTCAGCAGCTTGCAACGGTCATGACATAATCTTTGTAGAGGCAACTGGCAAGTACCAACTTCTAGTCAGCAGGGTCTCTTCATAGCCACATATCCGACCATGTGACACCATTTTATGGCAATTGTGTCCCGCAGTGCTGGGAAGGCTCATTTCCCAGGTCTAGGGAAGCGATGGGCCACTCAGTGTGCTAAAACTGGACCAGGCCTTGCAAGTAGCAAAAGTCTCTGGACCACTGTCTCACTAGCCTCCTGGTCCAGGAAAATATTCCCTCTTGTTGCTTTTTCTCATACCCAGAGTCACATTATTACAATTATTGATCTCATATAGAACTGCATATCAGCATTATATCACAGGCTCAGTGAAACAAGTGACATAGAAAATAATATAGCCATAGCTAGCAGTTAAGAGTAAAATAAGAATTATAAGTCAAGAACTTTCCTTAGATAAAGCCTGGTATACCCCAAGTCACCTGACTTCATTTGTTAAATGACTATAGCCTGGTGTTAATCTCCTGGTTGTACATTATGGAGCATCTGACCTTTATCTGAAGACTGGTTACTGACATAAGCCTTAGAAACTAACCTAGAGTGTCCTTTTTAATAACTTAATTAAATCTTTTAGCAGTATCACGTAACAAGGAACTGTTTCAGCCATGAGTCTTAGTAAACACTAGACATTAACAAAACTAGAAACTTAATTTAACAATTTACAAACTTAATATTCCATGATTTTTCATTATGGAGGCATTAACCCTGTAGCCAGGAAGGCTTTAACCCATCAAATAAAAAATGAGGTTTGTCAGGGAGCTGAGAAAAGCCAAGCAGCCATCTTGGATTTCCCATAGCCCTGACTCTGATTTCCAGCTATTGTTTTTCATTTTCCAATTTAGAAGCAGACTTTTGCCATGGTTTAAGGACATTAGGATGACACAAGTCTAACAGAGTTTTTGTATAAGCAGAATGAGCTTTTACATGTCTACAAACCCGACAATTGGATTAATTTCTAAAACTAGCATAGAATCAGGCCTATGGTAGAAAAGCATTTGATTTACATGCAGAGATCTAAGAAGTCAAGAAAACATCATAAATAATCATACGAATCAGGTCCAGCATCTTGGGCAAGCTGTCTACCTCTGATGTCGTCGTCTTCTCATCCTGGTGTAGTGTAGTTTCTTCTGAAAAAATGTCCTTCCATCCAGGTTGGAGACAGTCCCTTAAATTACATCTTTTTCTAGTCCTGGTTGCAGGTCATGAGGCATCTGATCTGCATCCAAAGAGAGATCACTGAGACAAGCTTCAGAAACAAACCTAGGGTGCTCTTCAAGAACTCAACCAAATCCTATATTAATATCAAATAACAGCAAAGATCCATTCAGGAAATGAGTCTTAGTAGATACAGACTTCCATTAACAAACTGGGATTTAACACTCATTGAAACATCATTTTTTTCCCTAAAATTACTCTAATTTTTACCAAATATAACCAAATTAAGACCTGTTTACAAAATAAATCTGTTCTCAATAAACTTGACTTGATTATTTATATAACCATAGACTTTTCTTTTTTTTTTTTTTTTGCTGAAACTTTTATGGGGTCTCAAACTTAACTTTAAGACCTTTCAGGGTTAGAGAAAGTCATCTCAAAGGCTTATCACAGATTTTGCCTAACAGATGTGAGTGAATTCCTCCCTTTCTTAAGGTCTCCGAAAATGAGATTTCTGTACCTGTTAGTGAGATAACCTTCTTAGTTTATCTGATAAAGTTACTGGAAGCCTAAGAGTTTCCAGTCTCTGAAGGGGTCAGACAGAGAAAAATGTTAAATGCTTCAATTTGTCTATTAAATACCATTTTACCAAATTACTGTTAAGTCATAATTAGTTTGAGGGGAAGGTTTCCTAAAATCTGGAAAACACAGATTCAAACCAGTAATTTTTCAGAAACCATAAAAGTTATAAGCATATTTGCCAGTTCATTTGGTCCTTTTGTTAACCTTTGTACAGTCATCAGGTTTCTCACTAGAATCTTTTAATTTCTTACCCAGTTCAGAAACTTGTATTTATCCAAAAGTCCTTTTTATAAATCTTCTGGAAGAGGAAGCATTTTCACAAGAAACTTGGTTAGTGCTGTGACAACACTTTAAGATAGTAATCAGAATTACGGCAACATTTTACCTGAATATATCAGAATTTATATATAAATTGTTTCTAGGATATCTGTATTAGTAACATTTACCATACAATATACCCGGGACTTATTATTCACTTGACAATACTTCCCATGTAATTTAACATGGAAGTTGAACCCAATTAGTGCAATATCTCCCTTTGGGATGTTTCAGGGGCCCTCTGAAGCATCCCAAAGTCAGCTAGAAGCCAAAAGAGGTTCATCAGATTGATTTAGGAAGTTTTGTCAACAAATATCAGAAAGGTTTAGAACACTCAGTCAGATGGGATTATAGGTCACTGAAACAATAGCTATTCACTCAGCCATAGTAACAATATAGGATTTCAGAGGCAAATATAGAACAGACCATTTAAGAGGCAAATAATCTTAAATCTATTGTCAAATGCAGTTTAACATCTCAAGAAAACGTTTGTTTATACACAAAACTCTTTCCTTTGGGTCCACTTTCCACAAAACCATTTTATCACTTTCTGTACCCATTTGTTCTCTCATCCTGGAACAGCCAACTGTAAGTCAGACCTACTACCTTTTTCCTTCATAAAATGTAACTTCATTATTCATACCTTCTTTACTGAACACACACATCTTACTTCCCTTAAGCAACCAAGAATTGACCTTTATATTAGCATTCTATAGATTGGTGACCATAAATACCAGTGATAACTTAAAAAATTTCAGCAAACATCTCAGGATGGCATCAAACATTATTTGTTAATAGTCTAAAATCTTTAGTTTTTCTGTAAGTTAGTATTCAGTAGTGAATGTTTCAGAACCTTATTTTATTTGGAAATGACCTAGCTATTCAATAAAGTTTTGTTACTTAATTTAGCACAACCTTAGAAATTCAGGTTACCAAAATCTAGAGAAACTGTTTTAGACAGATATTTTTAATCTTAATAGAGTTTATCTAAAAGCTCATGTCTCATTTACATTTCTTAGAAGTTTTTTTTTTTTTTTCACTCAAGGTAATTTCTTTGTCGACAAACTTGTAACAGATATATTTAATTTATATTGAACCTAGGTACAATGAAAATATTCTACTTAATGTTAATTACTCTAAGACATGTCTATATTAGATAGATCAACAAACATTAATATCAGGTATTTAATACTGAATATTTTCCACTTTACTTGAACCTGGAATTTATTAATTTAGAATTATCTGATTTGTAAGCGCTTACCCTTTAAGCCAATTAAATAGAGCTCATTTACAAATTAACTTCAAAAATATTACTCAGAGACAAAGACATACCAAGACATATTAAGACAGACACAGTGTGAGTCTTCAGTCATGAGTTAGACATTACAATATAAAATTTACTAGTTTATAAAACAGTTGGACCGATTCTATAGGGGGTCGGCGGAGGGACCCCATAAACAATAAAAGGGCATAAGGAAGGAGAGTCACCCAGTCCCCGCCAGTCTCTATTGCCAGTTTTGCCAATGTTTCCTTTAGGGTCCAATTCATTCTTTTTACTTGACCCGAGCTCTGGGGATTGTATTCGCAGCGTAATTTTCATTTAATCTCCATAGCCAAAACCAGTCCATGAACAACTTTATCTTAGCCAAATTCCTTGGTCTCTGGGCAGCTGCTCGGAGGCCTGCCATAAGAGTCTGGCGGTACACTCGGAGATGCTCCCTACCTTCTGTGCGCTCAAAGTCCCACTGGGGCCGGGTCAATGGAAATCCCTCATCAATTAGGTTTGGCTGCAGGGTGGGCCTCCCGTCCACACCCCGGACATGTTTCCGAGCTTCCGATAGAATCCGCTCCCGTTCTTCCGTGGTGAAGAGCACCTGTAACAGCTACTGACAGTCATCCCAGGTGGGATTATGAGTGAAAAGGATAGAAACAAAAGGCTTTATCCATGCTGGTGGGTTTTCCACCAGATCTTGCCAGACCAGGATATAGGGAATCTGGTCTGGGTGGCCGGAAGGGCCGGGCATGAGAACCTTCCCCCAACAGCCCAGATGGTGGGCAGGCTGAAGGTTCCCTCTCTCAGCTACCCAACATTAAAAGTGGGCCACTCCGAGGAGCAGAGCGTCACTAGCTTATTCCTCTTCACTAGCAGAGACAAGTCTCGCGCCCTAGATTTAAAGTCAGAGAAATGATCCATCATGAGGGAGAGCGGGGTAGAGCTTCCTTGACCCATGACCACAGAACAGATTACGGCAGAGAACAGACACAGGAGAGAGACAGAGACAATGCCGGCACACACGATAACATGACAAACGGAGGACAGACAAACGTCAGCCGAAAACACACTACTAGGTCTCTGAGACCTCTGAGGCTTCCTGCAATTTCAAGTAACCTTACCGAAGGGCGTCCACTGCCCACCAGATTCCGGATCGGGAGAGACCTCCTCTCTCCCGCAGAGCCTTCCAGCACGAATGCTGGGCCTCGGCCTTATGCCGGCTATGGCGATCAATTCGCCCCTGACCTTGCAGATCCAGCTGTCTTCCAGCCCGAATGCTGGGCCTCGGCCTTACGCTGGCTACGGCGACCAATTCGCCCCTGAACAGACCTTGCAGATCCAGCTGCCTTCCAGCGCGAATGCTGGGCTTCGGCCTTACGCTGGCTACGGCAATCACCCCTGAACAGACCTTGCACCGGTGCTATAATCAGCCCTCCTCCTGGCTGATGAACCCCTTCTGCCGGGAGAGCGTTATTCTCCCCAGTCAGAGGGATCCTGGACGAGCCCCCAAATGTTATGCCCTGAGTCCGGTCCCCCTATACTGGTAGAATAAGACACTCGCAGCAATGCAAAACCAAGAATGGGGTTTATTTCTTGCTCGAGCTAGGGCTCTTGTCCCACTCCACTGCGCTGGAGGAGGCATGAGCCCTAGCTCGAGCTAGAAATAAACCCCATTCTTGCTTTTGCATTGCTGCGAGTGTCTTATTCTACCAGTATGGGGGGACCGGACTCAGGGCATAACACTATAAGACATGACAATATATCCTAAGGAAATACGTAGATTCTATTTCTTTTTCTACCTCACTCTATTCTGTAGAAATAATCTTATTTCCCTGAATAATATACACTATGATTAGCAAAAGCAAACAAACACAACTAACTATAGTGGCTCATCTTTAAGACAGATTCAAACAATTTCTTCCCTTTTGATATGTAGGTACCACTCTGCCATTGAGAAGAGATGTCTATTTCCTTCCTCTTCTTGGGTCAAGATATCCTTAGTGAGTTGATTGAGCCGGTAGAATCACTTTTGGACTATTGAGCCTTGATCATAATAAGTCTTGCAGCCTCTGCTTAGAATCTGTGGAGTGCTTGCTTTTGGAATAATGGAACAGTTAATTTGGGAATAGGCCATTTTTTAAGACTCAGAAACTGTTACACTATGAAAAGACCAAGGGATGTAGATAGAATCTTGAGGATAGATATTATGTGGAGAGAGAAAGAGAGAGATGTGTTGCATCCTCAGTCACTCAGTCTTGCCACCTCTGCATCATCATAGACTAGCCTGCCAGGTTCCTCTGCCCACGGAATTTTCCAGGTAAGAATACTAGAGTGGGTTGCTATTTCCTACTCCAGAGAATCTTCCCAACCCTAGGGCAGAACACACATTTCTTGCATCTTCTGCATTGGCAGGTGAATTATTTACCATTGTGCCAAGAGAGAAATACTGAGGGTCAATTAGAAACAAGAATGAAAAAAACAGACAGCCAAACTGATGTCATTTGACTTAGAAGGGAGCTACTCAGATTTGGGAAATTCTGTTTGGAGAAGTAAACAATTGTAATAATAGTAGATAAGGAAGACCAATCCAAACATATTATCTGTTTCTGTGACAACATATTACCAGTTCTTTATTGGAGGAAAAAGTTAAGTGTAATAAATTTGCCACCTGAAGTCTGGCTTGTCCACTCTGTTTTATAGCACCATAGCAGATGTTCACGTTGTTCTCTTGAACAACTGTTCAAGTTGGCCAATGCCAACTTCAGCACTGAAAAACAGTGGGGGTTAGATTGGGTCTGGTTTAGAGAATCCATGATTTTTATCCCATGCACAGTCTCCACTTTTACCATTCTACCTACTTTGTTCACAAGTCTGTCAAACAAGCTGGGATCTTTGGGTGGCTAGAATCCCCTTTACACTTGATCAATGAATATTTCCATAGTAGACCTCTGTAAGATAATTCATGTGGGACAGAATATTCTACAAGTAAGCTTGTTTTAAGTAGTTATCCCTCTGAACATTCTGCAACTCTCCTTCACAGCAGTCTTCCAAGAAGGAAATGTGTATTTGCATCTATTCCAGATTAAAGTCAGCCTGTTAGGAGATTCTCTGTTCCTTGGACTAGAGATAATAGTGTTTTCCACCATAATAACCTCAAACTGATTGCCAGGGACTCTTTGATTTGCTCAAGCAGTAAGCTTACATCAAAACCAATGGCTGTAATAATATTTACAAATAATTAATCTTAAAACAACCCACTGCCATTCTCAAATGCAATCTATGCCTAGGAGAGTGGAAATGTGGATGTGATAAGAATCAATATCTTTGATCCTTACAATCTTTCAATATAACACTAATTCTTGTAATCCCTTGAAGTTATACCATTGGAATTGATTTGCTATTTAATATTTTGGGAGAAAGTAGGAATTTCAAATCTTTCTACTTGACTTTCTCTATCGTCATAATCATTATTTTTGCACAGATGGCGTAATGGGAACTCTTTCAGTTGGTAAAACTACTTATTATGATAATACATCCAGGATACGGGGAAATAAGCATAGTATGGATTACATATGTTTTAACATAACATAGTGGACTTAGATCAAAACAGCATTTATCTTCTGCTTCCATTAAGTCCACTCTGACCCATTGACCACAGGCCATCCTAAAATCTCTAGTAATTAGTATTATTTTAAAGTTCAAGTGTAGCTCCAAAATCTGAATGTCACTTCATCTAGCAAAAATGACTGCTCTAAAATGCTATATGTGTTGGGGAGAAAAGTCCTGCCTGTGGATAATTTTTGTGCCTATATTGTACCTTCTGTGGGAATAGAATAAAGCAATTGGTGGTAGTTTAGTTGCTAAATTGTGTCTGACTCTGTGACTCCGTGGACTGTAGCCCACCAAGCTCCTCTGTACATGGGATTTTCCAGGTAAGAATATTGGAGTGGGTTGCCATTTCCTCTTCTAGGGAATCTTCCCAACCCAGGGATAGAAACAGGGTCTCCTGCATTGCAGGCTGATTTTTTACTTACTGAGCCAAGACGGAAGCCCCAAAGAGATTATAATATCATCTAAAATTGACCGTATAATAATCCAAGTCAATATGTCTATTTCAAATCAATAAGGCTTGAACTGAAATAATTGATTTTATATTTTGCAATGAATAAGTGGGTTTTAAAAAATGTAATATGAAAAGATAGAGATTTGGTTAAAAGATATATTATCTATTACTGTAAAAAAAATTAAAAATCATGCCTGTACATCTAACAGAAATTAATATAATCTATCTTATAAAAGCAAATGCATGACAAGAATAAAAGTATTTCTATTTTATTTCAAAATAAGTAAGCTTTCTTTAGTACTTGTAAAGTTCAGACACAATCTTGATTCATCTAGGAGAGACTAAAACTTGTTAACAAAATGGCTTAGTAGAGTTTATGCAAAAGCATTTTGGCTCAGTAAATACATTTTACAGTACTCACAATATTTTAAAGAATTTTTCCACTCATACACATTTGCCATTTGCTCTACTAGAACACTAGTATAAATACGTTGAAGTCTCTCTAGAGTAATTGCAATTGGTGCTTGTTAAGACTTTAACAACAAGGAAAGCATATTAATGTCAGTTTCTTTTTAATTAATAGCTTATTTAAATTGATTGTGACCACCATGATAATATTGAATGTATATTGCCCAAAATGTGATAAAACTTTCAAAATGAGTAGGAAAGAATATTGTATTCACTTTATTTTGTGTATTTTATTCTTAAAAATCGAAAATGAAATGTTTTTGATGTTAACAGTAATGATCTAATGTAGGCTTAGAGCTAGAGTATAGCACACTCGTACACGTGCACACACACACATAAATGCTAGTTAAATTATACTACCTTAAAATTGTCAAGAAATAAAATATTGTGTAAATGTTAATGGACATTTACATATGCAAACATCTAAAACCAGAATTTAATATTAAGTGATTTCATATATTTGTGATCCCTATAGATTCAATCAATAGGAATCCATTTAAATTAAGATAAAATGAGAGAAAAGTAGATCATCATTAAAAATAAAAATATCTCATATTACTATAAATTATTTTCAATTTTCTTGTGTAGAAGTTAGTTTCTAAACAAGTAATCAAATGCTATATTCAAATTATGAAATAGGAGGATGGAAATGCAGTTTAATTAACAAGATTCTTCTTTTCTGGTACATTTGCTCCTCTGTCCTTGGTCTGTCCCTTGATATTGTGTTCTATTTTATGAATGTCGCATTAACTGATAGAAATCAACAAGAAGCTAAAGAGAGTGGGAAACACCTGTCATGTTGTTGAATTACTCTACATACAATCTGATAACAAATGATGCCTTTCAAAATTACATCCATATGTTTATGTCTTGGTCAATATGAGCATCACATAAAATAACAGTTTGATCATTTAGTTGCAGTTTATTTTTCTAACTTGAATATTTAAAAGTAATACACTATACAAATCACTTAATGACACAAATTATTCAATTAATTCATTGATCCACTTATTCAAGACATATGCTGAGCATCTAGGAACTATACACTTTATTGAAGTCAGATTTGAAAGTCATCTATCTCAGAGAAGCTTATAACACAGTTGCAGAGGCAGGTTTGAATAGAAATACTTAATACAGATTTAAGTGAGTTGAAAGGTGAGGAAGTACACAAAGAGATGACAGGAAATGAGGAAGTAAATATTGTATCATAACAGAATAAGTGATCTAAGGATAAAGACTTTGTGTGTCCAAGCAAGATAGGTCAGAGATTTTAATCAAGATAAATAGTAATCATTGGTGTTAGCTTATTAAAAGCAGAGAGATTACTTTGCCAACAAAAGTCCGTCTAGTCAAAGCTATGGTTTTTTCAGTAGTCACGTATGGATGTGAGAGTTGGACGATAAAGAAAGCTGAGCACCAAAGAATGAATGTTTTTGAACTGTGATTTTGGAGAAGACTCTTGAGGGTCCCTTCCAACCTAAAGGAAATCAGTCTTGAATATTCATTGGAAGGACTGCTGCAGAAACTTAAACTCCAATATTTTGGCCACCTGATGCGAAGAACAAATTCATTTGAAAAGACCCAGATGCTGGGAAAGATTGAAGGCAGGAGGAGAAGTGGACGGCAGAGGATAAGATGGTTAGATGGCATCACCGACTCAATGGACATGGGTTTCAGTGAACTCCAGGAGTTCGTGATGGACAGGGAAGTCTGGAGTGCTGCAGTCCATGGTTTCACAAAGATTCGGACATGACTGAGCAAGTAAACTGAACTGAACTGAAATGTTAGACATTTGTCCGAAAAGATTCCATTTCTTCTGCTGGTATCTTAGCCTGCTCTGGTCTAGGAAATTAAAGAAAGGAGATAGTGTCTATGGATGGTCTTCCCTCTCAGTGCCTGTTCTGGCCTGCCAGCTGTCTAAGCCCTGAGAGAAGAGTACCGGGAAATGAAGTTGATTCTCTGTGTCTCCTTGGATAGGGAATACGTTAACCTCAAAGCTGGACTTGCAAGGAAATCATTGCGTTGAATGAATTAAGTTTGAAGTCTTGGATCAGATCTTGGGGGCTTCCCCCAAAGAAAAATGTTAACCTCTTTGGTGACTAATCATGAGGAAGAATGGGAGTACTCAAAGAAAGGATAGGAGTAGCAGTAGCAGGACCCACAATCAAGAGATTTAATACAGTATCTGTTATTCAGTGAGTAAAGAGAATTTCAAAGTTTCAACAATAAAAACACAAGTTTTTTTGTTATTGGTAGATATCACTTTGAAGAAGAGTTTTGTACCCCAAAAGCATAAATATTGCAAAAGCCAACTTTCTATTCATTACTGAAAATGTATTAATTATGAATAGGTTTTATCATGGAATAGACCATATTTGTGAAATGACTTTTGACATTTTCATTGCAAAACCTGAAGATTTTTTTTCTTTCTTAGCAACAAGCTCAAGTATGCCATTCTAATACTTAAACTAAAATGAAACTTTCAGCACACACCCCACCACGAATATAGATTACAAAGAAAATTGCTATTTTTATCAACAAAGTCAAATTTGAATTACAAATAAAACCATGTTCCTTTTTTACTATGTTGACATTTGGCTTGTTTCTTGTACCTAAACATCAGAATTGCTCAATTTTAGATTAACTTAGCATATTCCTGAATTACTCAACAGTTGACCACTTTCATAGATTTATTTTTAACTTATAACTCTACAATATCAATATAGTTTGAAAAAACAAAACATTGAATAAACTACCTAATAGATTCATTGTGAAATGTCAAATATATCTACATTATAGAAATATATGCATTATTTCATTCACAGATTTATTTTTTCTGACTGTAGCTAAAGATCAGATATGAATCAAGTAGTGGTGATTCTTAATATGATCTTGAATTAAGATTACTATTTAAATAAGATTGTGTCTTCTACAAAAGTACATTTTATTACCAAATTATACATCCTTAAATAGCAAATAAGAAATTTCAAAGTTGGTGGCATAGTGAGTGCAGCACATTCACAGTGTCATCTTCTAGGATTTGAAATAGGATTTGGAAAACTCAGCAAGAGCCTCAGGACTGGAAAAGGTCAGTTTTCATTTCAATCCCCAAAAAGGCAATTCCAAAGAATGCTCAAACTACTGCACAATTGCAATCATCTCACACGCTAGCCAAGTAATGCTCAAAATTCTCCAAGCCAGGTTTCAACAGAACCTTCCAGACGTTCAAGCTGAATTTAGTAAAGACAGAGGAAGTGAATTGAAATGAAGTGAAGTCTCTCAGTCGTGTCCAACTCTTTGCAACCCCATGGACTGTAGCCCAGCAGGCTCCTCTGTCAGTAATCAGAGATCAAATTACCAACATCCCTTGGATCATTGAAAAATCAAGAGAGTTCCAGAAAAACATATATTTGTGCTTTATGGATTACGCCAAAGCCTTTGACTGTGTGGATGACAACAAACTGTAGAAAATTCTTCAAGAGATGGGAATACCAGACTACCTTATTTGCCTTTAGAGAAATCTCTTTGCAGATCAGGAAGCAAGAGTTTAGAACTGTACATAGAACAATAGACTGGTTCCAAATAGGGAAAGGAGTATGTCAAAGCTGTATATTTTCACCCTGCTTATTTAACTTATATACAGAGTACATCATAGAAATGCTGGGCTGGATGAAGCACAAGCTGGAATCAAGATTGCCAGGAGAAATATCAGTAACCTCAGCTATGCAGATGACACCATCCTATAGCAGAAACTGAAGAAGAACTAAAGAGTCTCCTGATGAAAGTGAAAGAGGAAAGTGAAAAAGTTGGCTTAAAGCTCAAAATTCAGAAAACTAAGATCATGCTATCTGGTCCCATCACTTCATGACAAATAGATGGGGAAACAATGGAAACAGTGGCAGACTTTATTTTGTGGGGCTCCAAAATCACTGGAGATTGTGACTGCATCCATGAAATTAAAAGACACATGATCTTTTGAAGAAAAGTCATGACCCACCCGGACAGCATGTTAAAAAGCAGAGACATTACGTTGCCAACAAAGGTCCGTCTACTCAAGGTTGTGGTTTCTCCAGTAGTCATGTATGGATGTGAGAGTTGGACTACAAAGAAATCTGAGAGCTAAAGAATTGATGCTTTTGACCTGTGGTGTTGGGGAAGACTCTTGAGAATCCTTTGGACTGCAAGGAGATCCAATCAGTCCATCCTAAAAGAAATAAGTCCTGAATATTCATTGGAAGGACTGAAGTTGAAGCTCCAATACTTTGGCCACCTGATGGGAAGAGCTGATTCATTAGAAAAGCCCCCCTTGTTGGGAAAGATTGAAGACAGAAAGAGAAGGGGACAACAGAGGATAAGATGGTGGGATGGCATCACCGACTCAATGGACATGGATTTGAGTAAACTCCGGTAGTTGGTGATGGACAGGGAGTCCTGACCTGCTGCAGTCCATGGAGTTGCAAAGAGTCGGACATGACTGAGCAACTGAACTGAACCGAATTGACAAAATATCAGCAAATTTTCTTTCCTTAATCTTTTTGTTACAGTAGGTTAGTTTTACCTAGTGTTTGTCCTTGAAAGTCATGATTAGTCATTTCCCAGGGTATTTTATTTCACCAATACATAAGGGAATACAGTACGTACAGAAGATACTATATTATGGTCTGAAAGTTTGTGAAACCCTTTTCAAAATCGCAGAAGATGAGAACATCATTCATGAAAAGCACCTAAAATATTGTATATTATATGTTTACATAGTTTATATACATGAAATATACACAAGCAATAATTAAATATATTTTCTATTGTAATTAAATTTTATTTGTAAAAGTAAAAACATAGTTACATTAGTGCTTCAAATAAACAATAATTTATGTATATAAAAAATAGCATTTCATTATTTCTCTTTTATTGTTGTTACAAAGTAAAGCTTAGTTTAATATAGTCATACCTGATATGAAGTGCTGACTCATTTGAAAAGACCCTGATATTGGGAAAGATTGAGACCAGGAGAAGGGGACAACAGAAGATGAGATGGTTGGATGGCATCACAGAAGTGGACATGGGTTTGGGTGCACTCCGGGAGTGGGTGATGGACAGGGAGGCCTGGCATGCTGTGGTTCATGGGGTCGCAAAGAGTCAGACCTGACTGAGTTACTGAACTGAAATGATACATAGTAGAGTCATATTTTACTGAAAATATTGGTTATACAGTCAAGTTGTCTTTTCCCATTTCAGACCTGTCAGTGTAATTCTTTTTGCCCTGTCAGAATAGTTAGTCTTAATAAAGTTCATTATATATATATATAATTTATTTAATTATTTTAATTGGAGGCTACTGACTTTACAATATTGTATTGGTTTTGCCATACACTGACATGAATCCACCCCAGGTGTACATGTGTTCCCCATCTTGAACCCCACTCCCACCTCCCTCCACATATCATCCCTCTGGGTTTATCCCAGTGCACCAGCCCCGAGCATCCTGTGTCATGCATTGAACCTGAACTGGTGATTCGTTTCACATATGGTAATATACATGTTTCAATGTCATTCTCCTAAATCATCCCACCCTCGCCCTCTCCCACAGAGTCCAAAAGACTGTTCTATATATCTGTGTCTTTTTTGCTGTCTTGTATACAGGGTTATCATTACCATTTTTTGCAGTGCATATGCATAACATCTCACAAAATACTCTTCTAATTATTATCTATATTAATTATTTGGGAGATTGTAATACTGCCCATTTCTAGACTCAATATCATGAGATTTCTGGTTCAGTAGATCTAATGAAGCATATCTAAGGGACACATTATTAATACATTTACATTTTGAAAAACACTAGTTTAATGGCATATTAAAAAGCATACATGGGCAAAAGCATAAAACGAATTATCAGTAAACAATTAGCCTCCAATTAAAATAAATAAATTAAAAAAAAAAACAGTCTTTCTTTTACTTAAAATTATGTAAACGGGGAATTCTCTGACAGTCCAGTAGTTAGGACTTCATGCTTTCAGTGCTGAGGACATGAGTTCAATCCCTGATTGGGGGTCTAAGATCCCACAAGCCATGTGATATAGTTTAAAAAATAAAATGTATTTCAGACTTGCCTGCCAATGCAGGAAACATAACAGGTTCGAACCCTGGGTAGGGAAGATACCCTGGAGTAGGAAATTGCAACCCACTCCAGTATTCTTGCCTGGTAAATCTTGTACACGGAGAAGTGTGGAGGGCTGCAGTCCATAGAATTGCAGAATCTGAAACGATTGAAGCGACTTTTCAAGCATGCGACAAACACACCTTAAATACTTTCTGGGTAGAAAGAAGTGGACACACACAAAGTTGAAGTATGAGTTCTGTTCATTCACTCAATCATGTCCAACTCTTTGCGACCCCATGAACCGCAGCAGGCCAGGCCTCTCTGTCCATCACCAACTCCTGGAGTCCACCCAAACCCATGTCCATTGAGTCGGTGATGCCATACAACTTTCTCATCCTCTGTCATACCTTTCTCCTCTTGCCTCCAATCCCTCCCAGAATCAGGGTCTTTTCCAATGAGTCAATGCTTCACATTACGTGGCCAAAGTATTGGAGTTTCAGCTTCAGCATCAGTCCTTCCAATGAACACCCAGGATTGATCTCTTTTAGGATGGACTGTCTGGATCTCCTTGCAGTCCAAGGGACTCTCAAGAGTCTTCTCCAGCACCACAGTTCAAAAGCATCAATTCTTTGGCGATCAGCTTTCTTCACAGTCCAACTCTCACATCCATACATGACCACTGGAAAAACCATAGCCTTGACTAGACGGACATTTGTTGGCAAAGTAATGTCTCTGCTTTTTAATATGCTGTCTAGGTTGGTCATAACTTTCCTTCCAAGGAGTAAGTGTCTTTTAATTTCATGGCTGCAATCACCCTCTGCAGTGATTTTGGAGCCTAAAAAAATAAAGTCTGTCACTGTTTCCACTGTTTCCCCATCTATTTGCCATGAAGTGATGGGACCAGATGCCATGATCTTCACTTTCTTAATGTTGAGCTTTAAGCCAACCTTTTCACTTTGCTCTTTCACTTTCATCAAGAGTCTCTTTCGTCCTTCTTCACTTTCTACTATAATGGTGGTGTCATCTGCATAACTGATATTATTGATATTTCTCCCAGCAATCTTGTTTCCAATTTGTGCTTCCTCAAGCCCAGCATTTCTCATGATGTACTCTGCATAGAAGTTAAATGAGGAGGGTGACAATATACAGCCTTGACGTACTCCTTTTCCTATTTGGAACCAGTCTGTTGTTCCATGTCCAGTTCTAACTGTTGCTTCCTGACCTGCATACAGGTTTCTCAAGAGGCACGTCAGGTGGTCTGGTATTCCCATCTTTAAAAATTTTCCAAGTTTTTTTTTTTTTTTTTGATCCACACAGTCAAAGGCTTTGGCATAGTCAATAAAGCAGAAATAGATGGTTTTCTGGAACTCTCTTGCTTTTTCGATGATCCAGCAGATGTTGGCAATTTGATCTCTGTTCCTCTGCCTTTTCTGAAACAAGCTTGAACATTTGGAAGTTCACAGTTCATGTATTGCTGAAGAGTGGCTTGAAGAATTTTGAGCTTGACTTTACTAGCGTGTGAGATGAGTGGAATTGTGCGGTAGTTTGAGCATTCTTTGGCATTGCCTTTCTTTGAGATAAGAATGAAAACTGACCTCTTCAAGTCCTGTGGCCACTGCTGAGTTTTCCAAATCTGCTTGCATATTGAGTGGAGCACTTTCACAGCATCATCTTTCAGGATTTAAAATAGCTCAACTGGAATTCCATCACCTCCACTAGCTTTGTTTGTAGTGATGCTTTCTAAGGCCCACTTGACTTCACATTCCAGGTGTCTAGCTCTAGGTGAGTGATCACACCATTGTGATTATCTGGGTGGTGAAGATCTTTTTTGTAAAGTTCTTCTGTGTATTCTTGCCACCTCTTTTTAATATATTCTGCTTCTGATATGTCCCTACAATTTCTGTCCTTTATTGAGCCCATCCGTGCATGAAATATTCCCTTGGTATCTCTAATTTTCTTGAAAAGGTCTCTAGTCTTTCCCATTCTATTGTTTTCCTCTATTTCTTTGCATTGATCCCTAAGGAAGGCTTTCTTATCTCTCCTTGCTATTTGGAACGCTGTATTCGAATGGGTATATCTTTCCTTTTTCTCCTTTGCTTTCTGCTTCTCTTCTTTACACAGCTATTTGTAAGTCCTCCTCAGACAGCCATTTTGCCTTCTTCCATTTCTTTTTCTTGGGGATAGTATTGATTCCTGTCTCCTGTACAATGTCACGAACCTCTGTCCATAGTTCATCAGGCACTCTGTCAGATCTAGTCCCTTAACTCGATTTATCACTTCCACTGTACAGTTATAAGGGATTTAATCTAGTTCATCTCTAAATGGTCTAGTGGTTTTCTCCACTTTCTTCAATTTCACTCTGAATTTGGCAATAATGAGCTCATGATCTGAGCCATAGTCAGCTTCCAGTCTTGTTTTTGCTGACTATAGAGAGTTTCTCCATCTTTGACTGCGAAGAACATAATCAGTCTGATTTTGGTGTTGACCATCTGGTGATGTCCATGTGTAGAGACTTCTCCTGTGTTGTTGGAAGAGGATGTTTGCTATGACCAGTGTGTTCTCTTGGCAGAACTCTATCAGCCTTTGCCGTGCTTCATTATGTACTCCAAGGTCAAATTTGCCTGTTACTCCATGTGTCTCTTGACTTCCTACTTTTGCATTTCAGGCCCCTATAATTAAAAGGACATCTTTTTTGGGTGTTATTTCTAGAATGACTTGTAGGTCTTCATAGAACTGTTCAACTTCAGCTTCTTCAGCCTTACCAGTAGGGGCATAGACTTGGATTACCATGGTATTGAATGGTTTGCTTTGGAAATGAACATAGATCTTTCTGTCATTTTTGAGATTGCATCCAACTACTGCATTTCAGACTCTTTTGTTGACCATGATGGCTACTCCATTTCTTCTAAGGGATTCCAGCCCACAGTAGTAGATATAATGGTCATCTGAGGTAAATTCCCCCATTCCATTCCATTTTAGTTCAATGATTCCTAGAATGTCTACGTTCACTCTTGCCATCTCCTGTTTGACCACTTCCAATTTGCCTTGATTCATGGACCTAACATTCCAGGTTCCTATGCAATATTGCTCTTTACAGCATCAGACCTTGCTTCTATCACCAGTCCCATCCACAACTGGGTGTTGTTTTTGCTTTGGCTCCATCCCTTCTTTCTTTCTGGAGTTATTTCTCCACTGATCTCCAGTAACATTTGGGCCCCTACCAACCTAGGGAGTTCATCTTTCAGTGTCCTATCTTTTTGCCTTTTCATACTGCTCATGGGGTTCTCAAAGCAGGAATTCCGAAGCATTTTTCCATTCCCTTCTCCAGTGGACCACATTTTGTCAGACCTCTCCACTATGACCCGTCCGTCTTGGGTGGCCCCATACGGCATGGCTTAGTTTCATTGAGTTATACAAGGCTGTGTCCGTGTAATCAGATTGGCTAGTTGTCTCTGGTTTCAGTCTGTCAGCCCTCTTATTACCTCTGTCATCACATACCTTGTTACTTTTGTTTCTCTTACCTTGGACATGGGGTATCTCTTCACAGCTGCTCCAGCAAAACACAGCCACTGCTTCCTACCTTGGTCATGGGGTAGCTTCTCTCAGCCGCCTCCCCTGACCTTGGACGTGGGGTAGCTCCTCTCGGTCATGCTCCTGTGCAGTCACAGCCACTGTGCTTCCCATGTGGGGCTTCTCAGGTGGGGCTTCCCGGGTGGCTTAGTGGTAAAGAATCCACCTGCGAATGCAGGACACTCAGGTTCGATCCCTGGATCAGAATGTTTCCCTGGAGAAGGAAATGGCAACCCACTCCAGTATTCTTGTTTGGAAAATCCCATGGACAGAGGACCTGGCAGACTACAGTGCACGGGATTGCAAAGAATTGCACATGAGTTCACAAGACACACAAAGGGATGGATACCTTAAGGAACAGCCTTCATGATCCACTGGCTTGTGTATCACTCTTGCCTTGAGTAAAGATGGAAACTCTACCTTGTTTATTATCAATAAGACACAGCAAAGCTGGAAAGATGCCACTCCCATAAGTACATTATGTTGTGTAGGAAGTAAGTAAGTGTTAATCGCTTAGTCGTGCTGGACTCTTTGTGACCCCATAGACTGCAGCCCACCAGGCACCTCTGTCCATGGGATTTTCCAGGCAAGAATGCTGGAGTGGGTTGCCATTTCCTTCTCCAGGGGATCTTCCATACCCGGGTCTCTTGCACTGCAGGAAGATTCTTTACTGAGCTACAAGGGAAGCCCTATATTGTATAAGACTCCATGAAAGCAGATTAACAGAAAAACTCTTCTGTTGGCCTTGGAGAAGAAAGCTGCTGGGACCACTCTTTCTCTTTGGGAGTGTAATGGAAACTCAACTTAGAAATCAGTGTGCCATTCTTTCAGGAGACTTGTTTTCTAATGACCAGAAATATATTGACATATTTAGTGTCATAATATAAATAACAAACAACAATGAGTACTTCTTGCCTAATGGCTCCTTTATCATCACTTCGAAATTATACTTATTGTGAATCTGTGAGTATGTAATAAAATCAAGGCTGAGGAAGAAATAAAACAATGGCAACAAAAAATAACAAAATGAGGGTGCAATCCTATAGGTCTTGCAGCACATGATTTTCTGCTATACAGAGTAGTTTTTCCTGATCCATAATGACAGATTTGCACTAGTCAATCTTATAAAACATACATATTAGTTTTCACTCATAATTTCCATAAACCTCTTCTAGAGTAACTGTGATACTTACCTTCTCTTATTCTTTCATCATGATGGCCTCTTTTCAGTATCTGGGTTGTACTGAGTTGTGAATTTCCATAAGAATATAAATTCTACGAGAGTAAAGATTGCATTTGCCATCATTGTTGTCCCAGTGGTCATATGGTGGTCATTTAAAGACTAAGTGAAAACCATAAAATATAGCTAAATTTCACTTGACATTTAAGATAGCTGTCTTACAAATAGCAATGACAGGAAAAATTCATATAACTGTCCCCAAAACAAAGTGTAGTTAAAATTGTTAAAGAAAAAAGTATATTGGTGATGGGATATAATTCTGTCAAGAAAATGATGAGATTAGGTTTTTTCAACACACTAAACATGAAACTAATTATAAAGATAAATTTATCTTGTGCCTTCTAAAATCTTCATTTCATAATTTAGAATGCTCTTTAAATTTTTTAAAAATTAATTATTTTCGTCTCCAATTTGCTGACATAGAAGCATATATAATTACTATATTAAGTAAGTCAGTTGTGTCTGACTCTTTGAGACTCCATGGACTGTAGCCCACCAGACTCCTCTGTCAAAGAAATTCTCCAGGAAAAAAAATACTAGAGTGGGCAGCTATTCACCTCTCCAGAGGATCTTCTCGACCAAGGGATCAAACCCGAGTCTCCGGGATTGCAGGCAGATTCTTTACTGTCTGAACCACCAGCGAAGCCCAAGCACACTTGCATCATATTTTAACTGATATAATTGCAATGTATGTATGTTATATTAGCTATATTTATGATTATTAAGTATCCTAGAAACATTGTACTTGATTATTTCATAAAAGGGAAGATAAAACTTTAAGACTATGAATGAGATATCTTGTGTTTACTCTGAGATATTTTTAGTCTATTTAAAAGGTCATCATACTAAACTATCTTAAAATGATTAAATTTTTATTATATCTGTTAATTTTTATATGTGTGTGAACACAGAATTAAAATTATTAAAATATAGTATTTTTTCTTTATTATAAGCTTAGAATTATGTGTCTTGATTTCTTGAATATTTTAATGTGTGAAAACAGTAAAATATATCATCAGATAATAAATATTTTGTTAGTATGTTAAGTTTAAAGAATTGGCAAAGAAAATATATTTCATTTAATTCAGTTTGGAATGATTTGGTTTTCTGTGGATGTATATAAATACCAGGGAAACAGCAAGCGAGACTAAGATCTAAAATATTGGAAGAAAAAATGTTACATTAAGTAATAATATGTTAACTAACTTAAGCATGTTGTTGAATGTCTATACTTACTGATTGAATAGATAGTAGAAATACTAGATTCAATCAAGTTAATCTGAAGAATTAACCAAAAGTCAACGATTCTACTTCTCATTTTGTTGTCTAATGATAAAATATTACACAAAATGTCAGACACTGTGTGCAATTAACATACAATATTGTAATAAATTATAGACGCAAATGACAGATTTGCAATGTTGTATAATAATATCTATTATTCAGTTCAGTTCAGTCACTCAGTCGTGTCCGACTGTTTGTGACCCCATGAACCACAGCATGCAAGGCCTCCCTGTCCATCACCATCTCCCGGAGTTCACTCAAACTCAACTCCATCGAGTTGGTGATGACATCCAGCAATCTCATTCTCTGTTGTCCCCGTCTTATTCTGCCCCAACCCTTAACAGCATCAGAGTCTTTTCCAGTCAGTCAACTCGTCACATGAGGTGGCTGAAGTATTGGACTTTCAGCTTTAGCATAAGTCCTTCCAATGAACACCCAGGATTGATCTCCTTTACAATGGACTGGTTGGATCTCCCTGCAGTACAAGGGACTCTCAAGAGTCTTCTCCAGCACCATAGTTCAAAAGCATCAATTCTTCAGCGATCAGCTTTCTTCACAGTCCAACTCTCACATCCATACATGACCATGGGAAAAACTATAGCTTTGATTAGACGGACCTTGGTTGGCAAAGTAGTGTCTCTGCTTTTTAATATACTATCAAGATTGGTCATAATTTTCCTTCCAACGAGCAAGCGTCTTTTAATTTCATGGCTGCAATCAGCATTCGCACTGATTTTGGAGCCCCAAAAAATAAAGTCTGACACTGTTTCCCCATCTATTTCCCATGAACTGATGGGACCAGATGCCATGATCTTCGTTTTCTGAATGTTGAGCTTCAAGCCAAACTTTTCATTCTCCTCTTTCACTTTCATCAGGAGGCTTCTTAGTTCCTCTTCATTTTCTGCCATAAGGGTGGTGTCATCTGCATCTGAGGTGATTGATATTTCTCCTGCAATCTTGATTCCAGTTTGTGCTTCTTCCAGCCCAGCATTCCTCATGATGTACTCTGCATATAAGTTAAATAAGCAGGGTGACAAGATACAACCTTGACATACTCCTTTTCCTATTCGGAACCAGTCTGTTGTTCCATGTCCAGTTCTAACTGTTGCTTCCTGACCTGCATACAGGTTTCTCAAGAGGCAGGTCAGGTGATCTGGTATTCCCATCTCTTTCAGAATGTTCCACAGTTTATTGTGATCCACACAGTCAAAGGCTTTGGCATAGTCAATGAAGCAGAAATAGATGTTTTTCTGGAACTCTCTTGCTTTCTCCATGATCCAGCAGATGTTGGCGATATTAACTCTGGTGCCTCTGCCTTTTCTAAAACCTGCTTGAACATCTGGGAGTTCACGGTTTACATACTGCTGAAGCCTAGCTTGGAGAATTTTGAGCATGACTTTACTAGCGTGTGAGATGAGTGCAATTGTGGGGTAGTTTGAGCATTCTTTGGCATTGCCTTTCTTTGGGATTGGAATGAAGACTGACTTCTTCCAGTCCTGTGGCCACTGCTGAGTTTTCCAAATCTGCTGGCATATTGAGTGCAGCACTTTCACAGCATCATCTTTCAAGATTTGAAATAGCTCGATTGGAATTCCATCACCTCCACTAGCTTTGTTCATAGTGATGCTCTCTAAGGCCCACTTGACTTCCCATTCCAAGATGTCTGGTTCCAGGTGAGTGATCATGCCATCGTGATTTTCTTGGTCGTGAAGATCTTTTTTGTACAGTTCTTCTGTGTATTCTTGCCACCTCTTCTTAATATCTTCTGTTTCTGTTAGGTCCATACCATTTCTGTCTTTTATCGAGCCCATCTGTGCATGAAATGTTTTCTTGGTATCTCTAATTTTCTTGAAGAGATCTCTTGTTTTTCCTGTTGTGTTGTTTTCCTCTATTTCTTTGCATTGATCACTGAGGAAGTCTTTCTTATCTCTCCTTGCTATTCTTTGAAACTCTGCATTCAGGTGCTTATATCTTTCCTTTTCTCCTTTGCTTTTTGCTTCTCTTCTTTTCACAGCTATTTGTAAGGCCTCCTCAGACAGCCATTTTGCTTTTTTGCATTTCTTTTCCATGGGGATGGTCTTGTCCCTGTCTACTGTACATTGTCACGAACCTCCGTCCAGAGTTCATCAGGCACTCTATCTATCAGATCTAGTCCCCTAAATCTATTTCTCACTTCCACTGTATAATCATAAGGATTTGATTTAGGTCATATCTGAATGGTCTAGTTGTTTTCCCTACTTTCTTCAATTTAAATCTGAATTTGGCAATAAGGAGTTCATGATCTGAGCCACAGTCAGCTCCTGGTCTTGTTTTTGCTAACTGTATAGAGCTTCTGCATCTTTGGCTGCAAAGAACATAATCAATCTGATTTCGGTGTTGACCATTTGGTGGTGTCCATGTGTAGAGTCTTCTCTTGTGTTGTTGGAAGAGGTGTTTGCTATGACCAGTGAGTTCTCTTGGAAAAACTCTATGAGACTTTGCCCTGGTTCATTACAGTCTTACAATTTGATAAGAAAAATATTTTCCTAATATAGACTTTAAAGCTGTTAATACCTCCATTATCTGTTAAGTATTTTGATTATTCTAAGAATCCACCTGCTATGGAGGAGACCCTGGTTCCATTCCTGGGTGTGGAAGATCTATTGGAAAAGGATAAGCCTACCCACTCCAGTATTCTTAGGCTTCCCCTGTGGTTCAGCTGGTAATGAATCCACCTGCAATGAGGGAGACCTGGATTTGATCCTTGGGTTGGAAAGATCCCCTGGAATCAATTTAGCACCCAGCACATAACCTTGGGTAAGTCAATATATAAAACCAAGTATAATAATAATAATATATGAAAGAAAAACAGAAAAAATATTCTCAGAACATATGGGATAAGTGGCTACTTAATTAGCATGCATTGGAGGAAAATATCAGTGTAATCATCACATTTTATTACTTTAAAAATATAAAACAAATTACATTAATTTATGTAAGAATTGATCCACATTTTGTCATTATTAATGTAAATAGATTTTTTAAACTTCAACACCATACATATGTAATGTATAAATGATGTACTTGAAATGTGATAACTTAGCTCTATATTTTTCAAAATAAGGGTTCATATTTTCTGTGAAAATAGATGAAAAACCTTGATATGTTATTTCGTGTTTGTGAAGAACAGTGAAACAAGATGATATACATGAGAAAGGCTAATAATTATGCTCACTTGTGAGATATACTGCTGTTAACGATGGGACGATGAAAAGAACAGTATTTATTTATGTTGGTTGTTATAATAGAAGTATTATACCTTCAGAGTAGATGAATTCTTGTTTAAAGTACAAAAAATGGATTAAAGTATTTTTAAAAAATATTTTTTGAATAGGTTACTTTTGGAAACTTTCCAGCTGACAAAACTAAATCAATAAAATTATCAGAAAGATCACTAAGAAATATTACTTTCTCATGTAGGCAAATAATTTATGAAACAAATGTTTGAGAATGAGATTGATTTTAACTTTCAATTACTCAATAAATAATTAGAATTATTTACAGATTGTATGCTGGTTACTTTTTGAATAATTCAGTTATCAGAATGCATTTCAAGTAAAGGAAAACAGTCATAGTTCAACCAGAAACAAACATAAAACAGCAAAAACATTTGCTATTTTGTTACTTATGATACATAAATCAGATTGGATAAAACAGGAATTTGACAACAAAAGATTATTTGATACTTACGGATTATGTATGAAACATAGTGCTTCTTGTAACAGAATGTCTTCCAATTACAAAATAAGTCAAGTTCATCTATGCAGAATAAAAAGGCACAAAAATGCCTGTAACATGTTAGATTGCATTAAGTTTTCTAAATGATGATATTTCAGATTACCGTTGAATGTCAAAAATCAGATATCTAGAATATTGTTAGGCTGAAATTTAATTCTATTTTTATTATTGTTGAATAAGTGATTTATATATATATATCAAATTAAATGGATAGAACATAGTTTACAAAATCAGAGTGTATTATAACTTTAAATTAAGTTCAGCAAAAAAAAAGAGGTTACATAAAAATCTTGGCTTATTGGGGGGAACAAAGTATAGTAGTTTTTTTTTCTTTAGAAAAATTAGAAATAAACAATAAAAATAACAATAAAAATTAAAATTAAACTCATGCAATAGTGAAAAATGTATCTTCAAATTCCTATTTGTCTCAAACATATTTTTCTTTTCAAAAAATTTATAATTATATATTTTTTATCATTTTTTAATTGAAATGTGGTTGCTTGCCAATGTTGTGTTAGCTTCTGCTCTACAACAAAGTGAATCAAATATACTCATACATATATCTTCTCTTTTTTGGATTTCCTTCCCATTTAGCATTGAGTACAGTTGTGCTATACAGTAGGTTATCATTTGTTATCTATTTTATACACAGTAGTATATATGCCAATCTCAATGTCCCAGTACATTCCACCTCCCTTCCCTCTTTGATATCCAAACAATTGTTCTTAATATATGTGTCTCTATTTTCTTTTACAAATAAATCCATCTGTATATTTTCTCTAAATTTCATACATGATATTATACAATATTTGTTTTTCTTTTTCTGACTTACTTCACTCATTGGGACAGCCTTCAGGTTCATCTACATCTTTACAAAGGGCACAGTTTTATTCCTTTTTATTTCTAATATATCATTGTGTATTATGTATCACATCTTTTTTACCCATTCCTCTATTGATGGGCATTTATGTCACTTCCATATCCTGGATATTATAAACAGTACTGCAATGAAAATTGGGATGCATGTATTTTTTGATTTATACTTTTATCTGGGTACATGCAGAGTGGGACTGCTGGGTCATAAGATAGCTCTATTTTTAGTTTTTTAAAGGAAACTCCCTACTGTTCTTCATAGTGGCTGTGGCTTTACATTCCCATTGACAGTATAAGAAGGTTCCCTTTTCTACACACCCTCTCCAGCATTTATTGTTTATAGATCTTTTTTCGATGACAGCAATTTTGACCAGTGTGAGGAGCTACCTCATTGTAATTTTGAACAGTATTGCTCTAATAATTATGTTGAGCAAGTTTTCATGTGCTTTGGTCACCTGCATGCCTTGTTCAGAGAAATGTCTATTTACATCTTCTTACCTGACCTGCCTCTTGAGAAACCTGTATGCAGGTCAGGAAGCAACAGTTAGAACTGGACATGGAACAACAGACTGGTTCCGAATAGGAAAAGGAGTATGTCAAGTTTGTATCTTGTCACTCTGCTTATTTAACTTATATGCATAGTACATCATGAGGAACACTGGGCTGGAAGAAGCACAAGTTGGAATCAAGATTGCCTGGAGAAATATCAATAACCTCAGATATGCAGATGATACCACCCTTATGGCAGAAAGTGAGGAGGAACTCAAAAGCCTCTTGATGAAAGTGAAAGAGGAGAATGAAGAGGTTGGCTTGAAGCTCAACATTCAGAAAACAAAGATCATGGCATCTGGTCCCATCACTTCATGGGAAATAGATAGGGAAACAGTGGAAACAGTGTCACACTTTATTTTTTTGGGCTCCAAAATCATTGCAGATGCTGATTGCAGCCATGAAATTAAAAGACGCTTACTCCTTGGAAGGAAAGTTATGACCAACCTTGATAGTATATTAAAAAGCAGAGACATTACTTTGCCAACCAAGGTCTGTATAGTCAAGGCTATTGCTTTTCCAGTGGTCATGTATGGATGTGAGAGTTGGACTGTGAAGAAAGCTGATCGCTGAAGAATTGATGCTTTTGAACTGTGGGGTTGGAGAAGACTCTTGAGAGTCCCTTGGACTGCAAGGAGATCCAACCAGTCCATTCTAAAGGAGATCAATCCTGGGTGTTCATTGGAAGGACTAATGCTAAAGCTGAAACTGCAATACTTTGGCCACCTCATGCCAAGAGTTGACTCACTGGAAACGAGTCTGATGCTGGGAGGGATTGGGGGCAGGAGGAGAAGGGACGACAGAGAATGAGATGGCTGGATGGCATCACCGACTCGATGGACATGAGTTTGAGTGAACTCTGGGAGTTGGTGATGGACAGGGTGGCCTGGCGTGCTGTGATTCATGGGGCCGCAAAGGGTCGGACACTACTGTGCAACTGAACTGAATGAACTGAACTGATTATGATTTAAACGGAGAAGGCAATGGCAACCCATTCCAGTATTCTTTCATGGAAACTCCCATGGACAGAGCCGCCTGGTAGGCTGCAGTTCATGGGGTTGCGAAGAGTCAGAAATGACTGAGCGACTTCACTTTCATGCATTTGAGAAGGAAATGGCAACTCACTCCAGTGTTGAGCCTGGAGAATCCCAGGGACAGTGGAGCCTGGTGGGATGCCATCTATGGGGTTGCACAGAGTCGAACACGAATAAAGCGACTTAGCAGCAGCAGCAGCATTATGATTTAAATTTTTCCACATAGCATAATATTCATAAATTTTTATATCAAATTGCACGCCTACCGGGTAAACATTGGTTTTAACTTCTTGGCAGTGAGAATCAGTCTTGGGTCACATAATATAAGAACTGAAAGTTTGAAACACCATTCATAGTACCACAAAGCCTCAGTTTGTTGTTCCTGTGACTTCATCTCTCTATCATGCTATTTTATCAAAACCTGAATATTTTCTGGTCTATAGTACTTAAAATATGGAATAAGTGTATTAGTTCTCCAGATAACTTTGCTTAATGATCAAAATTGTATACTCATAATTTCAGACTAGATTTTATGCCTAAATAGAAGTTTTAAAGCATTTTGTATTTGTTCTTTGGAGAAGAAAAAAAGGTCTCATTTTTTTTTATTGAATGATAACCTAAAATTCAAACACATTAAGTAATCATCTGCTAGATGGTTGAGGAATTGGTGTTTGCAAGGTACGTCTCTTAACAGAAAACAACCTGACTCCATATTGGATCTATCCCTTTAGCTCCAACCTTTGTGCTCTGTTGCTTAGTCATGCTGACTCTTCAACTTTGTCTCCTCAAATAATGAAAGAATGTTGCTGCTGATAACCTGAAATATACATAGTAGCACTTTCTCAAGGCTATGCCTGTAAGGTTTGACTAAAAAAAATAACACATTTCCATTCATACAAAGATAAAAACTGAAAAACAAAGAGTAACATTTGTCTTGTTTGAGGTTTACAGGAATATCCTGACCTACATGGTCAACTGCAAAAACGAAGGATTATCACAGGTCTGCCAGCACCATGAAGTTTGCAATAAGCAGCCGCACACTTCTCCTTTGTATATAAAAGAAGCCTGAATTATAACTCAGGTAAAATGATTCTTTGGAACACTAATCCCCTTATCTGGCTTTCCAAATAAAGGCACTATTCCTTGCTCCAACATCCTGTCTCTCAGTTTATTGGCCTGCTGTTGGGATACATGCTTGTATTGGTAACAGTTTTGAGGAGTTCTTGAGAGATAGTTCTTCCCATTTCTGACAACATAGTCATGAATTCTCTTTAATAATGTCATTACTACAGACAGTATTTAGGGTATAAACAAATTGATAGTTTATAAACCTTCATTTCAAGTAATATGCATTAGGACAATTGGATTTTGTCCTTTAAGATGATATTGTCATTCTTCATTTAACTTAAATGATTTCCTTTTTATTATAACGCATATATATGGAATTTAGAAAGATGGTAACCTTAACCCTGTATACGAGACAGCAAAAGAGAAATAGGTGTATAGAACAGTCTTTGGGACTCTGTGGGAGAGGGTGAAGGTGGGATGATTTGAGAGAATGGCACTGTAGCATGTATATTATCATATGTGAAATGAATCACCAGTCCAGGTTCGACACATGATACAGGATGCTTGGGGCTGGTGCAGGGGGATGACCTGGAGGGAGGATATGGGGAAGAGGGAAGTGGGAGGGGGTTCAAGAGGGGAAACACATGTACACCTGGGGCAGATTCATGTCAATGTATGGCAAAACCAACCAATATATTAATGTAAAGTAATTTGCCTCCAATAAAAAAAGAAAAAAAAAAGAAATTTTGTTTTTCCGTTCATAAAACTGATAGAGTTCTACATCTCATTCATGTAGCCCAAGGAACAGTAACATAGCCTGAATCTAATGTTGATTGAAGGTGACTGGGATGGATTTTTAAGGAAAGAAAAAATGTATACTTTTATATATAGCTCTATTTCTTCCCCTGGTGACAATACACAGTGTAACTATAAATTACAGTCCATTTAGTTCATTGCATGAAAAAGGTGTGAGAATGTTCATTCAGCTGGGAAATCAAATTGACTTCATAACACCATAATGGAATAGTGGGGAATGCTAAATATTTGATGTTTTGAAAATATATTTAAGTTTATGCATGCATTTTTGGAAGTATTCATCTTTCTTTACACTGTTAATAAAAGCAATTTAATTCAATATAAATCATTGTCTGCCATTATAATATTCCCAGGATATTATTTCAAATTTAATTGATGTCCTAATGTAGGAAACAGGCATCATAAGATTAACACTTGAGTCCTTGATTCTGCTATTATTTTCATAGTTTTTTTTTGGGGGGGGTTGGTAATGTATACGAAAAGAAATAATTTTCTGCTATCCAGGCTTATTCTGTTCTGTTTAAATACATTTAGGAGGATATCTATTTGAGAAAACTCTAGGCATCATGTGCATTTTTACTTTTATGTATTAAGAATCTAGAACATAAACTCAGACACATAAAGTTAAAATAGTTTAGATAAGTTCCTCATGACTTTATTTAAAATCTACAACACATATTCTTTTTATGTCTGTCAATAGCAGTTTTATTCTCTCTGTTTTTCAGAGAAAAAAATATATAGAAATAATCCTTGACTTATCTCACATTCCACATGCTATTATTCAGGAAATTGTGTTGACTGTACCTTCAAAATATATCCAGAATCCAACCTCTTCCACCACTTCATGGATAGTCACATATATTCATCACTGTATCATTCTTTTTAGCATATAAAAGATATTAAACTGAACAAATTCTTACAGTTTGGTAGTAGTAGGTTTCTAGATTTCAAACAAGAGGCTTGACCAGGGCAGGATGCAAAAGTAAAGTATAATTTCTAAGATTATTCAGAAAATACAAGGCATTCTCAAACATAAAATTTATTATGATTTTTGTTATTGGTACAACTTTAAAAACTAGGTAAAGTAATATATAAATACTTTAACATTTATTAAATAATCATATAAGTACTTTAAGTAATAAGACAGATGAAAATCAGAAAGAACCCTTCATATTTATATGAACACCTGACTAATTGACATTTGGTGTGTGTTCAGTGTATATTGTAAATAAATTTGTAGTGCAATTATTGATAAACATATATTGAATATCTAAACATGCGTTAATACTGGCACCAGGGTGCTTTCATATAATGCATGTCCTGATTACTGCAAGAGCCCTCTGTGTTTCCATTACTATTCTCTTTATTGCCCATAAAGAGATTAACTTTTTTACATGTACACATAATTCTCCATATGAAAATTTGGCACAGATTTCTGGTGAAGAGCCAGATGGTAAATATTTTTACATTGACAGTCATACAGTATACAACTCTGGCATTGTAGGGAGAAAGTACACAGAGAAAACAAATGTTAATGAATGGTTGGGTCAGTGTTCCAAGGAAACGTTATTCACAAAAACATGTGTCCGGCCAGATTTGACCCAGAGGCCCTCGTGGACTGAACTATTCTATACAGCCAAACCTATGGCAAGTCCAGTTATGAAGAAAATGTACCCCCAAACTTTATTACATTACATAATATGTAACATTTCCATTGGATTCCCAGGTGACTCAGTTAACTTTGTGGATGCCTATAGGCTTACAAACCTCTTATATATCCTTTTATATAGGATGAATTGATGGAACTGAGATTACCACTCTTTGATTTATCTGAATGGTCATAAGCATATGCAATAGACTTATAAAAAGAATCTATAAATTGACCTATTTGCTGTAATTCAGTAAAACAGATACACTAAAGGATTAGATGAGTTTCTTCCATTGTACTTGTTTTTGAGAGGAAATACGACAAATTTTCATAAGGTATGTTCAAGCCACACATTTGTTCTGTTTTATAATACTAAGTAGAAAAATATATAATTTTATTAGAAATGAAAATTAATAGAGATATTTTGAAAAGTATTTTTACATATATAATATCATTTGCAAATCATTCTGCACTGTTAAGTAGCTGAGTATTTAATATATAATATAATACGTATATGCTTATATATAATATACACATATAATATATATAATATACATATATAATATGTATTTAATATATGTTTATGTGCTTAATATGATGTAATGTGGGCTTATGTTTATGGCAGCTATATAATTTTGATTATTAAGGATGTTATACGCACCATATATTGAAATGCAAAAAACAAACAGCTAAATTCAAAGGCTTATGAGTAATGAAAAATAAACCAGCTGTTCATACACCCCTGGGGCTATGGATTAGTTACTGTGTATTTCAGTCCCTTACTTTTGAAATATATTGTATATGATTTGTATGGAAAATCTTGGGTGTTACATTGATTTTATTCAAGGATTAGAGTTCATCCAACTTCAAAGTTGCTATCGTGGATATCTAAAATTTCTAAAATTGCTTGCCAAGTTCTAAGGACAAGCTGTATAATCCCATATCAAATACTGTCTCCTGTGTATTTTTCAACAACAAAATTGAATAGAGTATAATATTTATAAATTATCTCAGTAAACATTTACAAGTAAAATACAGATTCATAACATATTTAATTGTAAAAGTCTTAATCTTCAATAACTATTTTCTAATTTGACCTATAGAATTCTAAGGATTAGTTAAATTTATGACATCAAGTTTTTTCACAATTAATTTCATGGCAGGTATTCATTAATTAACATAACAATGCATTGGTAATGTAGATTCTACCTTTGATTTTTACATTTGAATGTGGTTGAACAGATAAGGTTTGAAAATTTTCTTAATGTAGTTTTATTTTAAAAACGTCAGACAAATGGAAACTTTTACTCTAAAAACTTGTAATATTTTGTCTAAAGTTTGCAAGATAAGTAATCCCAACTCTTTTCATCAGAAATATGAGCAACGATGTTTTCAATTCTTTCATTTTCCTTACACAACTTGGAATAAAACAAACGTTAATATAGCTCTCCCTTCCTCACCTCTAGGTCTATATCAACTCTGTTTTGTTGGTTAAAAGTAGACACACAATAGAGCTGATGAAGACATAGAGGTGAAGAAGGAAGAGCTATATTAACATTGTTTAATGCCAGTTTGTGTAGGGAAATGAAAGAATAGCGAACAAAAGGAGTGAGGGCAGAAGACATCATGTAAGGCACTTTTCAGATTGTAGATTCTACACTTCTTCCTTTTTTGTGAACTTCTTATGACTAGCTCATTGTTTATTATATTTATGGATTGAATTTGGAAGCCCCCAAATTCATATATTATTGCTGTAACTACTCCTGCCACCATTATGACTTTGTTTGGAGACAGGGGGATTTTTGTTGTTGTTTTTAATTGAATGATAATTGCTTTACAATATTGTGTTGGTTTCTGCCATACAGCAATATGAATCAGTCATAGGTATACAAATATCCTCTCCTTCTTGAACCTCCCTCCCACCTCCCACCCCATCCTATACCTCTAGGCTGTCACAGCCTAGGTTTTGTTGTGGGAAGGGACAGGAGCAGGCTCTTGTCTAACACTCAGAAATGAATTGCCCAAGGAGACACATGTGCTGACAAAGCAAGAGATTTTATTGGGAAAGGGCACCTGGGTGGAGAGCAGTAGGGTAAGGGAACCCAGGAGATGAGCTCTGCCATGTGGCTCACAGTCTCGGGTTTTATGTTGATGGGGTTAGTTTCTGGGTTGTCTTTGGACAATTATTCTGACTCAGAGACTTTCCTGGTGGCGCACGCATCTATAGCCAAGATGGATGCTAGCAAGAGGGATTCTTGGAAGTGGACAGACACGCAGTGTCTCCTTTTGACTTTTCCCGAACTCTTCCAGTTGGTGGTCATAAAATAACTCATGCGAATGGTTATTAAAGGGCCTGACCAGGGTGGGCGGTTTCAGTCGGTGTGCTTACACCTAACAGTTTTGAATTGCTTGAGTCACACAGCAAATTCCCACTGCCATCTATTTACATATGGCGGTGTATATGTATATTTTCCCTGATATGCTCGCCTTTCATCCCACTCTTTTCTACCTCCTCCCTTCCCCCACCCTAGTCCATAAGTCTGTTCTGTATGTCTGCATGGATATGGCCTTTTAAGGAGGTATGCCCTGCTGTGCTCAGGGGCTTCATCGTGTCTGATTCTTTTGCAACCAAATGGACTGTAGCCCACAAGGCTTCACTGTTCATGGGATATATCAAGCAAGAAGACTGGAATGAGCTGCCATGTCCTCCTCCAGGCAATCTTCCTGACTCAGGGATCAAACCCGCATCTCCTGTCTCTTACATGGAAGGCGGATTCTTTTCCACTGAGCCACTGGGAAAGCCCTTTTAAAGAGGTAATTAAGATTACAAGGCTTCAGCAATATATGAACCGTGAACTCCCAGATGTTCAAGTTGGTTTTAGAAAAGGCAGAGGCAACAGAGATCAAATTGCCAACATCCACTGGATCATGGAGAAAGCAAGAGAGTTCCAGAAAAACATCTATTTCTGCTTCATTGACTATACCAAAGCCTTTGACTGTGTGGATCACAATAAACTGTGGAAAATTCTGAAAGAGATGGGAATACTAGACCACCTGATCTGCCTCTTGAGAAACCTGTATGCAGGTCAGGAAGCAACAGTTAGAACTGGACATGGAACAACAGACTGGTTCCAAATAGGAAAAGGAGTACGTCAAGGTTGTATCTTGTCACTCTGCTTATTTAACTTATATGCAGAGTACAGCATGAGGAACGCTGGGCTGGAAGAAGCACAAGTTGGAATCAAGATTGCCAGGAGAAATATCAATAACCCTCAGATATGCAGATGACACCACCCTAATGGCAGAAAGTGAAGAGGAACTCAAAAGCCTCTTGTTGAAAGTGAAAGAGGAGAGTGAAAAGGTTGGCTTGAAGCTCAACATTCAGAAAACAAAGATCATGGCATCTGGTCCCATCACTTCATGGCAAATAGATGGGGAAACAATGGAAACAGTGTCAAACTTCATTTTTTGGGGCTCCAAAATCACTGCGGATGCTGAGTGCAGCCATGAAATTAAAAGATGCTTACTCCTTGGAAGGAAAGTTATGACCAACATAGATAGCATATTAAAAAGCAGAGACATTACTTTGCCAACAAACGTCTGTCTAGTTAAGGCTATATTTTTTCCCGTGGTCATGTATGAATGTGATAGTTGGACTGTGAAGAAAGCTGATCGCCAAAGAATTGATGCTTTTGAACTGTGGTGCTGGAGAAGACTCTTGAGAGTCCCTTGGACTGCAAGGAGATCCAACCAGTCTATTCTAAAGGAGATCAGTCCTGGGTGTTCATTGGAAGGACTGATGCTAAAGCTGAAACTCCAATACTTTTGCCACCTCATGCGATGAGTTGACTCACTGGAAAAGACCCTGATGCTGGGAGGGATTGGGGGCAGGAAGAGAAGGGGACGACAGAGAATAAGATGGCTGGATGGCATCACCAACTCGATGGAGGTGAGTTTGCGTGAACTCCAGGAGTTGGTGATGGACAGGGAGGCCTGGCGTCCTGTGATTCATGGGGTCATAAAGAGTTGGACAGGACTGAGTGACTGAACTGAACTGAACTGAGCTCATAATGATGGGGCCCTACTGCAAAGGACTGATGTCCTTATCAAAAGAAGACGTACCAAGGAGTGTACCAAAGGAAATGGCCATGTGAAGACAGAGTGGGAAGGTAGCTGTCAACAAGCCAAGGAGAGAAACCCTAAAATAAACCAAACTCATTCACACTGATTTTGGAATTTTAGTCTCCAGAACTCAGAAAATTTCTGTTGTTTAGGCCACCTGGCCTGTGGTGCTTTGTTATGGCAGCCCTAGCAGACTGGGGCGATCCCTGGTTTGGGAAAATCCCCTAGAGCAGAAAAAGGAAACCCACTCCAGTATTCCTGTCTGGAAAATACCGTGGACAGAGGAGGTTGGTGGGCTATAGTCCATGAGGTCGAAAAGAGTCAGACTCAACTGAGCGACTGAGCACACAGGCAGAGCAGACTAACACACTCTGTGTATAACATGCATACAGAAAGTAAGTTTTGTTTGATGGATCAGGTTTCTTAGAGGACTTAACCCATGAAACATTAAGATATGGAACTTTACCATAACCCCATGAAACTCCATCAGAAATCCTTTCACTTACTACATCACCAATAGTAACCATTTGTATGCCTTACTCTTGAAATATTCAAGCTGTGCATATGTCTGTATATATTTTCTGTGTGTAAATGTGTGTGTATTACATATACACAGGGAATCAGTATACATTTAGTGCTACTTTTATATTAATTCAACATTTAATTTCTGAAATTCATTTGACTTCTTCATGTTTGTAACTCACTCATTCTCATTGCTTTGTATCACCTGTTGAATGAATATAAATTCATACATTTATTCATTTTACAGTTGATGAACATTTGGGTAGTTTCCAGTTTGTGACTATTGCAAATAGCTCTTCTGTGAATATTTTTTATATCCTTGGTTGAACATGTGCACACATTTATATTAGGTATGTAACTGAAATTAAAAATCACTGTGTTCACAGCTAGGAGATGCTTCCTAGTCTTTTGTATTTGTACTCCCTGTAGTATTGTATGAAAGCTCCCATGTTCCACAGACACCTGCCTGAACTTGGCATTGTCAAGATTTGATCTTTGCTTTTCTGTGATTTTAATTTGCATTTTTCTATAACCACTGACATTGAGAATATTTCTTATGTTTATTGATATAGTTCTTTTAAATATGTTGAAAACATTTCATCCATAAAACTCTGATAAAGATTTTATTTTGACTAGAATTATAGCATTGCTGCCTCATTTGTACCATGAACAAAACTGGAAGACTGGACAGAGGAATATAGTATGAGGAATATAGTCTTGCTATGTCAAAATTGTACTGTAATGCTACTCTATTGCTTCTTAGATCTTATTCTGTCCTATTGGTTTACATTTATTAGGGATGATATTAGTTTTGCTTCTTGAGAAAGCATATCCGGTTTTGGAATGTGTAAATGAACCATATATAAATATATACATATATATTTAATATCTTCCATATAATTTCCTTCTATATGCATTTGTCCTCATATGTTGCATTTGAGATCTTATATTTCCCTGTCCACTAAGTTGATTTATAAGTCTTCCAGGTCATCATGTTACTAACATGCATGGCCCTTATGGTATCAGTGTTTACATCAATTTTGGAAGATAATGTGGGAAGAAGAAATATGTCTATTATTTAAAATTATGAGATTGTTTAGTAAAAGACAAAATTAAATCTTCCATTGAGCAATTTGAAATACATCATAAAATCTGTCTTCTCTTCTTTATACACATTGCTTTATTTCAAATCTTCAACATCTCATCTTAACAATTGGAATCATTTCCATTCTGATAGATCTGCCCTGAGTCTCTTTGCCAATAGGATACATTGTATTTGATAGTTGAGATATTTTCTATAAAGATTAAATTTTAGCACATGCTACCTTGTCTCAATATTTTACAAAACAATATTATTGGCTACATACTTCCTCTGTAATTTCAACTTGTGAAATACATATTTTGCCTGACACTATATCCAGATATGTCTTTGACATCATGGAACTCCCTTTTCCATTTTTAATCTTTAATTTTAAATTTTCTTTTAGTTTGATTTTGTGGCACCTAGTTTTCTTACTGGTTTCCCTTCTACTTATATCTTTACAGATGTGACTTCTTTGTCTTCAACATTGTACATTTCCCAGAGTTATATTTTATGCTTATTTTCTTTTTTCTACCTGCAAACTGTCTCTTGGTTTTCTTATTTGTTTTAAGAAAGTAAATAGTCCATTGATGTAAGAATATAAAGTTCAGTTCAGTTCAGTTCAGTCGCTCAGTCGTGTCCGACTCTCCAGGACCCCATGAATCACAGCATGCCAGGCCTCCCTGTCCATCACCAGCTCCCGGAGTTCACTCAGACTCAAGTCCACAGAGTTGGTGATGCCATCCAGCCATCTCATCCTCGGTCGTCCGCTTCTCCTCCCGCCCCCAACCCTTCCCAGCATCAGAGTCTTTTCCAGTGAGTCAACTCATCGCGTGAGGTGGCCAAAGTATTGCAGTCTCAGCTTTAGCATCAGTCCTTCCAATGAACACCCAGGATCGATCTCCCTTAGAATGGACTGGTTGGATATCCTTGCGGTACAAGGGACTCTCAAGAGTCTTCTCCAACACCACAGTTCAAAAGCATCAATTCTTCGGCGATCAGCTTTCTTCACAGTCCAACTCTCACATCCATACATGACCACGGGAAAAACCATAGCCTTGACTAGACGGACCTTTGTTGGCAAAGTAATGTCTCTGCTTTTTAATATATTATCAAGGTTGGTCATAACTTTCCTTCCAAGGAGTAAGCGTCTTTTAATTTCATGGCTGCAATCAGCATCTGCAGTGATTTTTGAGCCCAAGAAAATAAAGTCTGACACTGTGACTCCCAATTCAAGTTTTCATCTACAAAGGTTTAGATACTTTGTTCATGTGGAATGAAGCACTTTGTCAGATACACAGTTGATGGAAATCATCTATCACAATAGAGCCATATCTAGCCATGGCACATAAAGCACACTCATTTGTTGGTCACCTACACTTGTAATAGTTATAAAAGTATAAGAATTTAAAGCCAAATATGCTTGTGACTTTTGCCACCTTAAGTTCCTCAACTAAGTCCCAATTTCTTATCTGTGAAAATGGAGAAAATAATGCTTGGTGTAGTGTGATTGGGTTTCCGTGGTAGCTCAGACGGTAAAGCGTCTGCCTACAATGCAGAAGGATCTGGGTTCGATCCCTGAGTTGGGAAGATCCCCTGGAGAAGGAAATGGCAACCCACTCCAGTATTCATGCCTGGAAAATCCCATGGACCAAGGAGCCTGGTGGGCTATAGTCCATGGGGTCGCAAAGAGTCTGACATGACTGAGCGACTTCATAGTGTGATAGTATAAGTATGTGTTATTGTTAGCATTGTAGAGTGGGAGAAGCAATTTCCTAAAAGTTAGGCTATCACCATAAAAATACTTATTTTCTTTCTCACTCTGTAAACTTTAAAAATGCAGAAACCATACCTGGAGGCTGCCTTAGAATATAGTGAGAAGATGAATATAAATGGCCTTTGCTCTCCCTGGGTCCTCTGAAATTTATTGTTTAAAAAATGCAAGGACTAGGGGCTGGACTGTTAGGTATGTTGTAGAATGTTCCTGAAACTTATCTTACACGTCGGCTGTGGCTGTGACTTGAGACTCATTACAAGAATTACAGCATTATGTCTTTCAATATGAATTGTCCCAAGGGCACTGTAGTTTTAATACATTTCTGAATACCTAGCTGAAGATTTATATTTTTTTCTCATCACTTAATTTGGACTGATTTGAATCTTAAAGCTTTTAAATTTGAATGCACCGTATTTATAGAATTGCTGCTGCTGCTGCTGCTGCTGCTGCTGCTGCTGCGTCACTTCAGTCGTGTCCGACTCTGTGTGACCCCATAGACGGAAGCCCACCAGGCTCCCCCGTCCCTGGGATTTTCCAGGCAAGAACACTGGAGTGGGTTGCCATTTCCTTCTCCAATGTGTGAAAGTGGAAAGTGAAAAGTGAAAGTGAAGTCGCCCAGTCTGTCCGACCCCTAGCGACCCCACGGACTGCAGCCTACCAGGCTCCTCCATCCATGGGATTTTCTAGGCAATAGTACTGGAGTGGCTTGCCATTGCCTTCTCGATAGAATTGCTATATTATGACAAATGATCTGAAAATTGTAAAACATCTTTTTTTTTTTCTCTTTAACAAAAAATTCTGTAGCTTAACGCTGACACATTTCATGATTGCCTGCCTAAATCTTTTTATGTTTAGATTATATTCTGAGTATTGTTCTAAATTACAAAATGCTTAAGTCAAAAAGGATATCATAAATTTTTTTTTTTCATTTTTTTCTATACATTTAATCTGTTGCTTTTGAAAAGAAACTTTCATTTGTTAAGCTAATCTGGTACCTAGGAACAAATGCTAAGCATTTGAAGCCTGTCTTTCTTTTATTTTGCTTTAATTTTGAAAGTCTCTCCGATATGCATGCTGGGATTAAAATCTCCTAAATTAGCTAGGGACCTGAACTATCATTTTTTTAAGCAAGATGGATATTTACCTTGCCTGGGATGCACTTAACATGACAGCAGTGCAGATGTATAAATGTCCTTTCTCTGTGTGTAAGGCTTAAGTATATACATAGATTAATGTATTTCTCTAGAGAGTGATCCCTGGGCAGATCCTTATTAGTCAGCTTATTCACTTGATTAACAATGACTAATCATATTATATTTTGAAGATTCTCTAAGATATCAGTTTGAGACTAAGAAAACAGAAGAACTTCAACTACTGAAATGGTGTGCAGAGAATCAGACACTTCACATTGCCATGCTTCTGTACTGGTTAAGCATGGAAAGAGAATATAAAGCTTTTACTCTCTAGTGTACCTGGGTACAAGGGCAGATAAGCCTTTGATCATGAAGGCATATGGAAGCTGCAGTTAATTGATAGAAAATACACTTCTTCCAAAAATGTATTTTACAAAGTGATTGCAAAAGTGCTTGTTGAATGCAAAATAGATTTAATAGATAATCTGTATTTTGTTTCTTTAGAAGCATTGTGAGTTAATATAAACTATTCTAGCAGCGTTAGCAGAGAAGGCAATGGCAAGCCACTCCAGTACTCTTGCCTAGAAAATCCCATGGACGGAGGAGCCTGGTAGGCTGCAGTCCGTGGGGTCGCTAAGGGTCGGACACAACTAAGCGACTTCACTTTCACTTTTCCCTTTCACACATTGGAGAAGGAAATGGCAACCCACTCCAGTGTTCTTGCCTGGAGAATCCCAGGGACGGGGGAGCCTGGTGGGCTTCCATCTATGGGGTCGCACAGAGTCGGATACAACTGAAGTGACTTAGCAGCAGCAGCAGCATTAGAGTTTAGCATTATATTCTTGTGAATATATCTGCTGATTTTTACATAAGAAGTGGTTTTTAAAAAAGAGGTTAGATGTAGCATGCTATGCATAATTTTAAATGCAGTTGTTTTTGCTGATAAGTATTTTCATAGAAAACTATGAAGTGTGTAAGGCAAAGATAATTTAAACTTAAAACTCTTCAAAAATAATATTTAATTATCAAGTTTCTAACAAGGTAGACAAACTATTACATCTCCAGAATGTCTTGTAGGTGTGTGGGTGTGGGATTAGGGCCATTATCTACAAAGAAATTGTCTTCAATCTATATTTTCATAGTGTACACTTTGCTTTACTATTTGAGTCAGAAAAATATCTCTTTTTAAAATTATATGATTACTTGAAGAATTTATGCAATGTTGGAAACTAGCAAAATAGTATTTAAAAACCAGCTTAATTCTAACTTTCAGAGATAGTGACAGATGACATTGTCATGTGGGTATATTTTTATATATTTATACAGATCAACTAGCAGAAATACATTATAAAGATAAGTCATATTAAATATGATATAAGTTTACTTTCCAAGTAAAGATACCCTCAGTAACCTGAGTATATGTCTACTGCCTTTTTGCCTGCTGCAATCCCAAATCCTGGCATCACTTTAGAAGTGTCACCATGATGTGAACAAGGTCATGCGCTTTGCTATAGACTAGAAAGAGACAGTTATCACATGAGGACCAAACCTAGTGCCAGCTATGGAAAATCCTGAAGCAAGAATAAGGCAGCATTTCCTAGAGATACTTTGACCTTTGGACATAACTAACAAAAAGAATGACTGTGGCCTGAGTGAATATCTCTGGAGGAACCAGCTGACATCTGTAATCCCAGTGATCAAAAGGCTGAGAGGAAAATATTTAGTCTTTCTACTCCTGCAGCTGCTGCCAGTGGGACTTCACAGGTGAGCAGACAAAGAAACTAAGGCATTTTCACTAATCTTTGCAGTTCCCGTAATATCAGTTCCAACATGTAGACATTTTCATACATGTCTTCTGTTGTACATTTATGAGAGTTTATAAAGGACACATATTGGAAGTCAATTACAGATTCTTGGAAGAATCAAGATGGTGGAGTAGGAGGATTGGGAACTCACCTTCCTGAGTGAACACACCAAAAATTCATCCACACATGGAACAATTATTACTGAAAACTAACTAGACATTGGCAGAAAGATTCCTGTATAACAAAGGCTATAATCAAGATCCACATGAAATCTGGAAGAAAGAGAAATGAACAGGTCAGGCTCTGAGTCTCTGGAAAAGAGATCAGGTTAAAAGGGAGATCACACGGGCAGAGTCACTCCCTGAGGAATGAGCAGTTTAAGACACATATTGGATCCCCCAGTCCCACGTCATGACACAGGGACGACAAGCCCCTTGACTGGTTGGAGGGTCAGTAGGAATAACAGGGGAGTGTGGGAAGCCTAGAGTCTAATCATGAGGCACATTAGTTAACTTGTTTTCTCATGAGGCAGGGAAGAGAAGATAGATTACAAATTGCAGGCTTGGCTGGCTGGTTTCCCATGCCCACCCTGGAGTGCACTTTAGTCTGAGCTGAGTAAACACTCCAGGTACTTGGGAACTTGGCTCTGAAACAGACAGAACTCATATTGCTCAAACCCAAATCAACATTGAACTGGGTGGAGGTGGCCATCGCTGGTGTAGAATTAGCCCTCTCTCTGTCTGCAGCCAGATCACCACAGCCTGCACTCCAGTGCAGGCTGAGAGACTATCAGGCCCTGTATGCCCTGGTATTGCTCTTCAGCAAGTTTGGTGGTGAGCCCAGCCTCCAGAGACAAAGAGGACTTTGGCTCAAGATGGTGACTGAATAAAGTCTGGGCAGTCATTTCTAGTGCTTTCACAGATGGCACATCAGAAGAAGTCTCAGTCTCTGAAACCAGATGGACAGCTACACTCCACAGCCTGGTATAGTCTAGTATACATGCCAAGCCCTCTTGGTCAAACCCTGCTCCCCTCTGGGGTTGGGTTCCAGTGCTGAGATGAGGAAGTGCACACACTTAGATGAAACAGAGTCAGCTTGGACCCAAACCTTAGGGCTTCTGTTCTAGCAACATGGAATCTGAACCCTTCCCCTGATAGGGTGGTGACAATGACTGAGGAGAGGGAAAACTCTGAATCAAACCTGGCTTTTGCCTTAGTTCCTACCTAGGTAACCATTGTCAGAACACAATGAGGAAAGACATTTCAGCTTTCCCACCAAAGGTACTGGACAAATGCAATTTGTATAGGGACACTTTCCAATAAGGACACCTATCCAATATGGCAATAACTGTTTCAGATAATTTCACAGAGAAAGAGAAAGTGAAGCAAAATTAGAAGACAAAAAAATAAATTGAAAGAAAATAGCAAACCCTTAAAAAAAAGCTAATTAAAAGGTTAGCAGTTTTGTCAAGAGATGCACTGGCCATAGCAAACACACTTTAACAACAACACAAGAGATGGCTTTACACACAGACATCATCAAATGATTAATGAAATCAGACTGATTATGTTCTTTGCAGCTGAAGATAAAGAAGCTCTATACTGTCAGCAAAAACAAGTCCAGAATCTGACTGTGGCTCAGATATTAAGCTTCTTATTGAAAATTTCAGGCTTAAATAAAAAAAAAAAAACATGTAGACAAAACAACTAGGTCATTCAGGTGTGACCTAATCAAATCCCTTATCATTATACAATGTATGTGGTGAATAGATTCAAAGGATTAGATCTGGTAGACAGAGTCCCTTAAGAACTATGGACAGTTTGGTAACATTATACAAGAGCAAGGACCAAAACCATCATGAAGAAAAAGAAATTCCAGAAGGCAAAATGGTTGTGTGAGGAGGCCTTACAAATAGCTGAGAAAAGAAGAGAAGTGAAAGGCAAAGGAGAAAAGGAAGGGTATACCTATCTGAAGCAGAGTTTCAAAGAATAGCAAAGATAGGCACAATAAAGGACAGAAAGGTATGGACCTGTCAGAAGCAGAAGAGATTAAGAAGAGGTTGCAACAATTCACAGAAGAACTGTACAAAATGTTCTTAACGGCCCAGATAACCATGATGGTGTGATCACTCACCTAGAATCAGACATCTTGGAGTGTGGAGTCAAGTGGGCTCTGTTCATCATGATGAACAGAGCTAGTGAAGGTGATGGAATTCCAGCTGAACTATTTCAAATCCTAAAAGATGATGCTGTCAAAGTCCTGCATTCAATGTGCCAGCAAATATAAAAAACTGCGGTGGCCATGGGACTGGTAAATGTCAGTTTTCATTCCAATCCCAAAGAACGGTAATGCCAAATAATCAAACTACTGCACAACTGCACTCATTTCACATGCTAGCAAGGTAACAGTCAAAATCCTTCAAGCTAGTCTTCCACAGTATGTGAACTGAGAACTTCCAGATGTACAAGTTGGATTTAGAAAAGGCAGAGAAAGCGGAGATCAAATTGCCAACATCTGTTGGACTTGTGATAACAATATAATTGGAATCTTGAAGTTTTCTGTACACGACAGAACTTAAAATATGTGACATTAGAATCACAGCAGGTGGGTTGCAAGTGTTAAGTACTCATATATGAAGGCTGACACTTTGATAATGCTTGCTATACAATGGAAGTCATCTCATTCCATTTTTAGTTAGAGCCAAAATCAGCATTAGAAGATATATTTCATATACATGAAATATTGCCATTTGCAACAACATGGATGGACCTATACTAGCTGTTCCCAATGTTTTTGTCACCAGGGACCAGTTACATGATAGACAATTTTTCCATGAACCAAGGGGTAGGAGTAAGGAGGGATGGTTCAGTCAGTAATAGGATGCAATGGGGATCAGCAGAAGAAGCTTCACTCACTTGCTTCCTGCTCATCTTCTGCTGTGTTGGTCTGCAGTCCTGGGGCTGTGGACCCCTGAACAAGAGAATATAATGTGAATTGAAATTAGTCTGGCAAAGACAGACAAATATTACATGGTATCAAATTTGTGTAATCTAAAAACTAATGGAGATAAATTCATAATCAAAAAACAGACTCAAAGATACAGAAAACAAGTTTATAGTTACCACAAGGGAAAGAGAAAGGGGAGGGGAAAATTAGGAATATGGGATTAGCAGACACAAACCACTCCACATAAAGTAAATAAGCAACAAAGATTTACTGCATTGCATAGGCAATTCTAGCCAAAACATCCTGTAATAAATTATAATGTAATATAACCTGCCAAAAAAAAAAAAAGAAGGAATAACTATGAAAGTAACACAATATTGTAAAGCAACTATACTTCAATAATGAAACAAAATTCTATAATTTGATTTAGTTCTGAAGTTCATAATAAAATAAAACCCACCTAAGTGAAGAGGAACTCAAAAGCCTCTTGATAAAAGTGAAAGAGGAGAGTGAAAAGGTTGGCTTGAAGCTCAACATTCAGAAAACGAAGATCATGGCATTGGGTCCCATCACTTCATGGGAAATAGATGGGGAAACAGTGTCAGACTTTATTTTTTGGGGCTCCAGAATCACCACAGATGCTGATTGCAGCCATGAAATTAAAAGATGCTTGCTCTTTGGAAGGAAAGTTATGACCAACCTAGGTAGCATATTAAAAAGCAGAGATATTACTTTGCCAACGAAGGTCCGTCTACTCAAGGCTATAGTTTTTCCCATGGTCATGTATGGATGTGAAAGTTGGACTGTGAAGAAAGCTGAGCGCCGAAGAATTGATTCTTTTGAACTGTGGTGCTGGAGAAGACTCTTGAGAGTCCCTTGGACTGCAAGGAGATCCAACCAGTCCATTCTAAAAGAGGTCAATCCTGGGTGTTCATTGGAAGGACTGATGCTAAAGCTGAAACTCCAATACTTTGGCCACCTCATGCCAAGAGTTGATTCACTGGAAAATACTCTGATGCTGGGAGGGATTGGGGGCGGGAAGAGAAGGGGACGACAGAGAATGAGATGGCTGGATGGCATCACTGACTTGATGGACATGAGTTTGAGTGAACTCCGGGAGTTGGTGATGGACAGGGAGGCCTGGCATACTGTGATTCATGGGGTTGCGGAGAGTCGGACACGACTGAGCGACTAAACTGAACTGAACTGATGGAATAATTGTGAGAAGCAAAGTGCTAAAGAAATATTGACATGAAGGACGTTAAGTGACTATAAAGAGAAAACAAACAAACAAAACATAGAAATATATGTTGCATGTATATACATGGGAATTAGGGGTTAAAAATTAAGGACAAAATAAGATAAAATTATTTTCCAATAAAAGGGCTAAATTCTCCCTCTCAAAATTAAAAGTCATAAACTAATGTACACTAATCAGAGCAGTTAATATTTAAGATTAGAATTATTTGAAAGAAATGTTTTCCATCAGTGTGTATGATTATCTAATACAAAAACAATTTTCTAAATTTCTGAGGGATAAAAACAGTTTTAAGAGATTAAAAACAAAATAAAATTTGATGTTTGGGGAGAAAAGTAAGCACCATGGTTTCTACATTGATGGTGTCTGCTGACCCTGGGTGTGTTGAGCTTTCATTTTCATGGTTGCAGAGGGTACCTGGCCACACAGGAGAACATGTCTGGGGCTCACTGAAGTTTGGAACTCTAATTGGAAATTAAGCAGAATTTAGGATTAAATGGGATTTACACTTTGAGAAAAAGATAGATAAAATAAATAAATCCATAATATAAGGAGAGAAGATGAGCCACTTTTCATCTCAATGGCTCTAAATGGATTATTGTTAGAGAAAGCAACTTCCAGGGATATTGATTACCAAGAATCTGTATATAATTTGTGTACTAAATCCGTACTTCCCTGATTTTGTGATAAAACATCTCATGGGTAGAATTTAAGTGAAAAGATTACTAGGTTAGTAGTGCCTCAAATGATGGATAAAACTGAATGCATACGGCTTCTGAGGAAGACAACTTCAGTTCAGTTCAGTTCAGTTACTCAGTCGTGTCCGACTCTTTGCGACCCCATGAATCACAGCAGGCCAGGCCTACCTGTCCATCACCAACTCCCGGAGTTCACTCAAACTCATGTCCATCGAGTCGGTGATGCCATCCAGCCACCTCATTCTCTGTCGTCCCCTTCTCCTCCTGCCCCCAATCCTTCCCAGCATCAGACTCTTTTCCAGTAAGTCAGCTTGTCACATGAGGTGACCAAAGTATTGGAGTTTCAGCTTTAGCATAAGTCCTTCCAATGAACACCCAGGACTGATCTCCTTTAGAATGGACTGGTTGGATCTCCTTGCAGTCCAAGGGACTCCCAAGAGTCTTCTCCAGCACCACAGTTCAAACGCATCAATTCTTCGGCGCTCAGCTTTCTTCACAGTCCAACTCTCACATCCATACATGACTACAGGAAAAACCATAGCCTTGACTAGACGGACCTTTGTTCTCAAAGTAATGTCACTTCAGTTCATTATCAAAATCACAAAATTAGTATAACAACAAGGCACCCCACAAAAGAGTTATGCTATTATCAGACATAAAAATGAGTTCAATAAGATTTTTACTTATATAAATTAAACAATTAAGATTATATAATAAAATAAGCTTGTTCAATATTTTTTTTTAAAGTGTAACTTTAAAAATTAATCAAGGAACTAGAGATAACAATCATAATGAAAAGTAGTGCATTTAAAATTTCTGAAAGAGACTGTTATGGTAATTGAAATATAAAATCAGTGGAATAATTAGAGAGCAGATGAAAGTCAGCAGAAGATAGAAATAGAACATTAAAAGTTGATTCAAAAAAATCATAATACAAATAATAAAAAGAAAATATCCATTGTGGTGATAGATGAAAGTTCTTAAAACCTAAGGTACCATGAGTGTACTAAAGAATTTCAAGGGACATCAAACAGAAGCATTTAACAACAACAACAAAAAATAACGGAAACAAACCTGGACATACATCAGAGTGAAAAAAAAAAAAAGTCAACCAAAAAGAGACAGATTATTTACAGTGGGACCAATGGTTAACTTCTCAGCATCAACAGCAGCAGTTAAAAAACAGTAGAATAGTAATGTCAATATCTTGAGAGAAAAATAACTGTTCAGAAACCATATCCTATTTTTCCCTTCTATTTTATTTTAATTATAGTTGAATAACTTTCACTGATAGAATAATAATGTTTTATTATTTTGATTGGTGTATGCAGTGAAACATATTGATGTGTTTCTAGGTTTCACTTTTTTTTTTTTTTTCTACATTGTAAGATTCAATTGGGCCTCTTGGTTTTTCAGTAGTAAAGAACACACCTATCAGTGCAAGAGATGGGAGACTGATCCTCCGGTGGGGAAGATCCCTGGGAGAAGGAAATGGCAATCCCCTCCAGTATTTTTGCCTGGGAAATCCTATGAAGAGAAGAACCCGGTGGGCTACAGTCCATAGGGTCACAAAAAAGTCAGAAATGACTTAGTAATTAAACAATGACAACAATAACAACTAGATTTAATTAGCTAAATTTTAGTTATTAATTTTTTCGCAAATAAGATGGTCTAGTGTCTCTTTTTCAATTTTTAAAAAATCTTGGTCAAGTTTTGGAATTAAAGTGAAACTGAAGTTTTAAACATTTTGAGACCCCCAGATGATTCTATCATTAGTCCATGACTAGAATACCTGTGAAAGCTTATTTTACTGCTAATAACATCTGTATTTTGAAAAATTATCTCAAAGACCATCTGCTTAATAGTAACTTCTTGATTAACAGAAGTTGAATAATTTTACTGAATCAACATTGTTTTTATTGTGCTGTATCAAGAAACAGAACAATTAACAATGTCATTTTTATTTTTCTATTGCCAAAGCTAAATATAGACTCCATACATACATTTTTGTTTTGGTGTTTGTGTTTGATAAATTTCTATTTAGTAAGCACAAGTCGCATAGCAGAAAGTTTTGAGCAGAAATATAAAGCATCATTGGAAATCAAAATAAGAAATAAAAAATAACCAAACAATCCTTCAAAGTGATTCATTTTACAAATACATAAAGATAGATTTTGCAAGATAAATTTAGAATTGACTACTCTGCACATGTAAATTTAATATCCCCCAAAGAGAAAAAATTTGTGTGGTTTAGTGTATTGTGTGCATGTGTGTGTGTGTGTGTGTGTGTTGCATATGAGAGCAATTAGCTTTTTAGTATCCTTGAATGTTCTCTCCAACAAAAGAGAAAGTCAATGCCCTAAGAATATTTGAAGGTTTTGCTTCACTTCAAGAAGTGAGTTTTCACTGTCAATGTATTGTTAAATCCAACATTCTTCTTAGTTATTTGGAATGCAAAACTGGGATAATATTTTTGGAACAGATCCTAGAGATTGGAGCAGATTATATATTTATTTTTAATGCTAATCAATTAATTATTCAATGCTAAATCTAATTAATTAATGGTGCACGTGTGTGTGCGTGTGTGCACTCAGTTGTGTCTGACTTTTTGTGACTCCACGGACTGTCTATGGCTCCTATGTTCATGGGCTCCTCTGTCTATGTCCTGCCAAGCTCCTCTGTCCATGGGAATCTCAGGCAAGAATACTTGAGTGGGGTGCCATTTCATTCTCCACTAATGATGCATAACTCAAAATAATAAAATTATAATAAAAGTGAAAATATTCGGGAAGTGACTTTATACTTTTTTCTACTTTGCCTTCTTTATGATCTCAAAAACTATCAGGACAGTGCCAAAACTTTAACTCCAAAGTTTAAAGTGCAAATTGGTCAACCAATGACAAGACATTTTGAACCTAAAGCAATCATCAACACCTTGGAAATTTTTTAAACATCTCTGAAATTGAAATGTTTCTAAAGTATGATATCAAGCTCACATCTCTTCACACACATTCAGATAGATAAATAAATTGCCTGAAGGGCTCATGGAGTATGCCTTGAATATCCCAATAATACTTCAAACCCACTGGTTTAATAAGAATTCTCAAAATTTGATCTTTAATATTTCTTATGCAGATACTTTTTGTTTTAACGTATTTATTTTAATTGGAGGCTAATTACTTTACAGTATTGTATTGGTTTTGCCATACATTGACATGAATCTACCCCGGGTGTACATGTGTTCCCCATCTCGAACCCCACTCCCACCTCCCTCCCCATATCATCCTTCTGGGTCATCCCAGTGCACCAACCACGAGCATCCTGTATCATTCATCGAACCTGGACTGGCAATTCGTTTCACATATGAAAATGTACATGTTTCAATGCCATTCTTCCAAATCATCCCACCTCACCCTCTCCCACAGAGTCCAAAAAACTGTTCTATACATCTGTGTCTCTTTTGTTAAATCCAACATTCTTCTTAGTTATTTGGAATGCAAAACTGGGATAATATTTTTGGAACAGATCCTAGAGATTGGAGCAGATTATATATTTATTTTTAATGCTAATCAATTAATTATTCAATGCTAAATCTCGGATACAGAGTTCAATGTCTCGGATACAGGGTTATCATTACCATCTTTCTAAATTCCATATATATGCGTTGCTAAGTCACTTCAGTCGTGTCCGACTCTGTGCGACCCCATAGGCGGCAGTCCACCAGGCTCTGCCCTCCCTGGGATTCTCCAGGCAAGAACACTGGAGTGGGTTGCCATTTCCTTCTCCAATATATGCGTTAGTATTACTGTATTGGTGTTTTTCTTTCTGGCTTACTTCACTATGTATAATAGGCTCCAGTTTCATCCACCTCATTAGAACTGGTTCAAAGTATTCTTTTTAATGGCTGAGTAATACTCCATTGTGTATATGTACCAAAGCTTTCTTATCCATTCGTCTGCAAATGGACATCTAGGTTTCTTCCATGTCCTGGCTATTTTAAACAGTGCTGCGATGAACACTGAAGTACATGTGTCTCCTTCAATTCTGGTTTCCTCAGTATGTATGCCCAGGAGAGGGATTGCTGGGTCATATAGCAGTTCTATTTCCAGTTTTTTAAGGAATCTCCACACTGTTCTCCATAGTGGCTGTACTAATTTACATTCCCATCAACAGTGTAATGGATTCCCTTTTCTCCACACCCTGTTTATTGCTTGTAGACTTTTGGATAGCAGCCATTCTGACTGGCGTGAAATGGTATCTCATTGTGGTTTTGATTTGCATTTCTCTGATTATGAGGGATGTTGAGTATTTTTTCATGTGTTTGTTAGCCATCTGAATGTCTTCTTTGGAGAAACGTCTGTTTAGTTCTTTGGGCCATTTTTTGATTGGGTCGTTTATTTTTCTGCAATTGAGCTGCAGGAGCTGCTTGTATATTTTTTAGTTTAATTCTTTGTCAGTTGCTTCATTTGCTATTATTTTCTCCCATTCTGAAGGCTGTCTTTTCACCTTGCTTATGGTTTCCTTTGTTGTACAGAAGCTTTTAATTTTAATTAGGTCCCATTTGTTTATTTTTGCTTTTATTTCCAATATTCGGGAAGGAGGGTCATGGAGGATCCTGCTGTGATTTATGTCGGAGAGTGTTTTGCCTAGGTTCTCCTCTAGGAGTTTTATAGTTTCTGGTCTTACATTTAGATCTTTAATCCATTTTAAGTTTATTTTTTATACGGTGTTAGGGAGTGTTCTATTGCCATTCTTTTACAAGTGGTTGACCAGTTTTCCCAGCACCAGTCATTAAAGAGATTGTCTTTTCTCCACTGAATATTCTTGCCTCCTTTGTCAAAGATAAGGTGTCCATAGGTGCATGCATTTATCTCTGGGCTTTCTATTTTGTTCCATTGATCTATATTTCTGTCTCTGTGCCAGTATCATACTGTCTTGATGACTGTAGCTTTGTAGTAGAGCCTGAAGTCCAGCACGTTGATTCCCCCAGTTCCATTCTTCTTTCTCAAGATTGCTTTTGCTATTCGAGGTTTTTTGTATTTTCATACAAATTGTGAGATTATTTGTTCTAGCTCTGTTAGAAATACCATTGGTAGCTTGATAGGGATTGCATTGAATATATAAATTATTTTGGGTTGTATACTCATTTTCACAATATTTATTCTTCCAATCCACGAACATGGTATATTTCTCCATCTATTAGTGTCCTCTTTGATTTCTTTCACCAGTGTTTTATAGTTTTCTATATATAGGTCTTTTGTTTCTTTAGGTATATATATTCCTAAGTATTTTATTCTTTTCGTTGCAAAGGTGAATGGAATTGTTTCCTTAATTTCTCTTTCTATTAGGAGATACTCTTGTGAAGCACACATTTCAGCATTTTTAGAGCTATCTTTTAAAGCATTCGCTCTCTCAAATATTTTTGAAAATACTTCCCATTTGAATACATGAGTATAAAAAGTTGAATAAATCAAAATTATTTTATACTAGTAAAAATTGTTGCTGGTAGTATATTTCTCATTAAGAGGACATTGTAACATTTAATTTTTATTCATCCATGTATTAACTTTGAAACAAAATTGTATTTTAAGAAGTCATGTTCAAATATCAAAATCAACTCAATGTTTTCCTGTTTAAAAAAGAAAAATTATTCCAAGCATAATACTTTTCAGTAAGTATTTATTTTGAGAATTAATCCACATTTCAATTAATTAATTTATTTATTTGATTTTGACTGCACTACATGACATGAAGGATGTTAGTTCGCTGACCTGGGATCAAACCTGCACCCTCTGCAGCCTAAGTGTGGAATGTTAACCATTCAGCCACCAGGAAAGTCCCTAATTCACACTTTTAAACTAACTTTCAACATAAACCTCTTCAGTATTCTTGCCTGAAAACGCCCATGGACAGAGGAGCTGGCAGGCTACATCCAACAGGTGCTAAAGTGTCAGACATGACTGAAATACTGGGCACAAGCACTAGTACAGCACAAAGCACCTATGTTTTCAGTATTCTATGCTAAATATGAGGACATCCCTGGTGGCTCAGTTGTAGAGTCAACCTGCCAATACAGAAGATGCAGTTTTGATCCCTGGGTCAGGAAGATCCCCTGGAGAAGGAAATTGCAACCCAATCTAGTATTCTTGCCTGGGAAATCCCATAGACAGAAGATCCTGGCAGACAACAGTCTATGGGGTCACAAATAGTCAGATACAACTGAGCAAATAAAATAACAACAACATGCTAAATATAAAAATAGTGTTAATAATCCAAATACCCTATGGAAAAAACATCAATTCAAACATAAAGATATAAAAGCATTTTTCTGTTAATTTCTCTGAATCTAATTTCTTTACTTTTTATGTATTTACATTTTATGTGAATAGTACCAAAGGCTAGCAAAAAGCCTCAGAGGAAATGTGTTGAGGAGATTATGATGCTACTCAGCAAAAGTAAAACTTGCATTTACTTACCAGAGAAACATGTATTAGACCAGGAAATCACACACAGACACACACACATACACACGCACACACACACACACACAATCCTCATAACTTCTTTATTCAAGTCTCTTATACTCATTTGGAGAAGCACTCATTTAAGAACATTTCATCAGGTTTATTTATTTGTTTAAACAAATACAAATTTGTTAATTTTTTTTTTATTTTTTTTAAACAAAAACTTTACTACTAACTAGGTAAAACTGGCTGTCTTACTTGATGTTCTAAAAGATTGGGATGCTTAAGATTTTTGTCATGACTATTGAAAACAGTAACCAACATGATTTGAATGTTTTCAAAATAGTGATATAGGGGGTTTAAGATGACTTTGACAGTTTCGTATAAAATCTCAACGCTTTAATTTTTAAAGATGTGCATAAACAATTTTATTTTTTGGCTGTATATTGTCACCCTGCTTATTTAACTTATATTCAGAGTACATCATGTGAAATCCTGGGCTGGATGAAGCACAAGCTGGAATCAAGATTGCAGGTAGAAGTGTCAATAACCTCAGACACACAGATGGCATGACTCTTATGGCAGAAAGCAAAGAACTAAAGAGCCTCTTGATGAACGTGAAAGAGGAGAGTGAAAAAGCTGGCTTAACACATAACATTGAGAAAACGAAGATTATGGCATCTGATCCCATCACTTCATGGCAAATAGATGGGGAAACAATAAAAAGAGTGACAGACTTTATTTTGGGGTTCCAAAACTGCTGCAGCCATGAAATTAAAAGATGCTTGCTCCTTTGAAGAAAAGCTATGACCAACATAGACAGCATATTAAAAAAAAAACAGAGACATTAATTTGCCAACAAAGACCCATGTAAGCAAAGCTATGGTATTTGCAGTAGTTATGTATGGATGTAAGAATTAGACTATAAAGAAAAATGAGCAATGAAGAATTGATGTGTTTGAACAGTGGTGTTCGAGAAGACTCTAGAAAATCCCTTGGCCTACAAGGAGATCAAACCATTTAATGCTAAAGGAAATCTAAGAATCTGAATATTCATTGGAAAGACTGATGCTGAAGCTGAAACTCCAATACTTCGGCCACCAAATGTGAAGAACTGACTCATTAGAAATGATCCTGATGCTGGGAAAGATTGAAGACAGAAGGAGAAGGGGACAACAGTGGATGAGATGGTTTGATGGCATCACAGACTTGATGGACGTGAGTTTGAGCAAACTCAGGCTGTTGGTGATGGACAGGGAAGACTGGCGTGCTGCAGTTCATGGGGTCACAAAGAGCCGGACACAACTGAGCAACTGACTGAACTGAAGTGAATGTTTCTTTAGAGATCACTTGAGGTCATAAACAGCCCTTTATTATAAATGGCAACTTTAGTTCTATTATGTACACAAGCATTTATTGTAAGATATAATTGCTTTTTATATTTCATGAATAAATATTTTAACATAGCAAGAACTGTTTATGCAAAATGCATTTAAAAGATCAGCTATGCTTTGGGTTAGCTCTAAAGGTTTTTAGAATATATAGTTCAGTTCAGTTCAGTCACTCAATCATGTCCGACTCTTTGCGACCCCATGAATCACAGCATGCCAGGCCTCCCTGTCCATCACCAACTCCCTGAGTTCACTGTTACTCATGTCCATCGAGTCGGTGATGTCATCCAGCCATCTCATCCTCTGTCTTCCCCTTCTCCTCCTGCCCCCAATCCCTCCCAGCATCAGGGTCTTTTCCAATGAGTCAACCCTTCACATGACATGGCCCAAGTATTGGGGTTTCAGCTTTAGCATCAGTCCTTCCAATGAACATCCAGGACTGATCTGCTTTAGGATGGACTGGTTGGATCTCCTTGCAGTCCAACGGACTTTCAAAAGTCTTCTCCAACACCATAGTTCAAAAACATCAATTCTTTGGCGAACAGTTTTCTTCAGAGTCCAACTCTCACATCCATATATGACCACTGGAAAAACCATAGCCTTGACTAGATGGACGTTTGTTGGCAAAGTAATGTCTCTGATTATTAATATGCTGTCTCGGTTGGTCATAATTTTCCTTCCAAAGAGCAAACATCTTTTAATTTCATGGCGGCAATCAGCATCCGCAGTGATTTTGGAGCCCCAAAAAATAAAGTCTGACACTGCTTCCACTGTTTCTCCATCTATTTCCCATAAAGCAATGGGATCAGATGCCATGATCTTTGTTTTCTGAGTGTTGAGCTTCAAACCAACTTTTTCACTCTCCTCTTTTACTTTCATCAAGAGTTTTTTTAGTTCTTCTTCACTTTCTGCCATAAGGGTGGTGTCATCTGCATATCTGAGGTTATTAATATTTCTCCCAGCAATCTTCATTCCAGCTTGTGCTTATTCCAGCCCAGTGTTCTTCATGATGTACTCTGCATATAAGTTAAATAAGCAGGGTGTAAGCAAGGTGAAAAGACAGCCTACAGAATGGGAGGAAATAATAGCAAATGAAGCAACTGACAAAGAATTAAACTAAAAAATATACAAGCAGCTCCTGCAGCTCAATTCCAGAAAAATAAATGACCCAATCAAAAAATGGGCCAAAGAACTAAACAGACATTTCTCCAAAGAAGACATAAAGATGGCTAACAAACACATGAAAAAATGCTCAACATCCCTCATAATCAGAGAAATGCAAATCAAAACCACAATGAGATATCATTTCACACCAGTTAGAATGGCTGCTATCCAAAAGTCTACATGCAATAAAAGCTGGAGAGGGTGTGGAGAGAAGGGAACCCTCTTACACTGTTGGTGGGAATGCAAACTAGTGCAGCCACTATGGAGAACAGTGTGGAGATTCCTCAAAAAACTGGAAATAGAACTGCCATATGATCCAGCAATCGCACTCCTGGGCATACACACCAAGGAAACCAGAATTGAAAGAAACACATGTACTCCAATGTTCATTGCAGCATTGTTTATAATAGCCAGGACATGGAAGCAACCTAGATGTCCATCTGCAGACGAATGGATAAGAAAGCTGTGGTACACATACACAATGGATTATTACTCAGCCATTAAAAAGAATGCATTTGAACCAGTTCTAATGAGATGGATGAAATTAGAGCCTATTATACAGAGTGAAGTAAGCCAGAAAGAAAAATACCAATACAATATACTAACACATGTATATGGAATTTGGAAAAATGCAAATGATAACCCTGTATACGATACAGCAAGAGACACAGATGTATAAAACAGTTTGGGACTCTGTGGGAGAGGGTGAGGGTGGGATGGTTTGGGAGAATGGCATTGAAACATGTATGTTATCATATGTGAAACGAATCGCCAGTTCAGGATCGATGCATGTTGTAGGATTCTCGGGGCTCATATGAAGGGATGACCCAGAGGGAGGATAAGGGGAGGAGGGAGGTGGGAGGGGGGTTCGGGAGGGGGAACTCATGTACATCCGTGGCAGATTCATGTCACTGTATGGCAAAACCAACCAATATAATATTGTAAAATAATTAGCCTCCAATAAAAATTAAAAAAATAAAGACAAAGTGAAAAAATAAATAAATAAATAAGCAGGGTGACAATATACAGCCTTGACATACTCCTTTTCCTATTTGGAACCAGCCTGTTGTTCCACGTCCAGTTCTAACTGCTGTTTCCTGACCTGCATATAGGTTTCTTAAGAGGCAGGTCAGGTGGTCTGGTATTCCCACCTCTTTCAGAATTTTCCACAGTTTATTGTCATCCACACAGTTAAGGGCTTTGACATAGTCAACGAAGCAGAAATAGGTTTTTCTGGAACTCTCTTGCTTTTCCCATGATCCAGCGAATGTTGGCATTTGATCTCTGTTTCCTCTGCCTTTTCTAAAACCAGCTTTAGTAGGTACCATTATTTCCACTTTAGAGATGAAGACGCTGAGATTTTACCAAGGTCAAAGGTTTAGAATAGTTGAAGTAAGCATTCACATAGGAACTATTTGACTCCAGAAGTCTTATGAATAATTAGTGAATTAAGTTTGGTGTACAATCCTTCTGCACTAAAAAATGCACACTAAAGATCAGATATCGTAATTATACATTGTAAAGGAAGAAATGGATCTATATTAGTCAAATTGATAATTAAATTCATACTACTTGTTTACCACTTTGTTCAAAGTATGTAGCAAAGTGGCCCATGCAAACATTACAGATAGAGCTATGATGACAGTGGCCAACCCTCTGACTATCTATGGTTGTGGATAGAGAGAGTTAAGGCTTGTGTACTGAGTGGAGTGGACTGGAAAAAAAAAAAATTCTAATTTGCAAGTTTTTGTATATCTCATTTCATATATTTGTTGTTGTTTTGTTGCTAAGTCATGTCTGACTCTTCACAACCCCATGAACAGTAGCCCACCATGCTGCTCTGTCCAGGGGATTTCCTAGACAAGAATTCTGGAGTGGGTTGTCCTTTCCTTTTTCAGCTCATTACATATATATTTTTTTCCCACTAAACTTTAATTTTACTTTGAATCATGAGCCTAGGACCAATCTAGATACTTATCAAAAGGAGTTTGGTAGAGTTCTCCCTCAGCGAGTAATAATGCTTGTTATTTATTTGCATTTCAGTTTAAAATTATGTTCACTTCCTACCGTGGTTGTCAAACCTGGATCCTATAAAGTATTTTTCCGAGGGAATAATTTTGTTCGCAATCTCTGATCACAAACAGAACCTGTCTAATCACGTCACAGTGTTATTCATTCAGTCGTGTCCGACTCATTGTGATGCCATAGGCTGATGCCATAGCCCACTAGGTTTCTTTGTCCATGGATTCTCCAGGCAAGAATACTGGAGTGGGCTGCCATTCCCTTCTCCAGGGAATCGTCTTGATCCAGGGATTAAACATGTGTCTCCTGCATTGCAGGCAGACACTTTACCATCTGAGCCACCAGGGAAGCTCTGATCATTTCACACTCACAATACAATGCATTCAGTTCAGTTCAGTCACTCAGTCGTGTCCAACTATTTGATACCCTATGGACTGAAGCAGGCCAGGCCTCCCTGTCCATCACCAACTCCCAGAGTTTGCTCAGACTCATGTCCATCAAGATGTGACCCCATCCAACCATCTAATCCCGCCTTCAATCTTTCCCAGTATCAGGGTCTTTTACAATGAATCAGTTGTTCACATCAAATTATTGGAGTGGTCAAAGTATTGGAGTTTCAGTTTCAGCATCAGTATTTCCAATGAATATTCAGGACTGATTTCCTTCAGGATGGACTGGTTGGATCTCCTTGCAGTTCAAGATACTCTCGAGTCTTCTCCAACACCACAGTTCAAAGACATCAATTCTTCAGTACTCAGCTTTCTTTATAGTCTAACTTTCACATCCACACATGACTGATGGAAAAAATATAGCTTTAACTAGATGGACATTTGTTGGAAAAGTAACATCTCTGCCTTTTACTATGTTGTCTAGGTTGGTCCTAGCTTTTCTTCCAAGGAGTAAAATGTCTTTTAATTTCATGGTTGCAGTCACCATCTGCAGTGATTTTGGAGCCCCAAAATAAAGTCTGTCATTGCTTCCATTCTCCCCATCTATTTGCCATGAAGTGATGGGACTGGATGCCATGACCTAAGTTTTTTGAATGTTGAGTTTTAAGCCAGCTTTTTGACTCTCCTCTTTCACTTTCATCAAGAGGCTCTTTAGTTTTCTTCACTTTCTGTCATAAGGGTGGTGTCATCTGCATATCTGAGGATATTGATATTTCTCCCAGCAATCTTGATTCCAGCTAGTGCTTCACCTAGCCTGGCATTTTGCATGATGTACTTTGCATGTAAGTTAAATAAGCAGGGTGACAATATACAGCCTTGACATACTCCTTTCCCAATTTGGAACCAGTCTGCTGTTCATGACCAGTTCTAACGGCTAACTTCTTGATGTGCAAAGAGAATTTTCATGAGGCAGGTAAGGTGGTCTGGTGTTCTCATCTGTTTAAGAATTTTCCACAGCTTGTTGTGATCTACACAGTCAAAGGCTTTGGCATAATCAATAAAGCAGAAGTAGACATTTTTCTGGTGTTCTCTTGCTTTTTCAATGATCCAACAGATGTTGGCAATTTGATCTCTAAGGTTGATGTCAAATGCTTTGAAATTTTTCATTTCCATTTTTCTTTCAGTATAAAGAGAAATCCTTTAAATATGTATTTTATCTCACTCTTAAAGCTTGTTGGAATATAAACTCTTTTCTTTGGATTCCTGATATATCTAACATATTTTTTAGTTAGGCAGAGCACCATGTTGATTGATTGCATTATTTAGGCATTGTGGACAACTTTAATAGAATACAATGGACAGTCATGGACAAAATGAAACCTGGAGTTTTTCTGACACTCCAAGGTAATAGTGTTGACAAAGATTCTCTAATTCAGTGAGAATCCTGGGTCCAAGAGCGCTATAATCCTGATAACAACGATTTATAGGAAACAGAGCAGTGCATTATCAAATGATAGTTATTAGTGATGAATATGGGAGAGCAAATACGTATTAAAGGGTAGTGAACATCAGAGATTTCTATTGAAATGCTGAGGTTCTAGTGGTTTGTGGTTTATGTGAAGATTTTTTTTGTTAGCTGACATCTAGTTACTTGTGCAAATTATTTTACATTTATGGGATATTTCTTCTGAAATATAGGATTTTGACTTCATATACTTCATATATGGCTTCCCGGATGACTCAGTGGTAAAGAATCCACCTTCAATGAAAGAGATGTAGGAGAAGTGGATTCAATTCCTGGGTCAGGAAGATCCCCTGGAGGAGGAAATGGCAACCCACACCTGGAAAATGCCATGGACAGAATAGCCTGGCAGGATACAGTCCATAAAGTCACATAAAAGTTGGACTTGATTGAGTGACTGAGCACCAATCCACGCTTTATATACATTTGCATTTCTAGGTTAGAAAGATAAGCTTTTCTGAAACTTATTTCTAAAAATAGGGACAGAAGACTCTTGAAAATATCAATCAAGTTTAGATTGACTAGATTGTAGAACTACTTGAATTTTAAGCAATTTAGTTTACACTTTTCCCAGTAACTTTGAGGTAGTAATATTAATAAGGGTGATTTTATAGGAAAATATAATTATTCCAGGAAAAATCAATTAATTGTGGAATAAATGAATTACTTGACTATTCAAAATGAAAAGTATTTGAGATGAGTCTAATATAATCACAAGGCACTGAGGACTAGAAACAGTTGCAAAATGTACTGCAAAGATAGTGTTTCAAGTCAGAAAAGACCCAAGTAAATTACATATTAACAAGCTGTGCATTAATTAGTATAAATAGAAATGCAGATAATGACTACAATTGTATTATTATTTTACAGTTGTACCCTGTGTTTACAAAGTCCAATTCTCATTTTTTACTGTCCTTTGAGTGATTAGACTTCTTTACTCAGAGGAAGTCTTATTTTTGATTCTAAAGTGAGTTGAGAGAATTTTCTCCTCTATATTACTTATACTTATATTTCTTGTTTCTACTATTTAGTACTTATGCATCTCAATATTTTAGGAAATTATCTTTTAAATAAGATATGTAGACAATGATGGTAGATAAGCTCAGTTCAGTCACTCAGTCCTGTCCGACTCTTTGCGACCCCATGGACTACAGCACACCAGACTTCTCTGTCCATCACCAACTCCCAGAGCCTACTCAAACTCATGCCCTTCGACTCAGTGGTGCCATCCAGCCATCTCATCCTCTGTCATCCCCTTCTCCCGCCTTCAATCTTTCCCAGCATTAGGACATTTTCCAACGACTCAGTTCTTACCATCAGGTGGCCAAAATATTGGAGTTTCAGCTTCAGTATCAGTCCTTCCAATGAATATTCAGGACTAATTTCCTTTAGGATGAACTGGTTGGATCTCCTTGAAGCCCAAAGAACTCTCAAGAGTCTTCTCCACCACCACAGTTCAAAAGCATCAGTTCTTCAGAACTCAGCTTTCTTTAGTAGATAGGTAGATTTATAAATAGGTAGAAATTGAAACAAAAATGCTAGCCACAGAGCAAAAAAGAGAGAGAGAAAAAAAAAGCTAGATTTGGCATTCAAACCTTGGTGGGTAGCAGTTATTTAAAAGTGTTCATAGAATGAATTTTAATAAATAATTTTGATTTATTTAAGATATCAGAATAGGAGACATGCTAGTATACTCAATCTTTAGGCATGTGCTAATTATTTAACTAATCATTTCCTCTTTGTGAAGCTAAGTTAATTTAAAATAATGAGATCACCGTGTTCGTTTCATACTTTGAGCCTTCCTAGAATGAAAAATGAAATGGCAAATGGATTTGAAAAATGATGGCCTCTCAGCTCTGTTCAAAAAATAAATACACAAGCAGAACATGTAAACTCACTGTCACTTCATACAATAGCAACCTAGACTAGAGTGAAGATGAAACAGCTTTCCTGGCAGGGATGAATATCAACTGCATTAAGTTAGATTTTTTTTGTACTTAAGTGAAAGACAGTTTTTCCAGTATCTGAATTACCTGCCTCAAATCACTTCATAAATTGTAATAAACAGTATTGAGTTTGGGGGATGTTTTTCTATTCCCTTTGGGTGACACGAAGTTCAGTGCTTCATTTCTTCTCTATGAGAGAAACTGTAATAAAAGAGACTATATAATGTAGAAATGAAATGCTTCAAATTACATTTGTGTCCCCAACGTCTACTTCAAACTTGTTCTAAGAAAAGCACATATTTTGAAGTAATTTTAGAAAGCTCTCTTTTTGAATGGGTGATAATTTATCTAATGAAATACATATTTTCTCTTCTGAAAATAAGAGCAAAAATAATTTCTCCTTGTTCTCTTTTCAATATAATTGTTTGGAGTATGTTTGGTACTTATACCAGTCACCTCTATTCCACAGTGTAGAATATACTCTTAACTGCAGGTATTTTATATATATATATATATATATTTATTTATTTATTTATTTATATATATATATAAGTATAAATACTTATATATAAGTAAGTTTATATACTTAAACATATATAAATATATATGAGTATATATATATATATATATGTATATATATATACACTCTTATTTTAATCTTTTTAAGATTACCGTGGTGATAGTTTCTTAAATCCAAGCATAAGGTGGGGAAATTTCTGCTCAGAAATCTTCCCAGTGTGATATCATTATATGTACACAGGGAAAAGGTTATAAATATACGCACCATACATGGATAAATAAATTAATAAAAATGAGTCTATGGCAAGATAGGGGAAGTGTCACAATTCAATATTTATATTTTTTGGTAAGTAACACAGGAAACTCCAATACTTTGGCCACCTCATGGGATGAGTTGACTCACTGGAAAAGACTCTGATGCTGGGAGGGATTGGGGGCAGGAGGAGAAGGGGACGACAGAGAATGAGACGGCTGGATGGCATCACTGACTCGATGCACATGAGCTTGAGTGAACTCTGGGAGTTGGTGATGGACAGGGAGGCCTGGCGTGCTGCGGTTCATGGGGTCGCAAAGAGTCGGACACGACTGAACTGAACTGAACTGAATACAGGAAAAACAAAGATGAAATGCTTAATTAATATATTTTGAATAGCAGTAATTTTAAAATCCTATTATTGATATATTATTAAATAAATTGTAACTCTTTAATAAAATCATTTCAAGGGTGATTTAGTGAGATACTACTTTGAACCACTCTTACGTCATAGACAGTAAAAGAGTGTTTCATTATCAAAAACACTGTATTTTCCGAGCCTCCTAATCAGTTGTAATATATAAGCAGTAGTTTCTCAAAGACTACCTATTAAGTTGAATTTATAGTAAAATAACTTCTGGTAAAATTACAGAGTTACCACTAAATTGTACTGATTGTGTTTTGCCATGTGTTCGATACTAATTTTACAATTCCATAAATCACATCTTTTATTTTTAATTAAATCTTTTTATTTAATTTAAAATTCAATCTAGATTTTTAAGGATTTGACAAATTGATCTTAAGCCAGATGTTTTTTCCCCTTTCATTAGAATGTATCAAAGAAAAAATTATCTGAACAATTGGCTGTATTGTTATTCGAGTTAAGTAGCTCTTAAACAATAACATTCTATAGAATTTAAAAGAGGCTACTGGGCTTTTTAGTAATTTAATCTAAGTGGCATTCCATTAGCTAGAACCATTTTGATCATTCTATCAGATCATTCCCTTCTGGAAATTGTTGATTTACTTGTTTTAACACATTTTACTATAATTGCAGAGCATCAAATACTTAATTATTATCACTTCAGTACAGTTTATTTGCTCAGTTGTGTCCAACTCTTGGTGATCCCATGGACTGCAGCACACCAGGCCTCTCTGATCATCACCAATTCCCAGAGTTTACTCAAACTCATGTCTATTGAGTCGGTGATGCCATCCAACCATCTCATCCTCTGTCATCACCTTCTCTTCCTATCTTCAATCTTTCCCAATATCAAGGTCTTTTCAAATGACCCAGCTCTTTGCATCAGGTGGCCAAAGTATTTGGAGTTTCAGCTTCAGCATCAGTCCTACGATTGAATATTCAGGACTAACTTCCTTTAGGATGGACTAGTTGGATCTCCTTGCAGTCCAAGGGACTCTCAAGAGTATTCACCAACACCACAGTTCAAAAGCATCAATTCTTCGGCGATCAGCTTTCTTTATAGTGCAACTCTCACATCTATACATGACTACTGGATAAACCATAGCTTTGACTAGACAGACCTTTGTTGGTAAAGTAATGTCTCTGCTTTTTAATATGCTGTCTAGATGGGTCATAACTTTTCTTCCAAGGAGCAAATGTCTTCTAATTTCATGGCTGCAGTCACCATCTGTAGTGGTTTTGGAGCCAAAAAAACATAAATGAATAAAGTCTGTCACTGTTTCCACTGTTTCCCCATCTATTTACCATAAACTGATTGGACTGGATGCCATGATCTTAGTTTCTTGAATGTTGAGTTATGAGCCAACTTTTTCACTCTCCTCTTTCACTTTCATCAAGAGGCTCTTTAGTTCTTCTTCACTTTCTGCCATAAGGGTGGTGTCATTTGCATATCTGAGATTATTGATATTTCTCCTGGCAATCTTGATTCTAGCTTATACTTCACCCAATCCAGCATTTCTCATGATGTACTCTGCATTTAAGCTAAATAAGCAGGATGACAATATACAGCATTGACATACTCCTTTCCCAATTTGGGACCAGTCAGTTGTTCCATGTCCAGTTCTAACTATTGCTTCCTGACCTGCATACAGATTTCTCTATACGCAGATCAGGTTGTCTGGTATTCTCATCTCTTTCAGAATTTTCCACAGTTTGTTGTGATCTGCACAATCAAAGGATTTGGCATAGTCAATAAAGGAGAAGTAGATGTTTCTCTGGAACTCTCTTGCTTTTTCGATGATCCAACAGATCTTGCAATTTGATCTCTGGTTGCTCTGTCTTTTCTAAATCCAGCTTGAACATATGAAAGCTCACGGTTCACATACTGTAGAAGCCTAGGTTGGAGAATTTTGAGCATTAGTTTGCTAGCGTGTGAGATGAGTAGAACTGTGCAGTAGTTTAAGCATTCTTTGGCATTGCTTTTCTTTGGGTGGAATGCAAAATGACCTTTTTCAGTCCTGTGCCCACTGCTGAGTTTTCCAAATTTGCTGGCTTATTGAGTGCAGTCCTTTCACAGCATCATCTTTCAGGATTTGAAATAGATCAACTGGAAAGCCATCACCTCCGCTAGCTTTGTTCATAGGGATGCTTCCTAAGGCCCACTTGACTTTGCATTCCAGGATGTCTGGCTCTAGGTGACTGATCAAACTATCATGATTATCTGGGTCATGAAGATCTTTTTTGTATAGTTTTTCTGTGTGTTGTTGCCACCTCTTCCTAATATCTTCTGCTTCTGTTAGGTCCAAACAATTTCTGTCCTTTATTCTGCCGATCTTTGCATCGAATGTTCCCTTAGTATCTCTAATTTTCTTGGAGAGATTTCTAGTCTTTTCCATTCTATTATTTTCCTCTATTTCTTCGCATTGATCACTGAGGAAAGATTTCTTATCTGTCCTTGCTATTCCTTGGAATTCTGCATTCAAATGGATATATCTTTCCTTTTCTTCTTTGCTTTTCACATCTCTTCTATACACAGCTATTTGTAAAGCCTCCTTAGACAACCATTTTGCCTTTTTGCATTTCTTTTTCTTCAGGATGGTCGTGATCCCTGCCTCCTGTACAATGTCATGAACCTCCATCCATAGTTCTTCATGCACTCTGTCTATCAGATCTCATCCCTTGAATCTGTTTCTCATTCCCACTGTATAATCATAAGGGATTTGATTTAGGTCATACCTGAATTGTCTATTGGTTTCCCCTACTTTCTTTATGTCTGAATTTGGCAATAAGGAGTTCATGATCTGAGCCATAGTTAACTCCTGATCTTGCTTGTGCTGACTGTGTAGGGTTTCTCCATCTTTGGCTGCAAAGAATATAATCAATCTGATTTCAATATTGACCATCTGTTAATGTCTATCCATAGTGTGTAGTCTTCTCCTCTGTTGTTGGAAGAGGGTGTTTTCTACGACCAGTGCCTTATCTTGACAAAACTTTATTAGTCTTTGCCCTGCTTCTTTCTGTATTCCAGGGCCAAATTTGCCAGTTTCTCCAGGTATTTCTTCACTTCCAACTTTTGCATTCCAATCCCCTATAGGAAAAGGGCATCTTTTTGGGGTGTTTAGTCTAGAAGATCTTGTAGGTCTTCATAGATCCGTTCAACTTCAGTTTCTTCAGCATTACTGGTCGGGACATAGACTTGGATTACTGTGATCTTTGAATGGTTTACTTGGAAACGAACAGAGATCATCCTGTAGTTTTTGAGATTGCATCCAAGTACTGACTCTTTTGTTGACCATGATGGCTACTCCATTTCTTCTAAGGCATTCTTGCCCACAGTAGTAGATATAATTGTGATCTGAGTTAAATTCACCCATTCCAGTCCATTTTAGTTTGCTGATTCCTAAAGTGTCGAGATTCACTCTTGCCATCTCGTGTTTGTTCACTTCAAATTTGTCTCGATTCATGGACCTAACATTCTAGGTTCCTATTGCTCTTTACAGCATCAGACTTCTATCACCAGTAACATCCACAACTGGGTGTTGTTTTTGCTTTGGCTCCATTTCTTCATTCTTTCTGGATTTATTTCTCCACTGATCTCTAGTAGCATATTGGGCACCTACCGACATCTTTCAGTGTCTTATCTTTATGGCTTTTCATACTTTTCATGGGATTAATCATTATAATCCTAGTTATAAAACAGATAAGAAAATGAGAAACCTTTCTTGTCTCACAAATGGGTATATATGAATGCAGACACATGTGCAATTTTTGTGTGAGGTTATAGACATTGCTATTCTCTACGATCTAACCAGTTCTGTATTTTCACACAGCAGTCACTTGTTTTTCAGTCACTCAGTCGTGTCCAATTCTGAAACTCCATGACTGCAGCACACCAGGCTTCCCTGTCTTTCCTCCCAGAATTTGCTCAAAATCATGTCCCAATGGACATGAGTCAGTGATCTCATCCAATTATCTCATCTTCTGTCGCCCTCTTCTCCTCCTGCCTTCAGTCTTTCCCAGCCTTAGGGTCTTTTCTAATGAGTCAGCTTTTTGCATGAGGTGGCCAAAGTATTGGAGTTTCAGTTTCAGCATCAGTCCTTCCAATGAGGCACTATCCCTTAGTAATTTTTCAACAATCACAATAGCAATGATAGTAGTTATTATTTATAAATTGATGGATATGTGTCTGGCACTGTTTAAGACTTAATATTGTTTAAGACTCAATATTAAGTATTATGTTTTTAAGTTAATTGTCAGTAGGTATTGTGTATTATAATTTTTAAGAAAATAAAATAGTACATATTTATGAAGTAAGATTTAGAATAAACATATTAGCAATAACAACAAAAAAAATAAAGTACCACCATCTGGAAAGAGCCATGGTAGAACAATTTTGGGATTATGCTTTGTTTTTGTGAGCATGTAGTATTTGTATCTGCATTATTACCATGTGACCAGATCTTCTCTTGAGACTTTATCTGTTCTTATGTATTAAACTTTTATTATTCTTTCCCAATTGGTTTTGCTCTTGAATATTTTGAAACAAAATCTTTTATATATACAGATTATTGACCTTTTGCATTAAATTTTTCCTAGTTTTCTGTTCCTTCTCCTATTAGATAGGCTATTGGTGTCATGACTTCATCTTGTGATTTTCAATGACACATTGGAAAATCATCACCTTAGTGTTTGAAACAATTAACACCAATTTTATGTTCATTTAATAATTTATAATTAAGTAGGTACTTACTGAATACTAATCATATGTTCAAATAACATGTGATTTGACACTGTTCAAATAACAGAGGATAAAATAGCTCTTATTATACATATTCTATGCTATGCTACGCTAAGTCATTTTAGTTGTGTCTGTCTCTGTGCAACCCCATAGATGGCAGCTCATCAGGCTCCTCCATCCCTGGGATTCTGCAGGCAAGAATACTGGGGTGGGTTGCCATTTTCTTCTCCAATGCATGCATGTGTGCATGCTAAGTCACTTCAATTGTGTCCGACTCTGTGCGACCCTATGGACAGCAGCCCACCAGGCTCCTCTGTCCATAGGATTCTCCAGACAAGAATACTGGAGCATGGTCCCTCCAAATAGGGGTCTCACAGTCTAGTGCAGGAAGTGACATTATATATTTATAAATGGCAATAAATACTCAGAAGCAATAGTCTTGAAATCAGAAACAACATCAGTTCTAAGAGGATACAATTCCAAAGTGTTTGATGATTTTCTTTGGTCAATCTTAGAAAGTATTTTTTAACAAATATTCCAGAATTCATTTATAATTGTTGGTGTATTTATGTTAATAAACGTGACCTTCTTAGTGAGAAAATAAAATGTTGATATTTTAATTAAACAGTAAACTATCCACCTACTCCCCTTTCTCTTCATCCTCGTACTCAAGTTTATACTTGAAAAGAAGACAAAAGAATAAGCACACATTCTTTATATAGCGATTTGGGGCACTTGGTGTAAGACTATGTCAGTTCTGTAATATTTCACTCCAGGATTAAATTCAGTTACTAGTTTCCTAGAGCAGCCATTACAAATTACTTCAAACTGGAGGGCTTAAAACAACAGAAATGTATTCTTTCAGAGTACTGGATACTAGTAACCTCTTCCACTGTGGGCTGTAGGAAAGTAATTTTTGCCTCTTCCTAGTTTATGCCACAATCCTTGGCATTCCTTGATATAACTGTTTCACTCTAATTTCTGCCTTCATCCATTTTACTTGCATATCTCTGAGTCTCTCCAAATCACCCCCATCCATTTCCATAAGAGGACAATAGTCATTCAATTTAAAACCCACCTTAATCAAGTCTGGGTTTACCTGGTGGCTCAGTTGATAAAGACTCTGCATCCAATGCAGGGGACCCGTGTTCAATCCCTGGGTTGGGAAAAACGCCTAGAGAATGGAGTGGCTACTCACTTCAATATTCTTGCCTGAAGAACCCTATGGATGGAGGAGCCCAGTGGGCTACAGTTCATGGGGTCCCAAAGACTTAGACTCAGTTGAGTGACTGACGCTTTCAGACTTAATCAAGATGACCTCATTTGACTTGCTTACATCTACAAAGATCTCATTCCAAATAAGATCATATATATAAATATATAGGTTCCAGTACACATAAATTTTGGAGGAGACACTATTCAACTGAGTACATGAGCCCTCTTAGTTACCAGCAGAACTAGACAACAGCATCTTCTAAAATTATGCATGCCCAATTCCATCTCAGTTCATGCAATTAGAAAGCATATTCCTTGTCCTTGGTAGGAAATGTGAAGGGGAGAAAGTGAAAACTCTACTCATTGCTGCCCTTGCTGAATATAATAGGCTAAGGTAGGAAAATAGAGAGGAGAAGAGAAGTGTTTAGCCTATAGCACCAGTAGAAAACTTGGGGAAAAAAGAATAAATTCAATAGTCAGCTGCACACATGTCCAGTCATGTCCGATTCTTTGTGACCCAATGGACTGTAGCCCACCAGGTTCCTCTGCCCATGGAATTCTCCAGGCAATAATACTGGAGTGGGTTACCATTTCCTACCCCAGAGGATCATCAACACCCAGGGATTGAACCCACATCTCTTATGTCAGCTGCATTGGCAGGCAGATCCTTTACCACTGTTGCCACCTGGGAAGTCAAATAATATTCAAAAATATTTATAAGAACAACATAATAAGATTTGCTTGATTGACAGAGTGAGAAAAATCTTAATACAATAATCTTCATCATTTGTTGATTTATATTTGTGATTTTGCTTGCTTGTTAAATTTTTTTTGTAAGCTTCATATTGGACTTTTAGTGCTTTTACAGTCATTTGAGGACATATGCAGAGAGATAAAAATCTGAGTCCCTCAAGGTATATATTCCTCATACAACAAGGTCAAATAAGGCAGTGCTCTGCTTCTTCATTTAAGTTCTCCTAGTGTAAACAAGTGATATTTTTGTGTGTTTTTCAGTATATTTAGCACTTTTTAAATTTGCATTTCAGTGCTTTTTTTATTGCCTGTGGTTTTCCTGTTGAAAATGGCCCTAAAACGCAGTGGTAAAGTGATGCCTGAAACTCCTTAGCTCATGACTTTGCTTACAGAAAACATTAAGTGTATTGGACAAGCTTAGTTAAGGCATGAGTTATGTTATTGGCCATGAGTTCAATGTTAATGAATCAACAATGTGTATTATGTAGCCTGTCTTTAAACAGAAGCACATATAAAAACAAGGTTATGTGTTGTATTAGTTGCTGTGATTGGAGACGCACAGGAAAATAACCTTATGTTTTCCCCACAGCAGTTCTTCATTATTTGCTAATTATTTTTTACTGTGACTTTACAAAACATAGCTATTATGAATAGCAATAACTGACTGTATCCAAAATAAGAACAATTGGAGAAAAGGGACAGGTTTCCTGATTAAAAAAAAGCAGCTCAACATAGTGGTGGTGGTCTAGTCGCTAAGTCATGTCAGACTCTTGTGATACCATGGACAGACAGGCTCCTCCTTACATGGGATTTCCCAAGCAAGATTACTGGAGTGGATTGTCATTTTCTTCTCCACAGAATCTTCCTGACCCAGACATCAAGCCCACATCTCCTGCACTGCAGGTTGATTCTTTACCACTGAGACACTGGGGAAGCCCTACAATTCAGCATAATATGTGTCTAAAAAGATTCAGAGGTATACTAATGTTAGCAATGACTGTTTACAGAAATCAGTGTTTTATTTTACTTACTTTTATTTGCTTGCTTGCTATCTCTAATTTTTAATCTGTGAATAAATATATATTACTTAACAAAGTTAATAATATATATTATCTATTATAATTGATTTCAATAAAATATTTAATGTATGTGCTTTATCAGTGCCTGACACACAGTGGTCATGTTAGAAATGATAGCTTTGGGGGACTTCCCTGGTGGCCCCGTGGTTATGACTTGGTGCTTTCACTTTGAAGGCCTGGTTTGATCCCTGGTTGAAGAGCTAAGATCCTTCATGGTGCAAGTTGCAGACAAAAAATAAAAGCTTTTACTTTCATTCAGTACAATAGCCCAAAGTGAACTGAATTCAGACAGCTATGACATAAATGAGTTTATGTCAATCAAGCTGTAAGATATTTTAATCTTGGCTGATGTCTTGATTGTTACCTTGTGAGAAACACAGCTAGAGGATCCAAGTAAACCATACCCAGATTCCTAACCCACAGAAACTGGTGTAATAAATGTTGTTTGTTTAGCAGAAAGAATTGTAGTAATTTGTCATTAAGCAATTGATAATGCAAGTAAGAATGAATTAAGTTTGCTGGATTAAGCAATTATAATGCAATGGTAAGCTAATATGAATGGTTTAATAGTAAGTACAGGAGTAAAGACCCAATAAAAGTGCATTGGAGTATAAACGGGCAGTTAGGACACAGAGACAAAGAATAGAACATTCTTTCAGCGACTGTGGATTTCTGTAGAATAAGAGCAGTGCCACAAAGGAACATCAGAGCTTAGAAAAAAGAAAGTAGAAGAGTAACTTATAGAGTTATAATGGGTATTTTAATATTTCCTTCTGATTAGTTCTTTCTTAATGAAAAAAATCTTACTATAACTGTGTCCCATGTAGAGATTTTAGGATAGTTTGGTAAATAAAGCATATGTAAGTTCTAAGATGACAAGTATAAGATTGCAATGAGAGGAACAAAACAAAAAAGCAAAGTCTTGGAGAAGGCCAATGTGCATATATGAATGTATATTTTTTTTAACTATGTGCTTCAGCTAAATAAGTATATGTTTTCAGATAACTTAAGTCCAAAGGGTAATAAGTAGACTCTTTTCATAATAAAAATATAATTTTCTTTACTTTTGTAACAGAAAAATTAAATAATTTTATCATCATTAATTGGAGAAGGAAATAGGGCCCCACTCCAGTATTCTTACCTGGAGACTTCCAGGGACAGAGGAGCCTGGAAGGCTACAGTCCATGGGGTCGCAAGAGTTGGACACGACTGAGCAACTAAATGACCACCACCACCATTATCATTAATATTTGAATGTTAAAGGATACACATTTTCTAAAACTGTAAGAGAATGCTTTATCATCAAGAAAATAATAATTTTAAACCTGAAAATTTTAACCAATGTGAAAAAGATCTGTTCAGAAACAGATATTTGAGTATGCATCTTATTTATGTAGTAGGCCACAGAAAGCTACAATTCTGCACTTAATGCAATGTCATAGTTTATAATGAATATATTGACCTTTTAGTCTCTCTTTTTTCTTGGGGGGGGGGTGGTTTCTCTAACAAAACTTTTTAGAAAATAGGAATAAACTTCTGGAAAAAATGAAGATAGTTTTGAAATGATATTATAAGTTTCACAGAATCCAATATTTCATTTTTCTAATTTTGTTAAAACATAGATTACATTCAAATCAATTGCCCATGCTTAAAATTAGTTAAAGAATTTCTGTTAAAATTATCAGACACCTCTTGACAGGGAGAAAAGAGTTTCTATAATCCTATACCACCATTATATAGATAATTGAATGAGAAAGAAATTAAGTCATGTGCACTAATCAATCTAACCTCTGAATCCCAAAGTTACTACTCATTAGCCCCAGGGCCTTGGGTAGAATGAATGATTCTGCCTTCTGTTACCAACCTCCATGCATCTCTGACTTTACTTAAGCACACTCCATAGTTACATCTTGATGTTTTCTAAAAAACCTTTAAAACAGAAGTCTCCAACCTTTTTAGCATCACGGACTGGTTCTGTGTAAAATAATTTTTCCATAGACATTGGAGGGGTATGGTTTCAGGATAATTCAAGTGCATTACATTTAGTGTGCACTTTAGTTCTATTATTATTACATTGTGATATATAATGAAATAATTATGCAACTCACCATAATGCAGAATCAGTGGGAGCCCTGAGCTTGTTCTCCTGCAACTAGATGGTCCCATCTGGAGCTGATGGAAGACAGTGGCATTCAAAGTGTGCTGTTTATGTCCAGTCTCCTCCACAATCTCGTTTTGTTGCTGTCACCACAGGACACCCTGCTTCACAAAGATAAGATGTTGGAACTGGAAGTGGGGTTTTCAGTGCTTTTGTGGCAATCTTGGGATATTCCACCTTGACTTTAATCTAGAATATATGGAGATTTGATGTTGTTTCAAACACACTTTTAAGGCCAGCTTCATTTTGCGATCTCCAACAGCTGATCCTGCTCTAGTAGGGACAAAGTTGATTAACCTGGTTTATTCACAGTCAGGTCACGGATCCAGTCCTTCCCAGTTTTGGGATCTTTTGTGGGAGGAATTAATGCTCAAACTATTTTGAAAACTAAGATAGGTGATCATAAACCAGCTGGGAGAAAGAAGGCCTTAGATCAGTCTCTTTCAAAATCTCTACTAATGTTTGAAACATATTAACAAACCCAAGGATCACTTATTACCCCCAAGATTCCAGTTTGACTTTGAATACAGCCATTTTATCTGCCGACTCAAACACAGTTTTCATTCTCCTTGGTAGAGATAGATTGACTTCACTGGGTGGGTTGAATACATCACATGAGTAAGCAAGCTTTGTGACCCATTCTGCATCACTGAAATGTGCTGCCAGTGGTGACTGTTTTTCTAAAAGAAATCTCTGGAGTGGCTGTTGTAACCCAGAAACTCTGAGCAGTGGTCTGCCTTTAGAAAGCCACCTCACTTCTATGTATGAGAGAAGATGAGGGTGCTCTCTGTTCATCTCCTCACAGAGCTGCATAAAATACATCAGTTAAGGGCTTCTAGTTTAATGCAGTTGATAATTTTAATCATATCCTGCAAAACGTTATTAACTTCAGGTGATGTTTTTAGATCAGCCAGCATATCTCTATGGATGAAACTATGCATAGACTGACATTCAGAAGTAACATCTTTGACCTGAGTAGTGAAACCAGACAGCTGGCCAGTCATGACAGCTGTTTCATTCATGAATACACTGACACAGAATGACCAATTCGGTTTTACTGATACATAATCATTTAAAGACTGGAACAGTTCTGCAGCTGTGGTATTGGTTGACAACAAAAGTGCACATGACATAGCCTCACACACATCCTTTTGAAAAATAGATCACACAAAACCATCATTGTTGCCTTTTTGTCAACATCAGTAGACTTGTCAACTGGATTGTGTACCATGGAGATTCATTCATCCTCTCTAACAACTGTGCCTCAGTATCCTCTGCTATTTTGCCAACTTGTCTAGCTTTGGTAATAACCAAGAGAGGAAAATGTGCCACCTTTTGAACTGTAGCCTCTCCTAAAAGTTCTTGACAAATGTCCTTAGCAGCACACAGGATAAAGTCTTCCCCAAAATAAAGGACTTCTTGGCATTAGCAATGTGGGTAGTCGCAAGAATGATGCTCTCAATGCAGACATATTTGATGAAATGGTGGCCTTTAATAACTGCTTCATCTTTTTTTTTTAAACTACAAAATCTAGTCTTTTAATGCACAGCACTTGGTCTCTGTGTGGCAAAACAACTTTGAAGGTTTCATGTCTTCATTGGATGTCCAGTCACCACGTGTTATAAAAGCAGACCTGGAGAATGTGAACCACCTGCTGCAATGAACACCATGATTTAGGTTGGACTCCTGGTGCTCTCTTTTAAATGCAGCTTTCCTTTTGTTGGTAGTCTTAGAGTCTTCTGTTGTTTCATCACTGGGTCTTTCCCTCTTTTGAAAGAAGCTCTGTAGTGATGTTTGTTTTCACTCATTTGGGGCTAGGGTTCGCTTGTGTGCTTACCAAAACTGTGTTGAGACAAGTGCATAAGAAAAGTGGCATGGATGGAAGTGGTCAATGAAATAATGGGCGGGTCATGTTTTGATTGAAATAAGTGACAAATTCTGGCTTGAAGCCTGCCACCAGAGGCAGATTAATTGTCACTTGCTGCTTGACTGATGGGGCTTTGATATGACTCTGCAAACAACTGAATTTTTATGATCTCTGTGCAGTCAGACTGCGAGAGTCATTTCCTAGGCAGGTTGGTAAGAAGTCTAGGGGTCCCCAAGGAGAGAGGAGTCTGGAATTCTCAAGGAGGAAGAAAGGACAAACTTTTTTTTCCCCTCTACATTCCTTAGGATTATATAACAATAATGTTTCCTGCCTGAGGACAGTCTCTGGATTAAACCTTCTAGATAATCCTGTTATCTTAAAATGTAAATTATGGGAGTAGGTCTGGTGAGGTCTTTACAACCTCCAGACATTCTTTGGATTCACTGGAGAGTATATAACTCCATTGCTAACACTAGCAAGTGGGTACCCTTTCTACCTACTTCTGATGTCTATGTCAGAAGCTTTTTCTATCTCTTTTATACTTTAATAAAACTTTATTACACAAAAGCTCTGAGTGATCAAGCCTCATCTGTGGCCCCGGATTGAATTCTTCTCCTCTGGAGGCCAAGGATCCCGGCGTCTTTGTGTGGTTCAACAACAATGTTTCAAGACCTCTCTGCTAATGATAATCTATATTTGCGGCTGCTTCCCAGCACTAGCATCAGTGCCTTAGCTCCACCTCGGATCTCCAGGCATTAGATTCTAATAAGGAGCTCATAACCTAGATCCTCCGCATGTGCAGTTCACTGTAGGATTCTTGCTCCTATGGAATTCTAATGCCTCTGCTGGTCTGACAGGAGGTGGAGTTCAGGTGATAATGGAAACTATGAGGAGTGGCTGTCAATACAGATGAAGCTTTGCTAGCTTGCCTGCCAAGGCAATGGCACCCCACTCCAGTACTCTTGCCTGGAAAATCCCATGGATGGAAGAGCCTGGTAAGCTGCAGTCCGTGGGGTCGCTAAGGGTTGGACACAACTGAGAGACTTCACTTTCACTTTTCACTTTCACACATTGGAGAAGGAAATGGCAACCCACTCCAGTGTTCCTGCCTGGAGAATCCCAGGGACGGGGGAGCCTGGTTGGCTGCCATCTATGGGGTCGCACAGAGTCAGACACGACTGAAGTGACTTAGCAGCTTAGCAGCAGCAGCCATACATTCCCAGTTGTGTGGCCCAGTTCCTAACAGACTGATAATAGTCCCTGGTCCATGGGTTGAGGACTCTTACTTTAAACCTTAACACTCTTCACTGTCACATGAGCAACGGTTACTGAAAGTCCTACAGGAACCTTCAATTTAATGCCATCCCAACTCTAAGTTTCCTCTTTTCACTCTGAATCTCTACCTTCTCTCATGTCTCTGACAGTAATGGCATGACATTAAGGCTTTAGACATCAGTTTTAAAGAAGCCCATTCGATCAACTTGATAATGTCTCTTGATTATATTGCTAACAACAGTGATATTGAAATAGCTATTCTTTAATCAGTATTTCAGTCAGTTCAGTTCAGTTCAGTCGCTAAGCAATATTATACATAAGCATATTTATATGCTACATATTTCAATGGGTTTATATATTTTTTTAATTCTAAAATGACCTTATAAAGTAGAAACTATTGACTTCATTTTATGGATGGACAAAAATAGCACATATACTAATAAGCATCAAGATATAGATTGCTGAAAAAACAAGATTGAAATTTGGGCAGGACTTCTCATCAGCACTAAAAACCAAGTAAGAACTGGTTCTGTTGGTATACTAAAATGTATTATTCTTTGTTACTTTTCTCTTTTTCTGAAACTCTATCAAATGAATTACCTATTACTTTCTGTATTAAACATGCATTTTCCTTTCTGTTTTTACTCATGCTTCATTCATCTTCGTCACTGATTGTCCTTCTCTATGTCTACCGTTTTAAATACCTACTGTCTTCTTCACCCATGATTTTTTTCTTTGACCCAATCGTGTCCACTTCTCTGGAAGCCGTAACTTTTCCTCTGGACTTATAACTCCTGTTGTATTAACTTTTGTTATAATAATTAAAATGCTTGAAATACTAATTGACATATATTCCATGCACTAAAGTCAACTTTCTGAATATGTTTATTTAATTATCACCCTATTTATTAGATAATCTTCCCTGGTGACCCAAATGGTAAAGACTCCACCTGCAATGCAAGAGTCTGGGATTTAATCCTTGGGTTGGGAAGAACCCCTGGAGGATGGAAAAGCAACCCACTCCAGTATTCTTGCCTGGAGAATTCTATGGACAGAGGAGCCTGGAAGGCTATAGTCCATGGGGTTGCAAAGAATCAGGCACAACTGACTGACTGACACGCACACACAAACACACACTCTATTTATTAGGTACTTTAAAAATTACACAATTTGTTGCAATTGGAATTAACTTCCCAGGAAATCTGGTTAGCCTAAGGGTATGTGACAAGAATGTGGATCAGGCAGCCACCCATGGTACCAAGAGCAGAGAGGAATTGGCCAAATAAGCAAGGAGATAAAAGAAAAGAAAAGAAGCTACATATAGAACATAAACTCTGAAAGGAGAGCACTACTCCACTCATGCAGCTAACAGACTCCTTCTATCACACTAGTTAAAAACTAGACAAAGCCCTGAGACTTCTTCTCAGTTGTCCTGAGATGTGATATTAAATGATTCAGATCCTGAAACTGACAACCATCAAGAAAGTCTTCTGGAAAATACTGACCAACTGGTGTACATGGATTTGGACCTGGCAGTGACATTTTGAAATTTTCATTTTGACAGTTGTATATTCAAGATCAAAAAGATTCAAATGTTTCCTTACTCCAGGTTCCATTTTAAAAATGTTAATTTTAGTCACTTGTCAATAGCCCCTCTTTACATATTTAAGTTTGTCATCTCAAAAAATTATAAAATAATCATAAGCAGTTTATCTCTCTTTCAAATCCATGCTTTTTAGTATGTTTGGCAAACCTTTACAGTATATTTAGCCAAATGAAGATTTTAAAACATGAATATTTTGTGAGAAATAAAAATGCAAATATTTGAATCAAAATAAGATTACTTCAAATGAATAAAGATATTTAAATATAAACAGTTGCTCCTCTAGTTTCTATGTTGGCACTAAATATGAATAATTTATATTTGATGCTGAATTTCACATTTAGTGTCTATAATAAATTGCTATTGCTTAATTCTCTATTTCCAATTTATAGTGACAGATAAAACATAGAATATAATTCATGTATTTTTATTAACTTATCTATGTATTTTGATTTTTCAAATTCATAAAATTTTAAAATAATCAAAACAAAATATTAAAAATAGAAAATACCTTATAATATTTCTTTTTATTTTTATTCACAGAATTTATTTACCCCATATTTTATGCATTTAACCCATTATGCAAGGTGACACTTTTTAAAATTATTACTTTAATATACACAGGTAGGCTTCAATTAAAAATAGATGATATTCTAAAGCAACTCAATGCTGTCAAAGTTACAGCAATGTATGAACACACTATCTCTTATTAGCAATACCATACACAGAACTGGCATTTCTTGTTTTGTCCACCAGTTATTTTTTCAATAATGAACTTGAGACATAGCTATGCATTTCAGTTCAGTTCAGTTCAGTTCAGTCGCTCAGTCCTGTCCAACTCTCCGCGACCCCATGAATCACAGCACGCCAGGCCTCCCTGTCCATCACCAACTCCCGGAGTACACTCAAACTCATGTCCACAGAGTCGGTGATGCCATCCAGCCATCTCATTCTCCGTCGTCCCCTTCTCCTCCTGCCCCCAACATTTCCCAGCATCAGAGTCTTTTCCAGTGAGTCAACTCGTCGCATGAGGTGGCCAAAGTATTGCAGTTTCAGCTTTAGCATCAGTCCCTCCAATGAACATCCAGGATTGATCTCCTTCAGAATGGACTGGTTGGATCTCCTTGCAGTATAAGGGACTCTCAAGAGTCTTCTCCAACACCACAGTTCAAAAGCATCGATTCTTCGGCGATCAGCCTTCTTCACAGTCCAACTCTCACATCCATACATGACCACGGGAAAAACCATAGCCTTGACTAGACGGACCTTGGTTGGCAAAGTAATGTCTCTGCTTTTTAATATACTATCAAGTTTGGTCATAACTTTCCTTCCAAGGAGCAAGGGTCTTTTAATTTCATGGCTGCAATCAGCATCTGCAGTGATTTTGGAGCCCAAAAAAACAAAGTCTGACACTGTTTCCACTGTTTTTCCATCTATTTCCCATGAAGTGATGGGACCAATGCCATGATCTTTGTTTTCTGAATGTTGAGCTTCAAGCCAACTTTTCACTCTCCTCTTTCACTTTCAACAAGAGGCTTTTGAGTTCCTCTTCACTTTCTGCCATAAGGGTAGTGTCATCTGCATATCTGAGGTTATTGATATTTCTCCCGGTAATCTTGATTCCAGCTTGTGCTTCTTCCAGCCCAGCGTTCCTCATGATGTACTCTGCATATAAGTTAAATAAGCAAGGTGACAATATACAACCTTGACGTACACCTTTTCCTATTTGGAACCAGTCTGTTGTTCCATGTCCAGTTCTAACTGTTGCTTCCTGACCTGCATACAGGTTTCTCAAGAGGCAGATCAGGTGGTCTGGGATTCCCATCTCTTTCAGAATGTTCCACAGTTTATTGTGATCCACACAGTCAAAGGCTTTGGCATAGTCAATGAAGCAGAAATAGCTATGCATTTAGTGCTTTAAAATCTAAACAACCAGAAAGAGCTATTTCTATGAAAAAATATATTCATAAATTAAGTAAGAATCGCATAAATCCAAACTCTCTAGACATCTTAATCATGACACTCAGCAACTCTCCTTTGCCAAATCTTAAAACCTTTTTGGTGACCCCTCTGTTCTAGGTTAGATTTTGGCTAGGAAAGTTAGAAAGCACTCTGAGAGGAAAGTGATAGATTATGAATGTAGGAGAAGATGGATAGAAACAGAAAAGGTGAGTAGATCTCTGACATATTTCTGAGAATATCTCTTCCCTGGCGTCTCCTATCATCCGTTTCATCTTTTCCGCTCACATTCCCAAAGAATGACCACTAGAATTTCTCTACTACCATTCTTGGTCACCAATATGTTCCTGTTCATTTTATGACTTTATTCAATGCTACTGTCTTTGAGTTTGATCTAAAATTTATTTCCAAATGCTGCATAATGGCCTTGAAAATTTGCTTTATCTTCTCTTATAATAAATAGCAGAGGAATAAAAGTGCTGTATCATTTAACACTTTTTAGTCATAAAAACTGTTTATAAAAGTTACAAACAGTTTATAAAACAAGTTAAAAAAACTTTATAAAATTTATATTTTTATTTTTTAATTTACTTTTAAACTGCCTATTTTATATTGCAATATAGTTAATTAACAATGCTGTGTTAATTTCAGGTGTACAGAAAGGCGATTCACTTTTACATATATATGTGGGAGAGAAGAGTTTTTCAATGAACTATGCAAAGAAATAGAGGAAAACAATAGAATGGAAAAGACTAGAAATCTCTTCAAGAAAATTAGAGTATTTCATACAAATATGGGCACAATAAAGAGCAGAAACAGTATTGATCTAACAGAAGTAGGAGATATTCAAAAGACATGGCAAGAATACAGAGAAGATTTATACAAAAAAAGATCTTCACAACCCAGATAATCACAATGGTATGATCACTCACCTAGAGCCAGACATCCTGGAATGTGAAATCAAGTGGGCCTTAGGAAGCATCACTAAGAACAAAGCTAATGGAGGTGATGGAATTCCCGCTGAGCTATTTCAAAACCTAAAAGATGATGCTCTTAAAGTGTGGTGCTCAATATGCCAGCAGGTTGGAAAATTCAGCAGTGGCCACGGGACTGGAAAAGGTCAGTTTTCATTCTAATTCCAAAGAATGGCAATGTCAAAAATGTTTTTGGCAATGACAAAAGTTGTGCTCACATGCTAGTAAAGTAATGCTGAAAATCCTTCAGGCTAGACTTCAAGGGTATATTAACTGAGAACTTCTAAATGGTCAAGTTCGACTTAGAAAAGGCAGAGGATCTAGAGATCAAATTGCTAACATCTATCGGATCATAGAAAACTACAGAAGTCCACAAAAACTTCTACTTAATTGACTGTGCTAAAGGCTTTTACTCTTTTCTGTTCAGTTCAGTCGCTCAGTCGTGTTCGACCATTTGCGACCCCATGAATCACAGCACGTCAGGCATCCCTGTCCATCACCAACTCCAGGTGTTCACTCAAAATCATGTCCATCAAGTCGGTGATGCCATACAGCCATCTCATTCTCTGTCATAACCTTCTCCTCCTGTCCCCAATCCCTCCCAGCATCAGAGTATTTTTCCAGTGAGTCAACTCATTGCATGAGGTGGCCAAAGTATTAGAGTTTCAGCTTTAGAATCAGTCCTTCCAATGAACACCAAGGATTGATCTCCTTTAGAACGGACTAGCTGGATCTCCTTGCAGTCCAAGGGACTCTCAAGAATCTTCTCCAATACCACAGGTCAAAAGCATTCTTCGGTGATCAGCTTTCTTCACAATCCAACTCTCACATTCATACATGACCATGGGAAAAACCATAGCCTTGACTAGACGGACCTTGGTTGGCAAAGTAATGTCTCTGCTTTTTAATATGCTATCCAGGTTGATCATAACTTTCCTTCCAAGGAGCAGACATCTTTTAATTTCCTGGCTGCAGTCAGCATCTGCAGTGATTTTGGAGCCCAAAAAAGTAAAGTCTGACACTGTTTCCACTGTTTCCCCATCTATCTCCCATGAAGTGATAGGACCAGTTGCCATGATCTATGTTTTCTGAATGTTGAGCTTCAAGCCAACCTTTTCACTCTCTTCTTTCACTTTCATCAAGAGGATTTTGAGTTCCTCTTCACTTTCTGCCATAAGGGTGGAGTCATTTGCATATCTCAGGTTATTGATATTTCTCCCGGCAATCTTGATTCCAGCTTGTGCTTATTCCAGCCCAGCGTTTCTCATGATGTACACTGCAAATAAGTTAAATAAGCAGGGTGACAAGATACAACCTTGACATACTCCCTTTCCTATTTGGAACCAGTCTGTTGTTCCATGTCCAGTTCTAACTGTTGCTTCCTGATCTGCATACAGGTTTCTCAAGAGGCACGTCAGGTGGTCTGGTATTCCCATCTCTTTCAGAATGTTCCACAGTTTATTGTGATCCACACAGTCAAAGGCTTTGGCATAGTCAATGAAGCAGAAATAGATGTTTTTCTGGAACTCTCTTGCTTTCTCCATGATCCAGCGGACGTTGGCAATTTGATCTCTGGTGCCTCTGCCTTTTCTAAAACCTGCTTGAACATCTGGAACTTCATGGTTGACATATTGCTGAAGCCTGGCTTCGAGATCTTTGAGCATGAATTTACTAGCGTGTGAGCTGAGTGCAATTGTGCGGTAGTTCGAGCATTCTACGTACGGCATTGCCTTTCTTTGGGATTGGAATGAAGACTGACCCTTTCCAGTCCCGTGGCCACTGCTGAGTTTTCCAAATCTGCTGGCATATTGAGTTCAGCACTTTCACAGCATCATCTTTCAGGATTTGAAATAGCTCAACTGGAATTCCACCACCTCCACTAGCTTTTTTCAAAGTGATGCTTTCTAAGGCCCACTTGACTTCCCCCAAGATGTCTGGCTCCAGGTGAGTGATCACGTTATCGTGATTATCTTTGTCATGAAGATCTTTTTTTGTACAGCTTTTTTGTGTATTCTTGCCACCTCTTCTTAATATCTTCTTCTTCTGTTAGGTGGTCCATATTATTTCTGTCCTTTATCGAGCCCATCCTTGCATGAAATGTTCCTTTGATATCTCTAATTTTCTTGAAGAGATCTCTGGTCTTTCCTATTATGCTGTTTTCCTCTATTTCTTTGCATTGAGCGCTGAAGAAGGCTTTCTTATCTCTCCTTGTTATTCTTTGGAACTCTGCATTCAAATGCTTTTATCTTTCCTTTTCTCCTTTGTTTTTCACTTCTCTTCTTTTCACGGCTATTCGTAAGGCCTCCTCAGACAGCCATTTTGCTTTTTTACATTTCTCTTCCAAGGGGATGGTCTTGGTCCCTGTCTCCTGTACAATGTCACGAACCTCCATCCAGAGTTCATCAGGCACTCTATCTATCATATCTAGTCCCCTAAATCTATTTCTCACTTCCACTGTATAATCATAAGGGATTTGATTTAGGTCATATCTGAATGGCCTATTGGTTTTCCATTCTTTCTTCAATTTAAGTCTGAATTTGGCAATAAGAAGTTCATGATCTGAGCCACAGTCAGTTCCTGGTCTTGTTTTTGCTGACTGTATAGAGCTTCTCCATTTTTGGCTGCAAGGAGTTGGCTGCACGGGCGCAGGAGGACTGAGAGGAGCTACTCCACGTTCAAGGTCAGAAGGGTCGGCCTTGAGGAGGTACCCTCTTCCAAAGGAAGGTGCAGCGGCTGCACTTTGCTGGAGCAGCCGTGAAGAGATTTCCCACGACCAAGGTAACAGAAATCCAAATAAGACAGTAGGTATTGCAAGAAGGCATCAGAGGGCAGACACACTGAAATCATAATCAGAGAAAAATAGTCGATCTGATCACATGGACCACAGCCCTGTCTAACTCAGTGAAGCTATGCCATGCCATGTGGGGCCACCCAAGACAGGTGGGTTATGGTGGAGAGTTCTGGCAGAATGTGGTCCACTGGAGAAGGGAATGGCAAACCACTTCAGTATACTTGCCCTGAGAACCCCATGAACAGTATCAAAGGGCAAAATGAGGAATTCCCAGGTTGGTAGGTACCCAGTTTGCTACTGGAGATCAGTGGAGAAATAAATCCAGAAAGAATGAAGGGATGGAGCCAAAGCAAAATCAATACCCAGTTGTGGATGTGACTGCTGATAGAAGCAAGGTCTGATGCTGTAAAGAGCAACATTGCATAGGAACCTGGAATGTTCGGTCCATGAATCAAGGAAAATTGGAAGTGGTCAAACAGGAGATGGCAAGAGTGAACGTAGATTTTCTAGGAAGCAGTGAACTAAAATGGACTGGAATGGGTGAATTTAATTCAGATGACCATTATATCTACTACTGTGGGCAGGAATCCCTTAGAAGAAATGGAGTAGCCACCATGGTCAACAAAAGAGTCCGAATTGCAGTACTTGGATGCAATCTCAAAAACGACAGAATGATCTCTGTTTGTTTCCAAGGCAAACCTTTCAATATTACAGTAATCCAAGCCTATGCCCGAACCAATAATGCTGAAGAAGCCAACGTTGAACGGTTCTATGAAGACCTACAAGATATTTTAGAACTAACACTCAAAAAAAGATGTCCTTTTCATCATAGGGGACTGGAATGAAAAAGTAGGAAGTCAAGAAACACCTGGAGTAACAGGTCAATTTGGCCTTGGAGCATGGAATGAAGCAGGGAAAAGGCTAATAGAATTTTGCCAAGAAAACGCATTGGTCATAACAAACACCCTCTTTCAACAACACAAGAGAAGACTCTACACATGGACATCACCAGATGGTCCACAACGAAATCAGATTAATTTTGTTCTTTGCAGCCAACCTATGCTTACTAACATTCAATTGGCTAAAATCAGCCATTTGCAGAAGTTAAAGTCAAGCCCCACTGTAAATGGGACAAACTTCATAGTCAAATGTTAAACTGTAGCATGGATAAGTAAAATAGTGAGACCATTAACACAATTGTCCCAGTCTTTAAACAAGAATTTGCTAGAATGTTGAAGAAAATAATACCGATAATTATTTAGGATTAAAAAACATTTTTAAAACCAAATTCAGACATAAATTGAAGAAAGTAGGTACAACCACTAGACCATTCAGATATGATATAAATCAAATCCCATATGATTATACAGTGGAAGTAAGAAATAGATTTAAGGGACTAGATCTGATAGATAGAGTGCCTGATGAACTATGGACAGAGGTTCATGACATTGTACAGGAGACAGGGACCAAGACCATCCCCAAGGAAAAGAAATGTAAAACAGTGAAATGACTGTCTGAGGAGGCCTTACAATTAGCTGTGAAAAGAAGAGAAGCGAAAAGCAAAGGAGAAAAAGAAGGATATAAGCATCTGAATGCAGAGTTCCAAGGAATGGCAAGGAGAGGTAAGAAAGCCTTCCTCAGGGATCAATGCAAAGAAATAGAGGAAAACAACAGAATAGGAAAAATAAGAGATCTCTTCAAGAAAATTAGAGATATCAAGGGAACATTTTATGCAAAGATGGGCTTGATAAAGGACAGAAATGGTATGGACCTAACATAAGAAGAAGATATTAAGAAGAGGTGGCAAAAATACACAAAAGAACTGTACAAAAAAAATCTTCACGCCCAAGATAATCATGATGGCATGATCACTCACCTGGAGCCAGACACCTTGGAATGGGAAGTCAAATGGGCCTTAGAGAGCATCACTACGAACAAAGCTAGTGGAGGTGATGGAATTCCAGTTGAGCTATTTCAAATCCTGAAAGATAATGCTGTGAAAATGCTAAACTCAATATGCCAGCAGATTTGGAAAACTCAGCAGTGGCCACAGGACTGGAAAGGGTCAGTCTTCATTCCAATCCCAAAGAAGGGAAATGCCAAAGAATGCTCAAACTACCAAACAATTGCACTCATCTCACACGCTAGTAAAGTCATGCTCAAAGATCTCGAAGCCAGGCTTCAGCAATATGTAAACCGTGAAATTCCAGATATTCAAGCAGGTTTTAGAAAAGGCAGAGGCACCAGAGATCAAATTGCCAACATCTGCTGGATCATGGAGAAAGCAAAAGAATTCTAGAAAAACATCCATTTCTGCTTCATTGGCTATGCCAAAGCCTTTGACTGTGTGGATCACAATAAACTGTGGAACATTCTGAAAGTGTTGGGAATACCAGACCACCTGATCTGCCTCTTGAGAAACCTGTATGCAGGTCAGGAAGTAACAGTTAGAACTGGACATGGAACAACAGACTGGTTCCAAATAGGAAAAGGAGTATGTCAAGGCTGTATACTGTCACTCTGCTTATTTAACTTCTATGCAGAGTACATCATGAGGCATATTGGGCTGGAAGAAGCACAAACTGGAATCAAGCTTGCCGGGAGAAATATCAATAACCTGAGATATGCAAATGACTCCACCCTTATGGCAGAAAGTGAAGAGGAACTCAAAAGCCTCTTGATGAATGTGGAAGAGGAGAATGAAGAGGTTGGCTTGAAGCTCAACATTCAGAAAACATAGGTCATGGCATCTGGTCCTATCAATTCATGGGAAATAGATGGGGAAACAGTGGAAACCGTGTCACACTTTATTTTTTTGGACTCCAAAATCACTGTGGATGCTGATTGTAGCCATGAAATTGACATTACTTTGCCAACCAAGGTCCTTCTAGTCAAGGCTATGGTTTTTCCCTTGGTCATGTATGGATGTGAGAGTTGGACTGTGAAGGAATCTGATCACCGAAGAGTTGATGCTTTTAAACTGTGGTGCTGGAGAAGACTCTTGAGAGTCCCTTGGACTGCAAGGAAATCCAACCAGTCCATTCTAAAGGGGATCAATCCTGGGTGTCATTGGAAGGACTGATGCTAAGGCTGAAACTCCAATACTTTGGCCACCTCATGCGACGAGTTCACTCACTGGAAAAGACTGATGCTGGGAGGGAATGGGGGTGGGAGGAGAAGGAGTCGACAGAGAATGAGATGCCTGGATGGCATCACCAACTTGATGGACGTGAATTTGAGTGAACTCCGGGATTTGTTGATGGACAGGGAGGACTGGCATGCTGTGATTCATGGGATCGCAGAGTGGGACACGACTGAGCGACTGAACTGAACTGAACGAACTGAAAAATCATTTTGCTCCAGTCATTCTGAAAAGTTTTAAGTTTTCTGGAAAATTCTTCAATGCATCTTTAATTTACTTTCTCACAGTCTCTAGACTCCAACTTAATTCCAACATAGTGTTTTCTATAATATGATCAATCTTTTGCAAGTATCTTCCATACATTACTTCTTCTTGGCATTAATGGTTGACTCTGTTAAAACTTAGAGCATATATAGATAATGCTTTGAATCTATAGATCAGATTGGAAAGTACTGATATTCAAATATGTCTGTACTGATTTCTTCCATTTCTGAGGAGGGGTGCTAAAATCTCAACTTCAACACTAGATTCATCTAATACACTTTGAAGTTCCATTCAATTTATCCTCATGTAGCTTGACACTTTGTTGTTAGGTATGCACACATTAAAGACTATTATGTCTTCTGAGAGAATTGATCCTTTCATCATTATATAATGCCTCTCTTTGTCCCTGGTAAATTGTCTTGCCTTGAAGCCTGTTCTCTCTGAAATTAATATAGCTTCATCTGCTTTCTTTTGATCAGGAATGGCATGCTATATTTTTCTCCATCCAGTTACTTTTAATCTAATCATGTATGTTTTTAGTTTCAAGGAGAAGTAGATAGATACTTTAAAAAGCATACTGAGCTATTATCAGAGAAAGAAAGAAAAAAAAAAAAAAAACTAATCCTAATGTGCTAAAATTTCCCCTCTGGCTTTCAGTAGGCAAAATACTATTTCGAGTGGAAAGAGGACAATAAACTTTTTTCCTTTTAACAACAGGGAATCAATGTGAATTTGGAAAAAAGATTGATTGTAAAGATAACCAGTGTTACTGCAATGAATGAGAAAGAAAAAATTGGTTGGAGAAAAGATCAGAGGTTAAAAAATGCTAGATCATGTATAAACTTTGTTCTAGGCTTTGGACTAAAAAACTAGATGACGTTGTATTTAACTCTGTGTATTGCAGTAAGTCCATGGAGGGTTTAAACAGAGTAATAACATACAAAGTTTACCTTTTGAAAGGAATATACTGGTTGCTATTTTAAGGAAAGAATCTACTGAAGCGTGGACATTCTGGGAAACTCTTCTGGAAGCTTCTGATTATCTCAGAAGTTGTTGATGGTGGAATAGACTTGGATGGTAAATAAAATACCCAATATTCATAGAATTTGTTAATAGATGCTAAGACAGATTTTATACAAGAGGTTACCATAATGGGATCTTATAGTAGGTGAGATAGATTGAGCTCAACTCTGAATAAAACAAGCAAAAAAGGAAAAGGGGAAAGCATATTCAAGAAACAGAGTGAAGTGGAATTTAGTGGATGGAAAATTATTAAAAGGAACCACCAAGGATAAGGGGAGGGATAGTGGAGGATGAGGAGCTCAAACATGTAAAAAGGATGATCAGATATAAAAGACAGGGGATTTTGGTTAAATTGACTTAGCAGAATTTTTGCTGGAACTGGGGTCTTAGAGACAGGAGCCTGTGTTCCTCTTAAGAATGGATCCTAGTAAAGCTCAGAAGAGCCTGCCTAGAGTTTGAACAAGAAGAATAGTTGTCAGTGGTAACAAAGAAAGTAATAAGAAAATATGATTCTGGCCATATTTCAAAGTTGGATGCCACAGAAATTTTTGAAAGACTGGTTAAAGTACAAGAGAAAGAGGAGTTATGTTGCTAAGATTTTTGGCCTGAGTAGCTGGAAGCTTGTAATTGCCACTTATTGTGGGCTTATGTACTTAAGCATCGAATTATTAGTATACATCTGAGGAGTGATAATCTGTATTTAGAAAATATGTTTGAAAAGGAAAATTATTTGATATTTATTTAAAGTTATTAGCTAATATATATTAAATGTTGAAAGAAGGGTCAAGAATTTGTCATTATAGTTTCATTTCTGTAGCTGACCACTAGGTCATATATGGTATATTCAGCTGCCTTTCGCATTTGTCCATTTCATGTTTCCTGTGTTGTCAGGCAGCACCGCAGAATACTTCTTTCTGAGAGGCTATTCTAAATCTTCATTACTGAGTTTTCAGGTCCAGACTGCATGAGGTGGCTGTGATATTCTATTAAATGTTTTCGTTGGATGTAGTAGTCCTAGACGGTCCCAGGGGAGTTCATGATTTTACCCATACTCCTTTCTTTTCCTTGTTTACTAGGAGCTCTATATCCCCTTTGGAATAAAGTTTAATTATTAAACAATAATTCATCTTTTCCTATTCATCCAGAGACATGTGCTGCTTAAAATGGCTGTCAGTGCAAAGGAAACTCTGATGTACACAATCTTGGCTTTAGCATGAGACCACTGAACAAGGGAGGGAACAAGATGGCGGAGAAAGAGGATGGCAAGACCACTTTCTCCCCCACAAATTCATCAAGAGAACATTTGAACGCAGAGTAAAGTCCACAAAACAACTTCTGAATGCTGGCAGAGGACATCAGGCACCCAGAAAAACAGCCCATTGTCTTCAAAAGGAGGTAGGAAAAAACATAAAAGATAAAAAGAGAGACAAAAGAAGTAAGGACGGAACTCCGTCCTGGGAAGGGAGGCTTTAAAAAGAGAGAAGTTTCCAAACACCAGGAAACCCTCTCACTGGCGAGTCTGTGGCAAGCCTTGGAACCTCAGAGGGCCACATAACTGGGAGGGAAAAGAAAGAAATAATTAAAACCCACAGATTACCAGCCAAATGGTAACTCCCAGTGGAGAAGCAGTGCAGATGCCTGCATCCGCCATTAGCAAGTGGGGACCAGGCAGAGAGGAGCCAGCTGAACTGCTTAGAGAGAGGACTGGGCATGAATGCCACAAGAATAATCTGAGAGGACTAACTGGGGATAGCAAAACAGACTGGGATTGCTTCCCCCATGAAAAAGCGGAAAGCCCTAAAGTAAGACTCTGCCAGCCCCGCTCACAGAAAAAAGGACTGAGCAGAGCAAGCTGGCTGTGGTCGGCCCATCCCCCATCCCCCACCGAGACAGGCAGGGAGGACAGCCAGAGCCGGAGGGTTAACCACGGCCCCAGAAAGGCATCCAATACCAAACTGCAGGCAGGCATCATTGCTAATCAAGACTCCTTGGGCTCAGGCTGGTCGATATCCAGCTGAGAAGGTGCGCTGGTGGTACACCCAGAAAACCAAGTGGCAGGGACCGGGAAGGTGATAAGTCGCAGCGACCGCACTCGCCAAACACCTGGTCACCTGAGCTGCTCAGACCGGGGAAGGCACAAAACGCAGGCCCAACCAAGCCTGTGCCTTTGTGGAGTACCCAAGGACATGAACCTGAGCCGTTCAGACCTGGAAAGGGCATACAACCCAGCACCAGCCTCGGACAGTTCCCAGCAGAGCAACCTAGAGCCTGTGCAGTGTAGACTGGGACAGCACACGGGCTGTGAGCGGGGACAAACCCAGTGTGGCCGAGACACTGCAAGCACTCCCCACAGACACCAGAGATATTTGTCTGCAGAGTTCCTCCCTTCCCAGAACAGGACTGAACTACTCACCCTTAAAAAGTGTCCACCAACTCCCCTTAGTGTCAGGGCGGAAATTAGACACTGAAGAGACCAGCAAACAGAAGCTAAAACAGAGGGAACCATCTTGGAAATGACAGATACAGAAGTCTAGAGGCTACTCCAAGAATAAGACCGAAAACTAAGGCAAGAGGCTTAAGCTCGAATCCTGAGAACACCAGAGAACTCCTGACTCCAGGGAACATTAATCAATAAGAGCTCATCAAATGCCACCATACCTACACTAAAACAAAGCACCACCCAAGGGTCAACAAGTTTCAGAGCAAGACATACCACGCAAATTCTCCAGCAACACAGGAAAATAGCCCTGAGCTTCAATATACAGGCTGCCCAAAGTCACTCCAAACCCACTGACATCTCATAACTCATTACTAGACACTTCATTGCACTCCAAAGAGAAGAAATCCAGCTCCACCCACCAGAACACCGACACAAGCTTCCCTAACCAGGGAACCTTGACAAGTCACCTGTCCAACCCCACACACAGTGAGGAAACTACATAATAAAGAGAACTCCACAAACTTCCAGAAGAGGGAAAGGCCACCCCAAGCAAAGCAATATAAGCAAGATGAAGAGGCAGAGAAATACCCAGCAAGGAAAGGAACAAGATAAATGTCCACCAACACAAACAAAAGAGAAAGATATAGGGAATCTACTTGATAAAGAATTTCGAATTTTGATGGTGAAGATGATTCAAAATCTTGCAAGCAAAATGGAGTTACAGATAAATAACCTGGAGTAAAGGTTTGAGAAAATGCAAGAAAGGCTTAATAAGGATTTAGAGGAAATAAAAGAGTCAATATACAATGAATAATGCAATAGATGAGATCAGAAACACTCTGGAGGGAACAAACAGTAGGATAACGGAGGCAGAAGACAGGATAAGCGAGCTAGAAGACAGAATTGTAGAAATAAATGAAACAGAGAGGAAAAAAGAAAAACAAATTAAAAGAAATGACAACAATCTCAGAGACCTCTGGGACAAAGTTAAACGCCCCAACATTCGATTCATAGGATTCCCAAAAGAAGAAGACGAAAGAAAGACCATGAGAGAATACTTGAGGAGATAATAGTTGAAAACTTTCCTAAATTGGGGAAGGAAATAATCACCGAAGTCCAAGAAACCCAGAGAGTCCCTAACAGGATAAACCCAAGGTGAAACACTCCAAGACACATATTAATCAAATTAACAAAGATCAAACACAAAGAACAAATATTAAAAGCAGCAAGGGAAAAACAACAAATAACACACAAGGGGATCCCCATAAGGATAACAGCTGATCTTTCAATAGAAATTCTTCAGACCAGGAGGGAATGGCAAGACATACTTAAAGTGATGAAAGAAAATAACCTACATCCCAGATTACTGTACCCATCAAGGATCTCATTCAAATATGAAGGAGAAATCAAAAGCTTTACAGACAAGAAAAGCTGAGAGAATTCAGCATCACCAAACCAGCTCTCCAACAAATACTAAAGGATCTTCTCTAGAGAGTAAACACAGAAAGTGTATATAAACTCGAACCCAAAAAATAAAGAAAATGGCAACGAGATCATACTTATCAATAATCACCTTAAACGTAAATGGGTTGAATGCCCCAACCAAAAGACAAAGGTTGGTTGAATGGATACAAAAGCAAGACCCCCATATATGTTGTCTACAAGAGACCCACCTCAAAACGAGGGACACATACAGACTGAAAGTGAAGGGCTGGAAAAAGACATTCCACACAAATAGAGACCAAAAGAAAGCAGGAGTAGCAATACTCATATCAGATAAAATAGATTTTAAAACAAAGGCTGTGAAAAGAGACATAGAAGGAAACTACATAATGATCAAAGGATCAATCCAAGAAGAAGATATAACAATTATAAATATTTATGCACCCAACATAGGAGCTCCGCAATATGTAAGGAAATTCTAACAAGTATGAAAGGGGAAATTAACAACAACGCAATAATAGTGGGAGATTTTAATACCCCACTTACACCTATGGATAGATCAACTAAACAGAAAATTAACAAGGAAACACAAACTTTAAATGATACAATAGAGCAATTAGACCTAATAGATCTCTATAGGACATTTCACCCCAAAACAATGAATTTCAACTTTTTCTCAAGCTCACATGGAACCTTTTCCAGGATAGATCACATCCTGGGCCATAAATCTAACCTTGGTAAATTCAAAAAAAATTGAAATCATTCCATCTTTTCTGACCACAATGCAGTAAGATTAGATCTCAATTACGGGAGAAAAACTACTAAAAATGCCAACATATGGAGGCTGAACAACACGCTGCTGAATAAAGAACAAATCATAGAAGAAATCAAAAAAGAAATCAAAATATGCATAGAAATGAATGAAAATGAAAGCACGACAACCCAAAACCTCTGGGACACTGTAAAAGCAGTGATAAGGGGAAAGTTCATAGCAATACAGGCACACCTCAAGAAACAAGAAAAAAGTCAATCAAATAACCTAACTCTACATCTAAAGAAACTAGAAAAGGAAGAAATTAAGAACCCTAGGGTTAGTAGAAGGAAAGAAATCTTAAAAATTAGGGCAGAGATATATGCAAAAGAAACAAAAGAGGCCATAGCAAAAATCAACAAAACCAAAAGCTGGTTCTTTGAGAGGGTAAATAAAATTGACAAACCACTAGCCAGACTCATCAAGAAACAAAAGGAGAAAAACCAAATCAATAAAATTAGAAATGAAAATGGAGAGATCACAGCGGACAACACAGAAATACAAAGGATTATTAGAGAATACTATCAGCAATTATATGGCAATAAAATGGACAACTTGGAAGAAATGGACAAATTCTTAGAAAAGTACAACTTTCCAAAACTGAACCAGCAAGAAATAGAAAATCTGAACAGACCCATCACAAGCACGGAAATCGAAGCTGTAATCAAAAATCTCCCAGCAAACAAACGCCCAGGTCCAGACGGCTTCACAGCTGAGTTCTACCAAAAATTTAGAGAAGAGCTAACATCTATTCTACTCAAACTCTTCCAGAAAATTGATGAGGAAGGGAAAATTCCAAACTCATTCTATGAGGCCACCATCACCCTAATCCCAAATCCTGGTAAAGATCCCACAAAAAAAGAAAACTACAGGCCAATTTCACTGATGAGCATATGTGCAAAAATCCTTAACAAAATTCCATCAATCAGAATTAAACAACACATTGAGAAGATCATACATCATGACCAAGTGGGCTTTATGCCAGGAATGCAAGGATTCTTCAATATCTGCAAATCAATCAACATAATACACCACATTAACAAATTGAAAAATAAAAATCATATGATTATCTCAATAGATATAGAGAAAGCCTTTGACAAAATTCAACATCCATTTATGATAAAAACCCTTCAGAAGGTGGGAATAGAAAGAACATACCTCAACATAATAAAAGTTATATATGACAAACCCACAGTAAACATTATCCTCAATGGTGAAAAAATGAAAGCATTTCCCCTAAAGTCAGGAAAAAGACAAGGGTGCCCACTCTCACGACTACTATTCAACATAGTTCTGGAAGTTTTGGCTAAAGCATCAGAGCAGAAAAAGACATAAAAGGAATCCAAATTGGAAAAGAAGAAATAAAATTTTCACTGTTCGCTGACGACATGATCCTCTACACAGAAAACCCTAAAAACTCTACCAGAAAACTACTAGAGCTAATCAATGAATACAGTAAAGTTGCAGGATATAAAATCAACACGCAGAAATCACTTGCATTCCAATACACTAATAATGAGAAAATAGAAAGAGAAATTAAGGAAAATATTCCATTCACTGTTGCAACGGAAAGAATAAAATACTTAGGAATATATCTGCCTAAAGAAACAAAAGACCTGTACATAGAGAACTATAAAACACTGGTGAAAGAAATCAGAGACGACACTAATAGATGGAGAAATACACCGTGTTTGTGAATTGGAAGGATAAATATTGTGAAAATGAGTATACTACCCAAAGTAATTTATACATTCAATGCAATGCCTATCAAGCTACCAACGATATTTTTCACAGAGCTAGAACAAATAATCTCACAATTTGTATCTCACAAAATACCTCGAATAGCCAAAGCAGTCTTGAGGAAGATGAATGGAACTGGGGGAATCAATCTGCCGGACTTCAGGCTCTACTACAAAGCCACAGTCATCAAGACAGTATGGTACTGGCATAAAGACAGAAATATAGATCAATGGAACAAAATAGAAAGCCCAGAGATAAATCCATGCATCTATGGACACTTTATCGTTGACAAAGGAGGCAAGAATATAAAATGGAGAAAAGACAGTCTCTTTAACAAGTGGTGCTGGGAAAACTGGTCAGCCACTTGTAAAAGAATGAAACTAGAACACTTCCTAACACCGTACACAAAAATAAATTCAAAATGGATTAAAGATATAAATGTAAGACCAGAAACTATAAAACTCCTAGAGGAGAACATAGGCAAAACACTCTTCAACATAAATCACAGCAGGATCCTCTATGACCCACCTCCCAGATTATTGGAAATAAAAGGAAAAATAAACAAATGGGACCTAATTAAAATTAAAAGCTTCTGCTCAGCAAAGGAAACCATAAGCAAGGTGAAAAGACAGCCTTCAGAATGGGAGGAAATAATAGCAAATGAAACAACTGACAAAGGATTAATCTCAAAAATATACAAGCAACTCCTACAGCTCAATTCCAGAAAAATAAATGACCCAGTCAAAAAATGGGCCAAGAACTAAACAGACATTTCTCCAAAGAAGACATAAAGATGGCTAACAAACACATGAAAAAATGCTCAACATCCCTCATAATCAGAGAAATGCAAATCAAAACCACATTGAGATACTATTTCACGCTAGTCAGAATGGCTGCTATCCAAAAGTCTACATGCAATAAATGCTGGAGAGGGTATGGAGAAAAGGAAACACTCTTACACTGTTGGTGGGAATGCAAACTAGTACAGCCACTATGGAGAACAGTGTGGAGATTCCTTAAATAACTGGAAATAGAACTGCCATATGATCCAGCAATCACACTCCTGGGCATGCACACAGAGGCAACCAGAATTGAAAGAGACACATGTATACACTCCAATGTTAATCGCAGCACTGTTTATAATAGCCAGGACATGGAAGCAACCTAGATGTCCATCTTGAGACGAATGACGAATGGATAAGAAAGCTTTGGTACATATACACAATGGAGTATTACTCAGCCATTAAAAAGAATGCATTTGAATCAGTTCTAATGAGGTGGATGAAATTAGAGCCTATTATACAGAGTGAAGTAAACCAGAAAGAAAAATCACAATACTAATGCATATATATGGAATTTAGAAAGATGCAAATGATAACCCTGTATACGAGACAGCAAAAGAGACACAGATGTATAGAACAGTATTTGGGACTCTGTGGGAGAGGGTGAGGATGGGATAATTTGGGAGAATGGCATTGAAACATGTATATTATCATATGTGAAATGAATTGCCAGTTCAGGGTCGATGCATGTTACAGGATGCTGGGGTTGGTATGCAGGGATGACCCAGAGGGAAGATAAGGGGAGGAGGGAGGTGGGAGGGGTGTTCAGGAAGGGGAACTCATGTACACCCGGGGCAAATTCATGTCAGTGTATGGCAGAACCAACAAATATAATATTGTAAAATAGAAAAAAAAAAAAAAAAGACCACTGAACAAGCAGAGTCTTGAATAACAAGGAATAGACTGTACATTCTTGACTAGATCATGGATGTGATAGTGACTCTTCCATTTCCATTTCCTTCCTTCAGGATTCATATATTCAGGCTGGGAGGAAAAACAAAAAATTATTTATTAGTCAGTTGCTAGGTTTTTTTGGGTAAGCAATAATATTTATGGGCTTCCCTGTTGTTTCCGGCGGTACAGGAGCCATCTGCAATCTGAGAGACCTGTGTTTGAGCCTTAGGTTGGGAAGATCCCCACTACCACTCCGGGAATGGATACCCACTCTGGTATTCTGGCCTGGAGAATTCCATGGACTTGATGTGCAAAGAGTCATACATGACTAAACGACTTTCACTTTCATTTTTCAATAATACTTATAAGAAATAGTCACCTAATGAAATTTTATATAAAATTCCAATATACTCTAGAGCAGCTGTTCTAAAAGATAGAATGCTTGTCAATATCAATAAATCCCATAAACAGTAGTATACAGCCATATATATATATATATATATATATATATATTAATACCTACAGTCATATGCATTTTTGTGGATTAGATCATGATATTAAATAACACTTTCAGGAAATTTGTTTAAGAACATGCTAAGTAAAATACTGTGCATGGGGTTCTCAAGGCAAGTATACTGAAGTGGTTTGCCATTCCAAATAAAATACGGGCTTTCTCCAAACCAGGCTTCAACATTATGTGAACTGTGAGCTTCCAGATGTTCAAGCTGGATTTAGAAAAAGCAGAGGAATCAGAGATCAAATAGCCAGCATCTGTTGGATTATTGAAAAAGCAAGAGAGTTCCAGAAAAATATCTATTTCTACTTTATTGTCTATGCCAAACCTTTGACAGTGCAGATCACAAGAAACTGTGGAAAATTCTTCGAGACATGGGAATACCGTACCACCTTACCTGCATCCTGATAAATCTGCATGCAGGTCAAGAAACAACTGTCAGAACCGGACATGGAACAACAGACAAGTTCCAAATCGTGAGAAGAGAACACCAAGGCTGTATATTGACACTCTGCTTATTTAACTTATATCCTGAGTACATCATTCAAAATGCCAGGCTGGATAACGCACAAGCTGGAATCAAGATTGCCAGGAGAAATATCAAGAACCTCAGATATGCAGATAACACCACCCTTATGGCAGAAAATGTAGAGGAACTAAAGAGCCTCTTGATGAAAGTGAAAGAGGAGAGTGAAAAAGTTGGCTTAAAACTCAACATTCAGAAAACTAAGATCATGGCATTCAGTCCCATCACTTCATGGCAAATAGATGGGGAAACAATGGAAACAGTGAGAACTTTATTTTTTGTGTTCCCAAATCTCAAGATGGTGACTGCAATCATGAAATTAAAAGATGCTTGCCTCTTGGGAAAAAAGCTATGACCAACGGAGACAGCATAGTGAAAGGTAGAAACATTACTTTTCCAACAAATGTCCATCTAGTCAAAGCTACAGTTTTACCAAGAGTCATATATGAATGTGAGAGTTGGACTACAAAGAAAGCTGAGTGTTGAAGAATTGATGCTTTTTAATTGTGGTGTTGGAGAAGACTCTTGGGAGTCCCTTGGACTGCAAGGAGATTCAACCAGTCCATCCTAAAGGAAATCACTCCTAAATATTCATTTGATGGACTGATGCTGAAGTTGAAGCCTCAATACTTTGTTCACCTGATGCAAAGAGTCAACTCATTGGAAAAGAATCTGATGCTGGGAAAGATTGAAGGCAAGAGGAGAAGGGGACAAAAGAGGATGAGGTGGTTGGATGGCATCACTGACTCAAAGGACATGAGCCTGAGCAATCTCGGGCAGTTGGTGAGGGACAGTGAAACCTGGCATGCTGCAGTCTGTGGGGTTGCAAAGAGTCGAACACAGTTGAGCAACTCATCTGAACTGAAATAAAATACAGTACATGTAGCTTGAATTTCAAATCAACAATGGCTTTTGTTCAAGATGTTAAATATTAAATTTAAAAAAGTTGCTAACATATTATCTGATTGTCTGAGAGTATTGTGGCACATAAGATTGGTTCATGTCACTAGGGAATTATCTACATATACTTGTTTTGTTAATCAGATCAGCCTTGTTAAGATATAGTCTGTGTCGGGCCATCTATCACATTTGTCCCTTACACCACTGTTCATGGTTCATGACTCTTCCTATGAAAATTGAGATTGAGTTAAAAAGGTGGATGCCATTCACAGCCTTCTCCACAGATGAAGCCTTTGTTGAGCATTCACAAAGGACAATCATGCTTCTGTACTGCTTACTTATCTCTTCCATAAAGCTAAGCATTTGAACTCCAATATTAGCCTTAGTAAGTCACTTAAAGTATATTCAAAACATTAGCCTCAAATGGTAGAGATCCTGTAACTATCTCTCTTTTTTTTTCTAACAAATATGGCAATGCAATAATCATTAACATCTGTGCCCCAAAGGATTTCCCTGAAACGCTATCATCTCTTGAGCTTTGATACAAAATATTCCATTCCTTTCTGTTACTAGAGAGTTTTAAAGGTCTCTCTTTAAACTCAATATATATACTTTTTTACACAAACTGTGTATGTTTATGTCCGTGAAGCCACAAATGTAGACTGAGGGAAGAGTGTTAGGGCAGGTATTGTAGGTTAGTAAGCTATATGTTATGCAACTTACTGCGCCTTCAAAATCTATTTGAACCTGGTCCGATTTATAGTGTTCAATAATGAACACTGCGGGTTATACCTATTTTCCAGATAACACCAAGTCATGAGGACACAGTGATATGATCACCTGGAGTCTCAGAACAAAGTTTCAGTTTCTATGAGTGCTCAGAAAATCCAAGAACGACTTTTTTAGATAATCCACATTTTCTTTTGCCTTCTAAAGAAGTCATGGTCCAAATTCCTAGGGGAACCTACTTTGAAATTCACATAATACTTTCTTACAGATTTAAAGAGAACTTTACTTTTTCATGTAACACTCAGGGCCATTATGTATCAATAAAGGTTAGATGCTCCCTAATTCCAGATGCATCGTTCATATTTTGATCAGCTTTGAATGGGGTCCCTAGAACTGCACTATGAATGAAATGTTGTAGCCTGAACATCCTATCTGTTGTCTCAGGTGCTCAAGTAATAGCAATGACACTGACACATTCTGGAGCAGACTGATAACCTTTAATGCACTAATCCCACATAAAGATAGAAACTTTCTAGGTTTTTCAATATACAGTTCTGGGTGGCAGGCTTAAATGTTACCTACACTGTCTCCAAACTCCTAAAATATGAAATTAGCATCTTTTGAAATAGTAAAAGATAGTGAAGGCAGCACTTGGTTCTTTTCTTTGGAAATTTAATTTCAGTATATCCTAAGATTACTAGGCCTCTGAGAACATCACTGGATTGAGTAACATATACTTTTTGTTGTTTTATTGACTCATAATTTTGGATATTTGGTGTCATCTAGAATGTCTGTTGATTCTAGCTTCCCAAGTATAAGCAAAATGATGTCACAATGTATTTGATAGTGAGACATCTCATGATTTGATTAATATTCATAGTCCCTATTGACTAAGTGGCCTGTCAGAGACTTGACTGTGTGGATTTAGTGTGTATTTATGTCTTTGGTAAGTGAAAGTACACAGTTTCTGATAGTCTTACATATTAAGATAGATACAAAAGATCATTGTAGATAATGTCTACATGCCAGTCAAAGGCTGTATTGATTTCCGCAGTAACAGTAGACATCTGTATTAACAGGTGATATTAACTGATTCAGTTTATAATCTTAGTGTTTTCCTAAAAACCTGTCTCTTCTATGTTTTGCTTATTCAAACAGGGATTACATGCAAATGAAAGAGGAATTACCACTTTTCCTTGATCTTCTAAAACTAAACGGTAATAATGTTTATGGTGAACACAGGAATATATTTCCACTTTTGCTTTACTATTTTGGAAGAAGAGTGCAGTTCTAGTTGGCTTCACTGGGCTCTTCCTAACATAAATGGTGTTATTCGTGCATAACTATTTCGACCATGAAGTCATGAATTGGGGATTTAATAGCTCACCATGTCAATTATGTTCTAGGTGAAAATTCCATTTATCACCTGATAGCTATAAGCTTTGTCTCATCAGTGGATAACAGTATTGCCCTGTACCACAAAAATTAGCATTAGCTGAGACCCAGTGTAATCGAATCAGTTTCCTGAATATTGTTTATTTCCCTTTCAGCTGTGAATAATGATTCTGGTAAATGTTTGCAGATGAATTGCAGTAGTTATAGAAGAAATATTTATTCTTATTTCAATGCAATTTCTAAAGATTACTTGTCACTGTCTTAATTCTAGACACCATAAAAGTCCATGAAGTAACAAGAGATAAGAAACCAAAACTAGATGTGGAAACAATCATCAATGTTCTTTTTGCCAAACTCAGCATGTGCTCAGTCTCTTCAGTCATGTCCAACTCTGCTATCCTTTGGGCTAGAGTCTGCTAGGCTCTTCAGTCTATGTAATTTTACTGGCAAGAATACTGGAGTGGGTTGCCATTCCCTCTTTCTGACCCAGGGATCGAAACGGCACCTCCTGCTTCTCCTACCTTGCAGGCAAATTCTTTACCACTGAGCCATCAGGAAAGCCCCAAGCTTAATACAGTTTTTGGTTATTAATGGTAAGGAAGAAGCTATTTGACAAAATACTAGTCTCAGTCTTATGAACTCCATGAAAAAATAGCCACCTTAAAAGATTCCTGTTTTACAAATCAGTTCATTATCTCACTGGTCCTGTTCCTGTAATATTTACTCTGAGATACAATTCAAATTTTGTATTATCCCCCATCAGTAACCACATCTCCAGGAGAATCGCTGCTCCTGGTCTTTCAGGGATGCATGTCCTTTCCTCATTCTAGGTTTTCCTAGTACTTTTGTGAGGGAGATATTTTCTGGGCTTTCCAATTTTAGAAAATATATTAAAATATGATACATAACAAATACAACCTTAAGTCCTTCATTTTTTTTCCTGTACACATTCAAAGGAATTTCTAGATTGTCCAATTATATTAGTGTGAATGACCTTTGAATCAATATTTCAGTAAACATTTAAGTAAATGATCATATCTATGCAAGCTAGCACAATAAACCCAGAATCTCTATCAGTCTATCTGTATCTATAAACTCAGCTGCATTTAAATTTATGTTTTTGCTTATTTTTCTTTATCCAACACACTTAAAATACATTATCTCATGTTTTTTACAGTTTAAAAATATATACATGCAAAATCTTTTATTCTTTGATTATAAGTATTTTTTCCTATGTTTGAATATGTAATTTTATACATCTCTTGGCCTTTGATTTTAGATTGAATGGTCGGAAGATAATAAAACAGATATTGAGTAAGGAATATGGACAGTGTTAAAGCCTCTTTGGAAAAGATTTCTTTGGCCAAATAATTTTAAGATTTCTGAGTAGGACAGGAACAGTCTTATCAAATAGGGGCAATGTCTCAGCTGGAAATGATGGTTGATTGGGAGTTTGGGTATTTGGTGTATTTTAAGATGTCCAAATCTCTCAACATGTCCTTATACCCACATTCAGTGTTTTATTCTTTCCCTATCAAAGCTTTGTTACATTTGATGTATTGTCAGATTTTTAATTCAACCTACATAAATTGAAAACCCTTAGGATCAAGTTTTACCTTGATTTTCATCTATTTCAGCCTAGAGTCAAAAAGAAATTAGAGACACTGAAATCCTTGATTGTCTGTGTGAGTTTTTAACCAAGAATTTTGCACCTTGAGCTTTTATGCATTGTCTTTAAGCTGTCCAGCAAAATCAAAAGTGACCGGCCCACCCTAAAACCTTGAATTCCTCATGCCCTTTACTCTGTTCTTTTTGAGAGGTGACTCAGTCTTTCAAAGCCTTGTCATTAATAGACACTTCATTCTAGGTGACCACAGGTAATAATTTAATTAACTGTTTGCCACTGAATGTAATGGGCTGCCAGAATTCCATGTCTTAATCCAACCTGAGTGGTCTCTGCCTTCAGCCACAAACAGACCAGATAACAAATATCAGCTCCCTATTATGCTCCCAAAATTAATTTTTCACCATTAACATAGGTATCAATGTATATATAAGCCAGTGATCTCAGCTGTAAATAACCAATACTTATGCAGTATAATTAAAGAAATGTTTGTTAAACTTTAAATAACTTAGAATATTGTTGAGCCCTGAGGATGTAGTGTCTAGGCTAATATTCCACATACAGTGCCTCTAAAACTGAGAAGTTCTAGGATTTTAGTTGACACCTCTATGTCAGGAAATTGACCCAGGGATCACCTCAATTGTCACTGTTGTGAGAGACAGAATATGCATGAATATAATTCCTATAGAAAGGGTTCAAAATTTGAAAAGCAAATATGATTGGAAAATGCTCATGATATTGGTAACCTTTGTTCAAATTAAAGTGTAAAATCTTTAAAATTTACTTATAAGCTCTATATTTGTTTTGCAGCATTTGGGAATTTTCTATTTAGATTGATATGGTAGAGAACACACTTCTGCTCTGGAGTTGTCTGCAACTATTGCTGTTGTCTACAAGGGGGAAGAATGGAGAAGGGTTGGCAGGAAATTCTCTACCATAGATAGATCTTAATTTAATCCTTGCTTTCTACTCGGCTCAACACTGCTCTCATTCTGTACCTGGGATTTCTAATCCTAAATCTTTCTATGGATCTGCAAGTCCCAAGGAGTCTTTTCTTAAGTGAGTCTCCCTCTATTCATAATGTTGGTACCAAATTCTTATTGCTGTACTATAATGGGATTTTGAGTGCCTTGTGTGTTAACTTTGTAGTCTTTACTCAAAGAATAAAGGATGAAGTTAAGAAACTAAATTGGAGAAGAGAATGGCAACCCACTACAGTATTCTTGCCTGGGAAATCCCACGGACAGAAGAACCTGGTGGGCTTTGCAGTTTATGGGTTTGCAAAGAGTTGGACATGACTTAGTGACTAAATCCACAAGAAACTAAAGTAAACTAAAGGATGAAGTTAAGAAACTAAACTAAAATAAAAATGATGTTAAGTGCAGCTGCAAAATGTAAAATGGCTTTACTAGCCAGAAAGACACAGGAAGAGAAATAAATCAAAAACAGATCGGTGATGGCAATATGTCATTGTTATTTACATTTCAAGTTTTAATATTTTACTTGTAATTTTTAAAATATCACAATGATTAGAGAATATAAATACTTCCATGTCTAAGAATAATTTTGTTCTTTTTGAGAAAATATGTTGTTCTTTTTTTCTACTGCTCCTCGTACACTAAATTTTACCTCATTTGATGCTGATATCAAATAGAATGGCCTGATGTTTGAGGTGAAAGAGATTATATTAACCTGTGTCAATACACTTCAAGACAATGGTTGAGTATCCACAATCAGGTCACATTTTTAAGACTGTCATTTATCAAGTTATCATTTTTAGGATTATCACTAATGTTTATAAGATAAACAATCTTGAAAATTTCCCATAAAATTATATCATGACTTTGTTCAAATAATAATTTAAAGACTCCTTATATTTTAAAGATTGATTTTTTACTCATGATTCAAGTCATCTGTTTCTTCATCTATTTTCTAAATTCATTCAATAAAAAGTATTTTTCCTTAACTTGCTATGTTCAAAAGTAGAGCAGTTTCAAATGTCTTTCTGAAAGTTTCCTTTTAATTATTTGTACATTATTTACATTTAGAAGCCACCTTCATCTGTGGAGATGTGGATTAATTTAATCATATCAATTTGTCTATCAAGCTATCATCTATTGAGCTACATAGCCACAAAAATTATATGTGTGTATTTATATTGATTCATTACTTTGTTTTTTTACAGTTATGCCTTTCCATGCTGTCAGGGTAACTGTAATAAATGATTTTTTAACGTTAAAAATATTGCATCATGATAGTATCCATCATAGTACATCCAACTTTCTTCTAAATCATTATTGATTACTATAATAAAATATTTTCTGATTAAGAAGCACTCTAACTTGAGAGATTTTACTAATTTGTAAGATTTTGTCTCTGTATGTCCACTTTTCAACTTTAGAAAATCTTGAAATCATCAATGAAGTCTATAACTTCCTAACAGATGAAATTTGTTACTGAGAACGTTGTCCTCTGAACAAATGGATTTCTAATATCAGTAAATTGCTTATATGATTCCAATTAGTAATGATGCTTCTCCAGAGCCTGGAATACATATACCTTAGACTTATTTAACCTTCAAAAGTGATTTCTAGTAATATACTCAATTCTTCTAGCAAAGCTAATTTTTCTGTTAGCATGTAGTTTTGATGGTCTTCATTTCTCTCAGGCCTTGATATAGATAAATTACATTGAAGCCCTTAGAATGGTCCACCAGTCCCATTTTATTAAGCCCTTTCAAACACAGAAGTTGCCTAGGTGTGTGTTGCCATGGGCACACATCTCTAGAGCATTTAGTAAAGCAGATCTTTCACTTCTTTTTTAATTACTGCTATCCTCCTTGTTCAAGGTATCATTTTCTTCTCTCTGCTCTCTTGCTATGAGAGTCATTGTTACTCTACTACTTTGCTAGCTCAATTTTTTTTCTTTTATTTTTCTGACAGAATCACTTAAACATTAGTGTGTTTCAATATTCTATCTTCAACACTTTTCTCTTTCTATTTTCATCTGCATGAGTATTTGTATGCCCTAGAATGGCTTATATTGTGACTTTTGAGCTGATAATTTTGAAGTACTTTAACTTCAGGCTTTGTTCTGTTTCTGAAACAGCTCTTCTATAACTTACTAAACATTCCCACTGTGATGTCCAAGAAGCACCTCAATTCAACATGTTCAAAACTGAACTCTGAATACCCCTGTCAATGATTCTGTAATAGCTGAGTTTCTTGAGGCACAGATTTCTGTGTTGTTAAACAATACTGTTGAAATTATTCAGACCCTCACACTCTCGGATTCTTTCATTTTAATGTGATGAGAAGAAGACATTGCCTAAATGGAAACTTTAATTTTGTGACTATGCAAAGATTGTAAATGTATGGAAATGCTAAATAATTTACAAAAATATTAGGAAATATAAAGCTTTGCAAGCACTATACTGAAAAATGAAAATATATAAACTTAAAAAAGAGAAGGGTGTTCTCTCAAAAGTTTAAACAGATGTTTAAACTCAGTAATGATAAATGGGAATCATAGCAAAATAAAAGAGTGCCAAGTTTCATACCCTATAGTTTAGCCTTTCAGATAGGTGGAAAAGATGCTCAAACTTTAAAAGAGTATGTGGAGCACAGCTGCAACCAGTAACTACTATGGCAGCACGTGTCAGCCTGCCTTCATAATCAATCACTAACTAGCAAATTGCTGATTTCATTTATACTGCTAAAGAAGATCATTGTGTTTTCTCTATTTTTGTATGGAAGCATGGCTTTTCAGTTCTCTATAATGTTTCCTTTTCTATTTTCACTCCTCAAAAACTGATTCATTAGACTGTTTTTTAGTCCTTGAAGTTGCCTCATGGTTCATTGCTACCTAATTACATGAGATTTCTGACTACATTTAAAAAGCAGATATATCATAATAAAGCAAAGCCAAAAGTAAGGACTAAAGAAAACTGCTTATAGATGGCGAAAGGTTTGTATTTAAAATGTATATTTAACTAGTGTATAATTAAGTGATTTGAAATTTGGGATATTTTTTCAACCTGTCTTACACAGTTGAGGTGTCATTTTAGACCACAGTGATGGTCAGCTATAGTTCCTCCTGTGTAAACTCTTTTAGTATAACAATCTGGGCATATTTTTATAAAACTCTGAAACCTGTAGTGGCAGATAATATGCAGGGTATATTTATGCCTTATAATAAATCACAATAAAGAAATATAAGTAGATGGACCCAGAGTAGATAATGAATAAACACTGATCTTTCAAGGAAAAGTTGTTGCTCAGTCACTAAGTCGTGTCTGACTTTTTGCGACCTCATGGGCTGCAGAACACCAGGCTTCCCTGTCTTTCACTATCTTCTAGAGTTAGCTCAAATTCATGTCCGTTGAGTCACTGATGCCTTACAATCATCTCACACTCTGTTGCCCCCTTCTGCTTCTGCCCTCAATCATTCCCAGCATCTTAAGTAAGTTAATATGAAATAATCAATCTCATTTCAAGTACATATATAAAAATGCTGAGGATTTTAATGTGCTCAAGGAAAACTTAACTAGTTCAGGTGTCATGAGCAGAGTTCTCTAATAGCATATAATTTCTAGTAATGGAGCATTTTTAAATATAAATAACTTTCAGGTGTGAAATATAAGTGACCATAGTTGAATCATTAAGGAAGATAGTAGTGTAGGGTTTGTGTATTTAATAAACAGCAATATATTTTTCATAGTAATTTGACAGCTTTAACTATAACATACCTCAGTTAAGTTTCTCTCTTACTAAGGTGTTGGAGGATTCATCCCTATCTTGAGATAAAGGGCTTAGAGTCTCTTACTTCTGGGGAATAAGACTAGATTGAAAGTGAAATGCTTTCTGCAACCATCTGTCACAAGGGCAAAATACTTCAAAATTTCACCTCTTGAATGTCAATAGAACATTAAAACAAGTTCTGGAAATGTGTAAATATCAAATTGGCTATTGCAGAAGACCCAAGTTTGACCTCTGGACCAGAAACATCCTCTGGAGAAGAGAATGGCTACCTACTCCAGTATTCTTGCTGCAATAATCACATGGACAGAGGAGGCTGGTGGGCTATAGTTCATGGGGTTGCAAAGAGTTGGACACTGCTGAGTGACTAACATTTTCATACCAGCAGCCAAGCCACAGCTCTGTTTTAATACAGATTTCTTTTGTGCACATACATACACCATGATGAAACTGAGGAATTTTGCCCATAATAAGATTCAAAAAAGAAGGGAGACATTTTTTGTATCATTTAGCAAGTGTTTATTAAGTACCTAAGGTAGAAAGATGTGCTAAGTGCTATTAATAATACAGATGAACAAACTTTGATTTCTGAAATATGACAAACTGGATTATTTGAACCAACCATCTCACTTAAAATGCAACAAATAAAAATATTCCAGAATACATTTCTAAAATATTCTTCACATGATTAAGAAAATTTCCAACAAAATATATTTTTTAAATCCATAGAGGAAACAGCATAAATGATGCTTTCCGTCCAGACAGTATTAAATTCCCCCAAAAGCTGAGAATTTTCACAACCTTGCAGGATAAAGAGAGATATACATCAAAAATTTGGAACTCATTAAAGGCAGAAGAGTCTAGAGTGCATCACCTGCATACTTAGCTGGATCTCCAAGGGGCTATACTTAAGTTTAAGGGTGAAGCGGAAATACATCTGACTTGCATCCACATCCAGTGATTGTGACAGATGTGACATGGTCACAGGCAAACAAAGGAAGAAAAGCTGTAAATATGAGTTTTGCAGCCCCATGGACTATATAATCTGCCAGACTCCCGTGTCCATGGTATTTCCCAGCCAGGAATACTGGCATAGGCTGCCATTTCCTTCTCCAGAGGATCTTCTCAACCCAGGAATCAAACTCAAGTTAACTACATTAGCAGGCAGCCACCGGGGAAGCCAATTCCTACAGATCCTTTCCTAAATACTTCATAAATAGAAAATTGAAAAAGAGCTGGGTCCTTATCCTGGATCACCATCTGTACTATTTTAAGAGACAATTTCAATAAAATTTGAACTTTGTGTGTGTGTGTGTGGAAATTAGAACACTGATTCAAAAATATACAGCAAACACTAAGGACCGCGAATAGCCAAGAAACTCTTGATAAATAATCTTGAAGTGAAACGACTATATCTCTTGGAATCCTGGAGAACATTCTGAAAGATTTCTGAGGAATTATCTTTCTAATACAAAAGTTAAATATTTGTGAAACTCATGAAACACAGAACAGTAGATCTAGGTTCAGATCTAAAGTACACTGACAGTGTATTACAGAACAGAGTAGTGGGATAGAGAAAGAGCAACTCTTTAAGTAGATGTTGCTGGGTTAACATGATGGTCATATAAAAATTAGTGACAATTTACTCATAAGATACAATCAAATCAAATCTGTGGGATAAAAACTAAATTTAAACAGGTAAATTACAAAGTTTGTCAAAAATACAATATAAGAACATTTTTATGGCCTTGAGGTTAAAAGTATATTAGTTAAGAAAAACAAACAAAAAAAAAATTTCCAAGAAGAAAATTGATAACTTGCAATATATTAATGTAAGAAACTTCAGTTAAGGGAAAGAAGAGATGAGAATATGGAGACCACTGGAAACTTGACTAGGTTGTATAAGCTGATCTCCTCTTGATTACCATTAGAAAATCAAAAATCAATATTAAAAAATAATGCAAATTAAACATATTGAGTGAAAACATTAGAGATTCATCAAAATAACAAAGAAAATTGGGATGTAACCTAGAGGAAGAACAAAATCTAGGAGAATAAGTAAAATATGTAGTGCTGTTTTCCCTCCAGAAATATTTGCTGCTGTGAAAAAGAAATTGAGATAATAAGAAAATGAGAAAGCTTTTAGGAGATTCTCTGAATTAGTTCAAGGTCCATTATCCCGGACAAATGCAAGACTAGGGGTCAGAACTGGTATTGGGATCTCAAAGGACTATAATGTAGGTGTATGATTTAATTTTAACGTGTGTATCCCAAGGTATTTAGTAATTTTGGAGTTGGACAACCATCCAAAAGAATCATTCATGATAGATGTTCTCATCTATTTTGATGAAAATATGGTTATAAGACTCTTGGCAAACTGTCCCAACAAGACAAAGGTAACGATAATGCATTTTCCCCTTCTAGCTATCCTCAAGACGTTCTCTTTATCTTCGTATTCTATTATTTTGATTTTTTTTCTAGTTGTGTTGCTGCTGTTACAGTTGTTACTGATGTTCTCTTGTGCTTGCTGAGCTTTTTGTATCTAAGACTGAATGTCTCTTATTACTTTTACAAAGCTCTTACCCATTGTTTTCTCAAATACTCTTCTACCACATTCTCTTTTCTTCTGCAACTCCAATTACATATGCAATATTTCACAGGAAATCATTTCAGCCTTTGGAATCTATGCTCTGTTTGGGGTTTGTTGTTATTTTGTATGTGTGTGCTTTTTTAGTTAAGTTTTCATTGATATCTTCCATGATACTTTCCATTGACTATCTTCAAGTTTACTGATTATCTCCTCGGTTATGTCTGATATACTGACGAGTCTGGAAAAGGAATTCTTCATCTTTGTTACTATGTTTCTAACTTTTCACAGAACTTAAAATTTATATGGAAAAAGATTATGTGAAATTTACATTTAAATATAACATGCTTTTCTCACTTAACAAAATAGGAAAAAAATCTTGTTTCAAGAAATGGAGTTTTCTTTAAAAATAAATAACTTATCAAGATTTTCTAGAAGGAAGAACACTAGGTTGAAAGTTTCTGAAATGAAGGGCGAAATCAGCCCAAGTATAAAACAGTAGTGAAAGAAATACCTTGCTGGGATGGCGGCCAGATCAGAAGTCACTGCTGTTATTGTTAGGACACTTAACAGAAACTGAAGGTGAGGAGGGTTCATAGGTTAAAGGGCAAAAACAATATTGGAAAGTTGCATAGTGACTGTCTCTGCCCATCTGATGCTGTGGAATGATCAGGGTTAGGAGGATTGTGGACACTCTGCCACTTCTCTACTTTTACTTCTCTCCGCACTCCAGAAAAACTGTTATATCTGAAAGTGTGTGGTGCTATTAATGTGTGCTTGTGATCTCATTGCATGAACAATCTCAAAAACAATACTGCAGAAGAGAGACAGGTAGAAAAAAAAGTATATCTTTTCTATAAAATCAGATAAAATATCTATGCTTTTATAAGTCCTGGTAATGTCAGTGCTGAGGGCTGATGGTTAGAAATAATCGAAGGTGACAGAGCTCGTCTGGTGCTGATAATGCTCTATTTTTATGAAGACTCCTTTTACCTGGATTCAGTTTATGAAGCTTAATTGAGTTTAAAACTAATGACACTTATGTACATTTTTTGAAAGTGTACCTCAGTATTATTTTAAACACAAAAATATATCATCATCAGGAACATTCAGCTCATTGATTTATTCATTGTATATATAGATATATAACATTTTTATATTTCACACTGTGATAAAGTTAAATGACTGCAGATAAAATCAATTAATTTTGAAAATGTTCATAAAAACACTATGCCTAATAACTAATTATAGCTATTTTAAATACGCTTTTTGCAATACATTTAAGACAAATGTATTATTTTGGCTTGAGACTGAATATCTTTTAGACTAGTAAGGCTCTGTTAATGCCTACTGGAGCTTCAATAAGAAGATCGTTAGCTATTAGAGTGGTAGACCAAGTTGACATCAGGAATTTGAAACTGCTCTGAGCATTTATAAACGTATGTTATTAAATATCCTAATATTTATTAGATGAAAGAATGATAGATTTGGTAAACAAGTATATACAAAAATCGAGGCTCGTTCAGATACAGACTTCCCATATAGACAGGCAGATCTCTGTTCCATTTACAGATCTTTTTTTTTTTTTAATGTCTTTAGTATACAAAAAGAGATTGAAAATACCAGCTTTGTCATTACATAAGTTTATTTTTTGTCAATTACTGCTGTACCACCATATGCTAGTTTTTACCACATTTTTGGCATTAGGTCACATCACTTTTAAAGCAGTTACAGGAATTATTTGATTGGGTCATTTATTTTTCTGCAATTGAGCTGCAGGAGCTGCTTGTATATTTTGGATCCTGCTGTGATTTATGTCGGAGAGTGTTTTGCCTACGTTCTCCTCTAGGAGTTTTATAGTTTCTGGTCTTACATTTAGCTCTCTAATCCATTTTGAGTTTATTTTGGTGTATGGTGTTAGGAAGTGTTCTAATTTCATTCTTTTACAAGTGGCTGACCAGTTTTCCCAGCACCACTTGTTAAAGAGACTGTCTTTTCTCCATGCGTGGATTTATCTCTGGGCTTTCTATTTTGTTCCATTGATCTATATTTCTGTCTTTATGCCAGTACCATACTGTCTTGATGACTGTGACTTTGTAGTAGAGCCTGAAGTCCAGCAGGTAAATTGCCCCAGTTCCATTTTAAAGAAACTATTGTTTATAAAAACATGAGTTATTTCAAATGCTTCAAATTATAATTGCTTATCAAGTGGATCAGAAAATTTTAGAACATTGGACATCGTATGCTCAGCTGTTATATCTATAATATTAAAATTTTTATTATTATGTAATCCTATGATAATTTAGGAACTGTTGAGTTTCTTTTTGTATCCATAACTTAAAATGATTCCAGCAATTGTGACCACAATATGTATATAGAGAACTACACACAAACTATTATAAGCAGTGATTTAAAAAGAAAATGAGAGTAACTATTTTATATAAACATACTACTTTTATCTTTTTGAATGGAATATAAATGTTTAGTTATCATTTATTCATTTAAAAATGATTCAGGCTGGACAGTAAATAAGCATTTTGGTTTTTGTCTACTTTTAAAATATTGGCAAATGGATTGAGTTAATTGGTTGTATTATAATATTTTTTGTTAGGCCTACTTTGTTCACCTTGAACAAACTCAGAATATGTTTTAAAATAAAAGTTTGAGATTATATTTTCACATAGCCAAGACATGGAAGTAACCTAGGTGTTCACCTGCAGATGAATGGATAAGAAAGCTTTGGTACATATACACAATGGAGTATTTTTCAGCCATCAAAAAGAATGCATTTGCATCAGTTCTAAGGAGGTGGATGAAATTGGAGCCTATTATGCAGAGTGAAGTAAGCCAGAAAGAAAAACATCAATACAGTATACTAACGCATATATATGGTATTTAGAAAGATGGTAACCTTAACCCTGTATACGAGACTGCAAAAGAGACATAGGTATATAGAACAGTCTTTGGGACTCTGTGGGAGAGGGTGAAGGTGGGATGATTGGGGAGAATGGCATTGTAGCATGTATATTATCATATGTGAAATGAATCACCAGTCCAGGTTCGACACATGATACAGGATGCTTGGGGCTGGTGCAGGAGGATGACCTGGAGGGAGGATATGGGGAAGAGGGAGGTGGGAGGGGGGTTTCAGAAAGGGAACACATGTACACCAGGGGCAGATTTGTGTCAATGTATGGCAAAACCAACCAATATATTAATGTAAGGTAATTTGCCTCCAATAAAATAAATTAAAAAAAAATAAAAGAATAAAACTGAAAATAGTAGATTAATCTTAAAAAGTGTAAGCATTTTACTAAAATTAAACATACAGATGAGATAACTAATAAAAATTTTATTCTATCTCAGGCTTTAATATGAAATCTGAAGTTACCTGATACAATGAATAAGAGCTATTATTTTGTTTGCAAAGTTTCAGTCAAGTATGGCCCTACATGGAAAAGAAATAAACAAGATTTAAGAAATCAGAGAAAAATATTTAATTATTTACAAAAACAACTGCTTCCTAATTGCCCCTTTTCCTAATTACCCAATTTTATGTTATTCTTTATAAAATTTATTTGTCCATTTTTGAACAGATTATAAATAGCATTTTTACCATTTTTATTAACATTAAATTTAGAAAGTATAAATTCATTGAATTATTTTAATAAGTATAGCAGCAAGTTTACATATGTGATTAGTAGAAATTAATAATCAAATTAATATAAGATAAAAGTTCTAATATGACTAAAGGTCAGTTATTAAACTGTTCAGAGTATCTTATTTACACTATAATGGCAAAATCATATTATTCAAATATATTCATGAATTGGCTGCTTAATTACCAAAAAAGTTTACTTAGTGACTCTAGCTTTAAATTATGGAATGAATCTTATATAGATTTACTATCAAAACTTGCAAAGTTCTTTTTTTAAAATAAACAGTCACTGATACATGTGTTTATATGAATTTTATCTCCTTAAGAAAAAACTTTTTTCCCTGGGTCTGTCAAAAGTTCAATAACAGAATTCATTTAAGACATCAGTTCAGTTCAGTTTAGTTGCTCAGTTGAGTCCGACTCTTTGCGACCACATGAATCACAGCACGCCAGGCCTCCCTGTCCATCACCAACTCCCAGAGTTCACTCAAACTCATGTCCATCGAGTCAGTGATGCCATCCAGCGATCTCATCCTCTGTCGTCCCCTTCTCCTCCTGCCCCCAATCCCATCAGGCATCAGGGTCTTTTCCAATGAGTCGACTCTTCTCATGAGGTGGCCAAAGTATTGGAGTTTCAGCTTTAGCATCAGTCCGTCCAATGAACACCCAGGACTGATCTCCTTTAGAATGGACATGGTTCATCATAAACTGAAAATGAAACTTCTGGAGGAATAAAGAAAGGATAACCATTGAAGAAGAGTCTTAATTTTTGAAATGTGTTATTCCCCTGGAGTCTTAAACATTTAAACCTTCACAACATGATACAAATCCCATCTGTTTACCAAAATGTTTACTTGAAAGTGATTATTTAAAGTGAGTGGTTTCTTCATAGTTCTTTAAATTGATAAGGAAATTTTGTCATTAATTTTATATTTTGAGGGGAAAAGCCATCAGAATGAAAGGATATTTTAAGTGTATGAAGATTTAAAAGTTTAAAATAGGTTTACCTTACTAATTAAAGGAAGTATATTAAATTATTGGACACTAAATGCTTTTTATGTAGAGTTCTAGCATTTGGGTTCCATTAAAATATTGCAGCCATGAAATTAAAAGATGCTTACTCCTTGGAAGAAAAATTATGACCAACCTAGATAGCATATTAAAAAGCAGAGACAGGCTGCAGTCATGATTTAGTCCAAAGAAAAAAGATTGATCTGTAAAACAAATTGAGAATATGTGAAATTTAGAAGCAGGAAGAAAATCATACAAAAACCAAAAACTTACTGCACAGCCCACATATTGCAAGAGATCAAATAGCTGGAAGCAGATCAAGACCTAACCTAATTCAAGATTGAAGTTTTATCAGTTACTCTGTTCTGTGATAACTCTTCCATTCAACAAGCAAAGGCTTTCCCAGCTATAACCTTTGCCAATACTTGATAAAGATGGTGTTAGCCCATAGTCACCCATCTAATTCCTGGAGCACTTTAAGAAAGGGGAAATGTTAAATAACTTTGTTAAAATTAGTGTCTGCGGTGGACCTGTTGTTTTGCATCTGAAACTTACTCAATGTTCGTTTATTTTTGATTTACAAAGGAGAAAAAGTGACCTTTCTCAACTCTTTAACTTAATTCAAAATACAGACAATATAATTTTTGAAATGTGGAACCAAGAGTAAAATTAAATGCTATTCCTTCTAAAAAAAAAAAAAAGCAGAGACATTGCTTTGTCAACAAAGGTCCGTCTAGTCAAGGTTATGGTTTTTCCAATGGTCATATATGGATGTGAGAGTTGGACTGTGAAGAAAGCTGATCACCGAAGAATTGATGCTTTTCAACTGTGCTGTTGGAGAAGACTCTTGAGAGTCCCTTGGACTGCAAGGAGATCCAACCAGTCCATTTTAAAGGAGATCAGTCCTGGGTGTTCATTGGAAGGACTGATGCTAAAGCGGAAACTCCAATACTTTGGCCACCTCATGCGACCTGTTGACTCACTGGAAAAGACTCTGATGCTGGGAGGGATTGGGGGCAGAAGAAGAAGGGTACGGCAGAGAATGACATGGCTGGATGGCATCCCTGACTCGATGGACATGAGTTTGAGTGAACTCTGGGAGTTGGTGATGGACAGAGAGGCCTGGCGTTCTGTGATTCATGGGGTCGCAAAGAGTTGGACACGACTGAGACTGAACTGAACTGAAAGTAAACATTAGAAGTATTATTTCTTGTATATAATATTTTGCAAGGTTAGAGAAATCCTATGATGCTTTATATTTATTGAATAAAGTCAAATTTGCTTATATATGTCTAATTTGTAACTTTTTGATTTATAATTAGTAATTAGGATATTAAAAATATATATAAAATGATAAATTAAAAAAATAATTATCTATATTTTAAAATCTGGAACCAGCCTTTATAAGGCTATATATATGAAGTTGCTCTGTCGTGTCTGACTCTTTGCTACCCCGTGGACTGCAGCCCACCAGGATCCTCCATCCATGGGATTCTCCCGGCAAGAATACTGGAGTGGGTTGCCATTTCCTTCTCCAGGGGATCTTCCTGACCCAGGGATCAAACCCAGGTCTTCTGCATTGCCAGCAGACGCTTTAACTTCTGAGCCACCAGGGAACTGATAGATATATGCAAAGTTGTTTTTAAAATATTGCAGAAAATCACTTGTATCTTTTTTATGCAAATATTGGCTTGGTTTTTAATTTTATAAATTATCTTAGATAAATTAATTTCAATCATATGAATTCAGAGTTGAGGGAATAATAATACAAAAACATAAAGATCTAACTAGTTGTTCACTTGTGCTTGGAATCAAATATTTTACCAGAGATTTCTGAAATTTCAGATTAAAGTAAATTCAGAAATTTGGGTTGGTAAATGACTCAAGATAACGGATGGAAGTGGAAACAAAATTTAGCTAAGAAAATTAATTATTCATTTATGCATTTATGCTATAAATTATTGAGCAGTATGAAGTCAAATTATGAATATATCATATCCCAGGCAGTCAAGGACTTAAAATTCCAGTAAAAAGAGTTTAAATACTTCAGAAATCATTCCTATATTAAAAAATCATTCAATTGAAGAAATATTTAATTTATATATTTATTTATTTTACTTTACAATACTGTATTGGTTTTGCCATACATTGATATGAATCTGCCACAGGTGTACGTGTGTTCCCCATTCTGAACCCCCCTCCCACCTCACTCCCCATCCCATCCCTCTGGGTCATCCCAGTGCACCAGGCCCGGGCACACTGTAAGCATACAGTCTTTATGACTGTGGCATTGTAGTAGAGACTGAAGTCAGGCAGGTTGATTCCTCCATTTCCATTCTTCTTTCTCAAGATTGCTTTGGCTGTTTAAGTTTTTTTGTAATTCCATACAAACTGTGAAATTATTTGTTCTGGTTCTCTGAAAAATACCATTGGTAGCTTAATAGGGAGTTCATTAAATCTGTAGATTGCTTTGGATAGTATACTCATTTTCATTATATTGATTCTTCCGATCCATGAACATAGTCTATTTCTCCATCTGTTTGTGTCTTTTTTGATTTCTTTCACCGGTGTTTTATAGTTTTCTATATAGGAGTCTTAATTTTGAGCCAGCAACTATACTAGGCATGGTTTTTGTTTTAAGAAACAGGACGACTATGTGCTATTAAAAATGTGTTTAAAATAGTGAATATTGATTCTGATGGTATTGATAAAAAATTTTCACAGGAAGTTTAGAATTTCATCCAGAAATATAAAGGTGTGAAACACAAGTGAAGATGGTAATAAATGGAATGTCAGTTCAGTTCAGTCGCTTAGTTGTGTCTGACTCATTGCAACCCCGTGAATCGCAGCACATCACCAACTCCTGAACACTACCCAAACCCATGTCCATCGAGTCGGTGATGCCATCTAGCCATCTCATCTTCTGTTGTCCCCTTGTCCTTCTGCCCCCAATCCTTCCAAGCATCAGGGTCTTTTCCAATGAGTCAGCTCTTCACATGACATGGCCAAAGTATTGGAGTTTCAGCTTTAGCATCAGTCCTTCCAATGAACACCCAGGACTGATCTCCTTTAGAATGGACTGGTTGGATTTCCTTGCAGTCCAAGGGACTCTCAAGAGTCTTCTCCAGCACCACAGTTCAAGAGCATCAATTCTTTGGCAATCAGCTTTTTTCACCATCCAACTCTCATATCCATACATGACTACTGAAAAAAACATAGTCTTGACTAGACAGACCTTTGTTGGCAAAGTAATGTCTCTGCTTTTTCATATGCTATCTAGGTTGGTCATAACTTTCCTTCCAAGGAGTAAGCATCTTTTAGTTTCACGGCTGCAATCAACATCCACAGTGATTTTGGAGCCCCCCCCCAAAAAAAAAAAAAAAAAGTCTGACACTGTTTCCACTGCTTCCCCATCTATTTCCCATGAAGTAATGGGACCAGATGTCATTATCTTAGTTTTCTGAATGTTGAGCTTTAAGCCAGCTTTTTCACTCTCCTCTTTCACTTTCATCAAGAGGCTTTTTAGTTCCTCTTCACTTTCTGCCTTAAAGGTGGTGTCATCTGCATATCTGAGGTTATTGATATTTCTCCTGGCAATCTTGATTACAGCTTGAGCTTCTTCCAGCCTAGCTTTTTTCATGATGTACTCTGCATATAAGTTAAATAAGCAGGGTGACGATATACAGCCTTGACATACTCCTTTTCCTATTTGGAACAAGTCTGTTGTTCCATGTCCAGTTCTAACCGTTGCTTCCTGACCTGCATAAAGGTTTCTTAAGAGACACGTCAGGTGGTTTGGTATTCCCATCTCTTTCAGGATTTTCCAAAGTTTATTGTGATCCATATAGTCAAAGGCTTTAAATGAGATAGAATATGCATTGAGAATGTGAGCTGAAGTGAAGCAAAGGCTAGGTAGTGATGCAATGTTGGAAAAATGTTGACACTAAGCTCCTAAAGAATCCTGGGAGAGAAAGATAAACATGTAAATCAATGGAATGGAATAGAGAGCCCTGAAATATACCCACACATGTGGCAATAGATTCTCAACACTACTGTGGTATTTCATTGAAGGAAGAATTGTCTTTTCAGCAAGTAGTGCTGCAAAATAAATACTTTTATACAGAAAGAATTAGAAGTAGAAGCAGAAGAATGAATCTCTAACCTTGTGTACACCACATGCAAACTTTAACTTACAATGATGATAGACTGAAAAGCAGGAACCAAGCAATAAAATTTGGAGAAAAAGAAAGGGGAACAAAAATCTTGTGACCATAAGTTCAATAAGGACACACAAATATTAAAAGGAAAAAAAAAAGGAAAGAAAAAAAAATAGGTTTTCATACTTTTAAAAAGTAAGAATATGTGTTCTGTAAAAGATGTTGTTAAAGGAAGGAAGTGACAAGGCAAAGACTAAAAGAAAACAGTTGCAAATTATATATCAAATTAGGAAGTTGGTTCTAAAATAAGAGACTCAAAAACTGACAAGAAGAAAGCAAAATAAATTTAAAAATAGACAAAAAATTATAGCAGACACTGTACCGAAGAAGATAAACATGAACAAAGGAAACACCTAAAAATATGCTCAGTATCATTTGTATTCAGGATAATACAAATTGAAATCACAGTAAAATATCACTTCACTTTAGAATTCCTAAAACTAAGAAGGCTGACCATATCAGTGTTGATTAAGATTATATACCAACCATAACATTCATACCCTGCTTCTGGGATTATAAAATTGGGAAACAGTTGATCAATTTTATAAAGCATTAAATATGCATTAAGTTTTTCCATAATTATGTATTTACCCTAAAGAAAGTAAACTACATGATCATATAAACTCATGCACAGAACTATTCGTGGAAGTTTTATCTTCATTAACAAAAATGGAAACAATCCAAATGTGTATCAGCAAGTGAATGAACTAATAAACTTTTTATATGCTTATGTAGAATATTACTTTACAGTGGAAAGGATTGACCAATCTGTATACAGAATAAAATGGATGGATATCATAATTTTATGGTATGTAAAAGAAACCATATTAAAAAACACATATTGTATCATCTCATTTCTATATAAACAGAAAAAGGAAACTAATCAGTAGTGAAAGAAAACAAATCATGAAATGTAGCCTGTCAGGCTCCTCTGTCCATGGGATTCTCTAGGCAAAAATACATGAGTGGCTTGCCATTTCCTTCTCCAGAGGATCTTCCCAACTCATGGATGGAACCTTGGTCTCCTGCGTCTCGTGCATTGCAGGTGGATTCTTTACCCACTGAGCCACCTGGAGAGTCCACATTTAGATGTATTAATGCTCATAAAGAATCCTTAGTTTATAGTGTTACACAAAGGACAGATATTGGCAACAGTTCCTTGTGAGAAAACCAAGAAGAAGCACATATATCTCTTTTTTGTCCAATATATATTTATATCCAATTATGATGACATTCAAATTTTGACAGATTTTTTTTTAAGAATCAGGGAATATTTTCCCATGAAACTCTCTTTAGAAAAATGATAAAATGTATTAATCTAAATGATAATTTAGTAAATCATCTCAAAAATCTGATTAAGAACATCAACACAACTAAATGTAGACTTCCCAGGTGGCTCAGTGGAAAAGAAATCACCTGTCATGCATGGGACACAGGAGAGGAAGTTTCAATCCCTGAGCTGGGAAGATGCCCTGGAGAAGAGAATGCAACCCACTCCAGTATTCTTGCCTGGAGAATCCCATTGACAGAGGAATCTGGTGCACTACAAGATCATGGGGTCACAAAGAGTCAGACAGAACTGAGGTGACTAAGCATGCACAAATAGATGTACAAATAAAATGGAATCAAACAATGGAATTGGGTGATTAATCAGAATGTAAGTATTGTATACCTTATCCATGTAAAATGTATATAAATAACAAGAAATGCAGAAAAAAAAAGACAATAAATCAGATAAGTTCTTTGCCATCTGTTCCAAGTTGTCACTGATTATATATAAAGAAATTTTGAGGTAAGTGTATTTTTAGTACAAAGTAATAACTAATAGGTTTTTAAATTGATATATTCACAGATATGGGCTTCCCAGGTGGCACTAGTGGTAAAGAATGTACCTTCCAATGCAAGAGACATAAGAGACATGGGTTCAATCTCAGGGCTGGGAAGATCCCTTGGAGGAGGGCATGGCAGCTCACTCCAGTATTCTTTCCTGGAGAATCCCCATGGACAGAGGAGCCTGGTGGGCTAAAGTTTACAGGGTTGCAGAGAGTCAGACATGATTGAAGCACGTTAGCATGCACACACACACCAATATGGAGATAAGAGAACTGAGGAGGAAAGAACAGGATATCCACTAATTTAACCAGGCTCATAGCTTAATAATAGGAGGTATTATCAAAAATATCAGACAGAGAGTATTGCAGAAAGTTAAAATTAAAAAGGTGATCACGACAACAAAAATTCAAATATTTTTAATCAGAAAATGCACATTAACACAAATGGAAGAAAATGGATTCTACAGGAAAATATACATAAAAATCTCACTAACAAATAGAAAATAAAGTTAATTTTTGCTGAAAATAAAATATGTCACAGAAGAATCTTAAATTTATGCTATTTTTAGGAGACAGACCTAAAATAAGATGTGTACTAAGACTGACAATTAAAGGAACGGACAAGCATATGGCAAGTAAATGCTAATTAAAAGAAAGCATGTGTTGATAACAAGACTCAGCCATTTTTGAATTCATATCCACAGCATTAGATAAAACAGAGAATAACCTTTATAATGCTAAAAGTTTTATTTCATAATGAAGATGTAAATGTTGTGAATATGAATGCACACAAAGAAATACAAAAGCACATTTTTAAAAGAGATTATAAACTAGAAGAAAAAGACAACAAAAATTTACTGGTAAGATAAAATACAAAGTACAATAAAAAACTATTTGGCTATATCAAGTAAAATTTAAAAAATGAGAGTTAATTGTTAACTCTCCCACCACTGGACTCCTCTAAAGCTTTACATAAACCTAATATTTGCCATGCCTGTGCTTGGATATTTCATACTAATCATATAGTGGTATTTATGCCTCAAACCCTTGAAAGTACAAAGGGAAGGACGGGATTTTTCCACAAACATAAATATTGTCGTGGTTAGCTCTGCCACTAATTGTTGCTTTGTATAGCTGTAAGGAATAGTTTCCCAGATGATTTTGCCAGGAGTGAATATAATATCTCCACAACCTTGAAACTTGAGCTGGATATATAGGCCTCAGCAAAGCTTATTTTTATTGAATGATGATGTCTATTTAAATCAAGAATGAGTGTTGCATCTCAAGTGCCGAAGTGCAAATGCAAAACATCACAGTGAGGAGTCAGTTTCCCTTTCTTGAGTTTGAAATACTATATTCTTAGATCCTTGTATGATGCCTTATAGTGAATGGTGGATCTGCAAATTTGCTACTGATTCTCTACCAGTTTGCCTCTGTGAATACTATTTCAGTGTTTTGTGTATATGCTACTTGCATAATTTCTTTACAATGCAGAGTGAATGTTTGATAATGAAAAAAATATTGGTGAAAATAATCTGATACACAAAGGAAAGTTGAAACAAACTTTGATCAAGTCTATGCAAATTAATATTAGATATTGATTAAATTGATTGAATACCTTATAAACAGTAAAATTTTTGGAAATGATGACTAGAGAAAAAATTTAGAGTCATTTCTTTTGTTGGAATTAAGAAGTGTCAGAGTTTCTACGTCTCTCTGAAAGAAAGCAATAATATCAAATGTTGCAAGGTAATTCACCAAAGCCTTTTATTAAATTAATTTTTATGGGAGTGTAGTTGATTTACAATGCTGGGTAAGTTTCTGCTGTACAGCAGTGTATCAGTTACACAAATACATATACAATTCTTTTTTAATATATTAATTGGTTTTGCCATACATTGACATGAATCCGCCCCGGGTGTACATGTGTTCCCCTTCCTGAACCCGCCTCCCACCTCCCTCTTCCCCATATCCTCCACCATATAGGTAATTACAGAGTGTTGAGTAGATTTCCCTGCGTTACAGTAGGTTCTTGTTAGGTAACTAGTAGTGTGCATGTGTCAACCGTAATTTCCCAATTTATCCCTCCTCCTAGCTTTTACCTCTTGGTAACCATAAGTTTTCCACTATTTCTTTGCATTGATTCCTGAGGAAATCTTTCTTATCGCTCCTTGCTATTCTTTAGAACTCTGCATTCAAATGGGTATATCTTTCCTTTTCTTCTCTGCCTTTCACTTCTCTTCTATTCACAGCTATTTGTAAGGCCTCCTCAGACAACATTTTGCCTTTTTGCATTTCTTTGTCTTGGGGATGGTCTTGGTCCCTGCCTCTCATACAATGTCACAAAGCTCCATAGGTCTTCAGGCACTCTCTCAGATCCAACCCCTTGAATATTTTTGTGACTTCCACTATATAATTATAAGGGATTTGATTTAAGTCAAACCTGAATGGTCTAGTAGTTTTCCCTTCTTTCTTCAATTTAAGTCTGAATTTGGCAATAAGGAGTTCATGATCTTAGCCACAGTCAGCTCCTGGTCTTGTTTTTTGCTAACTCTATAGAGCTTCTCCATCTTTGGCTGCAAAAAATATAATCAATCTGATTTCAATATTGACCATCTGCTGATGTTGACGTGTAGAGTCTTCTCCTGTGTTATTGGAGGAGGGTGTTTGCTAGGACCAGTTTGTTCTCTTGGGAAAATTCTGCTAGCCTTTGCCCTGCTTCATTCTGTACTCCAAGGTCAAATTTGCCTGCTACTCCAGGTATTTATTGACTCCCTACTTTTGCATTCCAGTCTCATACAATGAAAAGGACATCTTTTTTTGGGTGTTATTTCTAGAAGGTCTTGTAGGTCCTCATAGAACTGTTCAACTTCAGCTTCTTTGGTGTTACTGGTCAGGGCATAGATTTGGATCACTGTGATATTGAATGGTTTGCTTGAAAACAAACAGAGATCATTCTGTCATTTTTGAGATTGCATCTAAGTACCGCATTTTGGACTCTTTTGTTGACCATGATGGCTACTCCATTTCTTCTAAGGAATTCTTGCCCACAGTAGTATATATTATGATCATCTGAGTTAAATTCACCCACTCAAGTCTATTTTAGTTCGCTGATTCCTAAGTGTCAATGTTCACTCTTGCCATCTTCTGTTTGACCACTTCCAGTTTGCCTTGATTCATGGACTTAATATTCCAGGTTCCTATGCAATATTGCTCTTTACAGCACAGGTCTTTACTTCCATCAATAGTCACATCCACAACTGGGTGTTGTTTTTGCTTTGGCTCCGTCTCTTCATTCTTTCTGGAATTATTTCTCTACTGATCTCCAGTAACATATTGGGCACCTACCGACCTGGGGAGTTCATCTTTCAGTGTCCTATCTTTTGCCTTTTCAAACTGTTCATGATGTTCTCAAGGCAAGAATACTGAAAAGCTTTGCAATTCCCTTCTCCAGTGCACCACATTTTGTCAGAACTCTACACCGTGACCTATCTGTCTTGGATGCCCCTACACGGAATGCCTCATAGTTTATTTGAGTTAAACAAAGCTCTGTTCCATGTAAAAAGATTGGAAAAGATTAGATTGGGAAAGACTACAGATCTCTTCAAGAAAATTAGAATGACCAAAGGAACATTTCATGTAAAGATGTTCACAATAAAGGACAGAAATGGTATGGACCTAACAGAACAAAGATATAAAGTAGAGGTGGCAAGAATACATAGAAGAACTGTACAAGAAAGATCTTCACAACCCAGAAAATCACGATGGTGTGATCACTCACCTAGAACAAGACATCCTGGAATGCAAAGTCAAGTGGGCCTTAGGAAACATCGCTGCAAACAAAGCTAGTGGAGGTGATGGAATTCCAGTGGAGCTATTTCAAATACTAAAAGGTGATGTTGTGAAAGTGCTGTACTCAATATGCCAGCAAATCTGGAAAACTCAGCAGTGGCCACAGGACTGGAAAAGATCAGTTTCCATTCCAATCCCAAAGAAAGGCAATGCCAAAGAATGCTCAAAGTATCACACAATTGTACTCATCTCACACATTAGTAAAGTCATGATCAAAATTCTCCAAGCCAGGCTTCAATAGTATGTGAACTGTGAAAGTCCAGATGTTCAAACTGGATTTAGAAAAGGCAGAGGAACCAGAGATCAAATTGCAACATCCATTGGATCATCGAAAAGGCAACAGTTCCAGAAAAAAACATCTATTTCTCCTTTATTGACTCTGCCAATACCTTTGACTGTGTGGATGATAACAAACTCTGGGAAATTCTGAAAGAGATTGGAATACCAGAGCACCTGACCTTCTTCCTGAGAAATCTGTACGCAGGTCAGGGGCAACAGTTAGAACTGGACATGAAACAACAGACTGGTTCCAAATATGAAAAGGAGTATGTCAAGGTTGTATATTGTCACCCTGCTTATTTAACTTATATGCAAAGTGCATCATGAGAAAGGCTGGACTGGGGTGAAACACAAACTGGAATCAAGATTGCTGGGAGAAATATCAATATCCTCAGATATGCAGATGACACCACCCTAATGGAAGAAAGCAAAGAAAACTAGAGAGTCTCTTGATGAAAGTGAAAGGGGAGAGTGAAAAATTTGGCTTAAACTCAACATTCAGAAAACGAAGATCATGGCATCTGGTCCCATCACTTCATGGCAAATAGATGGGGAAACAGTAAGAAAATTTATTTTTTTTGGGCTCCAAAATCGCTGCAGATGGTGACTGTGGCCATGAAATTAAATGATGCTTGTTCCTTGGAAAAAAAGTTATGATCAACCTAGACAGCATATTAGAACGTCCAGACATTACTTTGCCAACAAAGCTCTGCCTAGTCAAACCTATGGTTGTTCCAGTAGTCAAGCTGTGGATATGAGAGTTGGACTATAAAGAAAGCTGAGTGCTGAAGAATTGATGCTTTTTCAACTGTGGGGTTGAAGAAGACTCTTGAGATTCCCTTGGTCTTCAAGGAGATGCAACCATTCCATCCTAAAGGAAATCAGTCCTGAATGTTCATTGGAAGGACTGATGTTGAAGCTAAAACTCCAATACTTTGGCCACCTGATGAAAAAAACTGACTCATCTGACAGACCCTGATCCTGGAAAAGATTGAAGGCAGGAGGATAAGGGTATGACAGAGGATGAGATGGTTGGATGGCATCAATGACATGAGTTTGAGTATGCTCCGGGAGTTGGTGATGGACAAGGACGCCTGGCGTGCTGTAGTTCATGGGGTCGCAAAGAGTTGTACATGACTGATCAACTGAACTGAACTGAACTGAACCATAAGTTTGCTTTCTACATATGTGACTCTACTTCTCTTTTGCAGATATGTTTATCCGTAGCAGTTTTTTTAGATTTCACCTATAAATGGTATCATGTGATGTTTGTCTTTCTCTGTCTGACTTACTTCACTCATTATGACAGCTTCTATGTCCTTCCATGTCACTGCCATCAAAACATTCTCTAACACCACACACAAAAATGAATTCAAAATAGGTAAAAGGCCTAAATATAAGGTCAGATACTATCTAGCTCTTTGAGAAAAACATAGGAAAAACAGTCTCTGATATAAATCATAGGCAGATCTTTTTTGATCCACCCTCTAAAATAATGAAAATAAAAACAAAAATTAGCCAATGGGACTTAAATAAGCTGAAAATTTTTGCACAGTAAAGGATATTGTAAACAAAATAAAATCCACAGAATGGGAGAAAATATTTGCAAATGAAGCAACCAATAAGGGATTAATTGCCAAAATTTACAAAGAGTTCATACCGCTCAATATCAAAAGCAGACGAACAATCCAATAAAAAAGTGGTGGAAGACCTAAATAGACATTTCTCCAAAGAAGACATACAGATGGCCAAGAGGTACATAAAAGTTGCTCAACATCTCTAATTATTAGAGAAATGCAAATCAAAACTACAGTGAGGTTTCACCTCACACTGGTCAGAAAAATAGTCATCAACAGTTTACAAATAAAGTGTCCCTGTGTCTCTTCCTGCTTGATCCTCCCTCCGACCCCCAGTCCCACCCCTCTGGGTGGTCACAGAGCACTGAGTGTGGTTGATCCATCTTGTATGGCAGAAACCAATACAACATTGTAAATAAAATATTCTCCAATTAAAAATGAATTTTAAAACATTTTCAATTAAAGGAATCTACAAACAATAAATGCTGAAGAGAGTGTGGAGAAAAAGGAACCTTCCTACACTGTTGGTAAGATTGCAAATTTGTATAGCTATTATGGAAAACAATATGGAGATTCCATAAAAGACTGAAAACAGAGCTAGTATATGATCCAGTAATCCCACTCCTGGTTATATCCAGATAAAAGCATTCAAAAAGATACATGTACCCCAACATTCATTGCAACACCATTTACGATAGCCAGAACATGGAAGCAACTTAAATGTCCAACAAAGAAGGAATAGGTAAAGAAGTTGTGGTACATATATATAATGAAATTATGCCCCCTAGGACTGTGAAGAAAGCTGATTGTCAAAGAATTCGTGCTTTTGAAATGTGGTGTTGGAGAAGACTCTTGAGAGTCCCTTGGACTGCAAGGAGATCCAACCAGTGCATTCTAAAGGAGATCAGTCCTGGGTGTTCATTGGAAGGACTGATGCTGAAGCTGAAACTGCAATACTTTGGCCACCTCATGCGACGAGTTGACTCACTGGAAAAGATTCTGATGCTAGGAAAGGTTGGGGGCTGGAGGAGAAGGGGACGACAGAGAAAGAGATGGCTGGATGGCATCACCGACTCTGTGGACATGAGTTTGAGTGAACTTCGGGAGTTGGTGACTGACAGGGAGGCCTGGCGTGCTGTGATTCATGGGGTCGCGGAGAGTCGGACACAACTGGGAGACTGAACTGAATCTTTTAAAAAGATAAATGCTGTCAATTATATTTAAAAATTAAAAATAATACAAGAAATTGATAACATAGTAATTAAAATAATTCTACAATATAACTCTCTTTTGAGTACTGTAGCTAACATCTTAAATATTAACAAACATACAAAGTATATTGAGAGGATTAGACATCGTGATTGATTAGGTTTTATTTAAGGGATACAAGCATATTTCTGCATTAGGAAAGTTACTAATACAGGCTATCACTTTAAAATCATAATACAAAAATGATATGGTTATCCCTGAGTATACTAAACAGATTTTTTTTAATCTATAGATCTTCTTAATTTTTAAATTTCAACAATAAAAAAAATGATTATACTTTTAAAATGATCCGATCTATTTGTTACTGATGCTTTGGAGTGGGCCCCAAAAGGGTCCTCATGCCCAGTGTCACTTACACCAACAAAGTGACAAATTTTACTTCTGAGTTTGTTTCAGAAGCAAAGTAAATTTGTATTCTAAACCAAAGAATGAAGTGTGAACTCATGCTCTAAAATAGACAATCTCCCCAGCAAGCCATTGACTGTTGTGCTTTACAGGGTTCATGTTAGTAGGGAAGTGTAATGGTATCCTTGCCAGTTGGACACAGCTGTGTTATACTCAGCACATCAGATCAAGGTGCTGGGTGAAAGCATCTCTGCACATGGCCCACTGGCACTGTCCTGAATCAAGGTGTTGTAATTGGCACTTCATATTGTTTGCCAAGTTGAGGTGCTGGACAAGGTGGTTCTGGGCTGAGAATGTGTTAGTTGCAAGGCATCTGCACATAAGCCTGTAACGATTAGTGAAACTATTAATAGACTAAATACTAGAGAAGAGGTTAACCTTGTCTTATCATCTATATCACATCTTATCTTTTCCAGGGACACCAATGGTCTTTGCACGTGACATATTTATCTCAACAAAAGACAACATTATGCATAATATGAAGTTCTCTATATTATATGTAAAGAATTTCTAGAAAATTTTAAATTAAAAAGAGCAAAATACCTAAGAAAAGCAGCTAAAGAATAAATAATTCACAGAATGGAATCAGTAGATAGTGATAACCCATACTAGTTACAGATATAACTCCAACTCACAAATAGATGTGATTAGCCACAGTGAAATGAGATAGAATAATGAATATGTGGTATTTAAAATTATATGAATTTATCATCAGCCATTTCAACATTTCCTCGCACCAAAGTCTGATATAGTTTTCCCAAGACTATATTGCCTCCTAAAATATTATATAATGTAAGAGTTATAATATTTCCAGTCTACTTTCTCAGAATGTAAGGTCCATGATGACGAGGGTTTTTTTGCCTGCTTTGTTTTCTAATGTGGTACAATTGTTCAAAAAATATTTTCAAGTACAGCTGAATAATAATTAGTCTACAAACAAAAATCTCATGATGATAGGGAGGCTATTTTTATTAAGGTAAATTAACCTCAAGTTGGTCACATCTATGATAATTATTTTTTAAAGCCATTTCAAAAAATAATTGTGATCTATTCTGTAAGATGCAAATATACAACCTAAAAATAATAACTTTATCTTTAAATTTTCTTGCATGAGTCTCTGAAATGGCGTTTTGAAAAAAAAAGATATTTGCTGATTGGAAGGACTGATGCTAAAGCTGAAACTGCAATACTGTGGCCACCTCATGCGACGAGTTGACTCACTGGAAAAGACTCTGATGCTGGGAAATGTTGGGGGCGAGGAGAAGGGGACGACCGAGAATGAGATGGCTGGATGGCATCACCGACTTGATGGACATGAGTTTGAGTGGACTCCGGAAGTTGATGATGGACAGGGAGGCCTGGCGTTCTTTGATTCATGGGGTCGCAAAGAGTCGGACACGACTGAGTGACTGAACTGAACTGAAGGAGGCAAATACTAGTCATAAGTTCTCTCTTGTGCAAGTTGAATTACCTCAGATCTAGAGAAAATTAAGGCATCATTCTTGCTGGTTAGATATCTTCATGTTATATATATTTCATATTTCTATATTCCTGTACCTCTAATTAGTTAAAAAAAAACTGCAGTATTTATCTTCAAACATAACTTTTGTTTCTCTTTAGTATTTCTATTATTTGAATAATTGTTTTATTATTTCACACTATGACATAATAATTTTATATCCACTCTTTTATTTCCATTTTCTTTTTGTGGAGTATCAAATGCTTATGGGCTAACAACAGCAACAAAAAAAATAGCACTTTGTCTCCATACTGTTCAGTCACTCAGTCACTTATTTCAATGTCCGACTCTGCCACCCCATGGACTGCAGCATGCCAGGCCTCTCTGCCCATCACCAACTCCTGGAAATTACTCAAACTTAGGTCCGTCGAGTTGGTGATGCCATCCAACCATCTCATCCTCTGTCGTCCCATTCTCCTCCCACATTCAATCTTTCCCAGCATCAGGGTCATTTCTAGTGAGTCAGTTCTTCACATCAAGTGGCCAAAGTGTTGGAGTTTCAGCTTCAGCATCAGTCCTTCCAATGAATATTCAGAGCTTATTTTCTTTAGGATAGACTGCTTGGGTCTTGTAGTCCAAGGGACTCTGAAGAGTCTTCTCCAACACCACAGTTCAAAAGCATCCAAAACGATGATGCTGTGAAAGTGCTGCACTCACCATATCAGCAAATTTGGAAAACTCATCAGTGGCCACAGGACTGGAAAAGGTCAGTTTGCATTCCAATCCCCAAAAAAGGCAACCCCAAAGAATGCTCAAACTACCACGCAATTGCACTCATCTCACATGACGGTAATATAATGCTCAAAATTCTCCAAGCAAGGGTTCAAACAGCATGTGAATGATGAACTTCCAGATGTTCAAACTGGATTTAGGAAAGGCAGAGGAACCAGAGAATACATTGCCAATATTTGCTGGATCATTGAAAAAGCAAGAGAGTTCCAGAAAAACATCTACTTATGCTTTATTGACTACACCAAAGCCTTTGACTGTGTGGATTGCAACTGTGGAAAATTTTTCCAAAGATGGCAATACCAGACCACCTGACCTGAGAAATCTCTATGCAGGTCAAGAAGCATTTGTTAGAAATGGACATGGAACAACAGACTGGTTCCAAGTTGGGAAAGGAGTACATCAAGTTTGGGTATTGTCATCCTGCTTATTTAACTTATATGCAGAGTACATCACGTGAAATGCCGGGCTGGATGAAGCATAAGATGGAATCAAGGTTGCCAGGAGAAATATCAATAATCTCAGACATTTAGATGACACCATCCTTATGGCAGAAAGTGAAGAGGAACTAAAGAGCCTCTTGATGAAAATGAAAGAGGAGAGTGAAAAAGTTTGCTTAAAACTCAACATTCAGAAAACTAAGATCATGGCATTCAGTCCCATCACTTCATGGCAAATAGATGGAGAAACAATGGAAACAGTGAGAACTTTATTTTTTGGTTCTCCCAAATCTCTGCAGATGGGAACTGCAGTCATAAAATTAAAAGATGCTTGCTCCTTGGAAGGAAAGCTGTGATCATTCTAGACAGTGTATTAAAACACAGAGAAATTACTTTGTCAAGAAAAGTCTGTCTAGTCAAAGCTATAATTTTTCTAATATTCATGTATGTATGTTAGTTTGGACTATAAAGAAAGCTGAGCACTTAAAAATTGATGCTTCATACTGTGGGATCTGGGTATTAAAAAAAAAAAACTTTTTTCTAAATGAGATTCACAGAGAAATAGGCATATTTTATTTTCTACCTTAATGCCTACAGAGAATATGTGCTTTATTCAGATGCAATTGTGCATTCAACTTTAGACAATTTTATTCAAAAGGAAGTCCTGGTAGTTTTATTTTTCTGCCATCCTAAAAATGTTGCATTAAAAAGATTTCTCTTTATGATATTTTTCTATGAACTTTTACTTTAAAAACACTGCATACCACCACTTGTTCTTATTTCACATAGTAACTCATAGTGTCTTTTAATTTTAAAATGACAATCTAAGTATATTTCAAATTAAGAAATGTAATAAAAAGTAATATTTTAAGATAAAAGGTAAAATTGAATTTGTAGAAATAAAAACAAGACACTTATGTATTAGATATTACTTTAAGTTTATTTTGCTAAATAAAAAGTAGTAAAAGCCATTAAAATTAAATTTTATTTTAATTCTATATAGAGAAAATCAGGAAATGAAGATGATAAGGTTAATTTTTAAATTACTATTTTAAGTAAATTAAAAGTGTCATAGCAAAAATAGCTTTCAAAAAGCAGATAGCAGAAATACAATTATGATTGTAGAGAATGATGAGTATAGGTTAATTAATCCACTTATGCTTTTTATTTTACTTCTGTGTAAATCTCAACTGAGGACCAGAAGAACATTTGAAAAAATGTTAGAGAAAATGCAAACGGCAAATAACAGATGAAATCATTAATATTTTAAATTTAGAACATAGAACAATCACTCTTAAACCAGAAGCCCTTCTACAACTGAGAGGAAACTTAGGAAATATCATTTATGCATTTTAAAGGCAAATGTGAATAAAATCCTGACTTGCCGACGTCGTATGCTGCTCAAACGTGATTTTATCTAAAAGTCAAATGTTTTAGGGGTATTTCTTAAATTAATATTATCGACTCATCCTCAGTATAGTTAAAATTTGCATTTAAAATGTTATTTGAATATATATATTACCCAATTATTTGGTTCAGGAACAATCAAAATTTGATATTATCTATTATTTTTTAACCCACTTCCATCAAATACTTTATTACATATAATTATTTGGACTTCCCAGATGGCTCAGTGGTAAAAATAATCCATCCAGCAATCACTAGACATGGGTTTGATCCCTGGACCAGGAAGATCCCCTGGGGAATGAAATGGTATTCCACTCTTTTATTCTTGCCTGGATAATCCATGGACAGAGTAGCCTGTTGGGGTGTGTCCATGGGGTCACAAACAGTTGCAGGAGACAGAGATTAAGCAAAAACAAAAACATCATGAGCATACTGGGGAGATCTCGAACAAGTATGAAGACAAAATTAATAACGACCCAGGATTACTTTAGTACCATAGAAATTCAAACTGGAGATCACCTCCATCCGGACAAGGAACCAGTTCAGAGATGGTCTCTGAATGGCTGATTCATAAAACTCTCAAGTATGGCATTTTGCATTGATTCATCAGCACATAAATAATGCAAGTTTTGCAAACTATATCATCATCATCATCATTAATATCATCTAGATATGTTAGCATTAGAAGTTTGGAAATTAAAATGAAACATGAATGGGAGATTGCTTTTATAACAAAGGATTGCATATATCTCTGTCTCAAATGCTGCAATTTTAAAGTAACAGAAAACTTCTACTTAGCAATTAGATCTAAATTAAAATATACAAAAAATAACACAAGTCTACTGCATGCCCTAAAGCTGATGCATTAAATAGAATTCAGGATAAAAGATTCCAAGATATATTAGCATAAATATGATAGAAATATTTTTTTCTCTTTTTAAATTATGCAAATGAGTTGATGATTCAGATTGGTGGTATAATTTTTTATTTATCTATTTATATATTTTTTAAAATTAATTTTATTGGAGGCAAATTACCTTACATTAATATATTGGTTGGTTTTGCCATACCAATATATTTGACATGAATCCGCCCTGGGTGTACATGTGTTCCCTTTTTTGAACCCCCCTCCCACCTCCCTCTTCCCCATATCCTCCCTCCAGGTCATCCTCCTGAACCAGCCCCAAGCATCCTATATCATGCTTCAAACCTGGACTGGTGATTCATTTCACATATGATAATATACATGCTACAATGCCATTCTCCCCAATCATCCCACCTTCACCCTCTTCCACAGAGTCCCAAAGACTGTTCTGTATACCTTTGTCTCTTTTGAAGTCTCGTATACAGGGTTAAGGCAACCATTTTTCTAAATTCCATATATATGCTTTAGTATACTGTATTGATGTTTTTCTTTCTGGCTTACTTCACTCTGTATAATAGGCTCCAATTTTATCCACCTCATTAGAACTGATTCAGATTCATTTTTTTAATGGCTGAAAAATACTCTATTGTGTATATGTACCAAAATTTTCTTATCCATTCATCTGCAAATGGACATCTAGGTTGCTTCCATGTCCTGGCTATTATAAAGAGTGCTGCGATGAACATTGGAGTACATGAGTCTCTTTCAATTCTGGTTGCCTCTGTGTGTATGCCCAGGAGTGTGATTGCTGGATCATATGGCAGTTCTATTTCCAGTTTTTTGAGGAATCTCCACAATGTTCTCCATAGTGGCTGTACTAGTTTGCATTCCCACCAACAGTGTAAGAGGGTTCCCTTTTCTTCACACTCTCTCCAGCATTTATTGCATGTAGACTTTTGGATAGCAGCCATTCTGACTGGTGTGAAATGGTATCTCATTGTGGTTTTGATTTACATTTCTCTAATTATGAGGGATGTTGAGCATTTTTTCATGTGTTTGTTAGCCATCTTTATGTCTTCTTTGGAGAAATGTCTGTTTAGTTCTTTGGCCCATTTTTTGATTGGGTCACTTATTTTTTTAGAATTGAACTGCAGGAGCTGCTTGTATATTTTGGAGATTAATCCTTTATCAGTTGCTTCATTTGCTATTATTTTTTCCCATTCTGAAGGCTGTCTTTTCACCTTGCTTATAGTTTCCTTTGCTGTGCAGAAGCTTTTGATTTTAATTAGGTCCCATTTGTTTATTTTTGCTTTTATTTCCAATATTATGAGGGGTGTGTCTTGGAGGATCCTGCTGTGATTTATATCGGAGAGTGTTTTGCCTACGTTCTCCTCTAGGAATTTTATAGAATCTGGTCTTACATTTAGATCTTTAATCCATTTTGAGTTAATTTTTGTGTATGGTGTTAGGGAGTGTGCTAGTTCCATTCTTTTACAAGTGGTTGACCAGTTTTCCCAGCACCATTTGTTGAAGAGATTGTCTTTTCTCCATTTCACATTCTTGCCTCCTTTGTCAAAGATAAGGAGTCCATAGGTGCGTGGATTTATCTCTGGGCTTTCTATTTTGTTCCACTGATCTATATTTCTGTCTTTATGCCAGTACCATACTGTCTTGATGACTGTGGCTTTGTAGTAGAGCCTGAAGTCTGGCAGGTTAATTCCTCCAGTTCCATTCTTCTTTCTCAAGATTGCTTTGGCTATTCTAGGTTTTTTGTATTTCCATACAAATTGTGAGATTATTTGTTCTAGTTCTGTGAAAAATATCGTTGGTAGTTTGATAGGGATTGCATTGAATGTATAAATTACTTTGGGTAGTAAAATCATTTTCACAATATTTATTCTTCCAATCCACGAACACCGTATATTTCTCCATCTATTAGTGTCCTCTTTGATTACTTTCATTAGTGTTTTATAATTTTCTATGACCTGCCTCTTGAGAAAACTGTATGCAGGTCAGGAAGCAACAGTCAGAACTGTACATGGAACAACAGACTGGTTCCAAATAGGAAAAGGAGTACCTCAAGGCTGTATATTGTCACCTTGCTTATTTAATTTATGTGTAGAGTACATCATGAGGAACGCTGGGCTGGAAGAAGCACAAGCTGGAATCAAGATTGCTGGGAGAAATATCAATAAACTCAGATATGCAGATGACACTACCCTTATGGCAGAAAGTGAAGAGGAACTCAAAAGCCTTTTGATGAAAGTGAAAGAGGAGAGTGAAAAGGTTGGCTTGAAGCTCAACATTCAGAAAACAAAGATCATGGCATCTGATCCCATCACTTCATGGGAAATAGATGGAAAACCAGTGGAAACAGTGTCAGACTTTATATTTTTGGGCTCCAAAATCACTGCAGATGCTGATGGCAGCCATGAAATAAAAAAATGCTTACTCCTTGGAAGGAAAGTTATGACCAACCTTGATAGTATATTAAAAAGCAGAGACATTACTTTGTCAACAAAGGTCCATCTAGTCAAGGTTATGGTTTTTCCCGTGGTCATGTATGGATGTGAGAGTTGGACTGTGAAGAAGGCTGATCACCGGAAGAATTGATGCTTTTGAACTGTGGTGTTGGAGAAGACTCTTGAGAGTCCCTTGGACTGCAAGGAGATCCAACCAGTCCATTCTAAAGGAGATCAATCCTGGGTGTTCATTGGAAGGACTGATGCTAAAGTTGAAACTGCAATACTTTGGCCACCTCATGTGATGAGTTGACTCACTGGAAAAGAGTCTGATGCTGGGAAAGGTTGGGGGCAGGAGGAGAAGGGTACGACAGAGAATGAGATGGCTGGATGGCATCACCGACTCTGTGGACATGAGTTTGAGTGAACTCTGGGAGTTGCTGATGGACAGGGAGGCCTGGTGTGCTGTGATTCATGGGTTCCCGGAGAGTCGGACACGACTGAGTGACTGAAGTGAACTGAATTGAACTGTTGTACAAGTCTTTTGTTTCCTTAGGTAGATATATTCCTTAGTATTTAATTATTTTCATTGCAACAGTGAATGGAATAGTTTCCTTAATTTCTTTATTTTCTCATTATTAGTGTATGAGAATGCAAGGGATTTCTGTGTTGATTTTATATCCTGCAACTTTACTGTATTCATTGATTAGCTCTAATTGTTTTCTGGTAGAGTCTTTAGGGTTTTCTGTGTAGAGGATCATGTCATCAGCGAATAGTGAAAGTTTTTCTTTTCCAATTTGGATTCCTTTTATGTCTTTTTCTGCTCTGATTGCTGTAGCCAAAACTTACAGAACTATGTTGAATAGTAGTGGTGAGAGTGGGCACCCTTGTCTTGTTCCTGATTTTAGGGGAAATGCTTTCAGTTTTTCACCATTGAGGATAATGTTTGCTGTGTGTTTGTCATATATAGCTCTTATTATGTTGAGATATGTCCCTTCATTCCCACTTTCTGGAGGTTTTTTTTATCATAAATGGATGTTGTGTTTTGTCAAAGGCTTTCTCTGCATCTATTGAGATAATCATATAATTTTTATTTTTCTGTTTTTTAATGTGGTGTATTATGTTGATTGATTTGCGGATATTGAAGAATCCTTGCATTCCTGGGATAAAGCCCACTTGGTCATGATGTATGATCTTCTTAATGTGTTGTTGGATTCTGATTGCTAGGATTTTGTTAAGGATTTTTACATCTATGTTCATCAGTGATATTGGCCTGTAGTTTTCTTTTTTTGTGGGATTTTTACCAGGTTTTCGGATTAGGGTGATGGTGGCCTCATAGAATGAGTTTGGAAGTTTCCCTTCCTCATCAATTTTATGGAAGAGTGTGAGTAGAATAGGTGTTAGCTCTTCTCTCAATTTTTGGTAGAATTCAGCTGTGAAGCTGTCTGGACTTGGGCTTTTGTTTGCTGGAAGATTTCTGATTACTTCCTATAGTTCCCTGCTTGTGATGCATCTGTTCAGATTTTCTTTTTCCTGGTTCAGTTTTGGCAAGGTTTACTTTTCTAGGAATTTGTCCATTTCTTCCAAGTTGTCCATTTTATTGCCATATAATTCCTGATAGTATTCTCTAATAATCCTTTGTATTTCTGTGTTGTTGGTTGTGATCTCTCCATTTTCATTTCTAATTTTATTGATTTGGTTCTTCTCCCTTTGTTTCTTGATGAGTCTGGCTAGTGGTTTGTCATTTTTATTTATCTTCTCAGAGAACCAGCTTTTGGCTTTGTTGATTTTTGCTATGATCTCTTCTGTTTCTTTTGCCTTTATTTCTGCCCTAATTTTTACGATTTCTTTCCTTCTACTAACCCTGGGGGTCTTAATTTCTTCCTTTTTTAGTTTCTTTAGATGTAGAGTTAGGTTATTTACTTGACTTTTTTCTTGTTTCTTGAGGTGTGCCTGTATTGCTATGAACTTTCCCCTTAGCAATGCTTTTACAGCGTCCCAGAGATTTTTGGTTGTTGTGTTTTCATTTTCATTCATTTCTATGCATATTTTGATTTCTCTTTTGATTTCTACTGTGCTTTGTTCATTATACAGCAGCATGTTGTTCAGCCTCCATATGCTGGAATTTTTAATAGTTTTTCTCCTGTAATTGAGATCTAATCTTACTGCATTGTGGTCAGTAAAGATGCTTGGTATGATTTCATTTTTTTTGAATTTACCAAGGCTAGATTTATGGCCCAGGATGTGATCTATCCTGGAAAATGTTCAGTGTGCACTTGAGAAAAAGGTGAAATTCATTGTTTTGGGATGAAATATCCTATAGATATCTATTAAGTCTAACTGGTCTATTGTATCATTTGAAGTTTTTGTTTCCTTGTTAATTTTCTGTTTAGTTGATCTATCCATAGGTGTGAGTGGGGTATTAAAATCTCCCACTATTATTGTGTTGTTGTTAATTTGCCCTTTCATACTTGTTAGTAATTGTCTTACATATTGTGGAGCTCCTATGTTGGGTGCATAAATATTTATAATTGTTATATCTTCTTCTTGGATTGATCCTTTGATCATTATGTAGTTTCCTTCTTTGTCTCTTTTCACAGCCTTTGTTTTAAAATCTATTTTATCTGATATAGGTATTGCTACTCCTGCTTTCTTTTGGTCTCTATTTGCGTGGAATATCTTTTCCAGCCCTTCACTTTTAGTCTGTATGTGTCCCTCGTTTTGAGGTGGGTCTCTTGTAGACAATATATATGGGGGTCTTGTTTTTGTATCCATTCATCCAGCCTTTGTATTTTGGTTGGGGCATTCAACACATTTACATTTAAGGTGATTATTGATAAGTATGATCCTGTTGCCATTTTCTTTATTGTTTTGGGTTCGAGTTTATATACCCTTTCTGTGTTTCCTGTCTAGAGAAGATCCTTTAGTGTTTGTTGGAGAGCTGGTTTGGTGATGCTGAATTCTCTCAGCTTTTGCTTGTCTGTAAAGCTTTTGATTTCTCCTTCATATTTGAATGAGGTCCTTGATGGGTATAGTAATCTGGGCTGTAGGTTACTTTCTTTCATCACTTTAAGTATGTCTTGCCATTCCCTCCTGGCCTGAAGAGTTTCTGTTGAAAGATCAGCTGTTATCCTTATGGGAATCCCCTTGTGTGTTATTTGTTTGTTTGTTTTTTTCCCTTGCTGCTTTTAATATTTGTTCTTTGTGTTTGATCTTTATTAATTTGATTAACATGTGCCTTGGAGTATTTTGCCTTGGGTTTATCCTGTTAGGGACTCTCTGTGTTTCTTGGACTTGGGTGATTATTTCCTTCCCCATTTTATGGAAATTTTCAACTATTATCTCCTCAAGTATTCTCTCATGGTCTTTCTTTTTGTCTTCTTCTTCTAGGACTCCTATGATTCGAATGTTGGGGCGTTTAATATTGTCCCATAGGTCTCTAATATTGTCCTCATTTTTTAAAATTCTTTTTTCTTTTTCTGTCTCTGTTTCATTTATTTCTTCAATTCTATCTTCTAGCTCGCTTATCCTGTCTTCTGCCTCTGTTATTCTACTGTTTGTTCCCTTGAGAGTGTTTCTGATCTCATCTATTGCATTTTTCATTGTATATTGACTCTTTTTTATTTCTTCCAATTCCTTATTAAACATTTCTTGCATCCTCTCAATCCTTTTCTCCAGGTTATTTATCTGTAACTCCATTTTGCTTTCCAGATTTTGAATCATTTTCACAATTAAAATTCGAAATTCTTTGTCAGGTAGGTTCCCAATATCTTTTTCTTTTGTTTGTGTTGGTGGGCATTTATCCTATTCCTTTTATTGCTGGGTATTTCTCTTCCTCTTCATCTTGCTTATATTGCTGTGTTCGGGGTGGTCTTTCCATCTTCTGGCAGTTTGTGGAGTTCTCTTTATTATGTAGTTACCTCGTTGTGTGTGGGGTTGGATGGGTAACTTGTCAAGGTTCCCTGGTTAGGGAAGCTTGTGTCGATGTTCTGGTGGGTGGAGCTGGATTTCTTCTCTTTGGAGTGCAATGAAGTGTCCAGTAATGTGTTTGAGATGTCAATGGGTTTGGAGTGGCTTTGGGCAGCCTGTATATTGAAGCTCAGTGCTATTCTCCTGTGTTGCTGGATAGTTTGTGTAGTATGTCTTTCACTGAAACTTGTTGACCCCTGGGTGGTGCCTGGTTTCAGTGTATGTATGGAGACATTTGATGAGTACCTATCAATTAATGTTCTCTGGAACAGGAGATCTCTGGTGTTCCCAGGATTTGGACTTAAGCCTCTGCCTCTGGTTTTCAGTCTTATTCTTGCAGTAGGCTCAAGGCTTCTCCCTCTGTTACTTCCAAGGCAGTTCCTTTTGTTGAAAAAGCTCTTCTGTTTTCTGGTCTCCTCAGTGTGTAATTTCCGTCCTGACAGGATGCGGTGGTGGACACTTTTTTTTTTTTTTCCCCAGCTCACCTGTTCAGTCCTGCTGTGGGGAGGGAGGAACGGTAGCTAACAAATATCCCTGGCATCTGTGGGGAGTGCTTTCAGTGTCTCAGCTACACTTTGAATGATCCCACTCGAGTCATGTGTGCTTTCCCTGTTTATGCTGCTTAGGCTCTAGGTTTCTCTGCTTGGAGCTGTCCGCGGCTGGTGCTGGGTTGCATGCACTTCCCAGGTCTGAGCGGCTCAGGTTCATGTCCTCGGGTACTCCACAAAGGCACAGACTTGGCTGAGCCTGCGTTTTGTGTCTTCCCCGGTCCAAGCAGCTCAGGTGACCAGGCGTTTGGCGAGCACGGTCACTGCGATTTATCGCCTTCCCAGTCCCTGTCGCTCGGTTTTCTGGGAGTACAACTGGCGCACTTTCTCAAGCAGATATCGACTGGCCCGAACCCAAGAAGTCCTGGCCAGCAAGGGAGCCTGCCTGCAGCTTGGAACGGGAAGCCTCTCTGGGGCCGCGGCTGTCCCCGCCCCGGTGCTGGCTGCCCTCCCCACCTGCGTCGGCGGGAGCTGGGGGATGGGCTGCCTGCTGATGGCTTGCTCTGCTCAGCGCCCTGTTCTGCGGGTGGGGCTGGTGGAGTCCTGGGTTGGGGCTTTTCGCAGGCTTTTCTTAGCCTTTTTGCCTTTTAGCTGCAGCATCTGCTTTGGTATTTTAGTTCGCGCCCTCAGTTTGCCCTGGGGCATTCAAGCCCGGTTCTTCCTCTAAACTCCGCAGCCCATTCTCCCTCTAAGCGTCTCTGCCTGCACCTCCCTGTCCAGCCCCCGCCTGCTAGTGGGGGGCGCGGGCGTCTGAGCTGCTTCTCTGCTGAGAGTTTCCTCTGGGCACTTAGTCTGTGAGTTTTAATTATTTATGTCTTTTGTCTCCCAGTTATGCGGCCCTCTGAGATTCCACTAACCAGTGTTTCTGGGTGTTTGGAAACTTCTCTCTCTTTTTTTTTTTTTAAAGCCTCCCTTCCCGGGATGGAGCTCCGTCCCTCCCTCTTTTGTCTCTCTTTTTATCTTTTATACTATTTCCTACCTTCTTTCAACGACTATGGGCTGCTTTTCTGAGTGCCTGTTGTCCTCTGCTGGTATTCAGAAGTTGTTTTGTGGGATTTACTCAGAGTTCAAATGTTCTTTTGCTGATTTTGTGGGGGAGAAAGTGGTCGCCCCGTCCTACTCCTCCACCATCTTCCCGTGCTCCCCCTGATTTTTTAATTAATTTATTTTAATTGGAGGCTAATTACTTTACATTATTGTATTGGTTTTGCCATACGTTGACATGAATCTGCCCCAGGTGTACATGTGTTCCCCATCCTGAAACCCCTTCCCAACTCCTTCCCCATCCCATCCCTCAGGGTCATCCCAGTGCACCAGCCCCGAGCATCCTGTCTCATGCATTGAACCTGGACTGGAAATTCGTTTCACATATGATAATATACATGTTTCAGTGCTATTCTCTCAAAGCATCCCACCCTTGCCTTCTCCCAAAGAGTCCAAGAGTCTGTTTTTATCTCTGTGTCTCTTTTGCTGTCTCACATATACAGTCATCATTACCATCTTTCTAAATTCCATATATATGCATTAGTATACTGTATTGGTATTTTTCTTTCTGGCTTACTTCACTCTGTATAATAGGCTGCAGTTTCATCCACTTTATTAGAACTGATTCAAATGCATTTTTTTTAATAACTGAGTAATATTCCATTGTATATATGTACCATAGCTTTCTTATCCATTCGTCTGCCGATGAGCAGCTAGGTTGCTTCCATGTCCTAGCTATTTTAAACAGTTCTGCAATGAACATTGGGGTACACGTGTCTCTTTCAGTTCTGGTTTCCTTGATATGTATGTCCTGCAATGGGGATTCTAGGTCTTATGGCAGTCCTATTTCCAGTTTTTTAAGGAATCTCCATACTGTTCTCCATAGTGGCTGTACTAGTTTGCACGTTAGATCCTTCAAAGGGCTTATAATTCTTTACCCTTACCCTCTTTCCTTTCTTCCTCATTTTTTCTTTCCCTCGCTACTTTTTTCCCACTTTCCTTCATTGCTTCCATTCTTTCCATTTTTCCTTCACCACTCCCTCTTTAAAAATCAGGGTATTTTTCTCATTTGAATGGCAAAGCAAGGTCAGCTACAAGATTGTGTTCCTTCCTAGAGCAAGAAGGATAGAATCATTTCTTCTTAGCTAATGATGCTTACATCATACACATCATTTTTGCTTATTTCTCATCAGTAATTATTTAGTCATATGATCATATTCAGAAATTAATAACTTTAAAATTTATTTTCCACCTATAAATCACATACCTAGTTAACAGCATACAACTGTGGATAAAAAGTTCACCACATTTAATTTAAAACAATATTTTTTTTCTTTTATTTTAAAACCATACTGTGATAACAGGTACAAAATTTATTTGATTCCAATTATTATCATAAGGTATAAATTCTGAAATTGCTCATCAATATGTTGCCTATAAAGCATAAATATATGAAATATATATTTATACTTATGGAAATATTGTGTATGTATTAGATTATACAGAAAACATCAAAGAGATTGCTGTTTAAATATTTAAATAAAAAACAATGGCTGCTTAACTGTTGGAAATTCACTTCTTCTCACAGGATGAGATTTTTCAGCTATGATCATTTATTATGTGTCAAATCATAAGGGCTTTCATGTTCACTCATTTTTCTACTTTTAGTGAAAAAAGTGATATTTTACATTGTATGTGTAATGTTGCCTTCATATGAATAAAATACTTCGTATTGTAATTCTGTTTTATTCACTCGATGTAATTAATATATTATACCACTATACCAGTGTAATATATACATGCATTATATATGAAATAAAATGATTAATAGGCCCATTAAAAAAATCATTTAATAAGAATTCTGCTCACAGAAATTTTGAACTAACTTGTTATGAAACAACTTGCCTGCTGGGATAATCTAACAAAATTGAATGATATTTAAGAACATCTATTTGAAACCATCAAATGCTATTAACTCAACAAGAATTGTAAAGCCAAAGTCTTGGGAAGAAAAAAACCCGTTCCAAATGTCAGCTTCATATTTGGCAACTTCTTTTCTCTTAACACATTTCAAAGCCTGTGGCTATGAGGATACACAAAGGAGGAAAAAGCAGTTACTGAAAAGATGGAAATATCAGCAGAATATCCAGCAGTATCATAATACTGGATGACAAAAACTGAATTTGAGGGCCCAGAAAGGGCAAAATATTAAGTAGACACCTCAGGATCTCAGTTTTGACTCCAACATAGCGGTAACAGTAAATGGCAAAAAACCCAGACCCCCCGCTGACTGAAGTGTTTTAAAATATGCTCAAAAAATGTCAATTTAATTGGAGTAAACAATTCTATTTATTTTCTAACTTTTGTTTAGAAAACTTTCTTGAGGAATATAGCATCACAGTTCAGTTCAGTTCAGTCGCTCAGTCGTGACCGATTCTTTGCAACCCCATGAATCTCAGCACACCAGGCCTCCCTGTCCACCATCAACTCTCGGGATTTACCAAAACGCAAGTCCATTGAGTCGGTGATGCCATCTAGCCATCTCATCCTCTATCGTACCATGCACCTCCTGCCCCCAGTCCCTCCAAGCATCAGTCTTTACCAATCAGTCAACTCTTTGCATGCGGTGCCCAAAGTATTGGAGCTTCAGCTTCAACATCAGTCCTTCCAAAGAACACCCAGGACTGATCTCCTTTAGGATGGACTGGTTGGATCTCTTGTAGTCCAAGGGACTCTCAAGAGTCTTCTCCAATACCACAGTTCAAAAGCAATAATTCTTCGGCAATCAGCTTTCTTCACAGTCCAACTCTCACATCCATACATGACCATTGGCAAAACCATAGCCTTGACTAGACGGACGTTTGTTGGCAAAGTAACGTGTCTGATTTTAAATATGATTTCTAGGTTGGTCATAACTTTCCTTCCAAGGAGTAAGAGTCTTTTAATTTCATGGCTGCAATCTCCATCTGCAGTGAATTTGGAGCCCAAAAAAGTGAAGTCTGACACTGTTTCCACTGTTTCCCCATCTATTTCCCATGAAGGGATGGGGCCAGATGCCATAATGTTAGTTTTCTGAATGTTGAGCTTTAAGCCAACTTTTTCACTCTCCTCTTTCACTTTCATCAAGAGTCTTTTTAGTTCCTCTTCACTTTCTGCCATAAGGGTGGTGTCATCTGCATATCTGAGGCTATTGATATTTCTCCCAGCAATCTTGATTCCAGCTTGTGCTTCTTCCAGCCCAACGTTTCTGTTCGATGTTCAGTTCCTAAGTGTTGCTTCCTGACCTGCATACAGGTTTCTCAAGAGGCAGGTCAGGTGGTCTCGTATTCCTATCTCTTTCAGAATGTCTACAGTTTATTGTGATCCACACAGTCAAAGGCTTTGGCATAGTCAATGAAGCAGAAACAGATGTTTTTCTGGAACTCTCTTGCTTTCTCCATGATCCAGTGGATGCTGGCAATTTGATCTCTGGTTCCTCTGGCTTTTCCAAAACCAGATTGAACATCTGGAAGTGCACAGTTCACGTATTGCTGAAGCCTGGCTCGGAGAATTTTGAGCATGAATTTACTAGCGTGTGAGATGAGTGCAATTGTGTGGTAGTTTGAGCATTCTTTGGCATTGCCTTTCTTTGGGATTGGAATGATAACTGACCTTTTCCAGTCCTGTGGCCACTGCTGAGTTTTCCAAATTCCCTGGCATATTGAATGCAGCACTTTCACAGCATCATCGTTCAGGATTTGAAATAGTTCAACTGGAATTCCATCACCTCCACTAGCTTTGTTTGTAGTGATGCTTTCTAAGGCCCACTTCACTTCACATTCCAGGATGTCTGGCTCTAGGTGAGTTATCACACCATCGTGGTTATCTGGGTCATGAAGAACTTTCTGTACAGTTCTGTGTATTCTTGCCACCTCTTCTTAATATCTTCTGCTTCTGTTAGGTCCATACCATTTCTGTCCTTTATCTAGCCCATCTTTGTATAAAATGTTCCCTTGGTATCTCTAATTTTCTTAAAGAGATTTTTAGTCTTTCTAGAGCATCACACATAGCTGCAAATTATTCTTTTATATTTTTTCATATTTAATATCTAACAATAAATGAGATAATAAGCATATTTTATAAAAATTACCTAAACTCAACATAAAAATACAGGATGCAAAAACAGACTCAGGAGATGCTATTGACATTATCAAATGTCAGTACATTATCAAACTTAATAATACTTTGCCTAGTATGTTTGAAAATGAAAAATATTTGGTAAGGAACAAGAATATAAAATTAAAATCTTAAGACAATTCTAGAAGTTAAATTTGAAAATTGAAATTAAGTACTTAGTCTTTAGTTTCAGCAGCAAATTTGAAAAAACTCAAAGAAAGTTTGTGAGCTGGAAAACAGTAAGTAAAAAATAGTCAGCTTAGTTATATAACAGTAAAAGGACAGAAAATATAGGAAATTACATGAGGTATTTTGTAAAAGTGAAAGATCTAACATACCTATATGTCCATTGTGAGAGAATAGAGATAATAAAACCATAATTTGAAAAGTTAATGGAAAATGTTTCCAAAATTGCTAAAATAATTTACAACAGAAATTCAGGATAATCTTAAAGACTATCCAAAAGAATTTCTTAATAAAGCTTAAAAATAAAGTTATAGAGAATATTTTAAAATTAGTCAGAGGAAGGAATTTTTCAGCTATGAAACGGAAATCACCAACAAAATTTATCATACTTAACATAATACCTTGAAAGACCTGAAAGATCATATTTAAACATATATATATATGTATACATATATCTCACATGACATACATATAATATAAATTTAGAATTATATATCCTATAGTAGTATGTTTAATGATGAGTGTGAGAAGTATCTTTCTTGGTAAATATAAGAGCTTGTGGTATGTCAGTGCTCCTGCTTCAACAATTAGAAAATAGGATTTATTTTTAAAGACGCTGAAAGAATGACAATGACTTAAAGTAAGGTTATGGAAAGGCTGTGTCGCTTCTGCACTAACCATATTTATTAGCCATTTCTTCCCTGGGAGAGCTTTCTGATTCTGAGCATAGAAAAGAATTTAGGATTGTTCTCGTCAGAGAGATTTACTTCCAGATGGAGAAACAAGTGGAGATTTTGTCAGACCACAAGTTTGATGATCACATGTTAGGGACTGTCATGATAGTTGAGAAACTAGGAATGCTAACGCACGTGGGTATTTTCCCCACAGGACGTATGTTGACATTCAAGGTTATGTACAAACCTGGGAAAACTGAGCTAGCAGGCTTGTAGATTTGTAGTAAATATTCTGCAGTCTCTTGGTATTTAAGAAAGTGAAAGTGTTAGACACTCAGTCATGTTCAAATCTTTACGAACCCATGTTCTGTAGCTCCCCAGTCCACTCTGTCCTTGGGATTCTCCAGGCAAGAATACTGCAGTGGGTTCCCATTTCCTCCTCCAGAAGATATTTCCAACCCAAGGATTGAACCTTTGTCTCCTGCATTACAGGAAGATTCTTTACCATCTGAGCCACCAGGGACCCCCTACATAAGAAAGTAACAGAGAAGAATAAACCTGACTCATATTGGAACTATTCCTTTTGCTCTAAAATTTGTGCTCTATTTTCTGTCCTTAGTCAGGCTTGCTCTGCAGTTTTGTCTCCTCAAATAATAAAGTAATTTTACCTAGAATCTTAAATATGGGCTTCCCAGATGATTCCGTGGTAAGGAATTTTCCTCCAATGCAGAAAATTCAGGCTTGATCCCTAGGTCAGGAAGATTCCATGGAGGAAGGAATGTTAACCCACTCCAGTATTCTTCCTGGGAAATCCCATGGACAGAAAAGCCTGGTGGGCTACACTCCATGGGGTCACAAAAGTCAGATGTGACTTAGTGACCAAACAAAAACATAGCCTGAAATGTACGTAGTAGCCCTTTCTCCAGGCTATACCTCCAAGGCTTTCCATTTAAGGGCATAACACTTTTCATCCATATAGAATTAAAAAGTTACAGAACAGAATTTAGCATTTGTCTTACAGAAGGTTTATAGGGAAATCATGGCCATACATGCACAGACTGCTTGTTTTAATATTGCCACCCTGCTTATTTAACTTCTATGCAGAGTACATCATGAGAAATGCTGGGCTGGATGAAGCACAAGCTGGAATCAAGATTGCCAGGAAGAATATTGATAACCTCAGATATGCAGATGAAATCACCCTCTGGCAGAAAGTGAAGAACTGAAGAGCCTATAGATGAAAGTGAAAGAGGTGAGTGACAAAGTTGGGTTAAAGCTCAACATTCAGAAAACTGAGATCATGGCATCTGGTCCCATCACATCATGGCAAACAGCTGGGGAAACAGTGGAAACAGTGGCTGACTTTATTTTGTGGGGCTCCAAAATCACTGAAGGTGGTGATTGTAGCCATAAAATTAAAAGATGCTTACTCCTTGGAAGGAAAGCTATGACTAATCTAGACAGCATATTACAAAGTAGAGACATTACTTTGTCAACAAAGGCCGCTCTATTCAAGGCTATGGTTTTTCCAGTAGTCATGTATGGATGTGAGAGTTGGACTATGAACAAAGCTAAATGCTGAATAATTGATGCTTTTGAACTGTGGTGTTGGAGAAGACTCTTGAGAATCCCTTGGACTGCAAGGAGATCCACCTAGTTCATCCTAAAGGAGATCAGTCCTGGTGTTCATTGGAAGGACTGATGTTGAAGCTGAAACTCTAATACTTTGGCCACCTGATGCGAAGAGCTGACTCATTGGAAAAGACCCTGATGATGGAAAAGACTGAAGACAGGAGGAGAAGGGGACGGCAGAGGATGAGATGGTTGGATGGCATCACCGGCTCAATGTACATGAGTAAACTCCGGGAGTTGGTGATGGACAGGGAGGCCTGGGGTGCTGCAAATAGTCAGACACGACTGAACAACTAAACTGATCATGGACTGCTGCAAAAACAAAAGATTATCAAATTCCTTCTGAATTGTCTGCAAAAACTAACCTCAACCTCTTCCCTTTCAGAATGAAAGAAGTCTGAAATTCACTTGGATAAAAGGGCTCTTTGGGACATGGGTTTGACATCTCCAGGTTGGCTTCATTTCAGAATAAAGTTGCAATTACTTTCCCCAAACCTTGTCCCACCCTCCCCCCATTTATTGGCCTGCTCTATGGCAAGCTAGAGAAGGCAATGGCAAGCCACTCCAGTACTATTGCCTAGAAAATCCCATGGATGGAGGAGCCTGGTTGGCTGTAGTCCGTGGGGTCGCTAAGGGTCAGACACGACTGAGCGACTTCACTTTCACTTTTCACTTTCACACATTGAAGAAGGAAATGGCAACCCACTCCAGTGTTCTTTCCTGGAGAATCCCAGGGACAGGGGAGCCTGGTGGGCTTCCGTCTAGGGGGTCGCACAGAGTCGGACACAACTGAAGTGACTAATTAGCAGTAGCATGGCAAGCTAACTCTACCAGTTCAGTTCAGTTTAACTGCTCAGTAGTATCCAACTCTTTGTGACCCCATGAATTGTAGCGTGCCTGGCCTCCCTGTCCATCAGCAATTCCTTGAGCTTGCTCAAACTCATGTCCGTTGAGTCAGTGATGCTATCCAGCCATCTCTCATCTCATCCTTTGTCATCCCCTTCTCCTAATGCCCTCAATCTTTCCCAGCATCAGGGTCTTTTCCAATGAGTCAGCTCTTTGCATCAGGTGGCCAAAGTATTGGAGTTTCAGCTTCAGCATCAGTCCTTCCAGGGAATATTCAATACTGATTTCCTTTAGGATGGACTGGTTGGATCTACTTGCAGTGCAAAGGACTCTCAATTCTTCACCAACACTACAGTTCAAAAGCATCAATTCTTCAGCACTCAGCTTTCTTTATAGTCCAACTCACACACCCAAACATGACTACTGGAAAAACCAGAACTTTGACTAGACAGACCTTTTTTGGCAAAATAATGTCTCTGCTTTTTAATATACTCTCTAGGTTAGTCCTAACTTTTCTACAAAAGGGCAAGTGTATTTTAATTTCATGACTGCAGTCACCATCTGCAGTGATTTTGGAGCCCCCAAAATAAAGTCTGTCACTCTTTCCCCAATCTATTTGCCATGAAGCAATAGGAACAGTGCCATGATCTTAGTTTTCTGAATGTTGAGTTTTAAGCCAACTTTTTCAGTCTCCTCTTTCACTTTCATCAAGAGGCTCTTTAGTTCTTCTTCACTTTTTGCTATAAGGGTTGTGTTGTCTGCATATCTGAGGTTATTGATATTCCCCCTGGCAATATTATTCCAGCTTGTATTACATCCAGCCATGAATTTTGCATGATGTATTCTGCATAGAAGTTAAATAAGCAGGGTGACAATATTCAGCCTTGACATACTCTTTTCCCAATTTGGGACCCGTCTGTTCTTCCATATCCATTTCTAACTGTTGCTTCTTGACTTTCATACAGATTTCTCAGGAGACAAGTCAAATGGTCTGGTATTCCCATCCCTTCAGGAATTTTCCAGTTTATTGTGATCCACACTGTCAAGACTTCGGTGTAATCAGTACTAAGAAGTAGATAATTTTCTGGAATTCTGTTGTTTTTTGGATGAACCAATGGGTTTTGGCAACTTGATCTCTGGTTCCTTTGCATTTTCTAAATCCAGCATGAACATCTGGAATTTCACAGTTCATGTACTGTTGAAGGCTGACTTGGAGAATTTTGAACATTTTTTTGATAGTGTGTGAGATGAGTTCAATTGTGTGGTACTTTGAACATTCTTTGGTATTGCCTTTCTTTGTTATTGGAGTGAAAACTGACCTTTTCCAGTCCTGTGGCCACTGCTGAGTTTTCCAAATTTGCTGGCATATTGAGTACAGCACTTTCACAGCATCATCTTTTAGGATTTGAAATAACTCAACTAGAATTCTATCACCTCCACTAGCTTTGTTCGTACTGATGCTTCCTAAGGCCCACTTGACTTCTCATTCCAGTATATCTGGCTCTAGGTGGGTGATAACACCATCATGATTATCTGTGTCATGATGAATAGCAAAGAGAATGCCAAAGAATATCAGAGAATATCAAGGAAAGGTGAGAACGCCTTCCTCAATGATCAATGCAAAGAAACAGGGGAAAATGGTAGAATAGGAAAGATGAGAAATCTCTTCAAGAAAATTAAAGATACCAAGGGAATATTTCATGCAAAGATGGGAACAATAAAGAGCAGAAACAGTTTGGATCTAACAGAAGCAAATGATATTAAGAAGAGGTTGCAAGAACACAAAGATATAGTATACCAAAAAAAAAAAAAAGAACTTTTTGCATAAGTTCTTTACTTACTTAAATAACTTTTCAAGTAAGTTCTTATTGAAACAACTTATTTGGAAAATCTTTGTTGCCTTTTGTTTAAAAATTTAATCATATCTAGTTTAGCATTATTTATTCTCTAGCTTTATAGTCACATGGGTACCTGTGATCAAATGTTTTACCCTGCTTCTCTCAAGATTAAACTGTTTGGGTTTAACTCTGAAGACACACTTCTGAACACAAAGTAATGATTTAAGATCTTGATACCTAATTATTCCTTAAATATACATAACAAAGTTGTTCATTAAGATAAATAAATAAATACAAATGAACACATGGATATTTGAAGGATATATCTAATTTCTAAATACATTATAATATCACAACTGACAGTGATGACAATGCAGGGAGATAATAATTGTATATTTTTTCAAATTTTTGGAAATGTCATTAAAGGATTTTTTTTAACTGTTTCTATAGGCTATAAAGTGGAAGATGGCCAATGTAGAAAAAGTATCTTAAGTCTGTATTTCACAATTTATGTTATGATAAAATAGTCATGCTGTATTCAATCTACCATTTTCCATTCTAGTGTTTAATGAAAAATGCAAATCCTTTGGCCTGTAGCATTTTAATCATACCCATATCCTTTAACTTCAATTATCTATTTATTCTGCAAGTGGATAGCAATAATAGGATAACATTAAAATAAAAAAGAGAAAGAGAGAGAACTAGTGAATTACTAGAGAACATTGTGAACTTTGAACACTTTTAAGTTCAAGATTGAGTCAAAAAATAATAGATGCTTGATGAATTGCATTTTTAAACTTTCTTTTAAATTACTCATATTATTAAGTTATGTCTGTTTAGTACTTTGGAAGAAGAGAGATTTCTGTCCTACAAAATCTTAAATTTTGGAAAACAAAATTGCATTCATCTACATAATCATCCCTCTGGGTCTTTAGCAATTACTTTTATCTGAGACACACATTATGTCTCTGTAATACAAATATTCATTTTCTTGATTCAAAACCTTCTTGATTGCAAATGCCAGAGTTTGTTTATGATGGTTCAATACTTGGAACTGGCATATCACTATCAATTTGATTGTCCTTCTGAGTAATAGTTTGTTACCTCCTAAATAGCTGAAACTTCTTTTTATTTTAGAGCAATAAAATGATTTGTGCTGAGACTACTGGTTACAGAACAGCTTTTGAATCTCATATGTGGCACATTTATATATTTGTTACTGGTCTTTTGAATTATACTAGACATGAGACATGTCTAGCCTTTCAGTGGAATAACATTTAAATAAGCTAGCTTGCAAAATAGCAGAAAATTATGCATTATTATTTGTACAACAAAGTAAATAATATGATTAAAATAGTGAAATGATACAATTTTGAAATAGCTCCTAACTATAAAATAATTCATGGTCATGCTTAGTTGTGTCCAATTCTTTGCAACCCCATTGACCAAGGTCATCTGACCCTAAAATTTTCGCAGCAAGGATACTGGAATGGGTTTCCATTTCCTACTCCAGGGAACCTTCCTGACCCAGGAATTGAACCTGAGTCTCTTGTGTCTCCTGCATTGGCAGGTGGATATTTTATTTACCACTACGCAACCTGGGAAGCCAGGTTGAGATATTACCTTGATAAATATTATGCTAAAATAATAAATATAGAAATTTCTAATGCAGAAATAATTAGATTTGGAATATGTAAATTAGACCAATCACTGATGCAGATGATTGTTTGCTTTGGTGTACTTTTATTTGAAAAAGGTGAATGGCTTTCCTTGTAAACAATTAAAAAAGCAACTGTACTGTTTCTGTTTAAATAACTGAATTGCTAGTTGAAGCAAACATCTGTAAATACAGAAAAAATCTAAACTGTTGATGGCCCAAGATGTTAATGCATGACATATACTTTGTAATAAGAACCTTAAAAACACTCTAAATTTCAACTAAACATAAATAAAGGGCCCACTGATTTAAAACACATGCTAATTTATTTTGTTTGCAAAACCCTGGGTCAGGGCAGCAGTATGCTTCATCATATAATACTCTTTATTAAATGTTATCAGTCATGTCATGACCATCTTTTTAAATATTAACCATGTTGGTATTAAAATATTATATCTTATCCTATCTCTTTATGTCTTCTTCAAAATGACATGGTAAATAATTAGCACAGGAAAAAAAGAGGCATACTTTGAATTTAGGATTTTAAAAACTGATGCTTTGTGGAACAGACCTGTTAACTTTGATGCAGTAGAAGATAGGGGGACAAAAAGAAACCCTATTTATGCCTGCAAATCTCTTAGCTTGAACATCTGGAAGTTCACGGTTCATGTATTGCTGACACCTGGCTTGGAGAATTTTGAGCATGACTTTACTGTGGTGTTGGAGAAGACTCTTGAGAATCCCTTGGCCTGCAAGGAGATCCAATCAGTCCATTCTAAAGGAGATCAGTCCTGGGTGTTCATTGGAAGGACTGATGCTAAAGTTGAAACTCCAATACTTTGGCCACCTCATGCGAAGAGTTGACTCATTGGAAAAGTCTCTGATGATGGCAGGGATTGGGGGCAGGAGGAGAAGGGGACAATAGAGAATGAGATGGCTGGATGGTGTCACTGACTCAATGGACATGAGTTTGGGTGAACTCCAGGAGTTGGTGATGGACAGGGAGGCCTGGTGTGCTATGATTCATGGGGTCGCAAAGAATCAGACAGGACTGAGCGACTGAACTGAACTGAACTGGACTGAATCTCTTAGCATTAACTTTTTTTTTGCATTCCCAGTATGATATGTAGCAGCTGGAATCTGGAGAATTCAGTGGTGAACACAATATATTTGATCTCTGATGATATGATATGAAATAAGAGAAAAGCAAAACAAAATATAGTGAGTGAACATTTACACAAATTGATCACTATTGTTCATTACTAAGTAAGGAAATTGAAGAGTGCTACCTGGGCATACAACTGTAGAACTCAAAGTAGAACATTCTTATGGGCTAGTGTTAGTTGCTTATTTGTGTCTGACTCTTGAGACCCCACAGACTGCAGCCTGCAAGGCTCCTCTGTCCTAGGAATTTTCCAGGCAAGAATACTGGAGTCGGTCGCCATTCTCTTCTCCAGGGAATCTTCCTGACCCAGGGATTGAACCCAGGTCTCCTGAATTGCAGATAGATTCTTAACTACTAGTGTCACCTGGGAAGCCCTCTTATGGTGTAAGATAGCATCATTTGTAACAGGTACAAATTGTGATAGATGGTATCATGATAGGTGGTGTGAATAAGGCGTGATAGGTGGTCGTGAATTTTCATAGACAACTACAATGCCCTGATCTGTGCCTCTCAAGTTGTTTGTTTGTTTGTTTTTATTTATTTTCAATCATTGTTTACATTGAGTTGTAATTTATTTACAATGTCGTGTTAGTTTCAGGTGTATAGCAAAGTGATTCAGTTTTATATGTATATATATATATATATATATATATATACATACATACATATATCTATTTTTTGGATTCTTTTCCCATTTAGTTCATTACAGAATACTGAGTAGGGTTACCTGTGTTATAACTTAGCTTATCTATTTTATATATAGTAGTGGGTATATGTTCGAGTCAGACATGATTGAGCGACTTCACTTTCACTTTTCACTTTCACACATTGGAGAAAGAAATGGCAACCCACTCCAGTGTTCTTGCCTGGAGAATCTCAGGGACGGGGAAGCCTGGTGGGCTGCCGTCTATGGGGTCACACAAAGTCGGACATGATTGAAGTGACTTAGCAGCAGCAGCAGCAGCAGCATTGGGTATCAGTTCAGTTCAGTTATGTTCAGTAGCTCAGTCGTGTCCCACTATCCGCGACCCCATGAATCACAGAACGCCAGGCCTTCCTGTCCATCACCAACTCCCGGAGTTCACTCAAACTCATGTCCACAGAGTCGGTGATGCCATCCAGCCATCTCATCCTCGGTCGTCCCCTTTTCCTCCCGCCCCCAACCTTTCCCAGCATCAGAGTCTTTTCCAATGAGTCAACACGTCGCATGAGGTGGCCAAAGTATTGCAGTTTCAACTTTAGTATCAGTCCTTCCAATGAACACCCAGGATTGATCTCCTTTAGAATGGACTGGTTGGATCTCCTTGCAGTATAAGGGACTCTCAAGAGTCTTCTCCAACACCACAGTTCAAAAGCATCAATTCTTTGGCGATCAGCTTTCTTCACAGTCCAACTCTCACATCCATACATGACCACGGGAAAAAAACCTAGCCTTGACTAGACGGACCTTTGTTGGCAAAGTAATGTCTCTGTTTTTTAATATACTATCAAGGTTGGTCATAACTTTCCTTCCAAGGAGTAAGTGTCTTTTAATTTCATGGCTGCAATCAGCATCTGCAGTGATTTTGGAGCCCCAAAAAATAAAGTCTGACACTGTTTCCACTGTTTTTCCATCTATTTCCCATGAAGTGATGGGACCAGATGCCATGATCTTTGTTTTCTGAATGTTGAGCAGTGGGTATATGTTAATCCAAAACTCCTAATTTACTCCTCCCACCAGCTTTTTCTCTTTGATAACCATAATTTTTTTTAAAGTCTGTTTTATTGTCCATATCATTCGCTATAGCTAACATCACATTCAATAGTGAAAATCTGAAAGCATTTCCTATAAGATCAAAAACAACACAAAGATGTGCACTTTCATTTGACAAAGTTTTGGAAGTGCTAGCCACAGCAGTCAGAGAGGAAAAATTAAAAAAGGAAATCAAAGTTGAAAAGGAAGTAAAAGAAACTGTCACTATCTTTATATGACATGATACTATATATAGAAAATCCTGATTATGCTACTAGAAAACTACCATGTGTTCTTAGTAGCTCAGCCATGTCCAACTCTTGTGACCCCATAGACCTTAGCCTGACATGGTCCTCTGTCCATAGGATTCTTCATGGAAGAATACTGGAGTGGGTTGACTTTTCCTTCTCCAGGGGATATTCCCCACCCAGAAATCGAAGCTGGGTCTCTTGCATTGTAGGCAGGCTCTTTACCAGTTGAGGTATGAAGGAAGCTTCTAGAAACCTACTAATACTCATCAATGAAATCAGTAAAGTTGCAGGGTACAAAATTAATGCACAGAGATCTGCTGTATTTGTATACACTAACAAAAAAAAAAAAGAAATTTAAAAAATTACCATCACATCAAAAAAATAAAATATCTAGGAATTAAACTGCCATAAACAGTGGAAAATTCTGAAAGAACTGGAAATACAAGACCGCCTGACCTGCCTCTTGAGAAACCTGTATGCAGGTCAGGAAGCAACAGTTAGGACCAGACATGGAAAAACAGACTGGTTCCAAATAGGAAAAGGAGTACGTCAAGGTTATCTATTGTCACCCTGCTATTTAACTTATATGCAGAGTACATCATAAGGAACACTGGGCTGGAAGAAGCAGAAGTTGGAATCACGATTGCCAGGAGAAATATCAATAACCTCAGATATGCAGATGACACTACCCTTATGGCAGAAAGTGAAGAGGAACTCAAAAGCCTCTTGATGAAAGTGAAAGAGGAGAGTGAAAAAGTTGGCTTAAAGCTCAACATTCAGAAAACTAAGATCATGGCATCTGGTCCCATCACTTCATGGGAAAAAGATGGGGAAACAGTGGAAACAGTGTCAGACTTTATTTTGGGGGGCTCCAAAATCACTGCGGATGCTGATTGCAGCCATGAAATTGAAAGACACTTACTCCTTGGAAGGAAAGTTATGACCAACCTAGATAGTATATTAAAAAGCAGAGACATTACTTTACCAACAAAGGTCCTTCTAGTCAAACCTATTGTTTTTCCCGTGGTCATGTATGGATGTGAGAGTTGGACACTAAAGAAAGCTGAGCACCAAAGAATAGATGCTTTTGAACTGTGGTGCTGGAGAAGACTTTTGAGAGTTCCTTGGACTGCAAGGAGATCCAACCAGTCCATCCTAAAGGAGATCAATCCTGGGTGTTCATTGGAAGGACTGATGCTAAAGCTGAAACTCCAATACTATGGCCACCTCATGTGACGAGTTAACTCACGGGAAAAGACCCTGATGCTGGGAAGGATTGGGGGCAGGAGGAGAAGGGGATGACAGAGAATGAGATGGTTGGATGACATCACTGACTTGATGTACATGAGTTTGAGTGAACTCCGGGAGTTGGTGATGGACAGGGAGGCCTGGTGTGCTGTGATTCATGGGGTCGCAAAGAGTCGGATGAGACTGAGAGACTTAACTGAACTGAAATGAACAGAATGGAGCAAAAGACCTGTACAGTAAGTCCCATACAGACCATCGAGTTCTGTTCTGAGAGTGTAAGATCAATTTGCTTGTAAGTCCAATAAAGGTAGCCTAGATACCTAACTAACACAATTGACTCTACTAATAGGGTTATAGCTAACTAGATATGAAATAATTTTCACACGAATGACACACACATCCAAACATAAAATAGAAAACATTTTACATCTTACAGCATCAGTTCAGTTCAGTTCAGTCGCTCAGTCGTGTCCGACTCTCCGTGACCCCATGAATCACAGCACGCCAGGCCTCCCTGTCCATCACCAACTCCCGGAGTTCACTCAAACTCATGTCCACAGAGTCGGTGATGCCATCCAGCCATCTCATTCTCCGTCGTCCCCTTCACCCCCCGCCCCCAACCTTTCCCAGCATCAGAGTCTTTTCCAGTGAGTCAACTCGTCGCATGAGGTGGCCAAAGTATTGCAGTTTCAGCTTTAGCATCAGTCCCTCCAATGAACACCCAGGATTGATCTCCTTTAGAATGGACTGGTTGGATCTCCTTGCAGTACACGGGACTCTTAAGAGTCTTCTCCAACACCACAGTTCAAAGGAGTAAGCGTCTTTTAATTTCATGGCTGCAATCAGCATCTGCAGTGATTTGGGGGCCCAAAAAAATAAAGTCTGACACTGTTTCCACTGTTTCCCCATCTATTTCCCATGAAGTGATGGGACCAGATGGCATGATCTTCGTTTTCTGGATGTTGAACTTCAAGCCAATCTTTTCACTCTTCTCTTTCAGTTTCATCAAGAGGCCTTTGAGTTCCTCTTCATTTTCTGCCATAAGAGTGGTGTCATCTGCATATCTGAGGTTATTGATATTTCTCCCAACAATCTTGATTCCAGCTTGTGTTTCTTCGAGCCCAGCGTTCCTCATGATGTACTCTGCATATAAGTTAAATAAGCAGGATGACAATATACAAACTTGACATACTCCTTTTCCTATTTGGAACCAGTTTGTTGTTCCATGTCCAGTTCTAACTGTTGCTTCTTGACCTGCATACAGGTTTCTCAACCTAGACAGCATATTAAAAAGCAGAGACCCTACTTTGCAGAGAAAAGTAGGTCTAGTCAAAGCTGTAATTTTTCCAGTAGTCATAAACGAATGTGAGAGTTGGAAGGTGAAGAAAGCTGAGCGCCGAAGAATTGATGCTTTTGAACTGTGGTGTTGAAGAAGATTGTTGAGAGTCCCTTGGACTGCAAAGAGATCCAATCAGTCCATCCTAAAGGAGATCAGTCCTGAATATCATTGGAAGGACTGATGCTGAAGCTGAAGCTCTTTGGCCACGTGATGTGAAGAGCCAAGTCATTGGAAAAGATCCTGATGCTGGGAAGGATTGAAGGCAGGAGGAGAAGAGGACGTAAGAGGATGAAGTGTTTGGATGGCATCACTGACTCAATGGACATGGGTTAGAGCAAGCTCAGGGAGGCCTGGTGTGGTGCACTCCATGGGGTCACAAAAATCAGACACAACTGAGAGACTGAACAGCAACAATTTCATATGTAATAAAACAATTCTAAAAAACAAGTAAAAATACATGCCAAAATGAAAATTACGCTATGCATAATTAGTTGCTGTAGAGGCAGTCAGATCTCTTTGAAGTGTCTTTTATCAATACCATACTAGCAATTTTCTTCAACTTGCTTTTCCTAGATGAGTTTTTCAGTTAGCAGTTACACTTGATTTTCATTTAAATGTCACTATAAGTAGAAGTTAAAATTGCAAATTGCAGAATGGACTCTGACTAGTTTAGCAGTAAGTATAAATATCAAGAATTGTTCAGTTAATCTCCATTAAAACCCTTGAGTTTAGCTTTCAAGCAGCCAGTTAGTGACCCACCAAGGAGCCATTTCCCCTCTTTGCTGGTCATAGATACCAAAGCTTGCAATGCTGGTGTAAAAATGGATATTAGTATTTCTGCCATCCCTGCCATAGTTACTCGAAGGGCTAGAAAATAGCTTCTCTGTGCCAGCATCATCCTTACTGTGTTTCTTTCTGTTTCTGATTGACATCTACGGATGAGTTCAGCTAACAGACCCTTAACCATATTTCTGTGACCTAATGCAAGTAAGGCTTGGGAAATGAAATTCTAACAACAGTTTTTGGGGACAGTGTTGTTTATTAGGCAAAAAATTACCCTAACAGAATATTTCAAATAAAGCATAAACCATGCATTTATGTATTCAAATGGTGAATGTTGATTATATCACCTATATAATTATATATAACTTACTATTTATAGCAAGAGAGTCATTGTGATTGACACTTCTCAATACAACAGGGTTATTTTCTAGTCATAATTCCCAAAATGGAAAGATGCTATCATTACATAAATATCACATACATAGATATGTATTGTTTGCCAACTAAGAAAAAAAATGTGTATACACACAAACACAGTATCCATGTTTTTTTTAATTTTTTCTTTCTTATTATGTATAGATGATTATTAAATTATGTATTTTTTCTGGTGTAAGATGGCCTGTATTTAGGAAAACTAGGTTAAGAAAAATGAAAACAGAAATCGCTAAACTCCTTGTCATTATTCCATATTATGTTAGAGTTTTGGCTTTTGAAGGTTACAGTAATGAAAAACTTAAAATTGCCACAAAGAGCTTTCACTTAACTCTTCTGGATAATATTTGCTCTCAAGAGAAAATATAGTTGTTTTGAAGGTGAAAGTAACATCTGTCAATTACAATATGACAAAATTTCTTTATAAAATTGTTTTCAAAATTGAATTTTTTTCTTTTATTTTTTTTTTAGGAGTCAAGGTTCATTCTATTTAGTACAAGGTTTTTTACATTAAATATATAGTGCTTCATTTCTCAAAAAGTGATATCAGTTACTTTTAGAAGAAAGAAGTTCCCATTACACAAGGAAGGAATAGAAAATGTCAGCAGCTGTGCTAGATCGGGGTGTACTGTCAGACTGCATGGGGCTAGTGTACATCTCAAGTGAATGCAGAACTGCATCTGGGTTTAAAAAGGCAGCAATCATTACATTTTGGCTTTTATTCTAGATGCTTAACTTAGTTAAGGTGACAGTTCAAGCGTATTAAGTGAAGGTAGATAAAATGTAATGACAATTGATAAATCTCTTGCAGCTATACGCACTGTCTAGTAGCATTTCTCTTTTCCTACACTGATAATATTATACATTCAAAATATCCTTTGTTGACTTAAATTCTGCAAAATAAGAACCAAATTGACCACTGAGATTTCACTATTTTAAATGACTTTAAGCAATTCTAAAGAAAGTAAGATTCTCCTTGAAAAAAACCTTAGTCGACTCACTAAGGAGATGGTTAAGGACAGGGAGACCTGGAGTGCTACAGTCCATGGGGTCACAAAGAGTTGGACACAATTATGTGACTGAACAACAGACTTACAAATCTGTACAAAGATGTAATTGACTGATTGAAACTAATGAGCTCCTTATCACCAAAATTCCTCAGTTAGTCTTTCTGACCACTTCATGGAGATGTTGTATACATAATGCAGGCATCAGTTGATGGGATTCAGATCTTTTTTTAATCTTAGACTGACAGAATTTAACTGCCTCACTGAGATAATATGAAATTTTTTTGAAAAGAAAAGCACAATAATTTACAAATTTAGATGCATTTGGTTCTTCTTCTTGTGATACACAGCTTTAGACTAAGTTGATTTTATAGTGGCCTTAGAGACTTCTGTGAAAATTTCAAGATGTGTGTTTTTTATTTTGTTTTTGTTTTTTTTCAGCAGTAGCTATTTCCTCTACTACACTATGCAGAAGTAGTAGCACCCAGACAGTAGCAGAGACATCAGCTTATATTTGGTCTTTTGTTTCTGAACCTAGAATATTTAATTATAAAGTATTCAGAAACTGAAATGAATACTTCAGATATGCTGTTTTAAACTTAACATTTTAATTTCCAGATCTACTGACATTTCAAAATTAGAGTACTCTCCCATGAAGAAATGTCTTTAGTAATTCATGGGCACTTCCTTTATTACTTATATAAATGAGTATTGAATAACTAAAGCCTTTTAGTATGTTGACATTTTTTCTACTCCAGTGTAAGAGAAGTTTTAAAGAAGCATGAAAATGGAAAATCATTTAAACAAAGGTTAATCATATTTTACTAAACCTCAATGTAGTCTCATTTCTGTTTGTTTTGAAAAATGAACAGAGAAGCAATAAAGCTATTTTATCTAGATTATATATATTTTTGAGAATATTAGCAAAAATGAGTACTACTGTGCTTAAAATAATTATAAATACTGGTCATTTTGAGAGCAAAGAATAATGTTTTAGAAAAAAAGTAAAATTTGTTATTTTTGTAAACACTAATCAATGATATCAGAGGTTTAAGTGAAAAAAAAAAAAAAGAGTTGAATGAGTATAGACCACCGGGGATACAGAAAAAAGTCTTAAATTTGGCCAAGTTAAAAATAAAACAAACAAAAAACCTGTAAGACAGAAACTGACACCATAAAATAAAAATCAGAAAGCAGAATACTACAAAGGAAATATTGGTGAATATTTAAGGGAAAGTGAAGCAAAATCATTCAGTTATCAGTTGTTTATGCTATCAGGAGAAAAAGGATCAAGAATGAATGAAATATTTAGATATTTTAACATCCTCTTTTTATAATCTGCTAACTACAAGCCAATATAGCATATTTACTAATTCATGGTGTAAATTAACTTTATTCAAAGCTAGTTCCTATACAACTCTATATTCTATAAGAATATGGCTTTTTTTCCCCTCATATAGAATTCCAAATCATAAATTTATTAAATTTTTATCATCTCTCTACTCATGATTTAAGAAGGGTCAAAATTTAATTGACTTCTCTGTTACCTATTTATACTACTGGCAAGATTACAAAAGAATATATCTCCATTAATACAGAAAACACTATTCCATCTCTCTTACGGAAAATTATGAAAAAACTAGAACAAACAAATCAAGCTGAAGATAGCTAAAATACCTGCTAATAAAGACAGGGGGATAAATGTGCTTCTAGGTCAGTTCTGATCATCTTCTATCTTATAAGACTATGAAAATGAATCAATGTGAAAAAAGAAATATTTTTGTACTTCACCTTAAACAAACCTTCTAGTCAGAGAAAATCCTTACACTGTATCCATTATAACCCTTAAGAGGGGATCATCAACAAGGAATGAAACGTGTTTGAAAACATAGTAAACGCTGTATATTGGAAAATCTTCCCTACCACCAATTAAAAAAAATAAAAAAGAAATTTTTGTTATGATAGTACGAATACATACATTTTGAAAACCAATAAGCAAACAGTTTTAATTCATTTATAAGTAAGACTTCATAATTTGTCCACAAGTTTAAGCAGTCTTTATAGTGAGTGAAAATCACTCAACTCATGTCAGACTCTTTGCAACTCCACGGACTATACTGCCCATGGAATTCTCTGGGCCAGAATACTGAAGTGGGTAACCTATCCCTCCTCCAAGGGATCTTCCCAACCCAGGGATTGAACCCAGGTCTCTTGCACTGCAGGCATATTCTTTACCAGCTGAGCCACAAAGGAAGCCCTAGAACACTTGAATGGGTAACCTTTCTCTTTTCCAGAGGATCTTCCCAAACCAGGAACTGAACAGGGGTCTCCTGCACTGCAGGCTGATTCTTTACCAACTGAGCTATCAGTGAAGCCCAGTCTTTACAGCAGATAAAGACTGGGAAACATTTTTAAAGCCAATTACAGCAAATATATTATTACATTTTCATATACCGGCTCCCCCATCTCCCTCCTCACCCACCATTCCTAAGACACACACACACCTTTTCTTGTCTTTTCAAGGCTTAATCACATTCTGGTAGGTTATAGAAAAAGATAGCACCATGAGCTGTAAGGTTTAACCTAACAAAAGTTTGAAAGATATATTTTGTTTCTGATTGACAGACTATTTCCTAAATGACTAACAGTGATACAGGTAATGAAAAGCAAATCAAGTAATTGGAATTCTGTATGACAAAAACAATCCCAATATTGTAAAGTAATTATCCTCAAATAAAATTAATTAATGAATTCAAAAATGTTTTTTTAAAAAGTAATTAACTGAAATGAAATCAAAAAAGAAGCTTTAAGGGAACAATAACAAAAAGGGTTAAAAACAAAACTGTAAAATATTTAAATAATTACATAAAATTCTGCTGAACTGAACAGTAAAAATCTCTGAAACCTCAATGTAATCAGCCTAGTTTTTTTTTTTTTTTATTTCTCAAATATTTCAGAGACGTAAAATAATAATAACAATAAAAATTTTTTACAAAAGTACTTTCATTTTAAACCTTTGTCAGGTATCTTTGTTTAAAAAAGATGCAGGATTTTAACTGATACTGTTGTACTTCTGACAAAATATCTTCTTTTATTTTTTGCTCTGCAGGTCTGCTGGTAATAAATTTTCTCAATTTATGTTTTTCTGGAACAATCTTTATTTCTTATTCATCTTTGAAATATATTGTCCCATGGTTAGTCTTTTGTGTGCCTGTATGAATGTGTCTCATTTTTCATTTTTATATATTTTTAAATGATAAATCTGCCATATTTATCTTTGTTTTTATCTGTGTAGTTTTCCTTTTTTATTAACTACAACAAATATATTTATCTTGCCTTAGATTTTATTTGCTTGAATATATCTTTGTGTGATTTGGGTGAATATTTATTTTATTTGGGGTATCTGAGCTTCTTGAATTGTATTTTGAGGATTTTCATTGCTTTTGGAAAATCAAAATTGTTATGCCTTCTGTCTTTTTAATTTTTTTTTTTTTTTAGTTTTTACTTTTGCTTTGTTTCTTGTTTTATGATTCTGTTTGTTTGTATGTTCATTTCTTTTTTGGGAGGATCCCTGGAGAAGGGAAAGGCTACCCACTCCAGTATTCTGGCCTGGAGAATTCCATGGACTGTACAGTCCATGGGGTCGCAAGGAGACAGACACAACTGAGGGACTTTCATTTTTTTCTATTTTAAATTTCTTATTTTTACTTATTTATTTTTTCTGCCCTTTTCATATTCTACTCTTGGGATTCCAACTTCATATATGCTAGATCATTTGACATCATTTCATTGCTGTATCTTTGGAAACTCTGTACTCCCTCTTTCTTTTCCTTTTTCATTCCTTTGAGTGCTCCTATTTGAATAATTTGTATTGTATTATCATTTCAGTCCACTTAGTTTCTCCATAATTGTGTCAAGTCTACTGACAAACTCTTTCAAAGACTTCCTTATCTTGTTTGCCAAGTTTTCTTTGAGAGACATGTTCTGTTTCTCTTTTCTGAAATTCCCCACTTATGAGTTGTAAAATTTTTCCACTAGATTCTACACTCATATGTTAGTCCTCTTTCAGTCTTTAGAAATTTGTTAAACTCTTTAACTGGATTCTTCTTACCTGCTTGGAGGAAAGTGTCCAATTTCTTCCACTGCCAAGGATCAATCAGTGTTCATGCCCTCTCTTGTTTTGGGTTTCCTTAGATTTCAAGAAAGTTTCTTGTCTCCTGAACACCCTAGTGAGTGCAAGAAAAGTTATGCTTTGTAAATCATCAAAACTATTCTTAGGGTGTTAGAAAATCTCTTTACAGATTTCTATTCCTTGGGGTGAAGCCAGAAGCTATTTCTCTAAACATTTTAATGTTTGTCTTCCAATTTATAAACCCTAAAATTAAATATCATCTCTATCATCCATTCATATATTAGAGGGAATTATATTAATATCTGGCATTTATATTTATTTATGAGAAGTCTGTTCTATTTTTATTTTTTAGTTTGCTTTCTTTTAAAATTTCTATTTTCTTTCATGTTCCATGCTTTCACTCTGATGATAGGTTTCAGTTTTGATTGGTATGCTGTATATCTGGGAATCAATTGTGGGGCTTTAAGCTGAGAATATATATCATTCATTAAATCACAATTTATTATTGTTTTCTGGTCAGTTGACTAGATGTTTTCTAGTGTTCTTTCAATTCTTCTGTTTTGTTTTATTTATTTATTTTTTTAGTTTCAAAATTCAAGGTTATTATCTTTATACATAAAGGGAAACTATGACAACTTTCATGCTTTTATTAATCTAAAAACCAAAGGTACTATTCATCTTGAACAATAAAAATGCTGATGGGTAGCTATGAGGACTAATTGTAGTTTTAGCTAAAAATGTTACTGTTCCATACTTAATGTTTCTATTTAGTTCTTAATTTTGGTGAAATCAGGCTTGTTTTACTCAATTCCTTATTAGAGGCTATTTAACATGGCTCAGAGGTTAAAGTGTCTGCCTCCAATGCGGGAGACCTGGGTTCGAGCCCTGGGTAGGGAAGATCCCCTGGAGAAGGAAACGGTAACCCCCTCCAGTATTCTTTCCTGGAGAATCCCATGGGCGGAGAGGCCTGGTAGGCTACAGTCCACGGGGTCGCAAAGAGTCGGACACGACTGAGCGACTGAACAGAACAGAACAGAACATTCTATGACATCTTTCTCTGATTTTTAAAACAAGAGAAGATGTTGGCCTTTTCAGTTAAGTAAATTTTCCAGACATCAGTTTTGATAAATAATTAATCTAAGCAATTGTAACTTTAATTTCTACATTTCAAGCATTTGTATACTCTGTATTTATATATTTTTATGTTTGGTTTTTTATAGCATTATATTAATTGTACATATTTATTTGATATTTCAAAATTTTCCAGAAAATCTGTGGCTTTACTATTTTTCTTTGAGTTTGTATTGGAGATATAAGGCATATAGAATGTTTGGAGTTATCTTTGTTGTTCAGTCTCTAAGTCATGTCTTACTCTTTGCAACCCCACGAACGGCAGCATGCCAGGCATCCCTGTCCTTCACTGTCTCCCTGAGTATGGTCAAATTCATGCCCATTGAATTGATAATGCCATCCAAATATATCATCCGCTGTTGCCCCCTTCTCTTGCCCTCAATCTTGCCCATCATTAGGCTCTTTTCCTAAGAGGTGGCTCTTCTCATCAGTAGCCAAAGTATTGGAGCTTCAGCTTTAGTACTTCCAGTGAGAATTAAAGGTTGATTTTTTAGGATCGACTGATTTGGTTTCCTTGCTGTCCAAGGGGCCCTAAAGAGTCTTCTCCAGCACCACAATTCAAAAGCATCATTTCTTCAATGGTTGGGCTTATTTATGATCCAACTCTCAGATCCTTACATGACTACCAGAGAAATCATAGCTTTGACCATACACAAGGTTGTCTGCAAAATGATATCTCTGCTTTCTAATAGGCTGTCTAGGTTTGTCATAATTTTCCTTTCAAGGAGCATGTGTCTTAATTTCATGACTGCAGTCACAATCCGCAGGGATTTTGGAGCCCAAGAAATTAAAGTCTGTCACTGTTACCATTTTTTCCCCTTATATGTGCCATGAAGTACTTGGACTGGATGTCATGTTCTAAGTTCGTTGAATTCTGAGCTTTAAGTCTGCTTTTTCACTCTTCTCTTTCACCCTCATCAAGAGGCTCTTTCAGTTCATTTCAGTTCAGTTCAGTCGCTCAGTCGTGTTCGACTCTTTGCGACCCCATGAATCACAGCATGCCAGGCCTCCCTGTCCATCACCAACTCCCGGAGTTCGCTCAAACTCATGTCCACAGAGTTGGTGATGCCATCCAGCCATCTTATTCACTGTCGTCCATGTCTCCTCCCGCCCCTAATCCTTCCCAGCATCAGAGTCTTTTCCAGCAAGTCAACTCGTCGCATGAGGTGGCCAAAGTATTGCAGTTTCAGCTTTAGCATCAGTCCTTCCAATGAACACCCAGGATTTATCTCCTTTAGAATGGACTGACTGGATCTCCTTGCAATCCAAGGGACTCTCAAGAGTCTTCTCCAGCACCACAGTTCAAAAGCATCAATTCTTCAGCGAATAGCCTTCTTCACAGTCCAAATCTCACATCCATACATGACCACTGGAGAAACCATAGCCTTGACTAGACGGACCTTGGTTGGCAAAGTAATGTCTCTGCTTTTTAATATACTATCTAGGTTGGTCATAAATTTCTTTCAATTAGTAAGCGTCTTTTAATTTCATGGCTGAAATCAGCATCCACAGTGATTTTGGAGCCCCTCCAAAATAAAGTCTGACACTGTTTCCACTGTTTTTCCATCTTTTTCCCATGAATTGATAGGACCAGATGCCATGATCTTTGTTTTCTGAATGTTGAGCTTCAAGCCAACTCTTTCACTCTCCTCTTTCACTTTCATCAAGAGGCTCTTTAGTTCCTCTTCACTTTCTGCCATAAGGGTGGTGTCATCTGCATATGTGACGTTATTTCTCCTGGCAATCTTGATTCCAGCTTGTGCTTCTTCCAGCCCAGCGTTCCTCATGATGTACTCTGCATATAACTTAAATAAGCAGGGTGACAATATACAACATTGACATATTCCTTTTCCTATTTGGAACCAGTCTGTTGTTCCATGTCCAGTTCTAACTCTTGCTTCCTGACTTGCATACAGGTTTCTCAAGAGGCAGGTGGTCTGGTATTCCCATCTCTTTCAGAATGTTCCACAGTTTTTTGTGATCCACACAGTCAAAGGTTTTGGCATAGTCAATGAAGCAGAAATAGATGTTTTTCTGGAACTCTCTTGCTTTCCCCATGATCCAGTGGATGTTTACAATTTGATCTCTGGTGCCTCTGCCTTTTCTAAACCCTGCTTGAACATCTGGAGGTTCATGTTTCACATATTGCTGAAACCTGGCTTGGAGAATTTTGAACATGTCTTTACTAGCATGTGAGATGAGTGCAATTGTGCAGTAGTTTGAGCATTCTTTGGCATTGCCTTTCTTTGGGATTGGAATGAATACTGACTTTTCCAGCCCTGTGGCCAGTGATGCGTTTTCCAAATTTGCTGGCATATTGAGTGCAGCACTTTCACAGCATCATCGTTCAGGATTTGAAATAGCTCAACTGGAATTCCATCATCTCCACTAGCTTTGTTCATCGTGATGCTCTCCAAGGCCCACTTGACTTCACATTCCAAGATGTCTGGTTCCAGGTGAGTGATCACGCCATTGTGATTATCTTCGTCTTGAAGATCTTTTTTGTACAGTCCTTCTGTGTATTCTTGCCATCTCTTCTTAATATCTTCTGCTTCTGTTAGGTCCATATCATTCCTGTCCTTTATCGAGCCCATCTTTGCATGAAATGTTCCCTTGAATTTTCTTGAAGAGATCTCTTGTTTTTCCTATTCTGTTGTTTTCCTCTATTTCTTTGCATTGATCGCTTAGGAAGGCTTTCTTATCTCTCCTTGTTATTCTTTGGAACTCTGCATTCAGATGCTTGTATGTTTCCTTTTCTCCTTTGCTTTTCGCTTCTCTTCTTTTCACAGCTATTTGTAAGGCCTCCTCAGTCAGCTGTTTTGCTTTTTTACATTTCTTTTCCATGGGGATGGCCTTGGTTCTTGTCTCCTGTATAGTGTCATGAACCTCTGTGCATAGTTCATCAGGCGAGCTCGTTCATTTCAGTTCAGTTCAGTTCTGTCGCTCAGTTGTGTCCGACTCTTTGAAACCCCATGAATCACAGCACGCCAGGCCTCCCTGTCCATCACCAACTCCTGGAATTCACTCAAACTCATGTCCATTGAGTCGGTGATGCCATCCAGCCATCTCATTCTCTGTCATCCCCTTCTCCTCCTGCCCCCAATCCCTCCCAGCACCAGAGTCTTTTCCAGTGAGTCAACTCGTCGCATGAGGTGGCCAAAGTATTGGAGTTTCAGCTTTAGCATCAGTCCTTCCAATGAACACCCAGGATTGATCTCCTTTAGAATGGACTGGTTGGATCTCCTTGCTGTCCAAGGAACTCTCAAGAGTCTTCTCCAGCATCACAGTTCAAAAGGCTCAATTCTTCAGTGATCAGCTTTCTTCACAGTCCAGGCTCTTCAGTTCTCTTCAATTTCTGGCATTAGAGTGGTCCCATATGGATATCTGAAGTTTTTGCTATTTCTCTCAGCAATCTTGATTCCAGCTTGTGATTCATCCAACACGGCATTTCACATAATGCACTCTGCTTGCTAAGTCACTTCAGTCGTGTCCAACTCCTTGTGACCCTATGGACTATAGCCTGCCATGCTTCTCTTTCCCTGGAATTCTCCAGGCAAAAATACTGGATGGGTTGCCATGCCTTCCTCCAGGGAATCTTCCTGATCCAGGGATTGAACCCATGTCTCTTATGTCTCTTGCATTGGCAGATGGTTTCTTTACTACTACGACCACCTGGGAAGCCAACAGGTACTCTTCATGTATGTTAAATAAACCAGGTATCAATACACAGCCTTATCATACCCCTTTCCCGATTTGAAACCAGTCAGTCATTCCATGTAATGTTCTAACCATTGTTTTTGACCCACCTACAAGTTTCTGAGGAGATAGGTAGGGGAAGGGAATGGCAACCCACTACAGTCTCCTGCTCAGAGAATTCCATGGGCCCAGGAGCCTCTTGACTACAGTACATGAGGTCGCAGAGTTGGGCACCATGAAGTGACTAACACACATACTGTCAAAGGCTTTTGCTTAGTCAATGAAGCAGATGTTTTCTTTTTTTTTGGAATTCTCTTGCTTTTTCTATGATCCAATGAATATTGGCACTTTCATCTCTGGTTCCTCTGTCTTTTCTAAACCCAACTTGTACATCTGAAAGTTCTCGGTTCACGTACAGCTGAAACCTAACTTGAAGGCTTCTGAGCATAATCTTACTGACATGCAAAATGAACACAATTTAAAGGCAGTTTGAACATTCTTTGATATTGCCTTTATTTGGGGTTGGAATGAAAACAGACCTTTTCCAGTCCTGTTGGAAACTGCTGAGTTCTCTAAATTTGCTGACATACTCAGTTCAGTTCAGTCGCTCAGTCATGTCCAACTCTTTGCAACCTCATGGACTGCAGCACACAAGGCTTCCCTGTCCATCACCAACTCCTGAAAACTACTCAAACTCATGTCCATCACAATGGTGATGCCATCCAACCATCTAACCCTCTGCCTTCTCCTCCTGCCTTCAGTCTTTCCCAGCATCAAGGTATTTTCCAATGAGTCAGTTCTTCAGTTCTTCACATCAGGTAGCTATCTGGTAGCCAAAGTATTGGAGTTTCAGCTTCAGCATCAGTCCTACTCAGTGCAGCAATTTTTAGGATTTTAAATAATCTTAGCTGGCATTCCATCACTGTCACTAGCTTTGTCTGTAGTCATCTTTGAGTTATTTTTATTAACCTTAAAGAAATGTGTTTTCTTTACGGATTCAGTTCAGTTCAGTAGCTCAGTCGTGTCCAATTCTTTGTGACCCCATGAATCGCAGCATGCCAGGCTTCCCTGTCCATCACCAACACCCGGAGTTTACCCAAATTCATTTGCATCGAGTTGGTGATGCCATCCAGGCATTTCATCCTCTGTCATCCCCTTCTCCTCCTGCCCCCAGTCCCTCCCAGCATCAGGGTCTTTTCCAATGAATCAACTCTTCATGAGGTGGCCAAACTATTGGAGTTTCAGCCTCAGCATCAGTCCTTCCAATGAACACCCAGGACTGATCTCCTTTATGATGGACTGGTTGGATCTCCTTGCAGTCCAAGGAACTCTCAAGAGTCTTCTCCAACACCATAGTTCAAAAGCATCAATTCTTCAGTGCTCAGCTTTCTTCACAGTCCAACTCTCACACCCATACATGACCACTGGAAAAGCCATAGCCTTGACTAGATGGAACTTGGTTGGCAAAGTGATGTCTCTGCTTTTTAATATGCTATCTAGGTTCGTCATAACTTTCCTTCAAAGGAGTAAGCGTCTTTCAATTTCATGGCTGCAATCTCCATCTGCAGTGATTTTGGAGCCCCCAAAATAAAGTCTGCCACTGTTTCCACTGTTTCCCCATCTATTTCCCATGAAGTGATGGGACCCAATGCCATGGTCTTAGTTTTCTGAATGTTGAGCTTCAAGCCAACTTTTTCACTCTCCTCTTTCACTTTCATCAAGAGACTTTTTAGTTGTTCTTCACTTTCTGCCATAAAGATGGTATCATCTGCATATCTGAGGCTACTGATATTTCTCCTGACAGTCTTGATTCCAGCTTGGATTCAGTTGTCATAATGTAAGTTAGTAAGATAATGGGCCCTGTTTGGGGATCTTGGACTGAATTCTTGCTTCACAACTTTGTGCTGTATGTGGTTTGCTTAGCTGTATTATGCATCATTTTAGGATATTAACTTTGAATTAATTTTTATTGCTGCCTTAACAAATTATCACAGATTTGGTGATTTCAACCAACACAAATATTTTACCTTGTAATTCTGTTGGTCAGAAGTTATACTTGAATATAATTGGCCATATATAATCAAGGTATTGGCAAGGCTGCCTTTGCTTATAATTACTTAGCCATTCTAGTACAATGTAGGTTTTGAAAGCTAGAACCACTGTACTAAATATCTCATTATTTACGACAGTGTCAGCACCATCACAGGCACTGAATGACAACTTGATGTTGAAAAAATAAATGCATTGAACAAATCAATCATTACAGTCAGTGAATTGAATGGAATTCTAAGATAAAAATAGTGATAATTAAAATGAAGCCAATGTTTTCTTTGTCTAGGTTGATTTTTGGCTCAGTTTAGTTCAGTTCATTTCAGTCGCTCAGTCGTGTCCGACACTTTGCTACTCAGTTCCAAATAAAGACTTTTCCAAAAAAAAGCATCCATTATATGACATGATGATTTTATTAATACTTAAACTTTTTTTCAGGCAAAAAAAAAAATCTAATGAATTTTCATTAGAAATGAAGTCAATTGAGTCCTGGTAGGACTCCTAGGCATGGAAGCCTTTCCATCTCCCAGTTTCTTGAAGGCAAGATTCCAGCCTCCATGACCTTTCCTTAATTCCAAAGGATTCAAACAGTTGCTAATCAGGGAGAAGCAGCCAAGAGACCACCTGAAAAAAGACTAAATGGACCAGAGAATCTCATCTACATCAGGAGACCAATTAAGAGACAAAATTAAGGGAGTAGAAGCCATACTCACCCCTTAATCTTATCAGAGACTCCACTTTGACCCCCTGTTATAAAATCCTCCATCAAATTCTCTGGTTTGGGGACACATAATTTTTTGAAGCAAAACCCTGGTATGTCTCCTTCTGCCTGGCAAAGCAATGAAAGTGAAAGTCGCTCAGTCATGCCCGACTCTTTGCAACCCTGAACAGTCCCTGGAATTCTTCAGGCCAGAATACTGGAGTGGGTAGTCTTTACTTTCTCCAGAGGACCTTCCCAACCCAGGGATTGAACCAAGGTTTCTCGTGTTAGAGGTGGATGTTTTACCCGCTGAGCCACAAGGGAAGCCACAGCAAGGCTGTAAAGCTGTCTTTTTCTGTTTAATTCAAAACAATCTCCAGGATTTGGTTGAGCACCAGTATATGTGGAGACTGAAGTTTCAGTAACACTAGTTAATAGAAATTTAAAATCATATTAAAGGTGATTGTAAATTCTGTTGTTTCAATAAAACTTTAGTAACAAATTAGAGAATAAAGATAAAAAAGATAACTTCAAAATTAATAGAATCATGGAAAAGATAAAATTGAGCTAGATAGGAGAGCCAGATCAGTTTATTTATACATATATGTTCAATATGCCACTAATATTCATCCTTAATTTATAAATTCATATCTTTCAACATGATACACATATAAAAAACAACTGAATATAGACAAAACTTTGTATTATATTTTCTTTCATTCTATCCTTCAGTGAGTGAGTGAAGTCGCTCAGTCGTATCCGACTCTTTGTGACCCCGTGGACTGTAGCCCACCAGGCTCCTCTATCCATGGGATTCTCTGGAGTGGGTTGCCGTTTCCTTCTCCAGGGGATCTTCCCGACCCAGGGATTGAACCCGGGTCTCCCGATTGAGGGCAGATGCCTTAACCTCTGAGCCACGACTCTGCCAACAAATAGTTGAGTGGTTCAGACAAGTTGCATAGTCTATCCATACATTAAGAATTTTTTCCTAGTTAGCATTTATATTCTATAACAGTAGAATTCTTTCATTTCTGTGAGGAGTAATTTTTTTAATATATCATCTTTTATTCAAATGGTACTTTGATGTATTAAATGAGGAACAAAATTATGATTCATCTTTAAAGTAATATGTCAAACCATGACATTTCTAATGAATAAAAAAAGAAATGTTCTTTCTTATATCCTGTTGGTTGAAATTATATATGACTATAGAAATAATAAGGATAAATATATATAGTTTATCTAGACCACATGCTTATATCCACATTATTAAAACATCTCAATTTTATGAAATCGCATCTAGCAAAACAGTATAGAATATAGTGATCACTCACTAAAGGAGATACAGATTTTCTTTAACCCTCATAATTTAGCAAGCTTTTAAATATTTTATTAAAAAAATATATGTCAACAATTAAGAATTTTGTCTAATCATTAATTAAGGAAATTTTAATTTGAAGACGTCATTGCTATTTTTAATATTATACAAGTACATTTCTGTTATGTGTTCTTTTCAATGACCAATATTATGATTTTCTATAATAATATATGTTTACTTAGCTTTAATTTTTAAGAGCTACCCTGAATGACATGTTATTTTACAATATTAAATTTTGTGGGATGATTTGAAGCTTGTATTTAGTAATCCTTTATTATGAATTTTTTTCACAGAAATATTAACACTTTCTTGATATGACTTTCTATTTGTTTCTTTCTGTCCTCGAAATTCTGATAACACTGGGGCTTATATACTAAAATAAAGTCAAATCATCTAAACCCCGAGTTATTTGAATTATCATTTGAAATATTTCACTTGAAATAAGTATAAACTGAATTAATTTAATTCAGTGTAATTTTCTCTCTACTGAGGGTGACGTTAAATCAAATCCCATGAGAAAATATGTCATTGTGAATACGAAATACGAAGTCACAAGAGCGTCTTTCTTTCATTCTATTTCTAGTATATAAAAAAAGCAAATTCATGGAGATTTACAAGGTTTACAAATAATTTCTTTCAGTGTAAATTTCAGCACTAGCATGCTGGTCAAAATAATTGCCTTAGTAAATAAATACCAACATCCAAGGATCATGGAGAAAGCAAGAGAGCTTCAGAAAAACATCTATTTCTGCTTCATTGACTATGCCAAAGCCTTTGACTGTGTGGATCACAATAAACTGTGGAACATTATGAAAGAGATGGGATTACCAGACCACCTGACCTGCCTCTTGAGAAACCTGTATGCAGGTCAGGAAGCAACAGTCAGAACTGGACATGGAACAACAGACTGGTTCCAAATAGGAAAAGGAGTACGTCAAGGTTGTATATCGTCACACTGCTTATTTAACTTTTATGCAGAGTACATCATGAAAAATGCTGGGCTGGAAGAAGCACAAGCTGGAATCAAGATTGCTGGGAGAAATATCAATAACCTCAGATATGCAGATGACACCACCCTTATGGCACAAAGTGAAGAGGAACTCAAAAGTCTCTTGATGAAAGTGAAAGAGAAGAGTGAAAAGGTTGGCTTGAAGCTCAACATTCATCAAACAAAGATCATGGCATCTGGTCCTATCACTTCATGGGAAATAGATGGGGAAACAATGGAAACAATGTCAGACTTTATTTTTTTGGGCTCCAAAATCACTGTGGGTTCTGATCGCAGCCATGAAATTAAAAGATGCTTACTCCTTGGAAGGAAAGTTATGACCAACCTAGATAGTATATTAAAAAGCAGAGACATTGCTTTGCCAACCAAGGTCTGTATAGTCAAGGCTATTGCTTTTCCAGTGGTCATATATGGATGTGAGAGCTGGACTGTGAAGAAAGCTGAGTGCTGAAGAATTGATGCTTTTGAATTGTGGTGTTGGAGAAGACTCTTGAGAGTCCCTTGGACTGCAAGGAGATCCAACCAGTCCATCCTAAAGGAGATCAATCCTGTGTGTTCATTGGAAGGACTGATGCTAAAGCTGAAACTCCAATACTTTGGCCACCTCATGCGACGAGTTGACTTGCTAGAAAAGACTCTGATGCTGGGAGGGATTGAGATGGCTGGATGGCATCACCAACTCAATGGACATGAGTTTGAGTGAACTCCAGGAGTTGGTGATGGACAGGGAGGCCTGGCGTGCTGTGATTCATGGGGTCGCAAAGAGTCGGACACGACTGAGTGACTGAACTGAACTGAATTGTCTTCTTAACCTTAAGCTGCTTAATATAGGATTCCACATATTTCATATATATTACTTGTTCCACAGTAGATTGTCTCTAATCAAACTGATGATATTTAGCATATAGTCAAGATGATGTTTTTGTAATCAATCTTGTTGAAGTCCCATCTCAATCATGTAACAGGTCTCTAACTTTGGATATCTCATGTCTTTGTTTTTAGACTTGGCACATTAAAAAAAAAAAAAAAGTGACTTGGCCTTCCTGGTGGCTCAACGGGAAAGAATCCACATACCAAAGAAAAAGACAAGTTCAATCCCTGATCCAGGAAGATCCCATGTGCCAGTAAAACCCATGAAGTGTAACTACTGAGCCTGTTCTCTAGAGCCTGGGAGCCACAACAACTGAGGCCAAGTGCTGCAACAGCTGAAGCCTATGTGCTCTGGAGTCCATGCTCTGCAGCAAGAGAAGCCACCACAGTGAGAAGCCTGTACACTGCAGAGGGAGGGAGGTTTCCAATATCTGCAACTAGAGAAAAGCCCACACAGCAACAAAGACACATCACATCCAAAAAGAAATAAATAAAACTTTAAAATGCCTCATACGAATTCAAAAATTTTAAATGCCTCATGAATAGTACACATCCTATTAATTTTATGTCCCATTTTGAATTCCAGAATAGAAGAAAATAAATCAGAAAAATAAAATTAGGAGCACTCTGGGCCCCCATTGAGGAGTTGTTGTTGGCTAAATGTCCGTCTCAGTCATTGAGTCACAAGGGGACGTCTCAGACTGGTCATGGAATTTAATGCTAATTATATTTGCCATGGAGAAGGAAATGGCACCCCACTCCAGTATTCTTGCCTGGGGAATCCCAAGGACAGAGGAGCCTAGCAGGCTACAGTCCACAGAGTTGCAAGAGTCATACACGACTTAGAGACTAAACCACTACCACATTTGCCATATTTAAGATTGTTGCCTTGTACTGAGTACAATGTGGCTTGGAGAAGCATCATTTATACTTGGTTCTTCATGTGTGCATGCTCAGTTGTGTTCAGCTCTTTTGCAACCCTGTGGACTGTAATCCATTTGATTCCTCTGTCCATGGGTTTCCCAGGCAAGAATACTGGAGTGGATTGCTATTTCCTTCTCGTGGCATCAAACCCAAGTCCTGTGTCTCCTGCATTTGCACTTGGGTTCTTTACCACCCAGCCGCCTGGGAAACCTCATGTTTGGTTCTTAGGAGGAAGTATTTTGTAAGGCAGGAAGACTTATAGAGGCAGGCCATGAATTCTGAAGTTTTGTTAGACTTTCTGTCCTCTGTTTTATCTTTTGAGAAAAGCAGACTTGGTTATTTTTTCCATAAATTTTATGTAATATAGGTAAATAGAGTTTACTCCTTTTAAAAACTTTATTGATGAAACCAAGACTATATGCTTATGCACATTTCCTCAGAGACTCTGCTTCTTACGAGTACATATACAAAATTAAATATTCAAACAACTCTGTTTTAGTATACCACTTGAGTTCATGAGAATGGAAGCAATAGTTAAGTTTATAAAAGTAAAATTTCAAACATTCTGACAAAAAGTAAAAGTAAGCATTTATACTCATTAACGAGATTTAGATACAAAGTTGTACTATCAATCATGTTATCAAACACTGTCCTTCTAAGTATGACAGGGCAATTAAGCCAATATAGACAATTACCAATAATAATAAATAGCCCAGCTACTAATAAACAAATTTAAATGATTTACCATTTTTAACTCTGAGATGTAAACATTTGGCTTGTATTACACAAAAACATTCTGAACATGCACCAGTAGAAAGCACACTCCTCTTGCTCTAAGAGATTTAAGACTAGGCCATTGAATATCCCTGTATCTCCTGTTGGGTAATCTATAAAATAACCTGACATCTCCAGACTTCTGAGAAACTTCTCAATGAGTTTGTTTCCCTTTCCCTTCCTTCTTTAATAAAAAAAAGACAATTTCTTTTAACTTCTGGCATCTCTGAGATTTCATAAATGTTGAGTGTTTGTTTGTAAATGTTGAAACACTCTAGTGCTTATTATGATTAGTTACAGGATTAGTATGTTAGCCAAGTATTCTTTGCAAAAAGTTAAGAACATGACTCTCAAATCTATCATTTGTCAAAGATTTCTTTATCTCTTTAATGAGAAAATCAGTAAGATAATAAAGCTGGTTCCAAGGAGAATACAGAGACAGTTGGCAAAATGAGCCACTGACTTCTTTCTGAAGCCAGTGAAAGAAACAAAATGCTGAAATACAATTCTTAAGTTACATATTGAATTGTTTAGTTTCCTAAAATCACAACATGATGCAATCTTTTGCACTTCTAGAAGTCTTTTAGAATTTAAATTTTAATGTTCACGGTGGCTTTGAAAGACACACAGAAATCTTTTGCCATATTTCTAGATTAAATAATTTATCTTAAAGGTATATTAAATTTCCATAGTTCAATGGATGTGAGAGTTGGACTGTGAAGAAAGCTGAGCACCGAAGAATTGATGCTTTTGAACTGTGTTGCTGGAGAAGACTCTTGAGAGTCCCTTGGACTGCAAGGAGATCCAACTAGTCCATTCTAGAGGAGATAGATCCTGGGTGTTCATTGGAAGGACTGATGCTAAAGCTGAAACTCCAATACTTTGGCCACCTCATGCGATGAGTTGACTCACTGGAAAAGACTCTGATGCTGAGAGGGATTGGGGGTGGGAAGAGAAGGGGACGACAGAGAATGAGATGGCTGGATGGCATCACCAACTCGATGGACATAAGTTTGAGTGAACTCCGGGAGTTGGTGGTGGACAGGGAGGCCTGGCATGTTGTGATTCATGGGGTCACAAAGAGTCAGACACGACTGAGCAACTGAACTGAACTGACTGAAGATGTTTGCAAGGTTTCCTGCCTTCTGAGGTTTAGGAAGAAATGATGCATACCTATATTAGACATGCTACAGAAATACCAATTTCTTTCTAAAATCAAATATACTTCAACTGAAAAACAAAAACAGGATTCCCACAGTTTTTCTTAAACATTTTATGCTTTTTGGAAAGAGGTGTCTGAGATATTAGTATCTACTTTTCTGTTGTTAGATTCCTATGGCTATTATTCCCTATCATTATTTCCATTCCTTATACCAGAGAATTTCTCTCTAACTAAGTTATCTTCTTCAAACATTCACACATATTCGGTGTTCTCAATGGGAAATTTTGAAGTTTCTATTTTTATTGAAAAAGTGTTAAGTAGAAAATTGCTGAAGATACTTCTTTTTCAGTGTTATAAATACCTAACATCCTAGAATCATACTTGTTTTTGCTTTAGTCCCTAAGTCGTGTCTGACTCTTTTGCGATCCCAGGGACTGTAGCCCACCAGGATCCTCTGTCTGTGTGATTTCCCAGACAAGAATACTGGAGTGGGTTGCCATTTTCTACTCCAAGGGAATCTTATCGACTGAAGAATCAAATCTCTTGTATCTCCTGCACTGGCAGGTGGATTCTTTACCACTGAGCCAGCTAGGGCTTTTATTTTTGTCCTCCAACTTTGTCACTGGCCATGATCCTACCTCTTACTCTAATCTTGAGGGCATATGTTCCAAAAACATCTTTAGTTTTTATTGTGTGTAATTTTAACTTGAAAAGGTTTTTCTCCCTTTCATGAAGGTCAAGAATTATACCAAATATTTGAAAAAGGGCAAATGAAGCAGAGTTCAACTCCTTTCCAAAAGCAATGGACACTAAGGTCAAAATGGTACAAACACTAAAGAGGAAAAATCCCACTACACTAAACCCTGCAGGACACTTTGCATTATTCTAGAGTTCTTAAAAATATTAAATGTGTCCAGTAACGCATTGATTTCAACTGATATATTTCTTGTGCTTGATTAATGTCTTCAGATTTGGATTTTGTTTGCATTGAGAGAAAAGCTTTCAGTGACAGTTTTTCTTTAAAAGTGTTTGCTCCTGGTCAAGGTTTTAAGTGAATTAACATAGTTAAAGGGCTTCCTTGGTGGCTCAGTGGATAAAGAATCCTCCTGTAATGCAGGAGACCCAGGTTCAATCCCTATGTTGAGAAGATCCTCTAGAGAAGAAAATGGCAAGCCACTCCAGTATTCTTGCCTGGGAAATCCCAGGGATAGGGGAACCTGGCAGGTTACAGTCTATAGGGTAGAAAAGGCTCAGACACTACTTAGCGATTAAACCTCTAGCACTACAAGGTCTTGGTGGAAGTGATATGATTTTAGACTCTCAATCTAAATGCCTGAGTTTGAATCGAGGCTTCGAAACAAGAAAAATTATACCTCACTTAGTTTTGGTGTTTGGTTTAAATTAGTTAACAAATTAAACATTTAAGAAAGGTGACTAGCATAGAAGATGTTGTTTGTTGTTAATATTCTTAACATAGCAGTGGCATGTTAAAAATATCTCACCATTGTCCTAAAATGTTTACAAAAATAATCTGAATATTTATGCTACTCAAAATTAGAAATAAAGATTCTGTCACATTTTCATAGAACATAAATGGTGGTAGGTGACACTATTTACTGAATGGAAAAAGAAGACTGTGGCTTACTGTGGGCATTCGGTGGACTGAAAAGAGTAACTTATAAATATGCAAGGACTGTATACCTGGGGATGGCAAGAAAAGTGTGAAGATGTGAATTTCAAAAAAAGAAAAAAAGCTTTACATTACTGATTGGGAAAAGATGAAGACTGTCACAAAGCAATGGGCACTTCTAGATAATCCTTCATAGAAATTTTAAATTTAAAATGTTCTTCACATATGTGTATCTTTTCTTTTACTCATAGTTTTCTTTTTTCTTTTTTGGAGTAGCTGGTACAGTCAACAATAAGAAATAAAAAATCAATTACAATGGCAAAACTAATAATTGCAAAAAATATTTATTCTTAAGCCAATCATGCTGATTTAAATATCTCTACTTTAAAAATAAAATACCATTTTATGGTGGTCTTGTGACAAAGAATCCACCTGCCAATGCAGGAACCTTACGTTCAGTCTCTGGGTCGGGAAGACTCTCTGGAAAAGGAAATGCCACCCACTCCAGTATTCCTACCTGAGCATCCTGGAGGGCTATGGTCCATGGGGTCACAAAAGAGTGGGAAATCAATGTTTGTCTAAACAACAAAACTTGTTTAGTGACCAAACAGTAACAACAGTGGTAAGAATGGAGGTACATTTTTCCATAATCACTTTAGAAAATATATTTTCTTGAAACTGTCTCTCTGAATTGTGCTCAAATTGAAAGTTTCGATAGTATTTGACCACTGAGAAATTTGAATGTAGAAATAAATATTACATTTTCTCCTATCCTTTAAGATGGGGGGTTTGCTTTAAAAAATGAATAAATAAATAAAATCTGTAACCTCACAATCCACTCCATGGAAGGCAATGTCTTTAGATCATTATCACAGTTCTTTTCACTATGCTAAATGAGCTGAACTGTTTTGAACAAAGAAGGCTGTGTTCTTTAATAGGGCAGAACTGGAAAGCTGAAGCCACTGCCTGTTGCCTTTGCACTGAGATGTCCTCATTGTGTTTTTTCATGCCATTATCAGATACTTGGATTTGCTCTCACTTCAGCATCCGGCGGAGGCAGTTGGGACTAATTTGCCATGTCAGTTTTATGAACTTAACTGCCTTATTAAATATAATGTACCAAAATGGAAAATCCCTCAGTTTTATCTGTTCCTTCTATCTGGACTTTGTACAATACTTGGATTAATTCATTGTTGAGATTTCTTAGGAACATATAATAATAATATTCTAAAGCTCTTCATTGGCAGTTAGCATAGAGTTTAACTGCACAACTGTTGAAAAATAAACTCTGGGCATCAGAAGCATTGTGTCTGTTTTGTCACAAACACAGTAATATATTTTGCCATTTCAGCTGAAGGATCATCAAGTTTTCTTTTGCTTTAGTTTTAGTATTTATTTCCTTGTTTCACTAAGTTAGATAAGATAGAGAAGTGTTAACATTACCTGTGTAAAACTGTCTTGATTTTTAAGACTAAAATTATGTATTAAATATCTTAATCAGTTTTCTCTGGAATTAAACAAACAGTAGGCAACTAATCTTACAGCATAAGATCATGCTGAAATACATGAAACTACCATACCTTGCCATAGAGAACATGTTGCAATGGTACAGTACACCAAATGCATTTTTGTATGCATTGAATTATGTGATTTTCCCATGATCACTGTAAAGCATTATAGCAAACATTATCTCCACTATTGGGCTTCCCTTGTAGCTCAGGTGGTAAAGAATCTGCCTGCAGTGCAGGAGACCTGGGTTAGATCCCTGGGTTGGGAAGATCCCCTGGAGAAAGAAATGGCAATCCACTCCAGTATCCTTGCCTGGAAAATCTCATGGACAGAGGAGCCTGAAGGGCTCGCATGGGGTTGCAAAGAGTCAGGCACGACTGAGTGACTAACACATACAGAACACTGATGCTTGTACTGGTTGTGACTTGACCTTACATTGGAATAATGTAGAGAATGTTATGAAACTACAAATGCCTGTCCAATCCTAAGGTTAACTGAATGAGAATCTCTGTAGAAAAAGACTGGCTTTGCACCTTTAAATTATCTCACTATTATGTTTTCAAATAAGATTGGCAACCACTCTTTATACTGTATGGCTTCAGACTGTCAAAACTGTGCTTAGTTACTGCACCAGGCTCCCTTGTCCAGGGGATTCTCCAGGCAAGAACACGTGAGTGTTTTGCCATTTCCTCCCCTAGTGTATCTTCTGGACCCAGGGATCAAACCCCTGTCTCCTGTATTGCTGGCAGATTCTTTACTGCTGAGCCCCCAGGGGAAGCCCTTAGGCTGGCACTTTGCGATAATGGTGGGGCGGGGTCAACACTAAACTTGTAGTTAGTGCCTTAGCAAGAGGAATCAGGCTCACCTTTTATGGAGAATACTTCAATTAGACATCTTAGACATCAGCATTTGAGGACACCATGGACTTTGCTTGCAGCCCTGCCAGATAATCCCTTATTTTATGTTTCTTTACTGGTATTTTTGAAAAAGTAGAAAGGGAATGAGAAGGGGAAAGGGTCACTTCTGAGAAGTTGCACCAGTATTCCCAAATTTCTCTCTCCCAAGAGCTTTTTTTTTTTTTCATTTTTGACTTAGTGAAAAATTGTAGAACCCCTGAAACTTTACTTAATCCAAAACCTGCCACAGGCAGAAGAAACCTTCAAAGAATAATGATACCCTTGGGCCTAATAGACCTTAAATACTGATAATGAGAAGGAAGGTGGAAACTTCTCCTTGGGGATTAAACACAGTCTTATTGGTTTAAGACTTTTATCTCTTATTGGTGTATTCTGTTCTGCTTGCAGACAGAGGTAATTTAGGTAATTGATAAAGGAAGTTAAATATGATTCAATACTCTAAGGTAATATTTATTATTTCCAGATTGAGTCAAATTTGGACAAAATGTCAGGTTTTTAAAATAACTGTTTACATTTATTCTGATGAAATATAAAATAAAGATACAGAATGCATACACTAATCTCAGATCTCCTAGAGATGGCATGTCCTTTTTTCCTGCTACTCTTCTATCCCTAGTACTTTGGAATTGAAATAACTCAAAGCTTATTGTAAAAATCCCATTGTCACGCTCCAATGCATTAGATACTGCATCTTGTGTAAAGATTCCATTTATGGAGTCCGATTTTGATTTCAGATAAATAAGCACAGAGCATTACCTCTGCAACTGGAGATTTATAAGATAGCTCATAATGCATGCCTGGATATCTGAATTCAAAATCTAAAACAGTTATCTTAATCACCTCACTTTGGCTCACAGCATTTCTATTTTTCTTTTCTTTCATTTTACATGAAACTTCTCTGCATTTTCCCATCACATATTTAAGTGGATATTTTAATGTTGTCTTTAAACTATGCCTTAAGCTAGAGAAGACTGTCTTATTTCAGACAGGAAGCAAAAAATCTATATCTATTTGATGCTACTGTATTCAGAATCAATGTACTTAGACTTTACAATTTTCATAATGTTTTGACTTAGAGTTCATTATCACAAGATATTTCACAAACATAGATAAATTTGCAATGATAGAGTTTTGGCATAGAGAGTTTGTTTTCTCTTCGAACATATAACATAAAGATTCATGAATACTGAATGTATGCTTTTCTAAGGACACACAAAAAGGTAATATTGCTGTTTCTTAAGTAGTTCATGGGAGAAACCAGAGATGTGTAATTCTCCAGAAATACAGGAGTTTTATCTGTTAATAGTTATACCCTTAGCACGTAGAAGATAATATATATTGATGAAAAAGTTATTGAATTATTGTGATCTTGGTGATATTATAAAGCTCATATCCAAATGAATTCTTTTTTTTTTTTATTTATTTTTTTACAACATGATATCCTTTTTCTTTTTTTTGAACAGAGGAAAATTTATGCGTCGAACCTGGACTGGTCACTTATGATAATATACATGCTACAATTCCATTCTCCCCAATCATTCCACCTTCACCCTCTCCCACAGAGTCCCAAAGACTGTTCTAAATGCCTATGTCTCTTTTGCAGTCTCTTATACAGGGTTCAGGTTACCATTTTTCTAAATTCCATATATATGCGTTAATATACAGTATTGATGTTCTTCTTTCTGGCTTACTTCACTCTGTATAATTGGCTCCAATTTCATCCACCTCATCAAAACTGATTCAAATGCATTCTTTTTGATGGCTGAGAAATACTCCATTGTGTATATGTACCAAAGCTTTCTTATCCATTCATCTGCAGATGGACATCTAGGTTGCTTCCATGTCCTGGCTATTATAAACAGTGCTGTGATGAACATTGGAGTACATGTGTCTCTTTCAATTCTGGTTTCCTCGGTGTGTATGCCCAGGAGTGCGATCGCTGGATCATATGGCAGTTCTATTTCCAGTTTTCTGAGGAATCTCCACACTGTTCTCCATAGTGGCTGTACTAGTTTGCATTCCCACCAACAGTGTAAGAGGGTTCCCTTCTCTCCACACCCTCTCCAGCATTTATTGCATGTAGACTTTTGGATAGCAGCCATTGTGACTGGTGTGAAATGGTATCTCATTGTGGTTTTGATTTGCATTTCTCTGATGATGAGGGATGTTGAGTATTTTTTCATGTGTTTGTTAGCCATCTTTATGTCTTCTCTGGAGAAATGTCTGTTTAGTTCTTTGGCCCATTTTTTGATTGGGTCACTTAGTTTTCTGGAATTAAGCTCCAGGAGCTGCTTGTATAATTTGGAGATTAATCCTTTATCAGTTGCTTCATTTGCTATTATTTTCTCCCATTCTGAAGGCTGTCTTTTCACCTTGCTTAGAGTTTCCTTTTGCTGTGCAGAAGCTTTTGATTTTAATTAGGTCCCATTTGTTTATTTTTGCTTTTATTTCCAATATTCTGGGAGGTGGGTCTTGGAGGATCCTGCTGTGATTCATGTCGGAGAGTGTTTTGCCTACGTTCTCCTCTAGGAGCTTTATAGTTTCTGGTCTTACATTTAGATCTTTAATCCATTTTGAGTTTATTTTGGTGTATGGTGTTAGGAAGTGTTCTAGTTTCATTCTTTTACAAGTGGCTGACCAGTTTTCCCAGCACCACTTGTTAAAGAGACTGTCTTTTCTCCATTTTATATTCTTGCCTCCTTTGTCGAAGATAAGGTGTCCATAGGAGCGTGGGTTTATCTCTGGGCTTTCTATTTTGTTCCATTGATCTATATTTCTGTCTTTATGCCAGTACCATACTGTCTTGATGACTGTGGCTTTGTAATAGAGCCTGAAGTCCGGCAGGTTAATTCCCCCAGTTCCATTCTTCTTCCTCAAAATTGCTTTGGCTATTCGAGGTTTTTTGTATTTCCATACAAATTGTGAGATTATTTGTTCTAGTTCTGTGAAAAATATTGTTGGTAGCTTGATAGGGATTGCATTGAATGTATAAATTACTTTGGGTAGTATACTCATTTTTACAATATTTATTCTTCCAATCCACGAACACGGTATATTTCTCCATCTATTCGTGTCCTCTTTGATTACTTTCACTAGTGTTTTATAGTTTTCTATGTACAAGTCTTTTGTTTCCTTAGGTAGATATATTCCTAAGTATTTAATTGTTTTTGTTGCAACAGTGAATGGAATAGTTTCCTTAATTTCTCTTTCTATTTTCTCATTATTACTGTATAGGAATGCAAGGGATTTCTGTGTGTTGATTTTATATCCTGCAATGTTACTGTAATCATTGATTAGCTCTAGTAGTTTTCTGGTAGAGTCTTTAGGGTTTTCTGTGTAGAGGATCATGTCATCAGCAAACAGTGAAAGCTTTACTTCTTCTTTTCCAATTTGTATTCCTTTTATGTCTTTTTCTGCTCTGATTACTGTGGCCAAAACTTCCAGAACTATGTTGAATAGTAGTGGTGAGAGTGGGCACCCTTGTCTTGTTCCTGACTTTAGGGGAAATGCTTTCAGTTTTTCACCATTGAGGATAATGTTTGCTGTGGGTTTGTCATATATAGCTTTTATTATGTTGAGGTATGTCCCTTCAATTCCCACTTTCTGGAGGGTTTTTATCAAAAATGGATGTTGAATTTTGTCGAAGGCTTTCTCTGCATCTATTGAGATAATCATATGATTTTTATTTTTCAGTTTGTTAATGTGGTGTATTACGTTGATTGATTTGCGGATATTGAAGAATCCTCGCATTCCTGGGATAAAGCCCACTTGGTCGTGATGTATCATCTTCTTAATGTGTTGTTGGATTCTGATTGCTAGAATTTTGTTAAGGATTTTTGCATCCATGTTCATCAGTGATATTGGCCTGTAGTTTTCTTTTTTTGTGGGGTCTTTACCAGGTTTTGGGATTAGGGTGATGGTGGCCTCATAGAATGAGTTTGGAAGTTTCCCTTCCTCAGCAATTTTCTGGAAGAGTTTGAGTAGAATAGGTGTTAGCTCTTCTCTAAATTTTTGGTAGAATTCAGCTGTGAAGCCGTCTGGACCTGGGCTTTTGTTTGCTGGGAGATTTTTAATTACAGTTTCAATTTCCGTTCTTGTGATGGGTTTGTTCAGATTTTCTAGTTCTTCCTGGTTCAGTTTTGGAAAGTTGTACTTTTCTAGGAATTTTTCCATTTCTTCCAGGTTATTCATTTTATTGCCATATAATTGCTGATAGTATTCTCTAATAATCCTTTTTATTTCTGTGTTGTCAGTTGTGATCTCTCCATTTTCATTTCTAATTTTATTGATTTGGTTCTTCTCCCTTTGTTTCTTGATGAGTCTGGCTAGTGGTTTGTCAATTTTATTCACCTTCTCAAAGAACCAGCTTTTGGCTTTGTTGATTTTTGCTATGGTCTCTTTTGTTTCTTTTGCATTTATCTCTGCCCTAATTTTTATGATTTCTTTCCTTCTACTGACCCTGGGGTTCTTCATTTCTTCCTTTTCTAGTTGCTTTAGATGTAGAGTTAGGTTATTTAGTTGACTTTTTTCTTGTTTCTTGAGGTGTGCCTGTATTGCTATGAACTTCCCCCTTAGCACTGCTTTTACAGTGTCCCAGAGGTTTTGGGTTGTTGTGTTTTCATTTTCATTCATTTCTATGCATATTTTAATGTCTCTTTTGATTTCTTCTATGATTTGTTCATTATTCAGCAGCGTGTTGTTCAGTCTCCATATGTTGGCACTTTTAATAGTTATTCTCCTGTAATTGAGATCTAATCTTACTGCATTGTGGTCAGAAAAGATGCTTGGAATGATTTCAATTTTTTTGAATTTACCTAGGCTAGATTTATGTCCCAGGATGTGATCTATCCTGGAAAAGGTTCCATGTGCACTTGAGAAAAAGGTGAAATTCATTGTTTTGGGGTGAAATGTCCTATAGAGATCTATTAGGTGTAACTGTTCTATTATATCATTTAAAGATTGTGTTTCCTTGTTAATTTTCTGTTTAGTTGATCTATCCATAGATGTAAGTGGGGTGTTAAAATCTCCCACTATTATTGTGTTATTGTTAATTTCCCCTTTCATACTTGTTAGTAATTGTCTTACATATTGCGGTGCTCCTATGTTGGGTGCATAAATATTTATAATTGTTATATCTTCTTCTTGGATTGATCCTTTGATCATTATGTAGTTTCCTTCTTTGTCTCGTTTCACAGCCTTTGTTTTAAAGTCTATTTTATCTGATATGAGTATTGCTACTCCTGCTTTATTTTGGTCTCTATTTGCATGGACTATCTTTTTCCAGCCCTTCACTTTCAGTCTGTATGCGTCCCTCGTTTTGAGGTGGGTCTCTTGTAGACAACATATATGGGGGTTTTCTTTTTGTATCCATTCAGCCAGCCTTTGTCTTTTGGTTGGGGCATTCAACCCATTTACGTTTAAGGTAATTATTGAAAAGTACGATCCCGTAGCCATTTTCTTTATTGCTTTGGGTTCAAGTTTATACACTCTTTCTGTGATTCCTGTTTATAGAAGATCCTTTAGCATTTGTTGGAGAGCTGGTTTGGGGATGCTGAATTCCCTCAGCTTTTGCTTGTCTGTAAAGCTTTTGATTTCTCCTTCATATTTGAATGAGATCCTTGCTGGGTATAGTAATCTGGGCTGTAGGTTATTTTCTTTCATCACTTTAAGTATATCTTGCCACTCCCTCCTGGCCTGAAGAGTTTCTGTTGAAAGATCAGCTGTTATCCTTATGGGAATCCCCTTGAGTGTTATTTGCTGCTTTTCCCTTGCTGCTTTTAATATTTGTTCTTTGTGTTTGATCTTTGTTAATTTGATTAATATGTGTCTTGGAGTATTTCGCCTTTGGTTTATCCTGTTGTGGACTCTCTGGGTTTCTTGGACTTGGGTGATTATTTCTTTCCCTATTTTAGGGAAGTTTTCAACTATTATCTCCTCAAGTATTCTCTCATGGTCTTTCATTTTGTCTTCTTCTTCTGGGACTCCTATGATTCGAATGTTGGAGCGTTTAACATTGTCCCAGAGGTCTCTAATATTGTCCTCATTTCTTTTAATTCGTTTTTCTTTTTCCTCTCTGTTTCATTTATTTCTACAATTCTATCTTCTAGTTCGCTTATCCTGTCTTCTGCCTCTGTTATTCTACTGTTTGTTCCCTCCAGAGTGTTTCTGATCTCATCTATTGCATTATTCATTGTATATTGACTCTTTTTTATTTCTTCTAAGTCCTTATTAAATCTTTCTTCCATCTTCTCAATCCTTTTCTCCAGGTTATTTATCTGTAACTCCATTTTACTTTCAAGATTTTGAATCATTTTCACCATCAAAATTTGAAATTCTTTATCAGGTAGATTCCCTATATCTTCTTCTTTTGTTTGTGTTAGTGGGCAATTATCTTGTTCCTTTACTTGCTGGGTATTTCTCTGCCTCTTCATCTTGCTTATATTGCTTTGCTTGGGGTGTCCTTTCCCTCTTCTTGCAGTTTGTGGAGTTCTCTTTATTATGTAGTTTCTTCGCTGTGTGTGGTGACTTGTCCGGGTTCCCTGGTTAGGGAAGCATGTGTCAGTGTTCTGGTGGGTGGAGCTGGATTTCTTCTCTTTCCTTTAGAAGACAATGGGCTGCTTTTCTGGGAGCCTGATGTCCTCTGCCAGTATTCGGAAGTTGTTTTGTGGACTTTACTCCACGTTCAAATGTTCTTTTGATGAATTTGTGGGGAAGAAAGTGGTCTCGCCGTCTTGTTCCTTCCTCCCCAGAACACTGGATTCTTATATTCCACTTGGTCGTGGAGTATCTCTTCCCAGCTGCTCCAGCAAGGCGCAGCCGCTGTACCTCACCTTGGACGAGGGCTATCTCCTCAAGGCCGCCCCTCCTGCTTTGAATGTGGATCAGCTCCTCTCGGCCCTCCGGTGCCCAAGCAGCCACCTCCTCCTGGACGTGGTACAGCTCCTCTCGGCCACCGCCCTAACCCTGGGCGCGGGGCAGCTCCTCTCAGCCACGATTCTGCACGTGGTCGGTTGCGCCGGGAGCCAGGCGTCTGTCGCGTCTGCCGCGCCTGCGCTGCCGGGAGCCGGGCGTCTCTCGCGTCTCAAATGAATTCTTTTAATCTCTCTTGAAGCATTATGAGTGTTAAATGAGTTAGAATATGCCTGGGAATGCACCATTCAAAATGTGTTATTATTTATATTATTATGAATATTTGTAATGGTTTTATTATAGAATAGCAGAATAAGCTAGTTATTATTTGAATGCATCTATATTTTAAAGATAAATCAAAACAAAATTGTACAGAACATTAATCCTAGTAAAATGACAAATGTAAATCCCTGATATTTAAAAAATATTTATTTTATCTAGTTTTCCAAATTGCTAATTATACTTTGTGACATTCAGTTCAGTTCGGTCTCTCAGTCTTGTCCGACTCTCCGCGACCCCATGAATCACAGCACACCAGGCCTCCCTGTCCATCACCAACTCCCGGAGTTCACTCAAACTCATGTCCACAGAGTCGGTGATGCCATCCAGCCATCTCATTCTTGGTCGTCCCCTTCTCCTTCCGCCCCCAACATTTGCCAGCATCAGAGTCTTTTCCAGTGAGTCAACTCGTCGCATGAGGTGGCCAAAGTATTGCAGTTTCAGCTTTAGCATCAATCCTTCCAATGAACACCCAGGATCGATCTCCCTTAGAATGGACTGGTTGGATCTCCTTGCAGTCCAAGGGACTCTCAAGAGTCTTCTCCAACACCACAGTTCAAAAGCATCAATTCTTTGGTGATCAGCTTTCTTCACAGTCCAACTGTCACATCCATACATGACCACGGGAAAAACCATAGCCTTGACTATACGGACCTTGGTTGGCAAAGTAATGTCTCTGCTTTTTAATATATTATCAAGTTTGGTCATAACTTTCCTTCCAAGGAGTAAGCGTCTTTTAATTTCATGACTGCAGTCATCATCTGCAGTGATTTTGGAGCCCAAAAAAGTTAAGTCTGACACTGTTTCCACTGTTTTTCCATCTATTTCCCATGAAGTGATGGGACCAGATGCCATTAATCAGATAAAAATTTATAAATGTGTGAAATATTGTACTGTATTTCATGAGCAGGCAAGCAAAAACAAGAAATCAAAATCTTGCTCTGACTAGATAAGGGTACTGTCTTTTTGTTTTTGCATTGCTATTAATATTCTGTAGATGGGCAAGGAGGGCATTTTGCATTCTGAGAATGCTGAGTACCATCTCCTATCTTATTTTTACCCTGGGAGACCAGGCTAACTCTACTTCATACTATGGACACTTGGTTTTTTCATCATAAGAATGAATATCTTAGTGGACATTTAGAGGTGCATATTATGGGAAAATGTAAAACTATGTATATAAAGATAAATGTCTCCTGTATCTTGTATACAAAATTACAAATGCATTTAATTAGGATGAACTAAAAATGTTTTATCAACAGCCACAGTTTAGCATGTAAATTTAGCCTACTTTTCAAGTGTATCTGAGAGACTTCACTGAGTGAATATGTCCCTTGATGTTTGGAAAGATACCAGATAATAAAAACAGTTAATACAATACACTAAGATTCAGTTCTCCCAGGCACCTAAGTCTGACTCATGATTGGTTTATAGCACTTGCTGACTTGCAGATAATAGCCAGCCAAGAGTTTTATTTTTTAAAAGACATTATTTGCTTTTTTATTTTCTTTTGCTTTGCTTTAAATTTGAAATTGGAGGCTAGGGAGTCACTCTTGTTTCAGGTTTATTGATTTACGTTTAAAATTTATGAATCCTGAGAGAGATCATAATCCTATTCATATGGACTATCATAATGATAGCTGGGTTTAGCAAAAGTTTTTAAGATACAAAAAAATCACTGCAAACATATAGAGTCACTATATGTTAGCAGTGCTGGACACACCCAATTATTAGGTATCAGAGCTTTTTATTTGCATTAAGTTTTTTATGTTTATAGGTATTCTCTTAACAGTTGCAAAACCATCATTAGAGGAAAAAGGAGAAAGCCCCCTGGATCCATTGCTATAAATTTAAGACAGAAAAAAAGTGCATTTGTAGCAAGCAACTCCTTAATATCCTAAACCTATAGGGTCTAAAATCAGCAATGAAAATGAATTAGAAATTAGCAAGCATAATGTTTGGACTGTTAAAGAATTAATCAATTAATTACACAAGTACTTATCACTTGCTTATTAAGGCTAGGACTTCAGGCTAGAAAATAGTAAAGTAGAGGTATACTGAATAAGAGGATAAAAAACTAAATGCCCAAAGATAAAAATCAGTATTTATCTGAATCTCTAACTCTTTATCATAGAGAGATATCTGTACGAATCTAAAATTTTATTTTAAACATATTTTAAAATAACTAAAACTTTAGTGTGTGTCTGTGTGCATGCATGTGAGTCACTCAGTCATGTCTGACTCTTTGCTACTCCACAGACTGTAGCCTGCCAGTCCCTGCCCATGGGATTCTCTAGGCAAAAATACTAGAGTAGGTTGCCATTTCCTACTACAGGGCCTCTTTTTGACCCAGGAATTGAACCCGAGTCTTCTGCAGTGCAGGCAGATTCTTCACTGTCTGAGCCACGAGGAAAGCCCAACACTTTGATAAAAATAGCTAAATTATTAACACTATAGTGCAAGAATAATAATGTATTATAATGTTAAATGTTGAATTGACCTTTCATTTACTGTAGCTATTATTATGGTACCAAATATTTTCAAGTCAAAGTAGATGCTTACAATCAACGTTGTCTTATATAGAAGCAAAATATATATTTTTGATACCTCTGCAAGTTAAAAATAAGGAAGAACATTTTTTTTCCTTATAAAAGTCATGACTTAAGTGGAATTAAATAGGAAAATATGAAATATAGTCTCAGAAGGGGACAAGATGGCAGAGTAGAAAGATCCTCGTCCTCCAAGGACACACCAAAACTACAACTCCACATAGAGGAACTATCTCTGAGACTGTTCTGAGATAGTAAAAAGATTTTCTACAGTGAAAATAACAGAGAAAGCCACTCAGTCATGTCCAACTCTTTGCGACCCCATGGTCTGTAGCCTTTCAGGCTTCTCTATCCATGGAATTTTCTATGCAAGAATCTTGGAGTGAGTAGCTGTTCCCTTCTCGAGGGGATCTTCCCAACTCAGGGATCAAATCCAGGTTTCCTTCAGAGTCTTTACTGTCTGGATAGGAAATGTGGAGACGTGTTCTGGCCAAACCATGTCTGTTCAAACTCTCTACGGGTAATGAGATGCTGGCAGACACAAGGTCTTATGGGTGATTTTTGTTTGTTTTTATGTTTCACTTACCTTCTACATACCTGTCCAAGCACTGATGAGCACCATTTATGACTCACCTCATCTAAATAGCACCACTCACCATACTTGGGTTTTTCTGTAAACCTTCCCTAGTCAGTGCTTCTGTAAAGCAACTTCTTATTCCATTTCATCTGCAGGCAGCCTCAGCAGTCATCAGGATACCACTAAAGTAGCTCCTGCCCCAGGGGATGACCTGGGAAATGAGACCATCTGAATAGTTTCAACCAGGCTTTACAGCCAACTGTGTCATCAGCCAGCCCTGTACACTAGCAAACCTATAGTTATCATTGCCCAGTGAAAGCAGGAGGGTGCACACAGCCCACCAGGGGACATTTCAGGAGCAATTGGCTCTGCTGGCAGGGAACACTGTGCTGCTAGTCCCTGTAGTATATCTTTTATAAAAACAAAAACACTCTTAAGACTAGGAGATATAGCTAATCTACAAAATGTATAGACAAAATTACAGAGAGAAAGGAAAAATAAAGAGACAAAGCAGTATGTTGCAAACAAAATTTTAAGACAAAACTTTGGGAAAAGAACAAAATGTGATGGATCAATCAATCAGATAAAGAGTTCAAAATAGTGATCATAAAAATACTCATTAAATTCAAGAGAAGAATTAAGGGACACGGAACATCGATAAGGAGATAAATATAGTAAAGAACCAATTAGAGCTAAAGAATACAATACCAAAATATAAAACACACTACAAGGGATCAACATAAGATTTGAAGGTTCAGAAGAATGTATAAGATACCTGGAAGACATGGTAGTGAAAAATCACACAATTGAAACGGCAAAAAGATAAAAGAAACAAAAATGTGAGATAGTGTACAATACCTCTGGGCAATCTTGCCATTACTAACATTTGCATTATAGAGTTCCCAGAAGGAGGGGAGGAAGGATGAGAAAACTATTTGCAGGACAAATGACTGAAAACTTCCCTAATTTGGTGAAAGAAACTGATATCCAAGTTCAGGAATCCCAGAGTCCCAAGCAAGATGAACTCAAAAAGATCCTCATTAAAATGCATTATAAACAATGTATCAAAAGCTAAAAATTTGGAGAGAGAACTTAAAAAGAAATGAGAGAAAAGCAACTAGTGTCATATAAGGGAGCCTCCACAAGACTATCAATTAACTTTACAGCAGAAACTCTACAGCCCAGAAATGAGTAGCATAATATATTTAAAGTACCGAAAGAAAAACTTGCAATCAAGAATATCAAGATTATTACTCAGAATTGAAGGAGTTATAAACAGTTTCCCATATAAGCAAAAGTTAAAAGAGTTCACCAATAAATTGAAATGTTAAGCAGATTTGCTTCCTTCTTTTTTTTTTTTTTTTGGCCATGTTGCAAGGCTTGTGGGATCTTGGTTCCCTAATCAGAGATAAAACCCAAGCCTTTGTCAGTTAAAGCATGGAGTTCTTACCTCTGGACTGTCGGAATATCCTAGAGATTTCTTTAAACAACAGCATCAACAACAATAAGCCATAACTAGAAATACAAAAAATTAAGAAAAAAAAAAAAATTCACTGTTAATGGCAAAATTAAAGAACAGGTGGTGTATCAATCACCTATGTAGCTAGTATAAGTTAAAAGAACTAAATTATTTATATCTAAAGTAATTAGTTAACGGATACAGAAAACAAAAAGTATAAATGGTTATATTAAAACTGGTAAATTTAGCAGAGGGAGTAAAATACAACACTTATAGAACACACTTTAACTTAAAAATGAACTGGTGTATACACATATTGTTATATAAGAACCTCAAGGTAACAACAAACCAAAAATCAACAACAGATGCAAACACAAAAAAGAGAAAAGAATCCAAGTAACACTAAAAACCTCATCAAATTACAAGAGAAGAGAGCAAGAGAAAAAAAGGAACAGAGAAGAACAAATACTAAAAACAAAAACAAAAAACTAAAAAATGACAATAAATACATACTAATAATTTAAATGGAAATGGACTAAATCCTCCAATCAATAAACAGGCCAGCTGAATGACTTTTTAAAAAGATCAACATGTACAGTGTCTACAGGAGACTTCTGCTCGAAAGATGCACACAGACTGAAAATAAGGGAATGGAAACAGGATATTTTACTAGATTTAGACATTAACTTAGTATTTTTAGGAACAGGTATTGTTTCTTTTTTTTTTTTTTCCCTCAGAATTCACACAATACCAACTTTCTCATGGTTCTGGTTAAATTACATATACCAGTTTATAACAAATGGCAAAATCTGTAACTCTGTTCCAAGTTTTAAAAAACTACTTAAGAATAATGTCTTGTATTTCTGTGCCACCTTTATAGTTCTGGTTTCTCATTTCTTAATTAGTAAATTCAGCATGCAGGTTCTATCCCAGGCTAATTTATACACTTCCGGAAGAAACAGCCTCTTAAATCCACAGAATGTTGAGGTGGGGAGCCCCCAACCACGTCAGATTCATTTCACATATGATAATATAAATGTTTCAATCCATTCTCCCAAATTATCACACCCTTGCCCTCTCCCACAGAGCCCAAAAGACTGCTCCACACATCCAAGTCTCTGCTGTTGTCTTGTATACAGGGTTATCGTTATCCTCTTGCTATATTCCATATATGTGTGTTAATATACTGTATTGGTGTTTTTGTTTCTGGATAACTTCGCTTTGTAAAATAGGCTCCAGTTTCGCCCACCTCATTAGAACTAATTCAAATGTATTCTTTTTAATCGCTGAGTAGTACTCCATTGTGTAAATGTACCAAAGCTTTCTTATCCATTCATCTGCGGATGGACATCTAGGTTGCTTCCATGTCCTGGCTATTATAAACAGTGCTGTAATGAATATTGGGGTACATGTGTCTCTCTCAGTTCTGGTTTCCTTGGTGTGTATGCCAAGGAGTGGGATTGCTGGGTCGTATGGCAGTTCTATTTCCAGTTTTTTGAGGAATCTCCACACTGTTCTCCATAGTGGCTATACTAGTTTGCATTCCCACCAACAGTGTAAGAGGGTTCCCTTTTCTCCACACCCTCTCCAGCATTTATTGCATGTAGACTTTTGAATAGCAGCCATTCTGACTGGCATGAAATGATACCTAATTGTGGTTTTAATTTGCATTTCTCTAATTATGAGTGATGTTGAGCATCTTTTCATGTGTTTGTTAGCCATCTGTATGAATTCTTTCGAGAAATGTCTGTTTAGTTCTTTAGCCCATTTTATGATTGGATCATTTATTTTTCTGGAATTGAGCTGCAGGAGTTGCTTGTATATTTTGGAGATTAATCCTTTGTAAGTTGCTTCATTTGCTATTATTTTCTCCCATTTGAAGGCTGTCTTTTCACCTTGCTTATAGTTTCCTTTGCTGTGCAGAATTTTTAATTTTAATTAGGTCCCATTTGTTTATTTTTGCTTTTATTTCCAGTATTCTGGGAGGTGGGTCATGGAGGATCCTGCTGTGACTTATGTCGGAGAGTGTTTTGCCTATGTTCTCCTCTAGGAGTTTTATAGTTTCTGGTCTTACATTTAGATCTTTAATCCATTTTGACTTTATTTTTGTGTATGGTGTTAGGGAGTGTTCTAGTTTCATCGTTTCACGAGTGGTTGACCAGTTTTCCCAGAACTACTGGTTAAAGAGATTGTCTTTTCTCCATTGAATATTCTTGCCTCCTTTGTCAAAGATAAGGTGTCCATAGGTGCGTGGATTTATCTCTGGGCTTTCTATCGTGTTCCATTGATCTATATTTCTGTCTTTATGCTAGTACCATACTGTCTTGATGACTGTGGCTTTGTAGTAGAGCCTGAAGTCCGGCAGGTTGATTCCCCCAGGTCCATTCTTCTTTCTCAAGATTGCTTTGGCTATTCGAGGCTTTTTGTATTTCCATACAAATTGTGAAATTATTTGTTCTAGCTCTGTGAAAAACACCGTTGGTAGCTTGATAGGGATTGCATTGAACTTATAAATTACTTTAGGTAATATATTCATTTTCACAATATTTATTCTTCCAATCCATGAACATGGTATGTTTCTCCATCTATTAGTGTCCTCTCTGATTTCTTTCACCAATGTGAAAATAGAAAGAGAAATTAAGGAAATAATTCCATTCAGCGTTGCAACAAAAAGAATAAAATACTTAGGAATACATCTACCTAAAGAAACAAAAGACCTATATATAGAAAACTATAAAACATTGGTATTGTTTCATAATAAATTTAGTAGTCTCCTTAAAATTATCTGTTATAATGAAAAACTTGAATTATTTATAAATATGTATTTTCATATTTGATTATTAATAGTGATATTATGCTTTTGGTCTTGGTAAGTAAAAGTAAGCCAATGTAATTCTAACACTTTGCTTCAGAGACAGAACAGGACAACAGAGCTTGTATTACAGGTACATAAGGTATTAACTCCCAGGTAAGTAGTGATCTCCATTCCAGTTGAGTTATTTCAAATTCTAAAAGATGACACTGTTAAAGAGGTGCACTCAATATGCCAGAAAACTTGGAAAACTCAGCAGTGTCTGCTGCTGCTGCTGCTGCTGAGTCACTGAAGTCGTGTTCGACTCTGTGTGACCCCATAGATGGAAGCCCACCAGGTTCCCCCGTCCCTGCGCTGGAAAAGGTCAATTTTCATTCCAATCCCAAAGAAAGGCAATGCCAAAGAATGCTCAAACTACCACACAGTTGCACTCAAATCAGTTCAGTTCAGTTCAGTTCAGTCGCTCAGTCGTGTCCGAATCTTTCCGACCCCATTAATCACAGCACACCAGGGCTCCCTGTCCATGACCAACTCCCGGAGTTCACTGAAACTCTTGTCCAATGAGTCGCTGATGCCATCCAGCCATCTTATTCTCTGTTGTCCCCGTCTTCTCCCATCCCCAATTCCTCCCAGCATCAGACTCTTTTCCAGTGAGTCAACTCGTCGCATGTGGTGGCCGAAGTATTGGAGTTTCAGCTTCAGCATCAGTCCTTCCAATGAACACCCAGAATTGATCTCCTTTAGAATGGACTCGTTGGACCTCCTTGAAGCCCAAGGGACTCTCAAGAGTCTTCTCCAGCACCACAGTTCAAAAGCATCAATTCTTTGGCGATAAGCTTTCTTCACAGTCCAACTCTCACATCCATACATGACCACGGGAAAAAACATAACCTTGACTAGAAGGACTTTGGTTGGCAAAGTAATGGCTCTGCTTTTTAATATGCTATCTAGCTTACTCCAAGGAGTAAGCCTCTTTTAATTTCATGGCTGCAATCAGCATTCGCAGTGATTTTGGAGGCCAAAAAATAAAGTCTGACACTATTTCCACAGTTTCTCCACCTATTTCCCACGACCACAGTTTCTCCACCTATTTCCCATGACCACAGTTTCTCCACCTATTTCCCATGAAGTGATGGGACCAGATGCCATGATCTTCATGTTCTGAATGTTGAGCTTCAAGCCAACCTTTTCACTCTCCTCTTTCACTTTCATCAAGAGGCTTTTGAGTTCCTCTTCACTTTCTGCCATAATGGTGGTTTCATCTGTATATCTGAGCTTATTGATATTTCTCCTGGCAATCTTGATTCCAGCTTGTGCTTCTTCCAGCCCAGCGTTCCTCATGATGTACTCTGCATATAAGTTAAATAAGCAGGGTGAGGATATACAACCTTGACGTACTCCTTTTCCTATTTAGAACCAGTCTGTTGTTCCATGTCCAGTTCTAACTGTTTCTTCCTGACCTGCATACAGGTTTCTCAAGAGGCATGTCAGGTGGTCTGGTATTCCCATCTCTTTCAGAATGTTCCATAGTTTATCGTGATCTACACAGTCAAAGGTTTTGGCATAGTCAATGAAGAAGAAATAGATGTTTTTCTGGAACTCTCTTGCTTTTTCCATGATCCAGGAGATGTTGGCAATTTGATCTCTGGTGCCTCTGCCTTTTCTAAAACCTGCTTGAACTTCTGGAAGGTCACGGTTCACATATTGCTGAAGCCTGGCTTCGAGAACTTTGAGTATGACTTTGCTAGCATGTGAGATGGGTGCAATTGTGCGGTAGTTTGAGCATTCTTTGGCATTTCCTTTCTTTGGGATTGGAATGAAGACTGACCTTTTCCAGTCCTGTGGCCACTGCTGAGTTTTCCAAATTTGGTGGCATATTGAGTGTAGCAGTTTCACAGCATCATCTTTCAGGATATGAAATAGCTCAACTGGAATTTCATCACATCTATTAGCTTTGTTCATAGTGATGCTCTCTAAGGGCCAATTGACTTCACATTCCAAGATGTCTGGCTCCAGGTGAGTGATCACACCATCTGATTATCTTCATCGTGAAGATCTTTTTTGTACATTTCTTCTGTGTATTCTTGCCACCTCTTCTTAATATCTTCTGCTTCTGTTAGGTCCATACCATTTCTGTCCTTTATAGAGCCCATCTTTGCATGACATATTCCCTTGATATCTCTAATTTTCTTGAAGTGATCTCTTATTTTTCCTATTCTGTTGTTTTCCTCTATTTCTTTGCATTGATGGCTGATGAAGGCTTTCTTATCTCTCCTTGCTATTCTTTGGAACTCTGCATTCAGATGTTTATATCTTTCCTTTTCTTCTTTGCTTTTCGCTTCTCTTCTTTTCACAGCTATTTGTAAGGCCTCCTCAGACAGCCATTTTTCTTTTTTGCATTTCTTTCCCATGGGGATGATATTGGTCCCTGTCTCCTGTACAATGTCATGAACCTCAGTCCATAGTTCATCAGGCACCCTGTCTATCAGATATAGTCCCTTAAATCTATTTCTTACTTCCACTGTATAATAATAAAGGATTTGATTTAGGTCATATCTTAATGGGCTAGTGGTTTTCCCTACTTTCTTTGGCTCCGGGGGTGCAGATGCGAGAGAGGACTTCTCCGGCAGTGCAGAGGTGAGAGATGCCGGCTGGGCGCAATGGACCACGCACAGAAGCGTGACTGAGAGGAGCTACCCAACGCTCAAGGTCTGGGCAGTGGCCAAGAGGAGCTGTCCCACGTCCAATAGGTGGTGGCTGCATGGGCACAGGAGGACCGAGAGGAGTTACTCCACTTTCAAGCTCAGGAGGGGCGCCCCTGAGGAGATACCCCTCATCCAAGGTAAGGTACAACGGCTGCACTTTGCTGGAGCAGCTGTGAAGAGATATTCCACGACCAAGGTAAGAGAAACCCAAATAAGATGGTAGGTATTACGAGGAGCATCAGAGGGCAGACACACTGAAATCATAATCACAGAAAACTAGTTGATCTGATCACATGGACCACAGCCATGTCTAACTCAATGAAACTAAGCCATGCCGTGAGGGCCACCCAAGATGGACGGGTCTTGGTGGAGAGGTTTGACAGAATGTGGTCCACTGGAGAAGGGAATGACAAACCACTTCAATATATTTGCCTTGAGAACTCCATGAACAGTATCAAAAGGCAAAATGATAGGATACTGAATGAGGAATTCCCCCTGTCGTTAGGTGCCCAGTATGCTACTGGAGATCAGTGGAGAAATAACTCCAGAAAGAATGAAGGGATGGAGCCAAAGCAAAACAAATACCCAGTTGTGGATGTGACTGGTGATAGAACAAGGTCCGATGCTGTAAAGAGCAATATTGCATAGGAACCTGGAATGTTAGGTCCATGAATCAAGGAAAATTGAAAGTGGTCAAACAGAAGATGGCAAAAGTGAACATCGACATTCTAGGAATCAGTGAACTAAAATGGACTGGAATGGGTTAATTTAACTCAGATGACCATCATATCTACTACTGTGGGCAGGAATCCCTTAGAAGAAATGGAGTAGCCATCATGGTAAACAAGAGTCCGAAATGCAGTACTTGGATGCAATCTTAAAAACGACAGAATGATTTCTGTTCGTTTCCAACGCAAACCATTCAATATTACAGTAATCTAAGTCTATGCCCCAACCAGTAATGCTGAAGAAGCTGAAGTTGAACTGTTCTATGAAAACCTACAAGACCTTTCATAACTATCACCCCAAAAAATATGTCCTTTTTATTATGGGGGACTGGAATGCAAAAGTAGGAAGTCAAGAAACACCTGGAGTAACAGGCAAATTTGGCCTTGGAGCACGAAATGAAGCAGGGCAAAGGCTAATAGAGTTTTGCCAAGAGAACGCACTGGTCATAGCAAACACCCTCTTCCAACAACACAAGAGAAGACTCTACACATGGACATCACCAGATGGTCAATGCCGAAATCAGATTGATTATATTCTTTGCAGCCAAAGATGGAGAAGCTCTATACAGTTAGCACAAACAAGACCAGGAGCTGACTGTGGCTCAGATCATGAACTCCTTATTGCACTCACCTCACACGCTAGCAAAGTAATGCTCAAAATTCTCCAAGCCAGGCTTCAACAGTACATGAATGGTGAAATTTCAGATGTTTAATCTGGATTTAGAAAAGGCAGAGGAAGCAGAGATCAAGTTGCCAATATCCACTGGACCATCGAAAAAGCAAGACAGTTCTAGAAAAATAAATAAATAAACAACATCTATTTCTGCTTTTTTGATTATGTCAAAGCCTTTGACTATGTGGATCACAACAAACTGTGAGAAATTCTTCAAGAATTAGGGAATTCCAGACTGCGTTATCTGCTCCCTGAGAAATCTGTTTGCAGATCAAGAAGCAATAGTTAGAATCGGAAAGGGAAAAACAGACTGGTCCCAAATTGGGAAAGGAGTATGTATGTCAAGGCTGTATATTGTCACTCTGCTTATTTAACTTATATCCAGAGTATGTTATACAAAATGCTGGGCAGGATGAACCATAGCTGGAATCAAAATTGTCAGAAGAAATATCAGTTACCTCAGAAATGCAGATGACAACACTCTGATGGCAGAAAGCTAATAACTAAAGAATCTTTTGATGAGAATGAAAGAGGAGAGTGAAAAAGTTGTCTTAAAACTCAACATTCAGAAAACTAAGATCATGGCATCTGGTCCCATCACTTCATGGTAAATAGATGGAGAAACAGTGAAAATAGTGACAGATTTTATTTTGGGGGGTTCCAAAATCACTGCAGATGGCAATTGCAGCCATGAAATTAAAAGACACTTGTTCCTTGGAAGAAAAGTTATGACCAACCTAGACAGCATATTAAAAAGCAGAGACATTACTTTGCCAGCAAAGGTCCATCTAGTCAAGGCTATGGTTTTTCCAGTGGTCATGTACGTATGTGAGAGTTGGACTATAAACAAAACTTAGCACTGAAAAATTTATGCTTTCGAACTGTGGTGTTGGGGAAGACTCTTGAGATTCCCTTGAACTGCAAGGAGATCAAACCTGTCAATCCTAACGAAAATCAGTCCTGAATATTCATTGGAAGGACTAATGCTGAAGCTTCAATACTTTGGCCACCTGATGGTAAGAACTGACTCACTAGAAAAGACCCTTGTGCTGGGAAAGATTAAAGGCAGGAGGAGAAAGGGTGACAGAGGATGAGATGGCTAAATGGTATCATTGTCTCAATGGATATGAGTTTGAGCAGGTTTCAGGAGCTGCTGATGGTCAGGGAAGCCTGGAATGCTGCTGTTCGTGGATTCACAAAGATTTATACATGACTGAGCAACTGGACTGTCCTGAACTTAGGCAGTAACCATAAGCAGCTCAGTAGTCAAGAAACACATAATTTAAAGTGAGTCAGAGAATCTCATCAAATGTGTTCAACACACTTCTTCCCTTGTACCCCTCCCATTTACTTATACTTTATTGTTGTATCCAGCTACCATGCTACAATTCTCCACCATTGTGTGTGTGTGTGTGTATGTATTTAGGAGCCCTTACACTTTTTTTTCCCCCTTACAGGGATGGTGAAAGGTGAATTTGTTCAAAGTCCTCTTCAAGACTGTGGAACATAGTATTTCCTAAAATGCTAAAAGTGCAAAATTTGGTTAAAAAAATTACTGCTGAAGTTGCACTAGTGGCTTTAGCTGACATTTATACTTTTCCTTTTTGACCAGCCACTCAAAATTTCTTTCATCCATGGCAAGTCCCTCCATTGATTGGTTTTTTCGCTTGCTGCTGCTGCTGTTGCTAAGTCGCTTCAGTCGTATCCAACTCTGTGCGACCCCATGGACAGCAGCCCATCAGGCTCCCCCGTCCCTGGGATTCTCCAGGCAAGAACACTGAAGTGGGTTGCCATTTCCTTCTCCAGTGCATGAAAGTGTAAAGTGAAAGGGAAGTCGCTCAATCGTGTCCGACTCTTCGTGACCCCATGGACTGCAGCCTACCAGGCTCCTCCGTCCGTGGGATTTTCCAGGCAAGAATACTGGAGTGGGGTGCCATTGCCTTCTCCGTTTTCGCTTGCTAGTGTTAACCTTGTATTTATTGGATTGTGATTGTTGTGATTCCTTTCACAGGTATTACTCTGTAAATAAGTACTTAAGAGTCACCTCTGTAAAACCACTGAGTTCCAATCATATTTTTTTTTTTGTTCCTATCACATTTTATGTGCAGAAACTCTAGTGTGTCCTGGTAATTATGAGCACTATATCTAGTATAGTAACTCTTTTATATGCTTGCTTTGCCACTCACCTGTAGAGACCAAAATGGACAGTCATGCCTTCATAGTCAATAAAACATTATCAATTCTCCTGAAAGACATAAGTTCCTCTTAGGAGATTAAATCAGGAAGAGAAAGACTGTACAAACTAGAGGCTCACATTTTCAAATGATTCACTGCAAGAATTGGTAAAATTGTTTCTCTTACTTTTATCCTCTGCTTCCTGGATCCATACTTTCTAGGTAGCATGGACAACTGTATCATTTGTCATACCCTGAAGAACATTTGCTCCAGTCTTGCATGTTGATGACTCTCATTCAGTATCTAAGCTGAAGGTTACAATAGATTGTTCCCAAATAACATCAGGATGAAAAGTGAAAGTCGCTCAGTAGTGTCCTACTCTTTGCGACCCCATGGACTTAGTCTGTGGAATTCTCCAGGCCAGAATACTGGAGTGGGTAGCCTTTCCTTTCTCCAGGAGATCTTCCCAACCCAGGGATTGAACTCAGATATCCCATATTGCAGGCGGATTCTTTACCACTTGAGCCAAAAGGGAAACCCAAGAATGGGTAGTCTATCCCTTCTCCAGCAGATCTTCCCGACCTAGGAATCAAACCAGGATCTCCTGCATTGCAGGAGGATTCTTTACCAACTTAGCTAACATGAGGCTGCTGCTGCTGCTGCTAAGTCGCTTCAGTCATGTCCGACTCTGTGCGATCCCATACAGGGCAGCCCACCAGGCTCTGCCATCCCTGGGGCTTCTGGTAAATGGGATAGTGTGTTGCAAAACCAATACTTCTCAAATCAAGTGAGTGAATGTCATTCAGTTGTGTCTGACTCTTTGTGACCCCATGGACTGTATATTCCATGGAATTCTCCAGGCCAGAATACTGGAGTAGGGAGCCTTTCCCTTCTCCAGGGGATCTTCCCAACCCAAGGATTGAACCCAGGTCTCCCCCATTTCAGACAGATTCTTTACCTGCTGAACCACAAGGGAAGCCCTTACTTCTCAAAATCATAAGTCAATTATGTCTGTCAATTGGTCATAAAATAAATCCTCTGGTCTAAAACAATGTTATGGGGGATAAACTATGTAAGGAAAAGAGTCTTTATAAGTCTTCAGATGATTGTGCTGGTTGAGGCACAGTGAATTAAAAAACGCAAATTCTTGTATGGAATATGTATGATTTTCTTCAGATGAAAAGGTCAAATAGAATTATCTTACCATAATATAACCAGGTGGTATTCTCAAGTAATGCTACTTAAGGCTCAGTGTTAATCTGTGCTTCTGGAAAACTGCAGACACAGCAGTGCCAGGAAGTAGAAAATCTCAAGAGAGGTAGCCGATGTAGTTTTGTTTATGTGTAGCTTTCATCTTTATTACCATAGATTCTCTATTCCTGGGACTACACAAAAGCTGAATTTGTCTAGATAATGATTGAATACAGCCACATAGTTTTTGAGAGCCAGAGTTTTGATGGATTATCTCCAGTACAAATTCACATGAGACAAAAATTTTCTAATAATTTGTGTTCATAAATCCATCTACATACCTCATTCTCAGATTTTCTTGTCACAGTAAATTTCTAGTTTTTACTGTCAGATCCAGGAAAACTTGCACAGACACTTCCCTCTATCAAAGAATTAGTGAATATCTCATACTTGAGGCGAATTCTTCCTCTATATGGAATTGGTAACTATGTGGCTTGTAGCTCTGCTCATCAGGATTGGTTTTTATTACTTGGGAGATTTGTAACTCACCTCAAATTAATTTCTGTTTCATGTCTCAGTAGGCTGGTATTTCCTCCTTGATGAAATAAGTTCCAACTCTACTATAGTCCTTTTTGGTGTTCCTGAGGCTCTGGCAATAGCTGGAACATGTCTTCAGTTATCTGGATCCCTTTCTCCCAAGATTCTGAATATTTGATAATCACTTATTCAGATATCTTAGCTCAGCTCTATACAGATAATTCCTCTACACTGCTTAGTACTGATTCCCAACATCTTAACTTTGTATCTTCGGCTCTAAGTGTGTTAGCTACTTATATACTCAGCATCTGTTTAACCTCTGTTTTATTTTTGCCTCTTCAATATTCTTAATATCTGTTTAACATGCTTCCCTGTTGGCTCAGACAGTAAAGAATCTGCCTGCAATGCAGAAGACTTAAGAAATGAGATCCTCTGGATTAAGGGAATGGCTACCCACTCCAGTATTCTTGCCTGGAGAATTTCATGGACAGAGGAAGCTAGGAACATACCATTCATGGGGTTTCAAAAAGACAGACACGACTGAGCAATTGACATTTTCAACATGTTTCAAAGTTATTTCTATAAAGTTTTTCTCTGTAAGAAATACTGGTCTGATTTATCTTCTTACTGAGGTCTGACCAATAAACTAAATTAGCTCTAAGAGTAAGCTCAGAAAACAAGCAAGCAATAAAGAATTTGAAATGGATACAAATATGTTGTCAATGGGAAGTGGGATTCCACCTGTCCTCCCTCCAGATCCCTGACTTCAAATGAGAAAATATATAAAAACTATATGAAGTGCAGTTTATGGGTTGCTATGACTCAGACATGACTTAGCGACTAAACAATAACAATGCTTATAATCAGATACTGACTTACTTGAACCACTTATGAAAAAGCAAAGTGGCACATTTTACAGAATTATAAACATGTACAGATTTATAAACATGTCATATGTTACCACGTGGTTACTGCTTCATGAGATGTGAAAACATGTGACTCACTATTTGATCATATAAGGTGCCTCTTGTACAAAAAAATCATGTATCAGAATTATCTTTTGAAGAGAGAAAAGGAAAAAAATCTTATTTGACAGATCTCTTCTATCTTCTGTTTCCACTGATTATAATTTGTACAGAGACAGCCAATTCTCCAATACTGACAGAGTGCCATTCCCTTTGAGAAGTTGCTGGGGAAGCCAGATTTGACACATTTTAGCATAGTGCTATATCTAAATATAAAAGGTATGGGAGGAGTGAAAGTTTCTTGGGTCTGTTTGGATCAGTCCCATGCATTATTAGTATTATGAAAGCCAAGCAAGATCCATAACATTAGCTTCTGTTAACATACATTCTTACTAGATGTAGCTTCAATAATTCTAGTAACTAAAGTGAGAAACGTGGTAACTGGTGACTGGGAAGACAGGTAAGGTTAAGGTAATCTATGTAATGCATAAAATGCATCTTATAAAAGATTCATGAGAATTTTGTTGTTTTTGTTCAGTCATCAACTCATATCCAGCCCTTCATGATCCCATGAATTGCAGCTTCTCTGTCCTCCACCATCTTCCAGAGTGCACAGATTCGTGTTCTTTAGTCAATGATGCTATCTAGCCATCTCATGCTTTGCCACTGCCTTCTCCTTTTGCCTTCTGTCTTTCCCATTTTCAGGGTCTTTTACAATGAGTCAGCTCTTTGAATCAGGTGGCTTAAGTATTGGAACTTCACCTTCAACATCAGCCCTAAAAATGTGGATTCAGGGATGATTTCCTTTAGGGTTGACTGGTTTAAACTCCTTGCAGTCCAAGGGACCCTCAATAGTATTCTCTAGAACCATAGTTTGAAAGCATCAATTCCTTGGTGCTCAACTTTTTTTACGGTCCAACTCTCACATCCATACATGACTACTGGCAAAACCACAGCCTTTACAATATAGACCTTTACCAGCAAAGAATATATCTGCTTTTTAATACACTGTCTAGATTTGTCCTAGCTTGGACAATTCTTCAGTTCAGTTCAGGCGCTCAGTCATGTCCGACTCTTTGTGACCCCATGAATCACAGCACGCCAGGCCTCCCTGTCTATCACCAACTCCCGGAGATCACCCAAACTCATGTCCGCCGAGTCGGTGATGCCATCCAGCCATCTCATTTTCTGTCGTCCACGTCTCCTCCCACCCCCAATCCCTCCCAGCATCAGAGTCTTTTCCAGTGAGTCAACTCGTCTCATGAGGTGGCCAAAGTATTGGAGTTTCAGCCTCAGCATCAGTGCTTCCAATGAAAACCCAGGATTGATCTCCTTTAGAATGGACTGGTTGGATCTCCTTGCAATCCAAGAGACTCTCAAGAGTCTTCTCCAGCACCACAGTTCAAAAGCATCAATTCTTCGGCGATCAGCTTTCTTCACTGTCCAACTCTCACATCCATACATGACCACGGGAAAAACCATAGCCTTGACTAGACGGAACTTCTTAAAGAGATGCAAATACACATTTTTTGGCCTTGTCCTTCTTCAGCATTGGAATGGAAACTGATCTTTTCTACTCAGTTTTCTAAATTTGCTGGCATGATGATTGCAGCACGTTCATCACATCATCTTTTAGGATTTTAAATAGCTCAGCTGCAATTCCATCAACTCCACTAGCCTTGTTCATAGGTATACTTCTTAAAGATTACTTGACTTCACATTTCAGGATAACTGACTTCAGATGAGTGACCACAGCATCATGGTTATTTGGGTCATTAAGACCTTTTTGTTCTTCTGTGTACTCTTGCAACCTCTTAATCTTTTCTGCTTATATTAGGTCCTTTCTGTTTCTCTATTTTATCATGCCCTTCCTTGCATGAAATGTTCCCTTGATATCTCCAATTTTCTTAGGGGGAATCTCTAGTCATTGTCATTCTATTCTTTTCCTCTATTTCCTTGAAATGTTCATTTAAGAAGGCCTTTTTATTTCTCCTTGCTATTCTCAGGAATTTTTCATTCAGATGATTGTATCTTTCCTTTTTCCCTTCCCTTTCATTTCTTTTCTTTCCTAAGCTATTTGTAAAGTCTACTCAGGCAACCACTTTTCCTTCTTGAAATTTATTTTTCTTTAGGATGGTCTTGGTCACCACCTCCTGTACAGTGTTAGGAAGCTCTGTCCATAGCTCTTCAGGCACTCTGTCTACCAGATCTAATCTGTTGAATCTATTTCTCACTTCCACTGTGTAATCGTAAGAGATCTGATTAATGTCTTATCTGAATGGCTTATTTTCTCCTCTTTTTTTTTTTCCAGTTTAAGCCTGAATTTTACAATAAGAAGCTCACCATTTTGGCCATAGTCAGTTTCAGATCTTATTTTTGCTGACTGTATAGAGCTTCTCCATCTTTGGCCAAAAAGAATGTGATCAATCTGATTTTAGTATTAACTATCTGATGATGTCCATACATAGAGTCTTATTTTGTGTTGTTGGAAGAGGGTGTTTGTGATGAACAGTGTGTTCTTTTGGCAAAACTCTGTTAACCTTTGCCCTACTTCGTTTTGTAATTCACGTCCAAACTTTACTGTTACTCCAGGTATCTGTTGACTTCCTACTTTTGTATTTCAATCCCCTATAGTGAAAAAGAAATATCTTTTTCGTGTTAGTTCTATAAGGTCTTGTAGATCTTCATAAAACTGGTCAGCTTCACCTGCTGCAGCATTAGTGGTTAGAGCATAGACGGGTGTATGTTGAATGTTTTGCCTTGGAAATGAATTGAGGTCATTCTTTCATTATTGGGATTGTACTCAAGTACTTTATTTTGATCTCTTTTGTTGAATATTAGGGTTACTCCATTTCTTCTAAACGTTTCTTGCCCAAATTACTAGCTATAATGGACATCTGGATTAAATTAATCCATTCTCATCCATTTTAGTTCATTGATTCCTAAGATTTTGATGTTTTCTCTCATCATCTCCTGCTTGACTATGTCCAATTTGCATTGATTCATGGACCTAACATTCCAAGTTCCTATGTAGTATTATTTTTCACATCATCAATTTTTACTTTCACCAAGAGCCTCATCCACATGTGTGTCATTTATGCTTTGGCCCAGGCCTTTGATTCTTTTTGAAATTATTAGTAATGATCCTTCATTTCCCTAGCAGCATATTGGACACATTTCAACCATGGAGGACTCATGTTCGAATCATATATTTCTGCCTTTTCATATTGTCATGGGGTTCTTTCAGAAGGACTAATGGAGCAGTTGGCCATTGCCTCCTTCAGTGGAGAATGTTTTGTCAGAACTCTTTACTGCGACCCATCCATCTTGGGTTGCCCTGCATAGCATGGCTCTTTAGTTCATTGACTTATGTAAGCTGCTTCTTCGTGACACAGCTGTGATCCATTAATTTATTTTTATTTGGAAACCAATTGCTTTACAACATTGTGTTGGTTTTGCCACATTCATCACAAATTAGCCATAAGTATATGTATATCCACTGCAAGGAGATCCAACCAGTCCATTCTAAAGGAGATTAATCCAGGGTGTTCATTGGAAGGACTGATGCTAAAGCTGAAACACCAATACTTTGGCCACCTCATGCATCAAGTTGACTCACTGGAAAAGAGTCTGATGCTAGGAAGGATTGGGGGTAGGAGGAGACAGGGATGACAGAGAATGAGATGGCTGGACGGCATCACCAGCTCGATGGACAGGAGTTTGAGTGAACTCCGGGAGTTGGTGATGGACAGGGAGGCCTGGCGTGCTGATTCATGGGGTCGCAAAGAGTCGGACACGACTGAGCGACTGAACTGAACTGAACTGAACTAATATGTATGTCCCCTCCCTATTGAACCTCCCTCCCATCTCCCACCCTTTCCTACCCCTCTAAGGTGTCAACAGTACCCTCTCCTTCTTTTCTGTGTCCACAAGGGGATCACAATACTAATTAAAGTAAATATCTTTCTCTAAAACTTGCCATACTCTTATGGCTTATTTAAGAATATACGTATTTATGGCTTATTAAGGAGTATAGCTATGACTATAAAAGTACTGAATGTGTAGTGCAAGAGTTATGATATTATTACTGGTATCTACTTAGAAGTAGATAAAAAAAATGTAAAAGTAGAATTCACATTTGAGATTGCTCTATGAGTTATTAGGAAAGGTCATGTGTTTGCTTATGGCATGTGAGGAAAATACTGTTTTACAAAAAATTATTTCAATGATAAGTTTTAAAGTATTACAAAGTGGCCAAAATTATGTAATTAGCATTTAATATAGCCTGATGTATGCACAGATTTATAAGTAATTGTAGTCTTACTTTTTAAAAAGTAAAATGCTATGAATAGTGTATTTTCATGGGATGATTTTGGATAACCTGCAAAGTCTGAAAAAAAATAATTCACTAGAGATATAATTGCTGTGATTCCATCACTCAGATAAACACCAGAGAAGCAATCCAAAGGTATATAATTAAGGAACCTTGAGATTAGTCTGAAAGTAAAAACATAATAATTAGACATAAATAATTTAAGCAGTGATTAAATAACATTATTAACATTTTCAAGATAATATGGGCCTCAGAAGTAGGAAAAAATTCAAAAAAGGACAAGTAGTCAGGGTTAGTATTCAGTATAGGAGTTCCCAAAATTTTCCACTAATCTGTTTCTGATAATGGATGATTTAGAATTCTTGTACAAATATTAACAATACAAAAAGTTGACAAGATTCTTATGACAGAAATTTGTTTATTATGAGAGAAGAGAGAAAAATAAACTGATTTTCTAAAGACTATTGAAATTTTACAGCAAACCATAAAATGACCTTTTACTGAGTATTACTTTTAAAATTAAACTAGTCGAGGCGGTCCTAAGATGGTGGAGGAATAGAACAAGGAGACCACTTTCTCCCCCACAAATTTGAAAGAACATTTGAGCGCTGAGCAAATTCCACAGAACAACTTCTGAATGCTGACAGAGGACATCAGGCACCCAGAAAAGCAGCCCATTGTCTTCTAAAAGAGATAGGACAAAATATAAAAGATACAAAGAGAGACAAAAGAGGTAGGGACGGAGATCTGTCCCAGGAATGGAGTCTTGAAAAAAGAGAGAAGTTTCCAAACACCAGGAAAAACTCTCTCTGGCGAGTCTGTGGTGAGCCTTGGAATCTCAGAGGGAAAATAATCAAGAGGAAAAATAAATAATTAAAACCCACAGATTACATGCCCAACAACTCCCAGCGGAGAAGCAGCACAGACTTCCACATCAACCACTATCAAGAGGGGACTGGGCAGGGAGGAGTGGGCGGAATTGCTTAGGATAAGGACTGAGCCTGAATGCCCTGAGGGCAATCTGAGGGAACTAGCTTGAGATAGCAACCCAGACTGTGGGATAGCTATCCCGCAATCCCCATAAAAAGCACTAACCACCACCAGGATTGCTCAAAGAACAAAGGACGGAGCCGAGCTAGCCAGCTAGGGTCTGGCAATTCCCCGCCAGAGACAGGCAGGTGAGGGCAACCAGAACTGGAAGGGGCAATCACGACCCCATCAGTTCAGTTCAGTTCAGTTCAGTCACTCAGTTGTGTCTGACTCTTTGTGACCCCATGAATCACAGCACGCCAGGCCTCCCTGTCCATCAACAACTCCCGGAGTTCACTCAAACTCATGTCCATTGAGTCGGTGATGCCAAACAGCCATCTTATTCTCTGTCGTCCCCTTCTCCTCCCGTTTCCAATCCATCCAAGCATCAGAGTCTTTTACAATGAGTCAACCAGCCGCATGAGGTGGCCAAAATATTGGACTTTCAGCTTTAGCATCAGTCCTTCCATTTAACACCCAGGATTGATCTCTTTTAGAATGGACTGGTTGGATCTCCTTGTAGTCCAAGGGACTCTCAAGAGTCTTCTCCAGCTGCACAGTTCAAAAGCATCAATTCTTCGGCGATCAGCTTTCTTCACAGTCCGACTCTCACATCCATACATGATCACGGGAAAAACCATAGCCTTGACTCAACAGATCTTTGTTGGCAAAGTAATGTCTCTGCTTTTTAATATGCTATCAAGGTTGGTCACAACTTTCCTTCCAAGGAGTAAGCGTCTTTTAATTTCATGGCTGCAATCACCATCTGAAGTGATTTTGGGGCCCCAAAAAATCAAGTCTGACACTGTTTCCACTGTTTTGCCATCTATTTCCCATAAAGTGAGGGGACCAGATGCCATGATCTTCTTTTTCTGAATGTTGAGCTTCAAGCCAACCTTTTCACTCTCCTCTTTCACTTTCATCAAGAGGTTTTTCAGTTCCTCTTCACTTTTGCCATAAGGGTGGTGTCATCTGCATATCTGAGGTTATTGATATTTCTCCCAACAATCTTGATTCCAGCTTGTGCTTCTTCCAGCCCAGCATTCCTTATGATGCACTCTGCATATAAGTTAAATAAGCAGAGTGACAATATACAACCTTGACGTACTCCTTTTCCTATTTGGAACCAGTCTGTTGTTCCCTGTCCAGTTCTAACTGTTGCTTCCTGACCTGCATACAGGATTCTCAAGAGGCACGTCAGGTGGTCTGGTAATCCCATCTCTTTCAGAATGTTCCACAGTTTATTGTGATCCACACAGTCAAAGCCTTTGGCATAGTTAATGAAGCAGAAATAGATGTTTTTCTGGAACTCTCTTGCTTTCTCCATGATCCAGTGGATGTTGGCAATTTAATCTCTGGTTCCTCTGCCTTTCCTAAAACCTGCTTGATCATCTGGGAGTTCATGGTTCACATATTGCTGAAGCCTGGCTTGGAGAATTTTGAGAATGACCTTACTAGCGTGTGAGATGTGTGCAATTGTGCGGTAGTTTGAGCATTCTTTGGCATTTCCTTTCTTTGGGATTGGAATGAAGACTGACATTTTCCAGTCCTGTGGCCACTGCTGAGTTTTCCAAATTTGCTGGCATATTGAGTGCAACACTTTCATATCATCATCTTTCAAGATTTGAAATAGCTCAACTGGAATTCCATCACCTCCATTAGCTTTGTTCATAGTGATGCTTTCTAAGGCCCACTTGACTTCCCATTCCAAGATGTTTGGCTCCAGGTGAGTGATCATGCCATCATGATTATCTTGGTCGTGAAGATCTTTTTTGTACAGTTCATCCGTGTATTCTTGCCACCTCTTCTTAATATCTTCTGATTCTGTTAGGTCCCTTCCATTTCTGTACTTTATCGAGCCCATCTTTGCATGAAATGTTCCCTTGGAATCTCTAATTTTCTTGAAGAGATCTCTTGTTTTTCCTATTCTGTTGTTTTCCTCAATTTCTTTGCATTGATCACTGAGGAAGGCTTTTTTATCTCTCCTTGCTATTCTTTGGAACACTGCATTCAGATTCTTATATCTTTCCTTTTCTCCTTTGTTTTTCACTTCTCTTCTTTTCACAGCTATTTGTAAGGCCTCCTCAGACAGCCATTTTGCTTTTTCATATTTCTTTTCCATGGGGATGGTCTTGGTCCCTGTCTCCTGTACAATGTCACGAACCTCCGTCCAGAGTTCATCAGGCTCTCTATCTATCAGATCTAGTCCCTTAAATCTATTTCTCACTTCCACTGTATAATCATAAGGGATTTGATTTAGTTCATATCTGAATGGTCTAGTGCTTTTCCGTACTTTCTTCAATTTAAGTCCGAATTTGGCAATAAGGAGTTCATGATCTGAGCCAGAGTCAGCTCCTGGTCTTATTTTTGCTAACTGTATGGAGCTTCTCCATCTTTGGTTGCAAAGAATATAATCAGTCTGATTTCAGTGTTGACCATCTGGTGATGTCCATGTGTAGGGTCTTCCCTTGTGTTGTTGGCAGAGGGTGTTTGCTATGACCAGTGCATTCTCTTGGCAAAATTCCTCATCCAAAGTAAGGCGCAGTGGCTGTGCTCTGCTGGAGCAGCTGTGAAGATATATCCCACGACCCCATAGAGGCTCCTATACCAAACTGCAAGCAGTCTTCATTGCTAACCAATACTTCTTTGGATTCTGGACAGTTGACATCCCTGGGAAGGTTGCAGCCAAAAATCACCTTCCCAGAAGAGAGAAGGCAAGACCTTTGTCCACCCAGAAAACTGAATGGCTGGGATGGGGGAGGGATAAGTCATAACCTTCAACTGGGGACGAATACACGAACCAAGGACCTGGTCACTTGAGCTGCTCGGACCTGGGATGGGTGCAAAGCGCAGGCCCAAACATGTCTTAGCCTTTGTGAAGTACCCGAGAACCTGAACCTGATTGTCTTATACCTGGGAAGTGATGCAAACCAGGGCCTGAATCAGAAAGTTCCCGGCAGAGCAACCTAGAGTCTGAGCAGTGTAGACTGTGAAAGCACACACGCCGTGAGTGGGGGCAGACCCAGTGTGGCTGAATCACTGTGAACACATGCCAGTGATATTTGTTTGCAGTGTTCCTCCCTCCCCAAAGCACGATTGAACAAGCGAGCCTTAAATAAAAGTGACCACTACCGCGCCTCTCGTGTCAGGGCAGAAACGAGACACTGAAGAGACAAGCAAACAGAAGAAGCTAACATAAACAGAGGAAATCTCTTTGGAAGTGACAGGTGCAATAGATTAAAATCCTGTAGTTAACAGTAACTACAAAGGAAGGGGCTTATAGACCGTGAGAAGTACCAGCCGGACCAAGGAACTGTCTGAAAATAAACTGACCCCACACTGTCTGCAACAGCTCCAGAGAAAGGCTTAGATATATTTTTACTATTATCACTTTTTAAATTAAAAAAGAACTAATTTTATTTTATTATTTTTTAATTTAATTAAAAATTACTCCTTTAATCTTCATTTTTATAACCTACTATTACTTTGCTAAAAAAAAGACAAAGACCATATTTTGAAAGCAAACTTCATATATATATATGTATATATATTATAATTTCTGTGACTTTGTGTTTTTTAAATTTGTTTGTTTTTGTTTTCTGGGTTTTTTTTTTTTTTCATATTGTATTTTTGAGAATCTAAGAAGGAAATGGCAACCCACTCCAGTACTATTGCCTGGAAAATCCCATGGACAGAGCAGCCTGATAGGTTACAGTCTATGGGGTCACAAAGAGACAGACACGACTGAGCGACTCCACTTAACCTCTACTCAAGATATTTAATTTTTGCTTTTGGTATTTTTTATCAACTTTGTAATGGAAAAACAGACTGGTTCCAAATAGGAAAAGGAGTACATCAAGGTTGTATATTGTCACCCTGCTTATTTAACTTATATGCAGAGTACATCAGAAGCACAAGCTGGAATCAACATTGGCAGGAGAAATATCAATAACCACAGATATGCAGATGACACCACCCTTATGGCAGAAAGTAAAGAGGAACTAAAAAGCCTCTTGAGGAAAGTGAAAGAGGAGAGTGAAAAAGTTGGCTTGAAACTCAACATTCAGAAAACAAAGATCATGGCATCTGGTCCCATCACTTCATGGGAAATAGATGGAAAAACAGTGGAAACAGTGTCAGACTTTATTTTTTTGGGCTCCAAAATCACTGCAGATGCTGATTGCAGCCATGAAATTAAAAGATGCTTACTCCTTGGAAGGAAAGTTATGACCAACCTGGATAGTATATTAAAAAGCAGAGATATTACTTTGCCAACAAAGGTCTGTCGAGTCAAGGCTATGGCTTTTCCAATGGTCATGTATGGATGTGAGAGCTGGACTGTGAAGAAAGCTGATCACCGAAGTATTCATTCTTTTGAACTGTGGTGCTGCAGAAGACTCTTGAGAGTCCCTTATACTGCAAGAAGATCCAACCAGTCTATTCTAAAGGAGATCAATCTTGGGTGTTCATTGGAAGGACTGATGCTAAAGCTGAAACTCCAATACTTTGGCCACCTCATGGGACGAGTTGACTCATTGGAAAAGACTCTGATGCTGGGAAGGATTGGGGGCGGGAGGAGAAGGGGACGACAGAGAATGAGATGGCTGGAAGGCATCACTGACTTAATGGACGTGAGTTTGAGTGATCTCCGGGAGTTGGTGATGGACAGGGAGGCCTGGCGTGCTGTGATTCATGGGGTCGCAAAGAGTCGGACATGACTGAGTGACTGAACTGAAGTGAACTGACCTGATCAACTTTGTACCTTTAAGAAACCAATGTTCAGTACCCATTTTTACTTGGGAATGAGATCACTAGCCTGAATTATCTTTCCCCATTTTGATTCCCCCTCTTGTCCTCATGGTCACCTCTATATCCCTCCACCCTCTTCTCTTCTCTCTGTAACTCTGTGTACCTCTCCTGGTGCCCCTCACTGTGGAGAAACTTTTCATCATTAACCTAGATGTTTTATCACTGGTGCTGTATAGATGGAGAAGTTTTGAGGCTACTGTAAGAATAAGACTGAAAACCAGAGGCAGGAATCTTAAGTCCAAATCCTGAGAACACCAGAGAACTTCTGAATCCAGGGAACATTAATCAATAGGAGCTCATCAAACACCTCCATACCTACACTGAAAACAAGCACCACTCAAGGGCCAACAAGCTCCAGAGCAAGACATACCACGCAAATTCCACAGCAACACAGGGACATATCCCTGAGCATTAATATACAGGCTGACCAAAGTCACACCAAACCCACTGACATCTCAAAACTCATTACTGGACACTTCATTGCACTTCAGAAAGAAGAAATCCATCCCAACACACCAGTACACTGACACAAGCTTCCCTAGCCAGAAAACCTGGACAAGCCACCCGTCCAACCCCACCCACAGGGAGGAACCTCCATAATAAAGAGGAGCAACCAACTGCCAGAATACAGAAAGGCCACCCCAAACCCAGGACTATAAAGAAGATGAAAAGGCAGAGAAATAACCAGCAGATAAAGGAACAGCATAAATGCTCACCAAACCAAACAAAAGAAGAAGAGATAGGGAATCTACCTTATAAAGAATTCTGAACAATGATAGTGAAAATGATCCAAAATCTTGAAAATAAATAGGAGTTACAGATAAATAGCCTGAAGACAAGGATTGAGAAGATGTAAGAAAGGTTTAACAAGGACCTAGAAGAAATAAAAAGAGTCAATATATAATGAATAATGCAATAAATGAGATAAAAAACACTCTGGATGGAAACAATAGTAGAATAACGGAGGCAGAAGATAGGATAAGTGAGGTAGAAGATAGAATGGTAGAAATAAATGAATCAGAGAGGAAAAAAGAAAAAAAAAATTAAAAGAAATGAGGACAATTTCAGACACCTCTGGGACAATATTAAACTCCCTGACATTCAAATCATAGGAGTCCCCAAGGAAGAAGACATAAAGAAAGACAATGAGAAAATACTTGAGGAGATAATAGTTGAAAATTTCCCTAAAATGGGGATGGAAATAATCACCCAAGTCCAAGAAACAGAGAGTCCCAGACAGGATAAACCCAAGGCGAAACACCCCAAGACACATATTAATCCAATTAACAAAGATCAAACACAAAGAACAAATATTAAAAGCAGCAAGGGAAAAAAACAAACAAACAAATAACACACAAGGGGACTCCCATAAGGATAACAGCTGATCTTTCAATAGAAACGCTTCAGGCCAGGAAGGAATGGCAGGACATACTTAAAATGTTGAAAGAAAATAACCTACAGCCTAGATTACTGTACCCAGCAAAGATTTCATTCAAATATGAAGGAGAAATCAAAAGCTACAGACAAGGAAAACCTCAGAGAATTCAGAACCACCAAACCAGCTCTCCAACAAATGCTAAAGGATCTTCTCTAGACAGGAAACACAGAAAGGGTGTATAAACTCGAACCTAAAACAATAAAGTAAATGGCATTGGGATCATACTTATCGGTAATTATCTTAAATGTAAATGGGTTGAATACCCCAACCAAAAGACAAAGACTGGCTGAATGGATACACACACAAAAAAAGGCACCTATATATGTTGTCTACAAGAGACCCACCTCGAAACAAGGGATACATACAGACTGAAAGTGAAGGGCTGGAAAAATATATTCCATGCAAATAGAGACTAAAAGAAAGAAGGAGTAACAATACTCATATAAGATAAAATAGACTTTAAGACAAAGGCTGTGAAAAGAGACAAAGATGGACAATACATAATGATCAAAGGATCAATCCAAGAAGAAGATATAACAGTTATAAATATATATGCACCCAACACAGGAGCACCACAGTATGTAAGACAAATGCTGACAAGTATGAAAGGGGAAATTAACAATAACACAATAATAGTGGGAGACTTTAATACCCCACTCACACCTATGGATAGATCAAATAAACAGAAAATTAACAAGGAAAAACAAACTTTAAATGATACAATAGACCAGTTAGACCTAATTGATATCTATAGGACAGTTCATCACAAAACAATGAATTTCAACTTTTTCTCAAGTGTACATGGAACTTTCTCCAGGATAGATCACATCCTGGGTCATAAATCTAGCCTTGGTAGATTCAAAAAAATTGAAATCATTCCAAGCATCTTTTCTGACCACAATGCAGTAAGATTAGATGTCAATTACAAGAGAAAAAACTATTAAAAATTCCAACGTATGGAGGCTGAACAACACGCTGCTGAATAACCAACAAATCACAGAAGAAATAATAAAAAAAGATATCAATATATGCATAGAAACAAATGAAAATGAAAACAAAACAACCCAAAACCTATGGGACACTGTGAAAGCAGTACTAAGGGGAAGGTTCATAGCAATACAGGCTTGCCTCAAGAAACAAGAAAAAAGTCAAATAAATTACCAGACTCTACACCTAAAGCAACTTCAAAAGGAAGAAATTATGAAGGAAAGAAATCTTAAAAATTAGGGCAGAAATAAATGCAACAGAAACAAAAGAGACCATAGCAAAAATAAGCAAAGCCAAAAGCTGATTCTTTGAGAAGATACATAAAATTGACAAACCGTTAGCCAGACTCATCAAGAAACAAAGGGAGAAAAATGAAATCATCAAAATTAGAAATGAAAATGGAGAGATCACAACAGACAACACAGAAATACAAAGGATCATAAGAGACTATTATCAGCAACTATATGCCAATGAAATGGACAACTTAGAAGAAATGGACAAATTCTTAGAAAAGTACAACTTTCCAAAACTGAACCAGGAAGGAATAGAAAATCTTAACAGACCCATCACAAGCACCGAAATTGAAATTGTAACCAGAAATCTTCCAGCAAACAAAAGCTCAGGTCCAGACGGCTTCACAGCTGAATTCTACCAAAAATTTATAGAAGAACTAACACCTATCCTACTCAAACTCTTTCAGAAATTTGCAGAGGAAGATAAACTTCCAAACTCATTTTATGAGGCCACCATCACCCTAATACCAAAACCTGACAAAAATGCCACACACACACAAAAAAAAAACACTACAGGCCAATATCACTGATGAACATAGATGCAAAAATCCTTAACAAAATTTTAACAAAAAGAATCCAACAACATTTTTAAAAGATTGCATATCATGACCAACTGGGCTTTATCCCAGGGATGCAAGGATTCTTCAATATCCACAAATCAATCAATGTAATACAACACATTAACAAACTGAAAAATAAAAACCAAATGATTATCTCAATAGATGCAGAGAAAGCCTTTGACAAAATTCAACAATCATTTATGATAAAAACCCTTCAGATAGCAGGAAGGAACGTGAAAAGTGAAAATTAAGTCAGTCAGTCGTGTCCGACTCTTTGCGACCCCATGGACTGTAGCCTACCAGGCTCCTCAGTCCATGGAATTCTTCAGGCAAAAATACTGGAGTGGGTTGCCATTTCCTTCTCCAGGGGATCTTCCCAACCCAGGGATCAAACCCAGGTCTCTAGTTCTGCAGGCAGATGCTCTACTGTCTGAGCCACCAGGGAAGCCAGAAGGAACATACCTCAACATAAAAAAAGCTATATATGTCAAACCCTCAGCAAACATTATCCTCAATGGTGAAAAATTGAAAGTATTTTCCCTAAAGTCAGGAACAAGACAAGGGTGCCCACTCTCATCATTACTATTCAACATAGTCTTGGAAGTTTTGGCCACAGCAATCAGAGCAGTAAAAGAAATAAAAGGAATCCAGATGGAAAAGAAGAAGTAAAACTCTCATTGTTTGCAGATGACATGATCCTCTACACAGAAAACCCTAAAGACTCCACCAGAAAATTACTAGAGCTAATCAATGAATATAGTAAAGTTGCAGGATATAAAATTAACACACAAAAATCTCATGCATTCCTATAAACTAACAATGAGAAAACAGAGAAATTAAGGAAACAATTCCATTCACCATTGCAGCAAAAAGAATAAAATACTTAGGAATATATCTACCTAAAGAAACAAAATACCAGTATATAGAAAACTATAAAACACTGTGAAAGAAATCAAAGGGGACAGAAATAGATGGAGAAATATACTGTGTTCATGGATCAGAAGAATCAATATAGTGGAAATGAGTATACTACCCAAAGCAATCTATCGATTCAATGCAATACCTATCAAACTACCAATGGTACTTTTCACAGAACTAGCACAAATAATTTCACCATTTGTATGGAAATAGGAAAAACCTCAAATAGCCAAAGAAATCTTGAGAAAGATGAGTGGAACTGGAGGAATCAATCTGTCTGACTCTAGTCTCTACTACAAAGCCACAGTCATCAAGACAGTATGGTACTGGCAGAAAGACAGAAATATAGATCAACAGAACAAAATAGAAAGCCCAGAGATATATCCACACACCTATGGAGACCTTACCTTTGACAAAGGAGGCAAGAATATAAAATGGAGAAAAGACAATCTCTTTTACAAGTGGTGCTGGGAAAACTGATCAACCACTCGTAAAAGAATGAAACTAGAACACTCCCTAACACCATACACAAAAATAAACTCAAAATTGATTAAAGATCTAAATGTCAGACCAGAAACTGTAAAACTCCTAGAGGAGAACATAGGCAAAACAGTCTCCACCACAAATCACAGCTGGGTCCTCCATGACCCACCACCTAGAATACTGGAAATAAAAGCAAAAATAAACAAATGGGACCTAATTAAAATTAAAAGCTTCTGCACAGCAAAGGAAACTATAAGGAAGATGAAAAGACAGCCTTTAGAATGGGAGAAAATAATAGAAAACGATGCAACGGACAAAGGATTAATCTCAAATATATTCAAGCAACCCCTGCAGCTCAATTCCAGAAAAATAAACGACCCAATCAAAACGTGGGTCAAAGAACTAAACAGACATTTCTCCAAAGAAGACATACAGATAGCTAACAAACACATGAAAAGATGCTCAGAATCACTCATAATCAGAGAAATGCAAATCAAAACCACAACGAGGTACCATTTCACGCTGGTCAGAATGGCAGCTATCCAAAAGTCCACAAGCAATAAATGCTGGAGAGGGTGTGGAGTAAAGGGAACCCTCTTACACTGTTGATGGGAATGCAAACTAGTACAGTCACTATGGGGAACAGTGTGGAGATTCCTTACAAACCTGGAAATAGAACTGCCATATGACCCAGCCATCCCACTGCTGGGCATACACACTGAGGAAATCAGAATTGAAAGAGACACATGTACTCCAATGCTCACTGTAGCACTGTTTATAATAGCCAGGACATGGAAGCAACCTAGATGTCCATCAGCAGATGAATGGATAAGAAAGCTGTGGTACATATACACAATGGAATATTCAGTTCAGTTCAGTTCAGTTCAGTCGCTCAGTCGTGACCAACTCTTTGCAACCCCATGAATCACAGCACGCCAGGCCTCCCTGTCCATCACCAACTCCCGGAGTTCACGTAAACTCATGTTCATCGAGTCAGTGATGCAATCCAGCCATCTCATCCTCTGTTGTCCTCTTCTCCTCCCGCCCCCAATCCTTTCCAGCATCAGAATCTTTTCCAGTGAGTCCACTCTTCGCATGAGGTGGCCAAAGTATTACTTGGGCATTAAAAATAATACATTTGAATCAGTTCTAATGAGGTGAATGAACCTGGAGCCTATTATACAGAGTGAAGTAAGCCAGAAAGGAAAACACCAATACAATATACTAACACATATATATGGAATTTAGAAAGAAGGTAATGATAACCCAGCAAAAGAGACACAGATGTATAGAACAGTGTTTTAGACTCTGTGGGAGAGGGTGAGGGTGGGATGATTTGGGAGAATGGCATTGAAACATGTATATTGTCATATGTGAAACAGATCGCCAGTCCAGGTTTGATGATGATACAGGATGCTCAGGGCTGGTGCACTGGGATGACCCAGAGGGATGGGATGGGGAGGGAAGTGTAAAGGGGGTTCAGGATCGGGAACACATGTACACTCATGGTGGATTCAAGTCAATGTATGGCAAAACCAATACAAATATTGTATAGTAAAATATTTGTATACAAATATACAAAACCAATACCAACATTGGAGAGTGGAATTAATAATTAATAAATAAATTAATTAAAAATTAAAGTAGTCATACCCAGACATAGCTCTAATAAATATCTGATTTATTAAAAAATATTATAGGACACCAAATTACAATTCTCACCAATCCTATTTCAGAAAAGAGCTATATTTACTAAGTACATTTAAGCAAGCAGATGTTCAAGTGATCAAATAGGAGAACAATCCAAAATTAAAGTTGCAATCAAGATTTTATTCACTGAAATAGTGCATACAAGAGGCAAAAAGAGGCTTGGCTCCTCAGTGTTCAAATGCTTCCCACTGAATGGGACCAGGTACGCAGTGCAGATGAGTCCAATCACCTTAGGATCAGGGATCTCTAAATAAAGACTTTTTATGTCTTTATGTGTATATGGGATGAGGGAAAGGAGATGAGAAGAGTCTAAGAGTGAAAAGATACTGAGTCAAATTAGAAAATAATTCATCAGCAAAAGCCTTTATAAGGAGGCCCTCCACTAATGATACCAGAGATGAGAGTGCATATATATGTGTGAGAATGGTTGGTTTGAGGAAAACAGACTGAGCCTTTGACTGGAACTCTCTCCGGAAACTGCACTGCACTGTCTGTGCACCACGTCTGATGTGAGGAAGGCAGATTCTCACCATGGAGTCTGCCAATGAAATCTAAATGCCTAGCTTCAGGTTTGAAACATCACACATAGATGTGCTGCAACTCCTCAGGTACCAGCAGCCTCCACTCACTCCTCCTCTAAGATAAATACTGACTAATCTTAATCCTAAAGAGTAACATTAATCATGCTCCACTTCTGTTCAATATATGTTCCAAATTATACTTGTGGAGAAACTTGCTTTCAGAACATAAGTAGGCTCCCATTATAAAACCAAGACCCTCATGGCATTCATTCTCTGGGTTATGTTACGATCAGCATATGGGAAAAAATTCAAGAGGAAACATTTTTTTTTTAATGTTACAATAAAGCTATAAAAAGTATCTGCTTGTTTCAGTTATAATTGAATATGTTATTCGGTGATAGCATAATTAATTTGATATTCTAAAATTTAGATTCAAAAGATGAACTATCTTGAACTTACTGAATAAAAATCTAAGTAAATGAAGAAACACTAATGACTTCTTAAAGGAGGAGGAAGCTCTAATTGGTGGAGTTCAAGATAACAATATTAATATAAGATTATTCCTTCCCAAAGGAAAGGTGGCGACCTTCAAAGTGAAATTCAAATTCCAATTATTTTTTCAATCATCTCAACTTCTGTTTGAGTGAATGGCTTTTTTATATTCTTCAGTTACTTAGGTCGTCTAGAGGTTTTCTGTTGAAACAAAAAAGTATGCTGAGAGGAATATTTCAAAATGCCTAAGTAAAGATGTCTGAAAATTTACTCATCCATGAAAGCAATGAGACCCCTGAAAAAAAAAAAGGCAAAATGAAACTTTCATGACTCTGAAATTTAATAAAATAGTATAGACTTTTACAGAGTTAGTTAAGAAAAGTCCCTAGGAAAAATAATTAGTAACAACAACCAAGAACAAGCAAACTCAATACTGGAACGATTGATTTTGATTTATAGAGTTGGCATATCAGATTACTTAAAACGTTCAGTTTTCAAAAATACATTATAAGATAAAAGTAAACACCAAAGTGTGACAAATAAAGAGAAAAAAAATAGAGAAGGTCAATTATGAAGTCACATTTTTTAAAAAGAAAAAACATTATTGAGCTAAAAATTGCAAAAATAAAATGACAAATTCTCTACAGGGGCTCAACCTCAGATTTAAGCAGAAAAAAGAAGGAATTAGTAAAACTGAAGATAGATCAACTGGAATTAAACTTTCTAAGTAGAAGAAATATCAAAGAACAAAGAAAAATTCTCAGACTTTTGGGACACTATCAAGTATACCCACATACATGTAATGGAAATACCAGAGGAAAAGAGAGAAAGCCTCGGAAATATTTTTCCTTCTTTTCTTTTTTTTAAAATAATGGCAAACCCCTCCCCCCAAATTCAAAGCTTATTTAGCTTCAAGTAGGATAAAACTTAAAAAAAAAAAATCATATCCAGATGTGTTATATTCAAACTGTCAAAAGTCAGGGACAAAGAGGGAAACCAGAAAAGACCATGAGAAAAATTATGCATCACTAAAGAGTGATCTTCAGTAAGATAAACAGCTGATTTCTCATCAGAAACCACAGTAATCATAGGTCAGTGAAATGACAGATTCAAAGTCCTGAATGAAATGATAATTAACCAAGAATTCTATACCCATAAAAATGGCCCTTCAAGAGTGTGGAAGAAATTCATACCACTTACAGCTAAGGAAGAACTGAAATGTCACTAGTTTACCTGTTCTATGAGTATTACTGAAAGAAATTCTTCAAGCTGTAAAGAAAGAAATCTAAATAGTAAGTTGAATCCACGAGAACAAACAGCACAAGGAAAGAACTCCTGAGATGAATAGAATATATAAATGTATTTTCCTTTTGGTGGCTGATTAAAATGACACATGAATAAAGCAAATACAAATCTGCACAGAGAGGCCATGATGTACAAAGACATAATTTGTATGACAAGAAGGGCACACACAGTACAGACATCTTTGGGAAGAAAACACAGTTTTACACAAGCATAATTTTGGGAGTTCACTCAAATTAAGTTAGTGTATTAGTTTCCCATTTAGGTTGTAGCAAATTATCACAAAGTTAATGACTTAACGCACATTAATTTACCTTATAGTTAAGTAAGTCAGAATTTTCATGGTACTAAAATCAAGATATCAGAAGCTTTGCATTCTTCCAGAGGTTTTAAGAGAAATTTTTTTTTTCTTTTTTCCTTTTCTAGTAATTGGAAATTGTGTTACCCCACTTTTAACAATGGATACAAACTAGATAAAAGATCAACAATAGAAGACTTGAACAAGAATATAAATTGATTATGTGTAACATCATCTACCTATCACTCCACTCAAACAAAAACTGAACGCACACTCTTTTTGCATGTACATGGCGCTCTTCCATAATAAAACATATGTTAGATCATATAACAAGTTTCAATAAATTTGAAAGAATTGAAAGCATTCAAAGAATATTTTCTGACCACACTTGAAGGAAATTAGAAATCAGGAACAGAGGAATATTTAAGAAATTCATAAATGTGTGAAAATTAGACATACACAAATAATCAACGAGTCAGGGAAGAAATAACATGAAAATTAGAAACTACTTTTAGATTAATAAAAAGGAAAATATATCCTACAAAAATTTATGAGATGCCATTCTCCAAACCTCATTCCTATCATGATTTTGAAAATAATGGAAAAGTAAACAATACAAGGCAACAACAATGACAACAAAATCTTTCCATATTAGACTGATTTATGTGCTGAGACTATTTATTGGTGACTCACTCCTGGTTTCAGCAGTTTCCAATTACAGTATTTTGACTGCTCTGGTCTCAAAAATTGTAGTTCTTGCAATATTAATACAGAACCAACATACACAGTTGGTTATATATATATGGAATGAATATTAAAAAAACTTAAATATATGATCCTACATATTTATAATTACTGCTTGTCGGAACATAGTTTATGGGCTTCATAATCAAACAATTGAGTTCTCATATTGTCAGTGCTAAAATTTGTTCTCTTCATGTGAAATTTGTACGACAATAATTAGCTATATAGGTGTTTGTGAGACTTAAATGAGAACATATCTATGCATTACTGGATTTAAATAAATGATAAAAACTATTATGTATCAATTTATTTATTAATTAATAAGTTATTAGTATAATCTGAAACTTTATTTTTCAAGCTTTATGTAGAAATTTTGACTCGTTTTTCCCTCTGATATGACTAAAGTTCTAGAATAAAAGCAACATTATGGCCAGCATGAGTGCTTTCTATTGAGATGTGATTATCAGATCCCCAGACAGTTGGAGTAAGGACAAATGAAAATTCCCAGAGAAGGAAAGGAGACACTATATCTGTGAGTGTTTCATCTTCCCATCTTCTGCTATTTGAAAGTTTTTTCTCCTAAGAGAGCAATTTAACACAAACTATAATATTAATTTTTTTCAGATTCTGAAGGGTTCTGATCATGTCCTTCAGTTTCATAGAGGTAGAATTCTAAAGTGATTTGTCTGTGGTAATATATGATTCTAATTGGGTATTTCAAGATTATTCTGTTTAGCTTATGTCTAGTGGTGAGGGTTAAAACAGTCAGGTATATAACAGACACTTTAGATTCAAATATTTCTGCAAGTTTTTATCAGTCTTTTTGAATTTTGAAATGAAATAAAACATAATTGCCTAGAACCAAAGTCAAGACCTGCTGGAAAAATAGAAAAAAAGAAAAGGTTTTCAATTGCTTTACTTAGTAGATAAATTGCATTTTCTTCAATATTTTGGCTTTTATTTACATAATTTTGTATCTTTACATATCCACAGAGTTTATATCACATGAGTTTAAACTCTAGGCTGTTTTATATCACTAGAATGTATTAAACAAGAACTTATTTTAGATTAATCTTATAAAATTATACAGTATGTCTTTGTTTTAACCATCTCTTACATAGAGCTTGTGATATGAAATAGTTTATGAATGATTGATATATTAGAAAGCTTTGTTACAATACATAGTTTTTAAATCAGTGTCAAGAATGATTCACCAAGTACTCTGTGTTAAATGAGAGGTTGTTTATTACCTTTCTCTCATGGGTATTAGTTTAGTAAACTGATGGGTGACTGGGCTCATTGTGTACTGGAAATATGTCGTCTTTCGACACCCACTTAGGGATATTATTGTATGCATATAATATTCATTTTGTTTCTGAGGAAAAACACTCCAAAATATTGACAAAATATCTTGAATTATTTTAAATAAATGTGAACATTAATTTGAATTTTTGGTAATGATAACATGATTTGCATTAAAAGATGTTTTAGGTTGTTGGGATGAGAATTTTTAATAATTTTCCAACACTGATTAAGGTAGAGTTCAGTAACACAAAAAACTCTAATTACCCTTAATTCTCAATATAAAATTTTGTTGTTGTATAATTGACAACATCTTTAAGAATTCTCTTCACAAATGTATTTACTCTCTATTTGACACTGGTTTTCCTAATGGTTGCATTTAATTTTCTTACTGTGTAGAGGTGGTTCAGTTCAGTTTGGTTCAGTTCAGTCGCTCAGTCGTGTCCGACTCTCCGGGACCCCATGAAAGGTCCGTCTAGTCAAGGCTATGCTTTTTCCCGTGGTCATGTATGGATGTGAGAGTTGGACGGTGAAGAAAGCTGATCGCCGAAGAATTGATGCTTTTGAACTGTGGTGCTGGAGAAGACTCTTGAGAGTCCCTCGGACTACAAGGAGATCCAACCAGTCCATTCTAAAGGAGATCAATCCTGGGTTTTCATTGGAGGGACTGATGCTAAAGCTGAAAGTCCAATACTTTGGCCACCTCATGAGACGAGTTGAATCACTGGAAAAGAGTCTGATGCTGGGAGGGATTGGGGGCAGGAGGAGAAGGGGACGACAGAGAATGAGATGGCTGGGTGGCATCACCGACTCGATGGACATGAGTTTGAGTGAACTCCGGGAGTTGGTGATGGAAAGGGAAGCCTGGCATGCTGTGATTCATGGGGTCGCAAAGAGTTGGACACGACTGAGTGACCGAACTGAACTGAATGTGTAGAGATGGTTCAGTTCAGTTCAGTTCATTTCAGTCCCTCAGTCGTGTCCGACTCTCCGGGACCCCATGAATCACAGCACGCCAGGCCTCCCTATCCATCACCAGCTCCCGGAGTTCACTCAAACTCATTTCCACAGAGTCGGTGATGCCATCCAGCCATCTCATTCTCTGTCGTCCCCTTCTCCTCCCGCCCCCAACCTTTCCCAGCATCAGAGTCTTTTCCAGTGAGTCAACTCGTCACATGAGGTGGCCAAAGTATTGCAGTTTCAGCTTTAGCATCAGTCCTTCTAATGAACACCCAGGATCGATCTCCCTTAGAATGGACTGATTGGATCTCCTTGCAGTCCAAGGGACTCTCAAGAGTCTTTTCCAACACCACAGTTCAAAAGCATCAATTCTTTGGCGATCAGCTTTCTTCACAGTCCAACTCTCACATCTATACATGACCACGAGAAAAACCATAGCCTTGACTAGACGGACCTTTGTTGGCAAAGTAATGTCTCTGCTTTTTAATATACTATCAAGGTTGGTCATAACTTTCCTTCCAAGGAGCAAGCGTCTTTTAATTTCATGGCTGCAATCAGCATCTGCAGTGATTTTGGAGCCCAAAAAAATAAAGTCTGACACTGTTTCCACAGTTTTTCCATTTCCCATGAAGTGATGGGACCAGATGCCATGATCTTTGTTTTCTGAATGTTGAGCTTCAAGCCAACCTTTTCACTCTCCTCTTTCACTTTCATCAAGAGGCCTTTGAGTTCCTCTTCCCTTTCTGCCATAAGGGTGGTGTCATCTGCATATCTGAGGTTATTGATATTTCTCCCAGCAATCTTGATTCCAGCTTGTGCTTCTTCCAGCCCAGAGCTGTGACTATTCTCACATTCAGTAAAATAACAGAAATGCAAAGCTATATTCCAGAAGAATTTTATTGTAGTGTGATCATACAAATATAGTTCCCTGTTCCAACTTTATTAAGTAATTTTTATGACTATTGAATATGCTTCATTTGATAAAATTAAGTATAAGATTCTAATCATCTGGTTATTTAATTCACTTGTGATTTTATTGGACAGAGTCATATTATCTAAATAATATCTTCATTGATGTTCATTTTCTTTATGGGGATAGAAGAATAAGAAAAGTGCATGATACAGCACTATTGAGACTACTCTTTCAACTGCAGCAATGTGATTTTATTTATTTATATTTTTGCGTGTGTGATTTTAAACTTAGATTCAATTAGATCTAGTTTTACTTGCCTATAAGTCATCACTTCAATTGACATGTTCTCTGTGATAGTTTAAAAAGAGCAAATATTTTCAACTCTATTAATGAATAGCCTCATTTTTGAAAAAAAAAACAAAAAAACTTGAGCTCATATAATGAAAGCTATTCTAAAATAATTTTAATGCTCTTACATTTTCCAATTTTATCTTCAAAATTTTCTTAATAATAAATATGACTTTAATTGGCATAGTGTTATAGAAATCCACATTGTGATTTTATATGGGTTTTCTAATTGAAAACTTCAAATATGTCAGAAAGATCATTTTTATTATACATATGTAAAAACTAATCTATCATAGTAAAACAAACACATTTGGGCACTGATAGTAAATGCCTAAACCTGATCTACTGTATTGTTTTCTTAAATCCTTGGATGTGAGAAAGTACATATGCTATGTGATTGTTGTTGTTGTTCAATCATGTCTGTGTGCAACTCTATAAACTACAGCAAGCCACACTTCTGTCTTTCACTATCTCCTGGAGTTTGGTCAAACTCATGTCCATTGACTCAGTGAAGCTATCTAACCATCTCATACTCTGTTGCCTACTTCTCCACCTGCCCTCAATTTCCACAGCATCAGTGTCTTTTCTAAAGAATTGGATTTGAGCATCAGGTGGCTGAAGTATTGGAACTTCAGCCTGAGTACCAGTCCTTCCAATGAATATTCAGGGTTGATTTCTTTAGGATTGACTGGTTTGATCCCCTTGCTATCCAAGGATCTCTCAAGAGTCTTCTCTAGCACTCAGAGTTTGAAAGAATCCATTCTTTGGTGGATTCTTATCATTCAACTCTCACATCTGTACATGACTACTGGAAAACATGGACTTTTGTTGTCAAAGTGATGCCTCTGCTTTTTAAAACGCTGTCTAGATTTGTTATAGCTTTTTTTCCAAGGCAAAAGTCTTCTAACTTTATGGCTATTGTTACTGTCCACAGTGACTTTGGAGCTCAAGAAAATAAATTCTGTCACTGTTTCCAGTTTTTCCCTTATATTTGCCATAAAGTGATGGGTCTAGATGCCATGATCTTAGTTTTTTAAACGTTGAATTTTAAGCCATCTTTTCACTCTCCTCTTTCACTGTAATCAAGAGGCTTGTTAATTCCTCTTTACATTCCGCCATTAGACTGGTATCATTTGTTGATCTGAGGTTGTTTCTATTTCTTCTGTCAATCTTGATTCCAGTCTCTGATTAATCCAGCTCAGCATTTTGCATAATGTACTCTGCATAGAAGTTAAATAAGCAGGGTGACAAGATACAGCTTTGTTTTACACCTTTCCCAATTTTGAACTGGTCAGGTGTTCGACATAAGGTTCTAACTATTGCTTCTTGACCTACAAATAATTAGTCACTCAGGAGACAGGTAACGTGGTCTGATATTCCCATCTCTTTAAGAATTTTCCATGGTTTTCTGTGATCCACACAGTCAAAGGCTTTCATGTAGTCAGTGAAGCAGAAATAGATGTTATTTCTGGAATTCCCTTGTTTTCTCTATGATCCAACAATTGTTTGCAATTTTATGCTATGTGATAACTTTATAATAATAAACTGCCTTTGAATAATATTTAGTTGATAAAAGTATAAACATAAACATAGAATAATTAAAATTAGAATGGTAATTCTATTACATTAACAGTAAAAAGAACAGTAGAAGTGCTTAGTCTGCATTTTTTATATATCAATACTTTGATATTCATATTACATTTTTGTTCCTTATAGAAAACCTCCATATAAGGCAATAATATATCCATTTACAGGGAAGAAACATCAGTTCTGGCAATTACTTAGCCTTTTCAAGAATACAAAACATTCCCATTAATTAGATAATACAAATAATACCACATTAAAGAACACAAGGGAGATTATCCCTTCTGACTAGGTGAGCTTCAGCTAGGTTTGACTGAACATCGAAAAATGATCTATGACCCTTTAACATGGGAAAGGGATCCAGCTCATGAAAGGTGATTGTCTTCATTCCAGATCCCTGACACTTTTTCCCTCATTAAAGTTCTGCCATCCATTTTTCTAAACTTTTTTTTCAGTGAAACAGAATAAATTAGAAGCCAATCTTAAGCCTGTCTCTCTCTCTCTCAAGCAAAAGATAAAGTTGGTTGTGTGTGTTTGTGTGTGTAGAACTGATTTAGAATTTATGAGGAAACATACATCAACATAATAAAGGCCATGTATAAGAAACCCACAACTAATATACTCAGTGGTGAAAAATGGAAAGATTTTTCCTTAAAAATAGAAATAACACTATAACACTCTCACCACTCTTATTTAACATAGTACTAGAAGGTCTAGCAAGAACAACTAGGCAAAACAAATAAAATTTATTCAAATCAGGAAGAAATAAAATTGTTATTTTTACAAATGACCTTACCCTATATGATTAGGGACATTAAAATGGAGGTAGTCTTGTTTGGTCTTCAGAAGCAGGAGAGCAGCTTCTGACCAATCTCAACTTCTGACCTTACCTGGAACCCACCTGTACTGCATGTCTGCCTGTAAGCATATCAGTTGCAATCAGCAAGTCAAGAGGAATCTTAGATCAGAAAGGGAGTCGGCCTTGGAATTTCCTGACCCCTGGGAGACCTGGCCAGCACCACCTGAGGTCTGGAAAATCTTGTGATTCACAAGGTAAAACAAACAGCATTGTAGAAGTTAAAGGAAAACCATGGCTGCATTTTTATATACAAACTGGTGATGATATCAATTTGCAGCCTGGTGTTATAAGTGGCTGCAAAGAATATAATTAATCTGATTTCGGTGTTGACCATTTGGTGATGTCCATGTGTAGTCTTCTCTTGTGTTGTTGGAAGAGTGTGTTTGCTATGACCAGTGTGTTCTCTTGGCAAAACTCTATTAGCCTTTGCCCTGCTTCATTTCGTGCTCCAAGGCCAAATTTGCCTGTTACTCCAGGTGTTTCTTGACTTCCTACTTTTGCATTCCAGTCCCCTATAATGAAAAGGACATCTTTTTTTGGTGTTAGTTCTAAAAGGTCTTGTAGGTCTTCATAGAACTGTTCAACTTCGGCTTCTTCAGCATTATTGGTTGGGGCACAGACTTGGATTACTGTAATGTTGAATGGTTTGCCTTGAAAATGAACAGAAATCATTCTGTCGTTTTTGAGATGGCATCCAAGTACTGCATTTCAGACTCTTTTGTTGACCATGATGGCTTCTCCATTTCTTCTAAGGGATTCCTGCCCACAGTAGTAGATATAATGGTCATCTGAGTTAAATTCACCCATTCCAGTCCATTTTAGTTCACTGATTCCTAGAATGTCTATGTTCACTCTTGCCATCTCCTGTTTGACCACTTCCAATTTTCCTTGATTCATGGACCTAACATTCCAGGTTCCTATGCAATATTGCTCTTACTGCATTGGACCTTGCTTCTATCACCAGTCACATCCACAACTGGGTATTTGTTTTGCTTTGGCTCCATCCCTTCATTTTTTCTGGAATTATTTCTCCACTGATCTCCAGTAGCATACTGGGCACCTACCAACCTGGGGAATTCCTAATTCAGTATCCTATTATTTTGCCTTTTGATACTGTTCATGGGGTTCTCAAGACAAGTATACTGAAGTGGAAGACCCCAAAACTGCAATTTGACGTATCACCCATAGGATGAGACCATTTCCCAGTTGGAACCATTTCCCAACTGGGACTCTGGATTGCCATCATTCTGGACCTCTCAGTGCTGTTCAAAACTAGATGTAGGTCATTGCCCCAATTTGGTGATATGTATTAGTTGTTACTTCTCTCTGTTGTTTCTATTTCTTTTCTTTTAATGACTGCATATTGAAATTAAGTCAAATAACCAGTCCATTCTAAGGGAGATCGATCCTGGATGTTCATTGGAAGGACTGGTGCTAAAGCTGAAACTGCAATACTTTGGCCACCTCATGCGACGAGTTGACTCACTGGAAAAGACTCTGATGCTGGGAAAGGTTGGGGGCGGGAGGAGAAGGGGACGACCGAGAATGAGATGGCTGGATGGCATCACTGACTCTGTGGACATGAGTTTGAGTGAACTCCAGGAGTCGATGATGGACAGGGAGGCCTGGCGTGCTGTGATTCATGGGGTCGCGGACAGTTGGACACGACTGAGCGACTGAACTGAACTGAACTGAACTGAAAAATTAAAACTGTTTATTTGTGTGTAATGAGAGATTTATTTTGTTGATTCATCCTTAGAACCCAAAATGAAAGCAAAACTTTCTGAAAAATGTATATATTTAGAAAATCCTAACTCAATCAAACTGAACTAATCAATGAATTCAGTAAAGTTACAAGATATAAAATTAACATGTAAAAATCAGTCAGCCACCCTGGGGAAGGTGGTGCTGTGGCCACCATCAGGCCCATGACAGAGAGACTGATTGCCATCAATGTGAGAGAAACTAGACATGAGCCCTGCCATGAGGATGGAGGATTGGGAGAATTATTACTGTTAAAATGTCTGTAATACCCAAAACCATTTACAAGTTAAATGCAATCTCTATCAAAATTCATTGGAATTTTTCTTAGAGAAAGAAAAAAAAAATGCTAGTATTTGTATTTGTAAGGAACCACAAAAGACCCTGGATAGTCAAAACCATTCAGAAAAAGCGAAAGGAAGCCAGAGGCATCATGCACTACAAAGCCATAGTAATGATTAACAATATGATATTGGTTTTAAAACAGTTACTTAGGTCCTTGAAGCAGATCAGCCCAGAAATAAGCCCACACATACATGCTTAAGTAGCATTTGACAAGGAAATCAAAGAACATTCAATGAGAATAATCTCTTCTACAAATTGTATTAAGAATAAAAGATAAACATATGCTTAAAAAAATGAAACCAGATCCCTATCTTACACAACACATAGAAATTAGAAACTTAAACATAAGGTTTGATACCATAAAATTCCCAGAATTTTGCATTTTATTATCCTAGAATTTCTTAGAAGGATTTTAGCTTCCACATATGTTAGAAACTCCTTGACATTGGCCTGGGTAACAATTTTTTGGATGTAATACAAAAAACACAGACAACACAAGGAAAACTAAGTGGGACTCTATGTAGATAAAAGTTTCTGCATAGCAAAAGAAACAATAAAATGAAAAGGCGAGCTATGGAATACATAAACTGCTCATAAACCATGTTCTGATAGAAAGAAATAAAAGTAGCATCAACATATGTACACTATCATGTGTAAGATAGAGAGTTAGTAGAAGGGAAGGAGGGAGCTGGGGAGCCCAGTCTGGGGCTCTGTGCTGACCTGGAGGGATGGGGAGGGGAGGGAAGCTAGGGAGGGAACGGATGTACATATAATTATGGGTGATTTACGTTCCTGTGCAGCAGAAATCAACATAACATTGCAAAAATTAAAACATATAAAGAAAAAATAGAAGGAAGAATTCATACAACTTAATGTAAAAATTAATTAAAAACGACTGAGGAACTACACAGGTAGTTTTTTTCAAAGATGACATACAAAAGAACCACAAGTACAAAGCTATATGGTAAACATCTTTTTTTTTTTTTTGCTAATTACTTTGCATTATTGTATTGGTTTTGCCATACATTGACATGAATCTTCCCCAGCTGTACATGTGTTCCCCATATTGAACACCCCTCCCTCCTCCCTCCCCATCCCATCCCTCTGGTTCATCCCAGTACATCAGCCCCGAGCATCCTGTATCATGCATCGAACCTGGACTGATGATTCACTTCACATCATTAATCATCAGGGAAATATAAATCAAAAGCACAGTGAAATATCACCTTACACCTATTAGGATGGCTGTCATGAGAAAGACTAGGGATAGAAAGTGTTGATGTGGACATAGAGATAAGAGAAAAGGTTTTTCTTATTAAAATTTGAGAAGACTTCAGATAAATTGCCTTTTGAGAACTCAAGAGCTAGCATGATGACAGTTCAAACTAGGAAATTCTTCCTGTCTCTGGGAATCTTGGGTAAAAATTTATGATAAAATCTGCTTGCCTAGTCATATATTGATTGGATGGGAGATAGCAAAGCAAATAGGATCACTTTAGAACAATTGTCATGAAATTTGAACTTTGAACACATTTTTGTTTGTAGTATGGTTTTCCCTGGTGGCTTAGTGGTAAAGAATCTGCCTGCAATGCAAGAGCCTCAGGAGACCTGGGTTCGATCCCTGGGCCAGAAAGATCCACTGAAGGAGGGCACTGGCAACCACTCCAGCATTCTTTCTTGGGGAAGCCCATGGATAGAGAGAGGAGCCTGGTGGGCTACAGTCCGTGCGGTCTCAAAGAGTCAGACACGACTGAAATGACTTAGCACAGCATGGCACATGCTGCCTGTCAGTTACAACCTCCTTTATTCTCATCTCAGTTCTGGGTTACCTCAGTTCAGTTCAGTTCAGTCGCTCAGTCGAGTCCGACTCTTTGCGACCCCATGAATCACAGCACGCCAGGCCTCCCTGTCCATCACCAACTCCCGGAGTTCACTCAAACTCATGTCCATCCAGTCGGTGATGCCATCCAGCCATCTCATTCTCTGTCATCCCCTTCTCCTCCCGCCCGCAACCTTTCCCAGCATCAGAGTCTTTTCCAATGAATCAACTCGTCGCATGAGGTGGCCAAAATATTGCAGTTTCAGCCTTAGCATCAGTCCTTCCAATGAACACCCAGGACTGATCTCCTTTAGAATGGACTAATTAGATCTCCTTGCAGTACAAGGGAGTCTCAAGAGTCTTCTCCAGCACCACAGTTCAAAAGCATCAATTCTTCGGCGATCAGCTGGTTTACCTAGGTTGAACAAAAGGACAATTATGAATGTAAAAAGAGTGATAATCAGATGAACAATAGGAGAAATGGCATTAACCAGGACTGCTGATTTTAGTTTTAGTCAACAAAACTAAAATTGGGACATACAGTATTTCTTGCAGTTTATGTTTTTAAAATGAGATAACTTGCTCAGACAGCTATCTCAAAATATTTTGTATTCACTTTAGAGTAGTATGAATTTAAGAAATATTTGATGAATAAATTGATGAATAAATGAAAGAATGAATATTCTTAGTTTGTCTCTAAAGCTTCTTTTATTCAAAATTATCATATAAAAATATTTAAGGAAAATGAAAATATCTACAGAGACAGCAGAACACCACAATTATAATTCAAAAGATACTAGAGGAAAAATAGAAAATGCTTTATAATTTACACCTACATTAACTGTGAATGTTAACAGATTAGGTGTTCCATTTTTATTCACATAAATAAAAAATGACTTAAATTATTAATGATTCTAAGATGAACCAAAAAAAGGACGCTGATTTTACCTAAGTATAACATTTTGACATAAAATGTAATAAAATTTCTAATAATTTCCATTTGCATATTATATAAAAATGAAACTTTAAAATAATGCCATAATAGTTATTAATTCCCTTGGAATTAATTATGGAATTACTTTTGCTAATATGACTCTCATTAGTAACACATTCATTTTAATTTCACATGTAACATTTGTTATCTTGAATGTTTAATTAATTGATGCAATTATGTAACTTTTGCCCCTTGTCATCATAGAACAGAGTGAAAAGAGACATTATTGGTGGGCCTTTAGTTGCAACTGAATGCAGATTTTAAGAAAAATCATGCAATATGAGAAAAAAACAAATCAATTGAGACGAAAAAATAAAAATTATTTTCTAAAGGGCTTCTGGAAGAAATTTGTTATTTATATAGTCATATTATTTAAGATAATTTTCTTTTCTTGAGAATTAGCTAACTATATAGGACTGTATTGTTCTTTCCATATAGGAATATGCTAAAATAGAATTTTCTGGGATACAATGTAATTAAATATGAATGGGCTTCCCTGGTAGCTCAGCTGGTAAATAATACATGTGCAATACAGAAAACCTGGGCTTGATCCCTGGGTTGAGAAGATCCCCTAGAGGAGGGGATGGCAACCCACTCCAGTATTTGTTCTTGCCTGGAGAATCCTCACAGACAGAGGATTCTGGCAGGCTACAGTCCATAGGTTTTCAAAGAGTCGGACACGACTGAGTGACTGAACTGAACTGATATATATGGAAAATCTGTATCAATGATTTCTATTTAAGTAATCAGCATGTATATTATGTGTGGCTAGATTAAGTAGCAGGAATAACTAAAGGATGACAGAGCTTAAATTAGAAGAAAGGCAACAGTGTCAGGTCAATGTTGAAGTAGAAGTAAGATGAAGAAACAGAGATTTAAAAATGCACAATTAGTTCATGGTGAGGGATAATCTGTGAGGCAATGAGACAAATTTGTTATACTTAAAATAAAGAGTAAAAATTTAGCATATCATTTTGACTTCTGAATTATTATTTTAAAAGTTTTAATTATAATTATTTAGCTTCAGAGTTGGAAAAACAGCCCACTTTTATAATGTTATTTTTTAGTTGGGTACAAGCTACTGCTTCATTGATATGGAGAGGAAATGATAAAAAGATGAGAGAATAATTTTACTCCAGAAAATAGATGATGAAAGAGAAAACTGTATTTAATGTCTGTTTTGTTTTCCAAAGTGTAAAGGCTTTTGAATATTTAGGAGATTTAGTAACAAGTATCAACAATTTAGATGAAATTAACTTCATTTTCTTTTTGCATGATGACATTAGGTATATCATATTGTTTTCATAAAGCTTATTTGACTTTTTTAGTGCAGTCAAATTAATTCATTATGCTCATTTAAAAAGGAATGATTTAGGCTGAATATCCTGTGGAGGGAATATTCATAGCACTAGAATGGTCGAAGATTAATTAATTTTAATCTAAAGTCTGTCTCTAGAGATGAGGCATGGTCCCTGACCTGTTCTACTGATTTATCAGCTTCTTGAACAAGGACATAAATAGCTTACCTCTGTAATGTGAAGGATATGCAAAGGAGAAAGAGAGTGAGAGAGAGAGGATGTATTGAGTCAAAAACATATGCCAGCTGTGGGGAATGGTGTGTGATGGAACTGCTTTTTGTTTTATTTTTTCCTCAGATATTTTAAAAGATACCAAAGAACTTAATTGGGTGTAAGTTCAAAGTACATTATCAGGGTGTCAAATTTGCCACACTAAAATATGTTGCATGAAGAAAATGATTGATTTCAGGGGAAAAAGAAAACTGCCATCAGATAATCTGCAAATATCTGTATCCGAGGATTTGAATGCCAAAATTTATTAAGAACATGATGCAATACAAGATATACAGAAGAGGTTAAGGGATAAAAATGTAAAAAGTGAAATGAAAATTGCATTCAAATAGTTAAAATATAATATGAAGGAGGCTTACATTTATTGCATTCATTCTAATAAGAATAATAAGAAACAATCACTGAAAACTAATAAGACACATTTCAACCACAGCACAAGGATAAACTAGGGTTGTTTCTGATCAGCACAGATCTCCCCATGACATAAAAAATTCCCTGTGTGGAATCTTTTACAAACAACTTCGATGTTTATGTGCCAAAGATATCATAGAGCAGATTCCTCCTTGGTAGGGCCATTTCTTGTCACATTTACCTTTGCTTCAATTCAGTTCAGCTCAGTTCAGTCACTCAGTCGTGTCCGACTCTTTGCGACGCCATGAATCACAGCACGCCAGGTTTCCCTGTCCATCACCAACTCCTGGAGTTCACTCAAACTCATGTCCATCGAGTTGGTGATGTCATCCAGCCATCTCATTCTCTGTCGTCCTCTTCTCCTCCCGTCCCCAATCCCTCCCAGCATCAGAGTCTTTTCCAGTGAGTTAACTCGTCGCATGAGGTGACCAAAGTATTGGAGTTTCAGCTTCATCATCAGTCCTTCCAATGAACACCCAGGATTAATCTCCTTTAGAATGGACTGGTTGGATCTCCTTGCAATCAAGGGAGTCTCAAGAGTCTTCTCCAGCACCACAATTCAAAAGCATCAATTATTCAGCGATCAGCTTTCTTCACAGTCCAAATCTCACATCCATACATTCTTAATTAGACACAAATAGATAGAAATTATGTAATAATATTTGACTCTTTAAGATTGTTAGAATGCACACTTTTATGGATGAAACATTTCTGAGGAAGAAGAGAAGAAGAAGGAAGGAAGAGGAAGAGGAAAGGGATAATTAAAAGAAGAACAAAGTTCATCTGTACCGTTTTTTCTAGGTTCCATATATATGCATTAATATACAGTATTTGTTTTTCTGACAGCCTATTTGCAGGTTAGGAATAGAGATACAGACATAGAGAATGGACTTGTGAACATAACACGGGAAGGAGAGGGTAGGATGAATTGATAGAGTAACAATGACATACCATGTGTAAAATAGATGGCTAGTGTACAGTTGTATAACACAGAGAGCTAATTTCAGTGCTCTATGATGACCTAAAGCCTGGAGAAACCATGCTTTCAGGAGGATTGTGTGCAGTTGATAGGAGACCAGTTACATGCCTTATGTAGGTGGTCAGGAGACCAATCTATAGGTTCGCTTCTCCACATTCTAGTACTATGAATTAATGAGACCAAGCTTTAGGGGGTCTTAGTATTCTAATATTAAGAAGAGGTAGCAAGAATACAATAGAAGATCTTCATGACCCAGATAATCACAATGGTGTGATCACCTACCTAGAACCAGATATCCTGGAATGAGGAGTCAAGTGGGCCTTAGGAAACATGACTGCAAACAAAGCTAGGGGAGGTGATGGAATTCCAGTTGAGCTATTTCAAATCTTAAAAGATGATGCTGTGAAAGTTCTGCGCTCAATATGCCAATAAATCTGGAAAACTCAGAAGTGGCCACAGAACTGGAAAAGGTCACTTTTCAATCCAATCCCAAAGAAAGGCAATGCCGAAGAATGCTCAAACTACCACACAATTGTACCCAACTCACATGCAATCAAAATAATGCTCAACATTCTCCAAGCCAGGCTTCAACAGTACATGAAGTGTGAACTTCCACATGTTCAAGCTGGTTTTAGAAAAGGCCGAAGAACCAGAGATCAAATTGCTGACATCCATTTGATCATCAAAAAAAGCAAGATAGTTCCAGAAAAATATCTGTTTCTGCTTTATTGACTTTGCCAAAGCCTTTGACTGTATCAGAACGAACTGTAGAAAATTCTTAAAGAGATGGGGATACCAGACCACCTGACCAGCCTCCTGGAAAATCTGTATGCAGGTCAAGAAGCAACAGTTAGAACTGGAAATGGAACAACAGACTGGTTCCAAATTGGGAAAGGAGTATTGGGAAGGGTTGTGCATTGTCACTCTGTTTATTTAACTTATATACATCATGAGAAATGCTGGGCTGGATGAAGCACAAGCTGGAATCAAGATTCAGTTCAGTTCAGTCGCTCAGTCGTGTCCGACTCTCCGCGACCCCATGAATCATAGCACGCCAGCCCTCCCTCTCCATCACCAACTCCCGGAGTTCACTCAAACTCAAGTCCATCGAGTCAGTGATGCCATTCAGCCATCACATTCTCTGTCGTCCCCTTCTACTCCCCCCCGAATCCTTCCCAGCATCAGTTTTTTCCAGTGAGTCAACTCGTCTCATGAGCTGGCCAAAGTATTGGAGTTTCAGCTTTAGCATCAGTCCTTCCAATGAACACCCAGGATTGATCTCCTTTAGAATGGACTGTTTGGATCTCCTTGCAGTACAAGGGACTCTCAAGAGTCTTCTCCAACACCACAGTTCAAAAGCATCAATTCTTCGGCAATCAGCTTTCTTCACAATCCAAATCAATAACCTCAGACATACAGATGACACCACACTTATTGCAGAAAGTGATGAAGAACTAAAGAGCCTCATGATGAAAGTGAAAGAGAAGGGTGAAAAAGTAAGCTCAAGATTCAGAAAACTAAGATCATGGCATCTGACACCATCACTTCATGGCAAATAGATGGGGAAGCTGTGGAAGCAGTGACAGATTTTTTCTTTGGTGGGGAGGCCTCCAAAATCACTGTAGTTGGTGACTCCAGCCATGAAATTAAAAGACGCTTGCTCCTTGGAAGAAAAGTTACGACCAACATAGACAGCAGAATGTCCATCTAGTCAAAGCTATGGTTTTTCCAGTAGTCATGTATGGATGTGAGTGTTGGGCTATAAAGAAAGGTGAGCACTAAAGAATTGATGCCTTTGAACTGTGATGTTGGAGAAGACTCTCGAGAGTTCCTTGGACTGCAAGGAGATCCAACCAGTCCATCCTAAAGGAAATCAGTCCTGAATATTCATTGGAAGGACTGATGCTGAGGCTGAAGCTACAATACTTTGGCCACTTGATGCGAAAAACTGACTCATTTGAAAAAACCCTGATTCTGGGAAAGTTTGAAGGTAGGAGGAGAAGGGGACAACAGAGGATGAGTTGGTTGGATGGCATCATTGACCCAATGGACATGAGTTTGAGTAAGTTCAGGAGTTGGTGATGGACAGGGAAACCTGGAGTGCTGCAGTCCATGGCGTTGCAAAGAGTCAGACAGGACTGAGGGACTGAACTGAACTGAAGTGTGCTAATGGTTTTCCCAGGTAGCTCAGTGTGTAAAGAAGCTGCTTACAATGCAGGACACACTGGAGATATGGGTTCGATTCCTGGATTGGGAAGATCCCTTGGAGGAGGGAATGGCAATCCAGTCTAATATTCTTACCTGGAGAAGCTCAGGGACAGAGGAGCATGGTGGGCTGCAGTCCATGGGGTTACAAAGAGTCAGAGAGTATTGAAGGGACCTAGCAGCACAGGGAGACTAAGGAGGCTGGGATGCATATATATTTATAGCTGATTCATATTGTTGTACAGCAGAAACTACCACAAAGTTGTAAATATATTATCCTCCAATTAAGATTAAAAAAAAAAGAAAATAAGAATATGATGAATATGATCAGGAAGACAAAATAAACCACATTTATAATAGTCATAATTTTCTGTGTTGTATAAAGTGTAACAGAAAAACAGGAGATGTAAATCTAGGCATAGAATTTCCTTGTTTAAATACTGAGTGGTCAAAGGAGCATGAATACATATTTGAATGTGGCAAGCCAAAGCAAAGATCGTAATATTCCGTTAGGCATTTAATTCTCTAAGCAGTGAACTGATTATGTTTGAATCTTGTCATCCAACTTGGAATAACCCACTTTAATAAGCTGCATAAGAGGAGGGTGCTGTGGGGGTGAAGATGGTTAGTAAGTTAGTTTGGGATTTCTTTTTCGTATTGATGAGAGTGTGCCAAAATTGACTGTTCTGAAGATTGCGTAGATCTTTGAATATACTAAACACCGTTGAAATTGTATACCTTAAATGGATGAAGTATATGGTATGAAAATATAGCTCAATGAAGCTGTTAAAACAAATAAACTATATTTGTTAACGTGTTAGTCACTTAATCATGTCTGACTCTCTGAGACTCCATGGACTATAGCCCGCCAGGCTCCTCTGTCCATGGGATTTTCTAGGCAAGAATACTGGAGTGGGTTGCCATTTCCTTCTCTAAGGCATCTTCCTGATCCAGGAATCAAACCCAAGTCACTTGCATTGTAGGCAATTCACCGTGTGAGCTACAAGGGAAGCAGTAAATCTATTAAAACAAATAAATTATATTTGCACATGTATATATTTTAACATGTGTATAATAATGCCTGATTTTATAGGAATGCATAGTTTATTTCATCTCTTGAACTACAATTTTGTTTCTGAAAATGAGTTTTATCTTTTAAGCTATATTTTAAATTGTGAAAAATGCATCAGATAGGCTCATTAAAATATCCAGAATGCTAATGTAATGATATATTTGAAAACATTTATGTTATATAATTATATGCTATGCTTCATGGTAGGGACTTCCCAGGTGGCACAGTGGTAAAGAATCTGCCTGCCAATGCAGGAGACTTAAGAGATGTAGATTCAATCCCTGGATTTGAAAGATTCCCTGGAGTAGGAAAGGCCAACCTGCTCCAGTATTCTTTTCTGGAAAATTCCATGAACAGAGGAGCCTGATGGGTTGCAGTTCATCGATCTCAAAGAGTCAGACATGACTGAATAACTGAGTACACACACACAACACACCACACAGTGCTTCAAGCTGATATAAATATAACAAAGTTTATTCATAAGGGGCATTCATATGATTGAAATGGAGATAGTGGCACTTTGAATGACTTGGAGAAAAAATAAATTTTTATATGTTTTACATTTGTGTCTTGATGGTGTATGCATTTATCAATGAGAATTTGATACAATGCTTATATTTTTAAATATATTTTTCTGTAGTAACATCTTGATAGACTATAGAGTTACATGCGTTTAGTCGCTCAGTCATGTCCAACTCTTTCGTGACCCCATGGACTGTAGCCTGCCAGGCTCCTCTGTCCATGTGATTCTCCAGGCAAGAATACTGGAGAGCGTTGCCACATCCTCCTCCAGAGGATCTTCCCAACCCAGGGATTAAACCCAGGTCTCCCATCTTGCAGGCATATTCTTTACCGTCTGAGCCATCAGGGAAGCTCATATACAGTTAATGTGTGTGCAGAGTAGCTTCAGGCTTCTGACTTTCTGAGATACTATGAACTGTAGACTCCAAGGCTCCTCTCTCCATGGGATTCTTCAGGCAATAATAGTGGAATGGGTTGCCATTTCCTCCTCCAGGGGATCCTCTAGACCCAGGAATTGAACCCGAGTCTCTTACGTCTCCTGCATTGGCAGGCAAGTTCTTTATCATAGTGCCTCTTGAGAAGCCCATATATAGTTGTATAGAAAGAGGTTTATTTTGAAGGATTGGCTCACTTGATCATGGAGATTGGGAAGTTCCATGATGTACCATTTGCAATGTAGAGACAGTGCTTACTTCAATACAGAACCCAAAGACCTGGAAATGAGGAAAGTTAATGGTATAAGTCCAAATCCGAACTCAAAGGCCAGAGAAACAGGGTGCTAATGGTGTAGTGTCCAGGTCTGAGCCCAGTGGCCCAAGAACCCGAAGAGCTGATGTCCAAGGCAGGAGAAGATGGATATCCTGGTTCAAGCATAAGGCGAATATGTCCTTTCCTCTGCCATTTTATTTTATCCAGATCCTCAACTGATTGGATGATGCCCATGTGCATTGCTATCGTGTTATTCACTCAGTCGTGTCCGACTCTGCGACCCCATGGACTACAGCCCATCAGGCTCCTCTGTCCATGGGATCCTCCAGACAAGAAAACTGGAGTGGGTGGCCATTTCTTCCTCTAGGTGATCTTCCTGACCCAGGGATTGAACTCGTATCTCTGGTATTGCAGGCAAATTCTTTACTATTTGAGACACCAAGGATTCCCACATGCATTGGTAAAGGTTTTCCCTTCTTCCTTCCTTTGCAATCTGTTCCTATTCTGTCACATTTCCCCAACAAAATCACATCTAGATGCTTTTTTTCTGGTCCCAGTCTCTAGGAAATCAGGGCTAAGACTGTTGTTTTTCATACCTAACCTATTCAGATTTATCGCACTAACATGGTTCTAAGGAAATTCATTCTAGTTTTAATATTCATTCAGCATTCTATTCATTCTACACTCTGATTGTTTTAAAAATGGCTATTTCCTGCTTTTTTTCACATTACTTCTACATCAGTTCAGTTCAGTTCACTTCAGTCGCTCAGTCGTGTCCAACTCTTTCCGACCCCATGAATCACAGCACACCAGGCCTCCCTGTCCATCACCAACTCCCGGAGTTCACTCAAACTCATGTCCATCGAGTCGATGATGCCATCCAGCCATCTCATTCTCTGTCGTCCCTGTCTTCTCCCACACCCAATCCCTCCCAGATCAGACTCTTTTCCAGTGAGTCAACTCGTCGCATGAGATGGCCAAAGTACTGGAGTTTCAGCTTTAGCATCAGTCCTTCCAATGAACACCCAGGATTGATCTCCTTTAGAATGGACTGGTTGGATCTCCTTGCAGTATAAGGGACTCTCAAGAGTCTTCTCCAGCACCACAGTTCAAAAGCATCAATTCTTTGGCGATCAGCTTTCTTCACAGTCCAACTCCCACATCCATACATTACCACGAGAAAAACCATAGCCTTGACTAGACAGACCTTCTTTGGCAAAGCAATGTCTCTGCTTTTTATTATGCTGTCTAGGTTGGTCATAACTTTCCTTCCAAGGAGTAAGTGTCTTTTAATTTCATGGCTCAATCAGCATCTGCAGTGATTTTGGAGCCCCCAAAAATAAAGTCTGACACTGTTTCCACTGTTTTCCCATCTATTTCCCATGAAGTGATGGGACCAGATGCCATGATCTTCGGTTTCTGAATGCTGAGCTTTAAGCCAACCTTTTCACTCTCCTCTTTCACTTTCATCAAGAGGCCTTTGAGTTCCACTTCACTTTCTGCCATGGGGTGGTGTCATCTGCATATCTGAGGTTATTGATACTTCTACATAGGTGTATTAAAAAAATATTTTCTCATTTGAAAAAATGAGAAATACCTCTTCAGATTGATTGAGGTATATTTCCCATATAACATTATACTAGCTTCAGGTGTACAGCATACAGATTCAGTGTTTCAATTGTTTTGCAAAATGATCAAGTGGCATTTATTTATAATATGCCCCTTGATATAAGAAATAGGCTTTGGAATATAGCATTCTATCAGTGACAAAAATAGTAGCAATGGCAATTTTTTAGTAACTTTGTATTATCTACATAAGTATGTTATTCCTGTTCCTGTTTGCAATCTGTCAGAGAAATACTGTAAAATTTAATTATGAATTAGCAACAAATTCTTCTCCTTTAGGAAAGCTATTTTTATAAAAATTATTAGTTAGGAAAAGGTCACATATCTTCAGTTACTTTATTTACTTATTTATGTATTTATATGTTTATTTAGTCATCAGATATTTATGATGTACCTTCTATTTGCCAGAAATAGTCTCAAATGCTGTCAAATTTTTGATGTGCAAAAGTAGAATTTTGATTTTCTTTAATATTATCAACTGAATAGGAAATACAGTCTAAAGTGCATTGCTTTGGGCATAAATGTAACTAATGCCTTCCCTCTCACACTTCTTTGGCCACAGATTGATGAAAATATCTATACCAATATCTGATAGATGAATCCATGAATATATGAATGGCACTTGCTCAGTTGAATAATTCCATGTTTAGAAATCCCTGACCTCTGAAAGAATTTATAAATTCTTTAAAGAAGATTGATTCAAGAAATTCTGCAGTAATTATATACTTTATTTAGTACTTATGTTTCCAGTAGTGAGCACTTTGGTATAATATGTGTCTACTCATTTGAATGATTATAGTGAGAAACTACTGTGGTTTTGGCAGTTTTTAACACCAATCGTTTTTTTGTTTTGTTTTTTCAGCATTTATTTTACATTTTGAAATGCACATTTTGACAAATTTTACAACACATGGATTGAATTTGTTCATATGGATTAGTGTTAAGTGTAAGGTCTACTGATTGAATTATTTAAATAATGTACAGTGTAAGGCTTATTGTTCATGAAATTAGGTTTTAGTGATATCTTAAACAATTTAGGGCTCAATTTTGATGTTTATCAATTGATGGAAAGTCAGGTTTCTTCCCTCTCTTTGTTATTGTAAATAGTACAGCTCTAAGCATTAGGGTATATATCTTTTTGAATTAATGTTTTCCTTTTCTTTGGATATATATCCAAAAGTAGAATTGCTGATCATATTGTAGTTGTATTTTTAGCTTTTTAAGGAAATGCCATACAGTTTTTCATAGTGACTGCAGCAACGTACATTTCTACCAGCAGTGTACAAGGATTCTCTTTTCTCCACATCATCAGCAATATTTGTTATTGTAGACCTTTTGGTTATACAGTTTTGATAGGTGTGAGGTGACATCCCATTGTTGACTTCATTTGCATTTGCAATTCTCTGATTATCAGAGTTTTTGAGTATCTTTTCATGTGCCTATTGACCATCTGTATACTTTGGAAAAAACTCTATTAATATTTTCTATTCATTTTTAATTGAGCTGTTTCATTTTTAATATTAAATTGTCTGAGTTTCTTATATACTTTGGATATTTATTATACATTTGCAAATATTTTCTCTCAGTAATTTTCATTTTCATTTTTTTATGATCTCATTTGCTATGCAAAAGTTTTTACCTTTAACTTGGTTCAGTTTCCTTATTTTTTATTTTTGTATACTTTGTCTTGGGAGACAGATCCAAAAACCTATTGCTACAATTTATGTTAAATAATGTTCTGCCTATTATTTCTTCTAGGAGTTTTATGATTTCTGGTCTTGCATTTAAGTCTTAATCTTGAATTTTAATTTGAGTTTAATTTTTGTATTGTGTAAGAAAATGTTTCAAGTTCATTCTTTTCAATGTAGTTATCAAAATTTCCCAGCACTCCTTTTTGAAGAGACTGTATTTTCCCCATTTCATATCCTTGCATTGTTTGTCATGGATTAATTGACACAAGTGCATGTGTTTATTTCCAAGCTCTCTATTCTGTTCCATTGATCTCTGTGTCTGTTTTTCTGCCAGTACCATACTGTTTTGATACTGTAGCTTTGGGGTTTATTCTGAAGCCAAGGGCATAGTATCTCCAACTTTGTTCTTTTAAGATTTTCAAGATTTTGTTCTTTTCAAGATTGCTTTGGTTTACCAGGTCTCATGTGGTTACGTATAAATGTATTGGTGTAGGCTTGTATTGTTTTCTCTCTTAGAACTGCTTTTTCTGTATCTCATAGATTTTGAAAATTTGTGTTTTTATTTTTATTTGTACTTCTCCATTGATCCTTTTTTTTTTCCCATTGAACAAGTTCTTGTGTTTTCCCATTTTATTTTCTGTTTTCATGAAATGAAGTGAAACACTTATCTTAGTCTTGAAGGTTTGCCATTTGTGGGACTATTTCTATATGGTCTGCATGTACCCAATGACCTTACTGTGAAAGCTGGATCTGACAAGGACAGGAGTCACATCTCCTCCCAGTGTGTGCTGGCAGCTATCAACTTGGTAGGATGTGGGTCTGGAGCTGGAGTGGCTAGAGCAAGAGCTAGGTCTGAGCCTGGGATTCTCCTCTGCTAAGTGACTCTTAATACCCTATGAGGAGTGAAGTCAGGCCCAAAGTTACTGGAGCAGAAGCCTTGAGCATGGGTTCCAAGCTGGTCTGCTCCCTTTAAGTGTGTCTGCTCTACTTGCCTAGCATTGGCATCTCTATTCTAGAAGGGGACAGTGCTGGAGCAGACATTGTGGGTCAGGACACATCCTGAGACAGTCCCAGCATACCAGTTCCAAGTTGGTCCAGGTCTTCTCCCCCCAAAACTACCAGTAATGACTGTCCTTGCCCTGTTTGGTTCCCATTCCAGGTCCAAGTTGGCTCCATTCACCTATAACAGCCCACTCTTAGGCATGACAATTTTTGTCCCATTGTGGAGCTTTGCAGAAGAGTAAGATGCTAAAGCTGAAACTGCAATACTTTGGCCACTTCATGCGACGAGTTCACTCACTGGAAAAGACTCTGATGCTGGGAAGGGTTGGGGGCGGGGAGGAGAAGGGGACGACCGAGAATTAGATGGCTGGATGGCATCACCGACTCTGTGGACATGGATTTGAGTGAACTCCGGGAGTTGGTGATGGACAGGGAGGCCTGGCGTGCTGTGATTCATGGGGTCGCGGAGAGTCGGACATGACTGAGCGACAGAACTGAACTGAAGAGAAACCAAAGTGGACACTGAGCTAACCTTGTGGCATGCACTGGGTTGACCATGGGGATCTGGCCAGAGTCTTGGGTAGTTTTAATATATCCTTCACCTTGTTCTTAGAGTAAGCAAGCATGTATGTGCTCTTCCTGAGGAAAGTATAGATTTCTTTCAGTGATGCTCAGTTCAACTGGCTTTCTCATCAGCTTAGGAGACTCCTTAAGTGTCAGACCCTAGGCCTAGGGCACCCAACATGTGGTCCAACCAGCTACTTACCCTTGGAAGATCTCGAAGCCTGTGCAATTCCTCTTCACTTTCTAGGGGCACAGGCTGAGTCCTTCTGTGTGCTTCTCTTTCTTTCCAGAAGAAATGTGTGAATCTTTCTTACAGTCTTAGCTGCATGAGTCTTTCTGCCAGTCTCCAGTTTGTTTTCAGTGAGAATTATTCCACTTCTAGAAATATTTTTGGTGTGTTCACGTGGGGTGGTGAGCTTTACATCCACCTTCTCTGCCGTCTTGTTCTCCTCTCTATGTTTATTTTGCCACAATAAAAAATTATGCTCAGTGTTTATATTAAAATAATATCAGATGAGAAATAATGTAACATTTGAATGTCAAATTAAAAAAGTCACCTTGGAGGTTTTTTTAATGGAAATGAATACAAATACCCTTTTTATTATTTAATTATCTAAGAAAGATAAAGTTCCAAGCAGATTTTAAAATACTAATTAAAATGATCTTGCTTACTGTGATCTGTATTTAGACTGCAATGCTTACCTATTGTTATTTATCGACTGGATAAACAAATATTTTAAAATATGCTAAAATACTATAAGACATTGCGATTAACAAAAATGTTTTGTCTAGAACACTAAGTGCATTAAATAGGGTGTAAAATTGTGAACCATATTCACATAGCATGAAGTCAATTTTTATTTCTTCAGTTTTCATGTAAGTCAATTTCTATAGCATTTATCCTTAAATGAGACTAACACAAGTGGGGGGGGGGATCTTTTTTTTTTCTCCTTAGAGCAATTGCACAATATATTTTGATATTTTCTTTCCTTAAAACTTCTCTTTTACTTGAACTTATATAAATAGAAAGTCTATATGTATTTAAATTATCTCTATTTATATTATAGATTTAGAGAATATCTGATTTTGGAGATATTTTTGCTTGAAAAGAAGGTATAAGAGTTGAGAGGAGGAAATGATAACTTCAGTTATCTATAGTGCAGAAAGTTTAAGTCATGAATCAGAAAATTGGTACACTAGATACTCATAAAAGTCAGCAAATTTCTATACTGACTAACTGGTATGACACTCGCTTATCACTGATTCATATGTGCATGTGCATGCTCATTTGTTCAGTTGTGTCTGACTCTTTCTGACCTCATGGACTGTGACCCACCAGGCTCCCCTCTTCATGGAATTTTCCCAGCAAAAATACTGGAGTGGGTTGCCATTTCCTTCCTCAGGGCATATGACTGACCCAGGAGTTAAATCCACTTATCCTGAGTTTCTTGCTTTGGCAGGCAGGTTCTTTACCACTGAGCCACCTAGGAAGTACTGCCATTGTTTCATATTCAGGTTTAAATCATGAGTTTGCACAGTGGCATATGATTTCATAGATCTAATTTAAAATGGGCATATATGCTTAAGTATTTCCAACAAAAATTTTGATTGTATATTTGATTTAAAAATTTGGTAAATATAAATGTTAAAAATATTGCATTTCTTAAATAGTATTGTTTATTGTCCAGCCAGTTGGCAAGCTCATTATATTGGAAAACAAAACTGTAAATGAGACTAATTATCTTCGTTATTGAAGAAAAATTGTTAGTATGCTTCTTCAAAAAGAAATGCAGATTTAGCACAGATTACCCATTTTACCTATTTCTATTCAACAAGGCCATTTGCTTGTTGAACAAACTGCTTCTTTGCTTTCATTGAGACTATCAAGATTTACATTTTCTAATGTGACACTTCTGTCTACAAGTTGATTTTGTTATATAGGTTGTTCTGAAAATGTATGCTGAAGAAAAGTAGACATTTAACCAAAAGCCCTTTCTTTGTAGAGTTTAGATTCTCTACCAAACCTGTTGTACACAGTGCTAGTGATTTTTGAAAAGATTATATAGATTCTGGAGCTGTAGGTTTGCTACTCTTGGGAAACAGTTTTCAAGTAGGGTTTTGCAATCAGGCATACTTCATAATGTTCTGAATATTCAGTCAATAATAGCATTTTTTGAATGTGCGTGTGCTGTGCTGAGTAATGTCTGACTCTTTGTGATACCTGTACTATAGCGCCCCCAGGTTCCTCTGTCCATGTGTCGGTGGACTGTGTAATTTCCTCAGTTCTGTTGTGTCACAAAGCAAATTTGAAGCTACAGCCGGGACAGTGTTACAGTCCTTGGAATGACCAGTGTTAAAGCTTTGGATGGGCCACTGTTACAGCTCTGTGTTACAGCTCAGTTTTATTTAGAAAGTAAAGGAAAATACATCCTTGAGGTGTGAGGGAATGCTGACCCAAAAGATGCAAAGAGCAGAGAGACTCCAGCACAATTTTGGCTCCTCTTTTTATATGTTTTTTATCTCCTCCTCCTGGGCCTGCCCTATGTAAATTGGGCTAGCCAGGGGTGCTGTTTGTTTCACCTGTGGCCCAAACTCTGGTCCTCAGACATTACTTTGTTCTATTTTCATGGGCTTTCCCCTTCTTTGTCTTTTAGCCACCATCTTTGTGGACTCTTTTTTCCAAATCTAACAACCTAACATTCTCTCCACTAGAGTTGGGAGGCCCAATCGGCTACTTCCTGCCGAACTGGGATGGGGACATTGGGCCTCCCCTCTTGTTGTCTCAAGCCTCAGAGTCCTTATAGCAGTGTCCATCTAGGGGTGAGTTCCAACAACACAAGAGAAGACTCTACACATGGACATCACAAGATGGTCAACACCGAAATAAGATTGATTATATTCTTTGCAGCCAAAGATGGAGAAGTTAGCAAAAACAAGACAAGGAGCTGACTGTGGCTCAGATCATGAACTCCTTATTGCCAAATTCGGACTTAAATTAAAGAAAGTAGGGACAACCACTAGACCATTCAGATATGAACTAAATCAAATCCCATATGATTATACAGTGGAAGTGAGAAATAGATTTAAGGGACTAGATCTGATAGATAGAATGCCTGATGAACTCTGGGTGGAGGTTCGTGACATTGTACAGGAGACAGGGACCAAGACCATCCCCACGGGAAAGAAATGCAAAGAGCAAAATGGCTGTCTGAGGAGGCCTTACAAATAGCTGTGAAAAGAAGAGAAGCGAAAATCAAAGGAGAAAAGGAAAAATATAAGCATCTGAAGGCAGAGTTCCAAAGAATAGCAAGGAGAGATAAGAAATCCTTCCTCAGCGATCAGTGCAAAGAAATAGAGGAAAACAACAGAATAGGAAAAATAAGAGATCTCTTGAAGAAAATCAGAGATTCCAAGGAACATTTCATGCAAAGATGGGCTAGATAAAGGACAGAAATGGTATGGAACTAAAAGAAGCAGAAGATATTAAGAAGAGGTGGCAAGAATACACAGAAGAACTGTACAAAAAAGATCTTCACGACGAAGATAATCATGATGGCGTGATCACTCACCTGGAGCCAGACATCTTGGAATGGGAAGTCAAGTGGGCCTTAGAGAGCATCAGTACGAACAAAGCTAATGGAGGTGATGGAATTCCAATTGAGCTATTTAAAATCCTGAAAGATGATGCTGTGAAAGTGCTGCACTCAATAGGCCAGCAAATTTGGAAAACTCAGCAGTGGCCACAGGACTGGAAAAGGTCAGTCTTCATTCCCATCCCAAAGAAAGGGAATGCCAAAGAATGCTCAAACTACCGCACAATTGCACTCATCTCACAGGCTAGTAAAGTCACGCTCAAAATTCTCCAAGCCAGGCTTCAGCAATATGTGAACCGGGAACTCCCAGATGTTCAAGCAGGTTTTAGAAAAGGCAGAGGCAACAGAGATCAAATTGCCAACATCTGCTGCATCATGGAAAAAGCAATAGAGTTCCAGAAAAACATCTATTTCCGCTTCATTGACTATGCCAAGGCCTTTGACTGTGTAGATCACAACAAATTGTGGAAAATTCTGAAAGAGATGGGAATACAAGACCACCTGACCTGCCTCTTGAGAAACCTGTATGCAGGTCAGGAAGTAACAGTTAGAACTGGACATGGAACAATAGACTGGTTTCAAATAGGAAACGGAGTACGTCAAGGCTGTATATTGTCACCCTGCTTATTTAACTTACATGCAGAGTACATCATGATAAACGCTGGGCAGGAAGAAGCACAAGCTGCAATCAAGATTTCCAGGAGAAATATAAATAACCTCAGATATGCAGATGACATCACCCTTATGGTAGAAAGTGAAGAGGAACTAAAAAGCCTCTTGATGAACATGAAAGAGGAGAGTGAAAAGGATGGCATGAAGCTCAACATTCAGAAAACAAAGATCATGGCATCTGGTCCCATCACTTCATGGCAAATAGATGGGGAAAGAATGGAAACAGTGTCAGACTTTATTTTTCTGGGCTCCAAAATCACTGCAGATGCTGATGGTAGCCATGAAATTAAAAGACGCTTACTACTTGGAAGGAAAGTTATGACCAAACTAGATAGCATGTTAAAAAGCAGAGACATTACTTTGCCAACCAAGGTCCGTCTAGTCAAGGCTATGGTTTTTCCCGTGGTCATGTATGGATGTGAGAGTTGGACTGTGAAGAAAGCTGATCGCCGAATAATTGATGCTTTTGAACTGTGGTGCTGGAGAAGACTCTTGAGAGCCCCTTAGACTGCATGGAGTTCCAACCATCCCATTCTTAAGGAGATTAAACCAGGTGTTCATTGGAAGGACTGATGTTAAAGCTGAAACTGCAATACTTTGGCCACCTCATGCGACGAGTTGACTCACTGGAAAAGACTCTGATGCTGGGAGGGATTGGGGGCGGGAGGAGAAACGGACGACAGAGAATGAGATGGCTGGATGGCATCATTGACTCGTTGGACATGAGTCTGAGTGACCTCTGGGAGTTGGTGATGGACAGGGAGGCCTGGCGTGCTGTGATTCACGGAGTCGCAAAGAGTCGGACACGACTGAGCGACTGAACTGAACTGAAGTGAATATTTTCTGTGGCCAGCTCTAGTTTTTTATATATCCTTGTTGAACTGGCACTGCATGTTTTAGGTTGTTGACCTGGGCAGAGATAAAACAGTTTAGACAATTGGTAATACATGGAGCATCATAAGCAACATCAGTATGGTGATGAAAGAGACTAGTAGGGGCATTCAGTTCAGTTCAGTTCAGTTCAGTCGCTCAGTCGTGTCCGACTCTCCGGGAACCCATGAATCACAGCACGCCAGGCCTCCCTGTCCATCACCAACTCCCAGAGTTCACTCAAACTCATGTCCACAGAGTTGGTGATGCCATCCAGCCATCTCATTCTCTGTCGTCCCCTTCTCCTCCCGCCCCCAACCTTTCCCAGCATCAGAGTCTTTTCCAGTGAGTCAACTCGTCGCATGAGGTGGCCAAAGTATTGCAGTTTCAGCTTTAGCGTCAGTCCCTCCAATGAACATCCAGAATTGATCTCCTCTAGAATGGACTGGTTGGATCTCCTTGCAGTATAAGGGACTCTCAAGAGTCTTCTCCAACACCACAGTTCAAAAGCATCGATTCTTCAGCGATCAGCCTTCTTCACAGTCCAACTCTCACATCCATACATGACCACGGGAAAAACCATAGCCTTGACTAGACGGACCTTGGTTGGGAAAGTAATGTCTCTGCTTTTTAATATACTATCAAGGTTGGTCATAACTTTCCTTCCAAGGAGCAAGCGTCTTTTAATTTCATGACTGCAATCTCATCTGCAGTGATTTTGGAGCCCCAAAAAATAAAGTCTGACACTGTTTCCACTGTTTTTCCATCTATTTCCCATGAAGTGATGGGACCAGATGCCATGATCTTTGTTTTCTGAATGTTGAGCTTCAAGCCAAGCTTTTCACTCTCCTCTTTCACTTTCATCAAGAGGCTTTTGAGTTTCTCTTCACTTTCTGCCATAAGGGTAGTGTCATCTGCATATCTGAGGTTATTGATATTTCTCCCGGAAATCTTGATTCCAGCTTGTGCTTCTTCCAGCCCAGCGTTCCTCATAATGTACTGTGCATATAAGTTAAATAAGCAAGGTGACAATATACAACCTTGACGTACACCTTTTCTTATTTGGAACCAGTCTGTTGTTCCATGTCCAGTTCTAAGTGTTGCTTTCTGACCTGCATACAAGTTTCTCAAGAGGCAGGTCAGGTGGTCTGGGATTCCCATCTCTTTCAGAATGTTCCACAGTTGTGTTGTGATCCACACAGTCAAAGGCTTTGGCATAGTCAATGAAGCAGAAACAGATATTTTTCTGAAACTCTCTTGCTTTCTCCGTGATCCAGCAGATGTTGGCAATTTGATCTCTGGTGCCTCTGCTTTTTCAAAACCTGCTTGAACATCTGGGAGTTCATGGTTTACATACTGCTGAAGCCTGGCTTGGAGAATTTTGAGCATGACTTTACTAGCGTGTGAGATGAGTGTAATTGTGCGGTAGTTTGAGCATTCTTTGGCATTGCCTTTCTTTGGGATTGGAATGAAGACTCCAAATTTTCCATCACCAGGAAGATCCTCCAACGAGAGATTGTAGCCACCCCGAGCATTTTCCACCTCATTCTTTGAGATCCTGTAGGGTGTGAATATTTTTCTTGAAGACTGTGAGACTTTATTTAACTTAACTGGAGGCATTTTCCCAGTAACAACACGTCTCATTCAAGATGGCTCCTGTCGCTCCTTGTTCAGGGATCAGAAGATCTATCTCCTATCTGATTTGGAGTACAACGCTTGCCAAGCTGTGTGGCTCTTGAGAACTTTCCTGAGAAATCTTACCCCTAGAAACTTAATTTTGGGGGTGTTCATTATATGGTACTCATTTGTAGTTCTGAATAGGAATCTGAGATCTCCCAGGACTCACAGGTGTATTGAATGTCCTCTTCTGTTTTCTTCCACGGCTTGACTCGTGAGTAGTGAATCCAGGAGTCATGTTCTGGTATCTTGACTGCTGTGGGGGTAGAATGTATTACAGGGTAGGGGTTCTTAAATGTGGGCTTGAGTTGAGCCCTTGGGGACCCATCTTTCCAGACATTTATTAAGACGAGTCCCTGGAGCATATAGTGGTGGCTCTTTAGAATCTTTCAGGTCTTGGTTGACATCCAAGAATCATGTATCCTTTTGGAATTGCCGAATGGCCATGGTATAAAACCAGAGAGTCTGAGTCTCTGGATCTAGGAAAAGGTCATTGACATAAACAAAAGGTCTCTCATATAGCATCTTATAAGGATTAAGACCAACCTTTTCCTTAGAGGCATTTGGATGTGGAGGAGAGCTATTGGTAAAGCCTCCTTCCATCCCAGGGAGGTCTACTGTGTTATCATTTTTATTGCTGATTTTAGGAATTGTTTGGCTCTTCCTACTTTTCCTGAAGACTGAGGCCTCCCAGCACAATGGAGATAATGCCCAGTGCTTTAGAGATCTCTTGGGTAACCTTAGAAGTAAATGATATCCCATTGTCACTTTGTAATGACCTGGACAGACCAAATCTCAGAATGATTTCATGGAGCAGTTTTGATACCACCTGCTCAGCCTTCTCAGTCTGGGTGGGAAAGCCTTCAATCCATCCTGTGAATGTATCTATCATGCTGCTGCTGCTGTTGCTAAGTCCCTTCAGTTGTGTCCAACTCTGTGCATCCCCTTAGACGGCAGCCCACCAAGCCCCCCTGTCCCTGGGATTCTCCAGGCAAGAACACTGGAGTGGGTTTCCATTTCCTTATCCAATGCATGAAAGTGAAAAGTGAAACTGAAGTCGCTCAGTCAAGTCTGACTCTTAGGGACCCCATGGACTGCAGACTACCAGGCTCCTCCGCCCATGGGATTTTCCAGGCAAGAGTACTGGAGTGGGGTGCCATTGCCTTCTCCGGTATCTATCATGACAAATAGGTATTTATACCCTTTAGAAACTTGCACCTGGGTGAAGTTCATCTGCCAGTCCTCTCCTGGGTAGGTCCTACGTTGTTGGACAGGCTGGGCCAGCTGGGGTCTTCGGACTCCTTGGGGGTCGTATAATTGGCTAGTGAGACAAAACAAGACCTCTTGCCTTATAATCGTTTGGAGGCCTGTTCCTCTGAAGGATCTTCCTAGTAATCTTTGGAGGGCCTTCTCCCCTAAATGAGTGGTGGCATGTAAGGAGTTAACCAGCTTCCATTGGAGGTTCCCAGGCAGGAAAAGGAGCCCCTCCTTTTGGAACCACCCCATATGATCTTCTTGAAAACCCTCACTCTTAGCTCTAAGAGTTTCAACTTCAGTATACGAAGCAGTTTCTGGCAAATTGGTCTTTGGACCTAAGGTGGCAACCCCTATTAGGTCATTGTTCTGTACTTCTGCTCTCTTAGCTGCCTGATTGACTGCCTGGTTCCCTTGTGTCACTTCCATGCTCCCTCTTTGGTTCCTTTATAGTGGGAGACTGAAACCTCAGCACACAGATGGACTTTCTCCAAGAGTCTAAAGGTTTGATCACCATATTTGATTAGGGACCCTCGGTTGGTCAAGTGGCCTCTTTGTTTCCAAATAGCAGCATGTGCACGTAGCACCAGAAAGGCATACATGAAGTCAGTGTAAATGGCTACTCTTTTTCCTTTTCCTGGCTCTAAAGCTCGAGCCAGGGCTGTGAGATCTGTTAACTGGGCTCAAGTACCTGATGGAAAGGGTTTAGCCTCTGTGACCTCAAAATTGGAGAATACTGCATATACAGTTCTTCTTTTTCCATCCAAGACAAATCTGCTTCCATCAGTGTACCAGATTTCTTCAGGACTGGTCAGAGCATCTTCTAGCAATCCCTCTAGGGGTTTTGTCCAGTGATCCAAGGTTTCTAGGCAAGAGTGAAAGGGGAGAGAGCCCTTGAGGGTAGGCAGGTGGGTGGCAGAGTTAAGAACCTCATAAGGGGATATAGTCAGACCTGGATTTTCCATCAACACTACTTGATATATGAGGATCCTTTGATCAGACCATAAACGGCCAGATCCATAAATGGCCTCTCCTATTCAAGAGTTGTTTCACTTGGTGGCTGGTAAAAATATCTTGCCCCTAAGACAGAGTTTTAAAGCATCTTCTATCAGGACTCCAATGGTTACAAGATTTCAAAGGCATGAAAAACCTTTTCCCAATAGGGGAGTAAGACACTCAGGGTCCACCAGAAACTCATGGGAAAATATGTGTTCATCCCAGCAACAAAGAGGTACTCGGGTGAATCTTTTGTAATTGTTTCCTGTAGCACCCAAAATGGTACAAGTTTGGAAGGAGAAGCCTCTGGAGTAGGAAGTCAAGACAGAGCAGGTAGCCACTGTGTCAACCAAGAAATTCTTGGACCTACCTGCCGCATCCAGTTTCAACCTTGGCTCCAGCCCAGCCATGGTTATCTGTGACAGGCAGGCTAGGTGGAGGGGGCCGCTTCAGTCGTGTCAATCCATCATGAGGGAAGGCTTGGTGCTTGACCTTGAGGCTCTTGTGTTCCAAGGACAAAGTGCTGCCCAATGTCCCAGTTGATGGCAATTTTAGCAAGACATTTTAGGAGATTTTTCATGGTTTGGACACTCTTTGGCCCAATGATTTACCTGTCTACAGATTAGGCATTTGCCTTGTCCTTTAAAGCCTTTAAAGTTTTGCCATAGGGCTTCCCTGGAGCGCGGCCAGCATCTGGGCATGCCTTATCTCTTTCCTTTCCTCCCTTCCCTGGGCCATGGCCTCCCTCTTCTGTTTTCTGTTATTAAAGGTATTGGTGGCTGTCTGGACCATCTCATCTAAAGAGGCAGCAGGGTCCCGCTGCTGTAGCTGTTATAACTATCCTGATGTCTGATACACTTTGGGACAGGAATTTGTCCTTTAAAACAGCCTGTCCCTCATAAGAGTCTAAGTCCAGATTTGTAAAGTTTTAGAGGGTCTCTTTTCAGTTCAGTTCAGTCACTCAGTCATGCCCGACTCTTTGGGATCCCATGAATCACAGCACGCCAGACCACTCTGTCCATCACCAACTCCCGAAGTTTACCCAAACTCATGTCCATGGAGTTTGTGATGTAATCCAGCCATTTCATCCTCTGTCATCCTCTTCCCCTCCTGCCCCCAATCCCTCCCAGCATCAGGGTCTTTTCCAGTGAGTCAACTCTTCACATGAGGTGGCCAAAGAATTGGAGTTTCAGCTTCAACATCAGTTCCTTCAATGAACAACCAGGACTGATCTCTTTAGGATGGACTGGTTGGATCTCCTTGCACAAGGGACTCTCAGAAGTCTTCTCCAACACCACAGTTCAAAAGCATCAATTCTTTGGTGCTCAGCTTTCTTCACAGTCCAACTCTCAAATCTATACACGACCACTGGAAAAACCATAGCCCTGACTAGACAAATCTTTGTTGGCAAAGCAATGTCTCTGCTTTTTAATATGTTATCTAGGTTGGTCATAACTTTCCTTTCAAGGAGTAAGCGTCTTTTAATTTCAATTGGTCACCACTGAGCGACTGAACTGAACTGAACTGTATAATCATAAGGGATTTGATTTCAGTCATATCTGAATGGTCTAGTGGTTTTCCCTACTTTCTTCAATTTCAGTCTGAATTTGGCAATAAGGAGTTCATTGTCAGAGCCACAGTCAGTTTCCCATCTTGTTTTTTTTCTGACTGTATCGAGCTTCTCCGTCTTTGGCTGCAAAGAATATAATCAATCTGATTTCGGTGTTGACCATCTGGTGATGTCCATATGTAGAGTCTTCTCTTGTGTTGTTGGAAGAGGGTGTTTGCTATGACCAGTGCGTTCTCTTGGCAAAACTCTATGAGCCTTTGCCCTGCTTCATTCCATACTTCAAGGCCAAATTTGCATGTTACTCCAGGTGTTTCTTGACTTCCTACTTTTATATTCCAGTCCCCTATAATATAAAGGACTTCTTTTTGGGGTGTTATTTCTAAAAGGTCTTGAAGGTCTTTATAGAACTGTTCATCTTCAGCTTCTTCAGCGTTACTGGTTGGGGCATAGGTTTGGATTACCATGATATTGAATGGTTTGCCTCTGAAACGAACAGAGACCATTCTGTTGTTTTTGAGAGTGCATCCAAGTACTGCATTTCGGACTATTTGTTGACCATGATGGCTACTCCATTTCTTCTTAGGGCTTCCTGCCCACAGTAGTAGATATAATGGTCATTTGAATTAAATTCACCCATTCCAGTCCATTTTAGTTTGCTGATTCCTAGAATGTTGACATTCACTCTTGCCATCTCCTGTTTGACCACTTCCAATTTGCCTTGATTCATGGACCTAACATTCTAGGTTCCTATGCAATATTGCCCTTTACAGCATTGAACCTTGCTTCTATCACCAGTCTCATCCACTACTGGGTATTGTTCTTCCTTTGGCCCCATCCCTTCATTCTTTCTGGATTTATTTCTCCACTGATCTCCAGTAGCATATTGGGCACTTACCAACCTGGGGAGTTCCCCTTTCAGTATCCTATCATTTTGCTCTTTCATACTGTTCATGGGGTTCTCATGGCATGAATACTGAAGTGGTTTACCATTCCCTTCTTCAGTGGACCACATTCTGTCAGATTTGTCCACCATAACCTGTCAGTCTTGGGTGGCCCCACATGGCATTTCTTAGTTTCATTGAGTCAGACAAGGCTGTGGTCTGTGAGTTCAGATTGGATAGTTTTCTGTGATTATGGTTTCAGTGTGGCTGCCCTCTGATGCCCTCTCACAACACCTACCGTCTTACTTGGGTTTATCTTAACTTTGGATGTGGGGTAACTTTTCACAGCTGCTCCAGCAAAGTGTAACCACTGCTCCTTACCTTGGACGAGGATGCCCCTCCTGACTTGAAATGAGGAGTTGGCCCTCTAGGCCCTCCGGCGCCCTTGCAGCCATCACTCCTTGAACGTGGGGTTGCTGCTCTCAGCTGCCACCCCTGACCTCAGATGCTGGGTAGCTCCTCTCAGCCGCTGCCTCTGACTTTGGACACGGGGTAGCTCCTCTTTGCCACTGCCCCTGACCTCAGACATGGGGATAGCATTAATCTTAAGCCTATACATTTGGCCCATTTTAAAATGACCAGGGGGCATGAAGTAAGGGGTTTTAATTTTAACTTTTTGCAGTTGTTCACCGCATGTGGGAATAGATATCATGATGTAAAGCAATCCAAGCCTATGCCCTGAGACTGGAAACCTGGTGAAACAGCCATAAGCCTTGTCCTCTTACTGCTCTAAGGGAATGTATGTCACTGATTCCCCCCCCTAGTCCTCCATAAGGGCATTCAGGGGTTCCCAATGGTAAACATTTCATTGTCAGAGACCCACTAGGCAATAACAGAAGTAATGACAAAGGAGTGGGTTATCTGGTCCTGTTAGGGGTATTGGAGTATTTTAATAATAGACTGGGTGGAGCAGTGTTGCCTACAAGGGGCAGGGTCCTGGTTGTAGGAGTTATTAAGTGGTTTAAGAACAAACTGATAAAAGGCAACAGACCAGATGTTCCATAAAAGTGGAGTGGAGATTTGATTTGGGGGTATGTTTGTAACTTTAGGAGAAGGGTGGTATGGATTTGGGATGAATGGCCTGGAGAACTAACTCCCAAAGTGGCAAACATTGGCCCTGTCAAAACCTAATTGCCTTTGAAGGGATACAACTGATGCACTTCTAGCAGGCACTGTGTGCCTGTTACTCACCCTAGTGGGTTCACTGATAGATGCTGATGTTGCATATGTTGTAGGAAACATGGAAGATGAATGCCTGACTATCTGGAGGGAGTGGATATTATACAATATTTCCCTCCCAAGGGCCAACTGTTTTCTGCTTGTCCCTCCAGAAGATTGTAGAGGCAACATTGTGGGTCCAGATGGGGCTCCGGAAAAGAGAATAAACAGGAGGGAAGGGGGCAGGGCACAACTTTTGAAAGATGACAAAGCATAAGGGCATAACATAAACAAATTAAAATCAAATGGGTCCAATGTGACAAGTTAATTTCAACCAAACCTTGATCCCCAAACTGTAACCTGAGTGACATATCCAGAGGTGGCAGAACAGTTCCAAGGCATTGTCAAAAGTCAGAGGAGTGAGAGGTTCCCCAATGGTTGGGATGATCTTCCCTGTCGTTAGCATATGAATTCACTCATTAACATATAAATTTGCTCACAAAACCTAGCCACACCACACTCCATGGCTGAAGCACTTGCCCTTTGTGATGGCACACACCCTGTGGAGTGTGCTTCTCTCTGAATCCGAACAAATCCACCTCTTATCTATCAGCTGTGTCACTAACTGAATTTTTGCAATGAGACATCAGAGCCTGATCTTCATTAGGTCCTGAAGCCAGTCACCATGGGTTTTTGCCCAGCTCAAGTCCTGGGAGAGAGGAGCTGAAGGACAGGAGGAAAAAGCAATAGGAAAAACGTGCCAAGGAATCCCCTTCATAACCTGTCGGAAAATCTGCTAAATACCTGACATGTGCTCACAGTTTTCATTGACCTGATCCTTGGCACAAAGAAGATTAAGGACAGAAGAACCTCCACCGGCTTGGGCAATAGCTACTGGGGACCAGCAGATAGTGGAGCCTTTGGGACACACTGAGGAGTAAACCCTGCCAGAGTCCATCAATTGCACCCACGGCTGCTCACCTGTTTGCAGGGGGTTCAGGGAAACAAGAAATGAGAGATTGTAAAGGAATTAAGATTTTGTTAGGCATGTGTCCTTCCAGTCATAGGAGCAAGGACTTCCTACCTTAACCAGAGGGCTTCTAGAATCTGAGACAGAGCCACATGAGCTTTCTGCTGAGTTTGTTTTTGCTGTCCTAGATTCCAGCAGGCTGGGCTTCTTGTCACTTCCACTATGCTGTGTTGTGCTCGCATTCCACTTCCACTGTAGGAGCATTTGCCGAGTTGGGCTCCTGATGTGTTTGGCCTCCTCTTTGCGGTGGAGCCAAGTTAAATCCGAGTCATGGCACCATAGATGTTGGGGAGTGTGTAATTTCCTCAGTTCTGTCTCGTTGCAACAGAAATTTGAAGCAATGGACAGACGAGTGTTATAGCCCTTGGACAGACCAGTATTAGAACTCTTGGATGGTCCAGTGTTACAACTCCATGTTACAACTCAGTTTTATTTAGAAACTAAAGGAAAATATATCCTTGAGGCGTGAGGGAATGCTGACCTAAAAAACATGAAAAGAAGAGTGGCCCTGACCCAATTTTGGCTACTTTTTGTAATATATAAATGTTTTATCTCCTCCCCCTGGGCCTGCCTTATGTAAACTGGGCCAGCCAGGAGTGCTGTTTATTCTACCTGATGTCCTCACTTTGGTCCTCAGACCTTCCTTTGTTCTATTTTCATGGTCTTTTCCCTTCTTTGTCTTTTAACCACCGCCACTTTGGAAAAGGTCAGTTTTCATTTCAATCCCAAAGAAAGGCAATGCCAAAGAATGCTCAAACTAACACACAATTGCACCCATCTCACACGCTAGTAAAGTCATGTTCAGAATTCTCCAAGCCAGGCTTCAGCAATATGTAAACCATGAACTCCCAGAAATTCAAGCAGGTTTTAGAAAAGGCAGAGGAACCAGAGATCACATTGTCAACATCCGCTGGATCATGGAGAAAGCAAGGGAGTTCCAGAAAAACATCTATTTCTGCTTCATTGACTATGTCAAAGCCTTTGACTGTGTGGATCACAATAAACTGTGGAACATTCTGAAAGAGATGGGAATACCAGACCACCTGACATGCCTCTTGAGAAACCTGTATGCAGGTCAGAAAGCAACAGTCAGAACTGGACATGGAACAACAGACTGGTTCCAAATAGGAAAAGGAGTACGTCAAGGTTGTATCTTGTCACCCTGCTTATTTAACTTATATGCACAGTACATCATGAGGAACTCTGGGCTGGAAGAAGCACAAGCTGGAATCAAGATTGCCGGGAGAAATATTAATAACCTCAGATATGCAGAAGACACCAACCTTATGGCAGAAAATGAAGAGGAACTAAAGAACCTCTTGATGAAAGTGAAAGAGGAGAGTGAAAATGTTGGCATGAAGCTCAACATTCAGAAAACAAAGATCATGGCATCTGGTCCCATCACTTCATGGGAAATAGATGGGAAAACAGTGGAAACAGTGTCAGACTTTATTTTTTCTGGGCTCCAAAATCACTGCAGATGAGATTGCAGCCATGAAATTAAAAGATGCTTACTCCTTGGAACGAAAGTTATGACCAACCTGGGTAGCATATTAAAAAGCAGAGACATTACTTTGCCAACAAAGGTCCCTCTAGTCAAGGCTATGGTTTTTCCCGTGGTCATGTATAGTTGTGAGAGTTGGACTGTGAAGAAAGCTGATTGCCAAAGAATTGATGCTTTTGAACTGTGGTGCTGGAGAAGACTCTTGAGAGTCCCTTGGACTGCAGGCAGATCCAACCAGTCCATTCTAAAGGAGATAAGTCCTGGGTGTTCATTGGAAGGACTGATGCTAAAGCTGAAACTCCAATACTTTGGCCACTTCATGCGAAGAGTTGACTCGTTGGAAAAGACTCTGATGCTGGGAGGGATTGGGGGCAGGAGGAGACAGGGACGACAGAGAATACGATGACTGGATGGCATCACCGCCTCGGTGGACATGAGTTTGAGTGAACTCTGGGAGTTAGTGATGGACAGGGAGGCCTGGCGTGCTGTAATTCATGGGGTTGCAAAGAGTCGGACACAACTGAGCGACTGAACGAACGAGGGAACGAACGATTTTGGGCTCCTTTCTGCTATTCTAACTACCAAATACATTCAATTTTCCAGGCAAAAATGCCAGAGTAAGTTGCCATTTCCTACTCCAGGGTTAGTTTGACCCAGGATCAAAGCTGCATCTCTTGGGTCTCCAGCATTGGCAGGTGGATTCCTTAGCACTGTGCCATGTGGGACTTTATATATTAAGAGAAATGTCGAAGCTTTTGGAAATGTAGAAAACCAGGTGCAGACATCCATGCCAAAGTTTGGGAGAAATTTCTTGCAGCATTCTAATAAAATCTCTAGGATTGTTAGAAAAGTTAAGGAGTGTCAACTGAAATTGAAAGGCATTATTGAAAGATCTGCAAAATATTGACCTAAATTAAGAGTTTAATGGTTATCTATTCTTTTATTTGCCTTAGTGGCAACCTTATCTCCCAGAAAGTCAGATGAGTAACCTCACTTATTTTTTACTCCTATTTCTCTTCTTCTTCCTTTCTACACCATATTCAATAAATTGCTTCAGTTATTTGTGTCTTTATGTGAAACATAAAATAGCATCCTCTTCTATCCTTCTATTTTGAACACCACTATTTTAATACATACTTTTAGCATTTAACACTTGGACAATTTTATTCTCTCCACAGTTTATCTTGTTTTCAAATCTTTGTCCTCAAATCTATTTTTTATCCTTGTAAAATAGTTAATATTTTAGAATAAAAAATTATCATGCCCCTTCCTAGTTGTAAAAAAGTTTATCCCCCTTTAGTCATTACAAAATAAAATACAATGTTCTTAGCCTAATCTGAAACATTAATTGATGTGATCAAAGATCACTTCTTGACCAGCTTCTCATTCCATCCAGTGTATGGGTACTAAGTTTTTTCAGTTGTGTCTGACTCTTTGTAGTCTGCCAGGTTCCTCTGTCCATGGGATTCTCCTGGCAAGAATACTGGAGTGGATTGCTGTGGCCTCCTCAGGGGATCTACCCGACCCCAGGATGTAACCCAGGTCTCCTATGTCTCTTGCACTGGCAGGTGGGTTCTCCATACTAGCACCACCTGGAAAGCCCCTCGTTCCATCTCACAGGTACCTTGAATTTTGGTTACAACTGTCCTGCTCTCTTAAATCCTAGTGTATGGCACTCAGGTCAAATATCCCACCTTTCTAATCTTCAGAGCAGCAGTCCACTTTTCCTTTTGTATAATAAATTGATTCTATTTTTATTTTCTTATGAGATATACAGGTATTTGGCTATTTAAAATCTGTGATGATCAAACTGGTTTGTTTAGTCCATCCATCCATCCTTCCTAAGTTGCTTCAGTCATGTCTGACTCTTTGCAGCCCTATGGACTGTAGACCACCAGTACTTCCATAAAATAGCAATAAGTTTAAATTTTGTTAGATAATTATGATAAGAAAATAACTTTATTAGTAATAACTTATTTGTATTCTACAAATATTTTAAGCATGTATATATATATATTCAGTCATTGCAACAACACTAGGATAATATTATTATGGAAAACTGGAAACGAAGTTTACATGCTTTTCTGAAGTCTCAGAGTAAGTGCTAGAGAGGTATTTGAACCTTGATATTTACACTCTAGAAGCCATAGTCTCAATTACTATGGTTACTGCCAGATAGGTAGTTTTTAAAATTACTTATTTTGCAAGCAATATATATCAATTCACTTTTCATAATTGGGTACTAACACTTCATTTTATTGCTTTCATTTTTTAAGATCAAGTACCAACATTTTCATTTTAAATTGTCTAGACTTATTGAAGAACATTTTCTGTTATCATAGATTCTCCATAGAACAAATTCTTGGCTTTTTCTGTAATTGAAAATTGTTTTACAATGCTACATTAAATTCTCTATTTTTGAGTTCTAGTGCTCAAATATTTTTAATCTACTCTAGTCAGTTAAAATCTAAAGAAGTGAACACTGACATTTGCTTTGGAATAGATCTTGTAGCATTCAAACACTGATGAGTTTCAGAAGAACAACATTGCCAACATTTAAATAAAGAGAATCACTCATTACCCATATGCTAGGAGCTCAGCTGAACTGGGAGATAGCTGAACTGCCAGGCTTCAGAACAGCCAATTAAAGCAACAAGCCAAAAACAAAAGCAATAAGCTTTTAATCACTTACTGCTGTAGCCTAAGCAAGTCTAAAAATTGAAAACTGCAGACTGTCCCATGTTCCATTTTCCTGCACAGAATGGTGGAGGGTCAGGTGTATCATCACAGATGTGGGAGTCATATTGCAGTTAAGGGAGACTTAAAGAACAAAATGATCAGGATACGGACTTTGGAGTAAAAGCGGGGGGGGGGGCGGTGTGAGGAATGGGGAGCTAAGAGTGGAAAAGTACTAGTGCTGAGTAGGAGTAGGAAAAGTGTGCCCATGGTTTGCCCTTTCTTATCCACAATGAGGATTTGGGCAGAGCTGCTTAAAAAAGACCTCTGAGCAGAAAAGAAGTGAGAGGAAAGGAAAAGAAAAGAAGAAAAGGAAAAAAAAAAAAAAACCTTCGCACAAAGCCTCAACTAGACAGGCTTGAAGGCACCAGGCTAGGAGTGTGGGAAGTATGACCACACAGTGGGCCCTGATTCCTTGACTACAGAGTAGGGACAGTGTACCAAGCTTTGTGTGGGAAAGCCTGTTTTCCCCTTGAAGCCTGGCAGGCAAAGTCTTTCTAATTGCTTATATTAATAGACCTGAAAAATCCCATGTAGGGTTTAACCAGGAGCTGGATTCCTTATGGTAGTCATGACAGTAATAATAGCATAAACTCATCACTGCTAATTATATTCCAGGTATTGCCTTAAGCATGCAATTATGCTAACTCCTTTAGTCCTTTTTACAATTTAACAAATGTGTTATTATTATTAATTCACTATTACTAATGAGGAAATTGAAAACCTATGGAGAAATGTAAATTGCTCAAGTCACACAGCTAGCAAATGGAGGCATGTAGGGATCAGAGTTGAAACTTATATGTAAAATTACCTCCAAGTGTGACCACTCAACAAAGTTTGTTGAACTAAGAGCAACCTGAATGATGAAAGAATTTAAAAAAATAAATCAGTGTGTCTTCAAGGCGTTGTGTGAATGCAGGCTCAGTTGCTTCCATCATGACTGACTCTTTGTGATCCCATGGACCATAACCCACCAGGCTCCTCTGTCCATGAGATTTTCCCATAAAGAATATTGGACTGAGTTGCCATGGCCTCCTCCAGGAGACCTTCCCAATCCAAAGATCAAATAAGTGTCTCTTGCACAGCAAGTGGATTCTTTACCACTGAGGAACTGGGGAAGCCCTTTCAAAAGCATCACATTTCTTTTACTCTAAAAAATTTTATATTCACAGAAATATGAGAAAGACACATATAGAAAACTGTATATGGTAAATTTGCAAAAAATGAATGAGCAACTTTTTATATTTATGGTTCTTCTGTGTGCGTGTTAGCGGCTCAGTCGTGACTGACTCTTTGTGACCCAGTGGGCTGTAGCCCACCAGTTTCCTCTGTCCATGGGATCCAGGCAAGAATACAGGAGTGGGTAGCCATTTCCTTCTACAAGGGCTCTTCCTGACCCAGGGGTCGGATCTGGGTCTCTCGCATTACAGGCATATTCTTTACCATCTGAGCCACAAGTGAATCCCAGTTAAGTGATATATCTGATGTAATTTCTGATAAAATTTTCTAAATAATAGCCAAGTATTTTCCCTGGTGAAATGTATCTCCAATCATATTTTTGTTATATTGAGATTACTAGATTCTTTAACCTCATCAGAACTCATTGAATATGGCAAAATTGGGCATACTATCCTGACCAAAAATCCAAGTAAGCTGAATCAGTTCAGTTCAGTCACTCAGTCATGTCCAATTCTTTGTGACCCCATGAATCATAGCACGGTAGGCCTTCCTGTCCATCACCAACTCCCAGAGTTCACTCAAACTCACCTCCATCGAGTCAGTGATGCCTCCAGGCATCTCATTTTCTGTTGTCCCCTTCTCCTCCTGCCCCCAATCCCTCCCAGCCTCAAAGTCTTTTCCAATGAGTCAACTCTTCACATGAGGTGGCCAAAGTCTTGGAGTTTCAGTTTTAGCATCAGTCCTTCCAGTGAACACCCAGGACTGATCTCCTTTAGAATGGACTTGTTGGATCTCCTTGCAGTCCAAGGGATTCTCAAGAATGTTCTCCAACACCACAGTTCAAAAGCATTAATTCTTCGGTGATAAGCTTTCTTCATAATCCAACTCTCACATCCATACACAACCACTGGAAAAACCATAGCCTTTACTAGATGGACCTGGCAGATATCAAAGGCAGATAATATTTCACTCAGAATAGCAAAGACTATAAGAAAATTGCACGTTATATATCAGTTGTTAGGCCTAACAAAGTATAAACCAAAGGATAATATAAAAAGTAAATACTATTTTTTTTCACCTGGAGGTCAGGTGAGAATTCAGGTGAAAAGCATAGCAAAAATAAGAAAGAAAAAGTTTCTTCCACTTTCCCCAGGAAGCATGTGGATCATAATCTAAAAATTAAAAAAAAAAAAAAAAAAAAAAGAACTACGAAGATCTGGAGATTGAAGAGTGTAAGTGAAGGAAACCAATGTCAGAGGCACAGCTTCCAACCAGCAGGTTTGGTGTGAGGAGATGGCCAGGAAGAATCACCTTAATGTTCTTCAAAGATAAGAAAGAGCTTCTTATACATTCCTTATGCAGGAACAAAACTATTGGAGGACTGAGATAATTTTCTCATAACAAAGTGAAATTATTTGTAACATTATATAAGGTGACTTTCTCTTCCTCACAAGTATTGCATTGGATTTTCTTTATCAGTGTAAAAATGTATTTATGAGTTAACTAGATTTTATTGCTTTAAGATACTTAGAGAATTATCATATGCATTTCCTAAGTAAGGAAATCAAATCAGACAAAAAATGTAAGTGTATATATTCACACACACATAGAAGCATAAATGTATTTTTCTTATTTTACCTTGATCATTGATAGTAATGTCTGTGTGTTAGTCACACAGTCCTCTCTGACTCTTTGCGACCCCATGGACTATAGCCCACCAGGCTCCTCTGTTAATGGAGTTCTCCAGGTAAGAATAGTAGAGTGGGTTGCCAGTCCCTTCTCCAGGGGGTCTTCCTGACCCAGCGCTTGAACGTGGGTCTCCCACTTTGCAGGCAGATTCTTTACCATCTAAGCCAAGGGGAAAACCCTGTTGATAGTAATATCACACTTTAAATCCAATATTCTAAACATTTAGTTCCGTATTTTAATAAGGACAGTGACATTTATTAAGTATCTCTTATGAACTAGCCATTATATAAGTTGTTTAGTGTATGTGTCCTTTTTTAATTCTGCCCTTCCCCCCCAAAAAAAAGCAAAACAAACAAACAACAGTAAGATCTGAAACCAATATTACTGTCTAAACTTGTTACTTCCTAAATTTAAGACCAGGTATTCTCGAGGAGATCCAACCAGTCCATTCTAAAGGAGATCAGTCATGGGTGTTCATTGGAAGGACTGATGCTAAAGCTGAAACTCCAATACTTTGGCCACCTCATGAGAAGAGTCGACTCATTGGAAAAGACCCTGATGCCTGATGGGATTGGGAGCAGGAGGAGAAGGGGATGACAGAGGATGAAATGGCTGGATGGCATCACCAACTCAATGGACATGTGTTTGAGTGAACTCTGGGGGTTGGTGATGGACAGGGAGGCCTGGCGTGCTGTAATTTATGGGGTCACAGAGTCAGACATGACTGAGTATCTGAACAGAACTGAACTGATTCTCCCTGTCCATGTGTTACAAAATACTGAGACCAAGAAAAATTCACTTACCTACTTGCTTCAGCAAATACTTGTGGCAAATGAGGCAGCAAACCAAAAAAAAAAAAAAAACTTCTGAATATTAATATCTTTCTCATTACGACGTACTTCAAAATCCTTGTCATGCTATGGCCACTGATCTAAAATTATTATGTCATGAATTCTGGCCAACCTCTACTACCTCCTCTCCTTAAATCCTTTTGGAAAATAACAAGTCCAGGCCCCCAAACTCTGAAAAGATTATCGTCTAATTTCCCAAATTGAGGCCCAATAAATTTAAGTCAAAATGATACTCATAAAAATTTAGTCTTGCCTGATCAGTGTATTTTAATGATGGTATTTGGGGAGTCAAGTATTACAACTATGAGATGATTTAATTTATTTTAATTCGGGAACTGAGGGTTCAAAAAACTTTTAATGTACTTGCTCAGGGTCAAGTCTATAGTAAGTTGTAAGGCCTACATTGAAACTATGGTATTTCATTTTCCAATGGCCATTATTTTTACCTAACTTGGAATTGGCTTTGTACAGAAACAGTTCAGCAATTATTTTTTTCTGGTACAAGTTTCATCATTTTTCTAAGACAGAATTTTTTATATTTCTGAGAGTTAACACATTTTATTTTCATAATATAGATTTTTTAATGACCTTTAGGTATGTAGAACTGTTAAGCTACACATTCAGATGTAATATTGAATGGAAGTTATCTGAACCAAAACAAAATAAAGATATATATATATATGCATTATGTATATATATATATATATATATATGTATTAAACAAGAATGATTCCAGTGGTTGACATCTTTGGAAGATAATTGGCTGTACTGTGTGTTCTGGGCAACACTTTATTTTTAAAACATATTATGAAGATTAATGTCATATTTGGAGATCTGAAGACATTAGTTGACCTCAGTTTTAAGAACTAGAATAACCCTTTTTAAAATATATATTTATTTATTCAACTGGGTTTGTTCTTAGTTGCAGCATGAAGATTCTGTTTTTTAGTTGCGGCATGTGAAATCTAATTCCCCAACCAGGGATCGAAACCAGTGGATAGTCAGGGAAATCCCTAGAATAACCTTTTTACTGAAGCTTAAAGCATTCATATAAAGACTGAATAATTTCAATTTCTCTTTGACCACAAACTTTGCAGAATGAATACAAAAATGCTCCCAAACTCCCTTTCTTTGTCACAAAATGAATGACTTAAAGATCACATCATCACAAGCCTCAGAAGCAGCCTTTAACTGAGTGGTGGATAAAATGACTAAAAAGCTTCTGGCCAATTTTTTATATTAAGCATGCAAGACTTCCATTGGTTTCAGGGAATAAATGCATTAAAAGCCAACTCACTGGAAAAGACCCTGATGCTAGGAAAGATTGAAGGCAGGAGGAGAAGGGGACGACAGAGGACAAGATGGTTGGATGGCATCACCAACTCAATGGACATGAGTGTGAGTGAACTCCGGGAGTTGGTGATGGACAGGGAGGCCTGGTGTGCTTCAATCCATGGAGATGCAAAGAGTCAGAGAAGACTGAGTAACTGAACAACAGCAACAGTCATAATCTTCATAAAGACAGTAATTCTGGTTCTTTTTATTTGTGAGCTTATTTTTGTTGTTGTTTGTTCACACTTGTTATGCCTGGTACTTAAACTATGCCTAGGAAAGCATAGGTTTTTTATAAAAATAAAGTCTAAATTGGATGAATTAATTAGAAAATGCACAACTGAGCAACTGAACAACAAAAATAAATGCAAAATTAGTTTATATCAGTTGAATAAAATGCTCAATATTGATTGAAGAAGACTTTACTGTTTTATTTTCCTTTTAGGCATCAAGAAAATTTGTCATTTTACTAGATTTTATGATACTCAAAATCAATATAGAACTTTCAATTGAATATCAGAATCTAAATATGAGTGGTTTTTTCTTAGTGTTATTAATATTTAATGCATTTTCTATCAGAGAAGATCAAGTAAAATTAAAAAAATATATATAATGTTCAACTTAAATGTTTTGCAAGAAAATAAATATGAAGAAGGAAAAATACAAGAGATGGAAGTGTGCAAGAGATGTTATCATTGTTGAATTATAGAAGACTATGAAATTTTAGAGAATGAAGCGTAATTGATATGTTGAATCTTGTCTATGTGTGTGCTTAGTCGCTCAGTCGTGTCCGACTCTTGCAACCCAAAGACCTTAGCCTGGGCTCCTCTGTCCTTGGGATTCTCCTGGCAAGAATACTGGAGTGGTTTGCTATTTCCTTCTCCAGGATATCTTCTCCACCCAGGAGTCAAACCCAGATCTTTTGCATTGTGAGCAGACTCTTTACCTACTGAGCTATGGGGAAGCCTCTAAGTTTCTTCCTTCTGAATGTAATTTGCTGAAAAGGATAAAAAATTTTAATGTATCTAGTTCAGCACTGTATTCATATCAGTTGCAATATATTTTTACTATATGAAACTGTTACTTAGATACAGAGAATTTTTCATTGTGATAATGTAACTGATTACACTGGAAGTAAGAATGAGGAATTCCCCAGGTCGGTAGGTGCCCAGTATGCTACTGGAGATCAGTGGAGAAATAACTCCGGAAAGAATGAAGGGATGGAGTCAAAGCAAAACAAATACCCATTTGTGGATGTGACTGGTGATAGAAGCAAGGTCTGATGCTGTAAAGAACAATATTTCATAGGAACCTGGAATGTTAGTTCCATGAATCAAGGCAAATTGGAAGTGGTCAAACAGGAGATGACAAGAGTGAACGTAGACATTCTAGGAATCAGTGAACTAAAATGGACCGGAAAGGGTGAATTTAACTCAGATGACCATTACATCTACTACTGTGGGCAGGAATCCCTAAGAAGAAATGGAGTAGCCATCATGGTTAACAAAAGAGTCTGAAATGCAGTACTTGGATGCAATCTTAAAAACGAAAGAATGATTTCTCTTCGTTTCCAAGGCAAACCATTCAATAATACAGTAATCCAAGCCTATGCTCTACCAGTAATGCTGAAGAAGCTGACGTTGAACGGTTCTATGAAGACCTACAAGAACTTTTATAAAACCCCCCCCCCGAAAAAAAAAAGATGTCCTTTTCATTATAGGGGACTGGAATGCAAAAGTAGGAAGTCAACAAAAACACCTGGAGTAACAGGCAAATTTGCCCTTGGCTCATGGAATGAAGCAGGGCAAAGGCTAATAGAGTTTTGCCAAGAGAATGCACTGGTCATAGCAAACACCCTCTTCCAACAACACAAGAGAAGACTCTACACATGGACATCACCAGATGGTCAACACCAAAATTAGACTGATTATATTCTTTGCAGCCAAAGATGGAGAAGCTCTATACAGTGAGCAAAAATAAGACCAGGAGCTGACTCTGGCTCAGATCATGAAGTCCTTATTACCAAATTCAGACTTAAATTGAAGAAAGTAGGGAAAACCACTAGACCAATCAGATATGACCTAAATCAATTCCCATGTGATTATACAGTAGAAGTAAGAAATAGATTTAAGGGACTAGATCTGATAGATAGAGAGCCTGATGAACTCTGGACGGAGGTTCGTGACATTGTACAGGAGACAGGGACCAAGACCATCCCCATGAAAAAGAAATGCAAAAAAGCAAAATGGCTGTCTGAGGAGGCCTTACAAATAGCTGTGAAAAGAAGAGACGCAAAAGGCAAAGGAGAATAGGAAAGATATAAGCATCTGAATGCGGAGTTCCAAAGAATAGTAAGGAGAGATAAAAAAGCCTTCCTCAGTGATCAATGCAAAGAAATAGAGGAAAACAACAGAATAAGAAAAACAACAGATCTCTTCAAGAAAATTAGAGCTATCAAGGGAACATTTCATGCAAAGATGGGCTCGATAAAGGACAGAAATGGTATGGACCTAACAGAACCAGAAGATATTAAGAAGAGGTGGCAAGAATACACAGAAGAAATGTACAAAAAAGACCTTCACTACTAAGATAATCACGATGGTTTGATCACTCACCTGAAGCCAGACATCTTGGAATGGGAAGTCAAGTGGGCCTTAGAGAGCATCACTACAAACAAAGCTAGTGGAGGTGATGGAATTCCCATTGAGCTTTTTCAAATCCTGAAAGATGATGCTGTCAAAGTGTTGCACTCAATATGCTAGATAACATGGAAAACTCAGCAGTGGCCACAGGACTGGAAAAGGTCAGTCTTCATTCCAATCCCAAAGAAAGGGAATGCCAAAGAATGCTCAAACTACTGCACAATTGCACTCATCTCACACGCTAGTAAAGTCATGCTCAAAATTCTCCAAGCCAGGCTTCAGCATTATGTGAACCATGAACTCCCAGATGTTCAAGCAGGTTTTAGAAAAGGCAGAGGCACCAGAGATCAAATTGCCAACATCCGCTGGATCATGGAGAAAGCAAGAGAGTTCCAGAAAAATCATCTATTTCTGCTTCATTGACTATGCCAAAGCCTTTGACTGTGTGGATTACAATATACTGTGGAAAATTCTGAAAGAGATGGGAATACCAGACCACCTGACCTGCCTCTTGAGAAACCTGTATGCAGGTCAGGCAGCAACAGTTAGAACTGGACATGTAACAACAGATTGGTTCCAATTAGGAAAAGGAGTACATCAAGGTTGTATATTGTCAGCCTGCTTATTTGACTTCAATGCAGAGTACATCATGAGGAACGCTGGGCTGGAAGAAGCACAAGCTGGAATCAAGATTGCCGGGAGAAATATCAGTAACCTCAGATATGCAGATGACACCACCCTTTTGGCAGAAAGTGAAGAGGAACAAAGAAGCCTCTTGGTGAAAGTGAAAGTGGAGAGTGAAAAGGTTGGCTTGAAGCTCAACATTCAGAAAACTAAGATCATGGCATCTGGTCCCATCACTTCATGGGAAATAGATGGGGAAACAGTGGAACAGTGTCAGACTTTGTTTTTTTGGGCTCCAAAATCACTGCAGATGCTGATTGAGCCAAGAAATTAAAAGACACTTACTCCTTGGAAGGAAAGTTATGACCAACCTAGACAGCATAAGAAAAAGCAGAGACATTGCTTTGCCAAAGAAGGTACGTCTAGTCAAGGCTATGCTTTTTCCAGTGGTCATATATGGATGTGAGAGTTGGACTGTGAAGAAGGCTGATCACTGATGAATTGATGCTTTTGAACTGTGGTGCTGGAGAAGACTCTTGAGAGCCCCTTGGACTGCAAGGAGATCCAACCAGTCCATTTTAAAGGAGATCAGTCCTGGGTGTTCATTGGAGGGACTGATGCTAAAGCTGAAACTCCAATACTTTGGCCACCTCATGCGAGGAGTTGACTCACTGGAAAAGAGTCTGATGCTGGGAGGGATTGGGAGTGGGAGGAAAAGGGGATGACAGAGAATGAGATGGCTGGATGGCATCACCGACTAGATGGACATGAGTTTGAGTGAACTCCGGGCGTTGTTGATGGACAGGGAGGCCTGGCGTGCTGTGATTCATGGGATCACAAAGAGTCGACACGACTGAGTGACTGAACTGAACTGAAGAATTTCGAAGTATCATGCAGTAGCTGAAAATTTAGGAATTAAAACTTTTAAAATCATCTTGGTTTTTATTATGAAATACATATAATCAGATCTTAGAAATCTAAACATTACCTCCAAGAAGAACAATCAGAAAAATTACCCACTTTCCATGGAATGATTTAGGGCATTGAGAAACAGTTGCATAATTTTCTCTGAATAAAACTGAGCACCAAAAATATTTAGTTATTGAACTGTAAGTATATCTATATATATATATATATTTGACTTATGATTTATGTGTTCTTTATTAAACTAACTTGAAATTTATATTGCCATTAGCCCTTGTTTGAAAAAGGTTGAACTTTCAAATAATTTTCCTTTGGGAAATATAATTTCAATGCTTTACTGCTCTATTGAAACATATAAAGGAAAAAGTTGCTTTTTTAATCATTTCTTCAGTTTTACAGATGTCTTTACTGGAGAAAGGGCACGTGCTTGTTTATATATTGACAGTCTTTTTTTCCAAAGGTGTTGTGTGGATTCCTGATATACATACTTAGTGAATGAAAAAATTATTTTTTTCTTGCCTGTGTTATTATAATGTTAAGTCACATAAAATTGCAAGCAAGCATAAATTATTTTATGCTTACTATTATGGTACTTACTATCTTTGGTAGAAAAAATGAGTAGTTTTTGTATGCTGAGTGAGTTTATATAATAAAAGTTATAAATACCTACTTGACTCAAGAAATGAAACTTTGTGTGAATATCTCACATATTACATATATGTCATACATGTATATGCTGTCTAGCTATACACTCTAGTGTGTATATTACACTAAAAAAGAAAATGTCTTCTTTTAGGTATACACAATGTATTTTAAATAACCATATCATAATTTTAAAAATAAAGCTTTTCATATGGCAGAAACAATTTCTTAAGTGTTTTATAACCACTTAAGAAAAAAATAAAGCCACTCCAGTACTCTTGCCTAGAAAATCCGATGGATGGAGGAGCCTGGTTGGCTGTAGTCCATGGGGTCACTAAGGGTCAGACACAACTGAGCGACTTCACTTTCACTTTTCACTTTCACACATTGGAGAAGGAAATGGCAACCCACTCCAGTGTTCTTGCCTGGAGAATCCCAGGGACGGGGGAGCCTGGTGGGCTTCTGTCTATGGGGTCTCACAGAGTCGGATACGACTGAAGTGACTTAGCAGCAGCAGCAGCAGCCTTCAGTTAATAATTTTGGATTAAAAATTATAACAAATGTTTATGGTCTAAAAGTGATTACGATGCAAAGTGTTAAACACTGTTGGATACAGACAAACTTGTGTTCTGAGTTAAAGACAATCTTTCTCTGTCTCAATAAAGCAGTATTTTCATTTCTTTATTTTCTTGCAGCCATCATCATATTTACACAATAGAAATGTTATACTTCTATACTGTTTTAATTAATTGTGTTTCTTCTCTTTTATGCTGCTCTATTTAGTTTTTTATAGTCTGTAAATATAAGACATAGTACCTAATCCATTCAGTTATTTTCAGGAAAAAATTTGGTAAGAAAATCCACACAGTGTTGATAAGAATGCCTGAGATATTTTAAGATTTCAATACATATTTGCTATTCTAATTTTAATTAAAATAGCATTTATGTACACATGATATATTTAGCCTCTTGCAATACTTATTTGGAGAAGGAAATGGCAACCCACTCCAGTGTTCTTGCCTGGAGAATCCCGGGATGGGGGAGCCTGGTGGGCTGCTGTCTATGGGATCGCACAGAGTCGAACACTGAAGTGACTTAGCAGCAATGCTTATTAAGGGTTTTCCCTGGTGGCTCATTGGTAAAGAATCTTCCTGCAATGCAGGAAACCCTAGTTTGATTCCTGGGTCTGTTAGCTACCCTGGAGATAGCTACAAGACTTCAGTATTCTTGCGTGGAGAATCCCATGGACAAGAGCCTGGGGGTGGCAGGGCTGAGTCCAGAGGGTCACAGAGCTGTACACGACTGAGCTACTGAACGACTAAGCACAGTGCAGAAAGCTGATTAAATGATCTTCTATATCATCTGTAATGTATCCTAAAACCTCTTGTAACTATGTTTTTCCTTCATGAATTAAATCAAAATTTAATAAGAAGGGAGCTAATTTGTATTTTAAATATTTACTATGGCAATTCTGTAGGTATAATTATATGAATCTGTATATATACATATATATATACACACAGACATACATATATATGTAAATATACACAGACACACATAATGTCATGGTGTTAGCCATTCAGGCCTTGCTCTTTGTAAGTAATTAGGTTTTTATGTATACGTGTCTTTAAGATTTTTAAATTCATATTTTTATTCAAAATAATTTTGGGTGCATTTCAACATTAACATTATCTTTTTTTTTTTATTAAAAAAAATAAATAAATAAAAAGCTCCCCTCAAATATCCCAATCCCTTCCCCAAATATACACACCATGCCTCCCTCCTTGCTGATAACAGCAGTTAGCAAATGTGGAGCGTATTTTACAGACTTTTATCTATGCATCTACAAACATACACACACATACACAACTGTAATGGAGGATAGTGTTTTTGAATAAGATTATACAATGGCAAGCCACTCCAGTACTCTTTTTTTTTTTGAACAGAGGAAAATTTATACGTCGAACCTGGACTGGTCACTTATGATAATATACATGCTACAATTCCATTCTCCCCAATCATTCCACCTTCACCCTCTCCCACAGAGTCCCAAAGACTGTTCTAAATGCCTATGTCTCTTTTGCAGTCTCTTATACAGGGTTCAGGTTACCATTTTTCTAAATTCCATATATATGCGTTAATATACAGTATTGATGTTCTTCTTTCTGGCTTACTTCACTCTGTATAATTGGCTCCAATTTCATCCACCTCATCAAAACTGATTCAAATGCATTCTTTTTGATGGCTGAGAAATACTCCATTGTGTATATGTAGCAAAGCTTTCTTATCCATTCATCTGCAGATGGACATCTAGGTTGCTTCCATGTCCTGGCTATTATAAACAGTGCTGCAATGAACATTGGAGTACATGTGTCTCTTTCAATTCTGGTTTCCTCGGTGTGTATGCCCAGGAGTGCGATCGCTGGATCATATGGCAGTTCTATTTCCAGTTTTCTGAGGAATCTCCACACTGTTCTCCATAGTGGCTGTACTAGTTTGCATTCCCACCAACAGTGTAAGAGGGTTCCCTTCTCTCCACACCCTCTCCAGCATTTATTGCATGTAGACTTTTGGATAGCAGCCATTCTGACTGGTGTGAAATGGTATCTCATTGTGGTTTTGATTTGCATTTCTCTGATGATGAGGGATGTTGAGCATTTTTTCATGTGTTTGTTAGCCATCTTTATGTCTTCTTTGGAGAAATGTCTGTTTAGTTCTTTGGCCCATTTTTTGATTGGGTCACTTAGTTTTCTGGAATTAAGCTGCAGGAGCTGCTTGTATAATTTGGAAATTAATCCTTTATCAGTTGCTTCATTTGCTATTATTTTCTCCCATTATGAAGGCTGTCTTTTCACCTTGCTTAGAGTTTCCTTTGCTGTGCAGAAGCTTTTGATTTTAATTAGGTCCCATTTGTTTATTTTTGCTTTTATTTCCAACATTATCTTAATAACTTTGATTTTACATAGGCAATTTTGTGTTAAGATTATACCTTTTTATATATTAAGGTACAGGATGGTGATATAATGATGATAATGATGACAGTAACTACCTTATATACATCTTTTTGTTTCAGTTGATTTTACCAAACATGGTAATTATCTATACTTTGGAATGTGTTCTCTGAAATTCATATATATTATTTTATTCATCGTTAGTTTTGTTTCTACTCTTCCCAAGATATCAGGAGAATTTCTTTTGTTTTTCTATATATTGTTCTTTTTTTTATATACTTTTAAATTAATTTATTTATTTTAATTGGAGGCTAATGACTTTACAGTATGGTGGTCGTTTTTGCCATACATCCACATGAATCAGCCACAGGTGTACCCCCATCCTGAACTCCCCCCCATGTCTTTCCTCCCCAATCCATCCCTGTGGGCTGTCCCAGAGCACTGGATTTGAGTCCTGTACTTCATGCATCAAATTTGCAATGCTCATCTATTTTACAGAGGGTGATACACATATTTCAGTGCTATTCTCTGAAATCATCCCACCCTCACCTTCTCCCACAGAGTCCAAAAGTCTGTTCTTTACGTCTGTGTATCTTTTGTTGTCTTGCATATATGGTTGTCATTACCATCTTCCTAAGTTCCATATATATTCGTTAATAAACTGTATTGGTGTTTCTCTTTCTGATTTACTTCATTCTGTGTAATATGCTCGTTTTATCCACCCCACTAGAACTGACTCAAATGCATTTTTTTATATAGCTGAGTAATATTCCACTGTATATGGACCACAACTTCCTTATCCATTCGTCTGCCAGTGGACATCTGGTTGCTTGCATGTCCTATGTTGATTTGAGCTTACAATGAAACAAATTTGTTCTTCAATGGAGATTTAAAATACTAATATTGATAATGTTACTATTATAAAAAAGTATAATTATATATGAAATTTTCCTCAATTCAGATTTTTATTTTCTTATACCTTTTTAATTTTTAAATATCTTTTGCTATAGGAAGCACAGAGATATTTTTCCAAATGTATATCTCACTGATGTGTACTAAAAAATAGCTTTTATATGAACCTTTTCTACTTGGTAAGCCAAAGAAATAATCAAATAATTGCATTTAATGAAATAATTAGAAACACATTTTCATCATAAAACTTAATGCAGTGGATTTTCACTAGTTTAGACAAACTGAAAAGGCATATGTCTCATCATTTGCTTGTTGTTCTTTTTCAGTCGCTCATTCATGTCCGACTCTTTGCAACCCTATGGACTGCAGCATGCCAGTCTTCCCGGTTTTTCACCATCTCCTGGAGCATGCTCAAACTCATGTCCATTGAGTAGGTGATGCCATCCAACCATCTCATCCTCTGTCGTCCCCTTCTCCTCCTGCCTTCAGTCTTTCCCAGCATCAGGGTCCTTTGCAATGAGTCAGGTCTTCACATCAGTAGTCAAAGTGTTGGAGATTCAGCTTCAGCATCAGTCCTTCCAACGAATATTCAGGACTGGTTTCCTTTAGGACTGATTGGTTTGATTTCCTTGCAGTCAAAGGTATTCTCAAGAGTCTTCTCCAACACACAGTTTAAAAGCATCATTTATTTGGTTTATTGATAATAAATAAAATCTGAATTCCCAGTCACATCCATCTTCTCGTATAAAGCAATCCAGATTTCACAGCCAGTACTAGACACATTTCTTGCAGGCATCTTTGAACTGCCCAGTGAATCATCATTTAATCATCTATTCTAAATGACTGATAACTAATTATTGTTGAACAAAAGTGAGTGGCAGCTTTATATTTCTGTGAAAATTTTAAAATGGGAAAAATACATTGCAAGAGCGTAAAAACTACATGACAGTTATCCCCATTTTATTATTTTTTCCCCTGTATTGTGAAAGATCGTTGCCTGACATATGAGAATAGGTGATCCATTAGCTTCTCCGTGACCTATATGATTTGCTTACCAATATTGAATTCTTACTATAGCTTCCTACCCTTTGTATTAAGTGAAATAAATCTCAACTTTTAACAGTGACAGGTGGCTGGTAGTTTTACTCTTTTAGTTTTGGAAAATCTATAAAGAGAAAAAAAAATAAATCATGTGTTAAGAAAAGAGAAAATAGGTGAAACATTTAGGATAGGGCCATTAGCAAATAGTGAGGATTTAGTAGAAGGCAATGCTTTTGAAATATGACACTTCTGAGGGGCCAGTGATCAGTTACATTCTCATAAAATGAGAAATTTTTGAAATAGTTTTCTCCATTATATGCTTTCTGACTTGTTATTGTTTAATATTATATTCCATTTCTTCTTTTTATCTACCTCCCCAGGCTTACTTTTTCATAAACCTAGTATTGTGCTTATAGGGGTTTCCTGGGTAGCTAAGTGGGTAAAAATCCACTTGCAATGCAAGAGAACCTGGTTTGATTCCTGGATTAGGAAGTTCCCCAGGAGAAGGGATAAGCTTCTCACCCTAGGATTCTTGGGCTTCCCTGATGGTTCAGATAGTAAAGAATCTGCCTGCAATGCAGGAGACCTGGGTTTAATCCCTGGGTTGGGAAGATCCCCTGGAGGAGGGCCTGGCAACCCTCTCTGTATTCTTACCTGGAGAATTCCCGTGGACCAAGGAACCTGGTGGGTCAGAGTTCATGGGGTTGCAGAGAGTCGGACACAACTGAGTCACTAAGCACAACATAGCACATTATGCTTATTAAATCTTTTTCTTTTATACTTTATTTTTTTTTTTTAATTTCAAGAAAAGGAGGATCTTCTTTCAAGGGTTCTTAACAGAGAAAATGTCCAACTGTCCTTTATTGTGCTAACTCTGTAGAATTTCATTTTCTGATATACTTCTCAAAGTCAAATTCAAATAGCTAGCTCAGAGCTCCCCTTTCAGTGTTTAGTAACATACATCTGATACTGGTATAATGAATTTGTAGACCTGTTTTCTACCCTGAAGTGTGTGTCTGCCATAGTGAATAATGGGCTATTGATACATCTATAACCCCAAGAATATATTCCTTCCAGAATATCCATTTTTTATTTTCTTCTCAGAATGTTGTTTGGAGCCACAGATTCTAAGTTAAAGAAAGTGTATTCCAGTTCCTTATCATATATATACAGTACATACATGTGATTTTATGTTTTGCTAATTGCTTTGCAAGAATGGAGGATGAGAAGTGTGTGAGATTATGGAGATATGTTTCTAAATAGTTTCCTAGGAGGATGGCTGAGAGAGTTTAAGAGGAAATTTTCAAATACTAAAGTAAGTAATAATTAATCATGCTCTCCTTGTTAAATTGATGATCCTGTGTGTATACTGCATAAAACTTCAGAAATATTAACATTGTTTTTCTTGTCTTCCTATGTAGTGTGCAAATCTGTGCACAGACTGCAGCAAGCCAGGATCCTCTGTCCTCCACTATCTCCCAGAGTTTGCTTAAATTCATGTACATTAAGCCAGATCTAATAATATCAGAGCTATCTAATAATATCATACTCTGCCATCCCCTTCCCTTTTTGCCTTCAACCCTTTCCAGTGTCAGGGGCGTTTCCAATGAGAGGGCCATTCACATCAGGTGAGCTTCAACTTCAACTTCAACATCAGTCCTTTCAATGAACAAAGGAATCATTTCCTTTAGGATTGACTGGTTTGATCACCTCCTTGCATTCTAAAGGACTCTAAAGAGTTTTCTCCAGCACCATAGTTTGAAAGCATCTATTATTTGATGTTCAGTCTTCTTAGTGATCCAGCTCTCACATCTATACATGACCACTGGAAAAATCATAGCCTTGACTAGACGGACCTTGGTTGACAAAGTCATGTCTCTGCTTTTTTAATATGCTGTCTAGGTCAGTCATAACTTTCCTATCAGGAGTAAGCATCTATAATTTAATGGCTGCAATCACCATCTGCAGTGATTTTGGAGTCCCCCCAAAATAAAGTTAGCCACTGTTTCCACTGTTTCACCATCTATTTGCCGTGAAGTGATGGGATTGGACGCCATGATCTTAGTTTTCTGAATGCTGAGATTTAAGCCAGGTTTTACACTCTCATCTTTCACTTTCATCAAGAAGCTCTTTAGCTCTTCTTCACTTTCTGCCATAATTATGGGGTCATCTGTATATGTAAAGTTATTGATATTTCTCTCGGCAATCTTGATTCCAGCTTGGCTTCCTCCAGCTCAGCGTTTCTCATGATGTACTCTGAATATGTTAAATAAGCAGGGTGACAATATACAGTCTTGATGTACTCCTTTTCCTATTTGAAATCAGTCTGGTGTTCCATGTCCAGTTCTAACTGTTACTTCCTGACCTGCATACAGGTTTCTCAAGAGGCAGGTCAGGTGGTCTGGTATTCCCATCTCTTTCAGAATTTTCCACAGTTTATAGTGATCCACACAATCAAAGGCATGTCATAGTCAATAAAGCAGAATTAGGTGTCTTTCTAGAATTCTCTTGCTTTTTCGATGATCCAGCAGATGTTGGCAATTATCTCTGGTTCCTCTGCCTCTTCTAAAACCAGCTTAAACATCCGGAAGTTGACGGTTCCTGTATTGCTGAAGCCTGGCATGGAGAATTTGAGCATTACTATACTAGTGTGTGAGATGAGTGCAATTGCACGGTAGTTTGAGCATTCTTTGGCATTGCTTTTTTTTGGGGATTGGAATGAAAACTGACCTTTTCCAGTCCTGTGGCCACTACTGAGTTTTCCAAATTTTCTGGCATATTGAGTGCAGCACTTTCATAGCATCATCTTTCAGGATTTGAAATAGCTCAACTGGAATTACATCACCTCCACTAGCTTTGTTTGTAGTGATGCTTCCTAAGGCCCACTTGACTTCACATTCCAGGATGTCTGGCTCTAGGTAAGTGTGAGTGATCCCACCATCGTGATTATCTGTGTCGTGAAGATCTTTTTTGTACATTTCTTCTGAAATGGCAGCCCACTCCAGTATTCTTGACTGGAGAGTCTCATGGACGGAGGAGCCTGGTGGGCTAAAGTCCATGGGGTCACAAAGAATAGGGCACAATTTAGTAATTTCACTTTCACTTTCTGTGTATTCTTGCCACCTCTTCTTAATATTTTCTGCTTCTGTTAGGTCCATACCATTTATGTCCTTTATTGAACCCATCTTTGCATAAAATATTCCCTTGGTATCTCTAATTTTCTTGAGGAGATCTATAGTTTTTCCCATTCTATTGTTTTCATCTATTTCTTTGCACTGATCACTAAGGAAGGCTTTCTTATCTCTCCTTGCTATTCTTTGCAACTCTGCATTCAAATGGGTATATCTTTCCTTTTCTCCTTTGCTTTTTGCTTCTCTTCTTTTCACAGCTATTTGTAAGGCCTCCTCAGACAGCCATTTTGCTTTTTTGCATTTATTTTCCACGAGGATGGTCTTGATTCCTGTCTCTTGTACAATGTCACGAACTTCCGTCCATGGTTCATCAGGAACTCTGTCTATCAGATCTAGTCCCTTAAATCTATTTTTCATTTCCACTGTATAGTCATAAAGGATTTTATTTAGGTCATACCTGAATGGTCTAGTGGTTTTCCCCACTTTCTTAAATTTCAGTGTGAATTTGGCAATAAGGTGTTCCTCATCTGAGCCACAGTCATCTCCCGGTCTTTCTTTTGCTAACTGTATAGAGCTTCTCCATTTTTTGCTGTAAAGAATGTAATCAATCTGATTTCGGTGTTGACCACCTGGTGATGTCCATGTGTAGAGTCTTCTCTTGTGTTGTTGGAAGAGGGTGTTTGCTATGACCAGTGCGTTCTCTTGGCAAAACCCTATTAGCCTTTGCCCTATTTCATTACATACTCCAAGGCCAAATTTTCCTGTTACTCCAGGTGTTTCTTGACTTCCTACTTTTCATTCCAGTCCCCTCTGATGAAAAAGACATCTTTTTTCGGTATTAGTTCTACTATATATCTGCTATATATCTAGCTATCTATCTAAAATAGATAGCTATTTAGGACATGCCATATAGCACAGGAAGCTCTACTGAATTCTCTAATAATCTCTATGAAAAAAGAAACTTGAAAAGAGTAGGTATATTCATATGTATAACTAATTCACTTTGCTATACAGTTGAAACTAACAAATTTTAAATTATCCTCACTTCAATAAAAATTAATTTAAAAATACATGATAAAAAGACATTTCCCCCCATTTTTAGTGTCTTTAGCAATGCAGCCACTGTTTTACTTGAAATGTATGTATTTGATTGTCTTCGTATTTATGCTTGTAAAATTCACCCTAATTCATATAGTAATAAATCTTATACATTAAAAAATGCTTGAATTTATAGGTATTTGATGATATTAATTTTAAAACCTCAGAATTTAATGCTGAATCACATAATCTATCTGATCATATAAATAGCTTGAATAATGCACCACCCTTATGGCAGAAAGTGAAGAAGAACTCAAAGGCCTCTTGATGAAAGTGAAAGAGGAGAGTGAAAAGGTTGGCCTGAAGCTCAACATTCAGAAAACGAAGATCATGGCATCTGGTCCTATCACTTCATGGAAATAGATGGGGAAACAGTGGAAACAGTGCCAGACTTTATTTTTTTGGGCTCCAAAATCACTGCAGATGCTGATTGCAGCTATGAAATTAAAGACGTTTACTCCTTGGAAGGAAAGTTATGACCAACCTGGATAGCATATTAAAAAGCAGAGATATTACTTTGCCAACCAAGGTCCGTCTAGTCAAGGCTATGGTTTTTCCCGTGGTCATGTATGGATGTGAGAGTTGGACTGTGAAGAAAACTGATTGCCAAAGAATTGATGCTTTTGAACTGTGGTGCTGGAGAAGACTCTTGAGAGTCCCTTGGACTGCAAGGAGATCCCACCAGTCCATTCTAAAGGAGATCAATCCTGGGTGTTCATTGGAAGGACTGATGCTAAAGCTGAAACTGCAATACTTTGGCCACCTCATGCGACGAGTTGACTCACTGGAAAAGAGACTGATGCTAGGAGGGATTGGGGGTGGGAGGAGACGGGTATGACAGAGAATGAGATGGCTGGATGGCATCACCGACTCAATGGGCATGAGTTTGAGTGAACTCCGGGAGTTGGTGATGGACAGGGAGGCCTGGCGTGCTGTGATTCATGGGGTCGCAAAGAGTCGGACACAACTGAGCGACTGAACTGACTGACTGACTGAATGCTCCAGTTAATCTGTATTAAAAAGTATCTCATACTACCTAAAAAGCCAGTTATATGATGTGTAGTATTTACTGATACATTGAAACAAGGCAAAAGAGAAATGATGAAGATTGTCATCAATACTTTTATCTGTCAAACAAAACTCATTCCACTTTGAGTATATCCAAAATATAAAATATCTAAATGCACATTCAAATTTGTTCAGGATAAATTTTAATGAAATTGATGAGAAAGACTTCAAACATTACTGTGTTAGTATTCTATTCAAAATTTAATTGACAACACTTAACTCTATTAATAACATTGTAATTTTAACAGTTTTGGAGAACCCATAAAATGATACTGTCATATGAATCCTTTGTTCTAATGTTGGATTATCTGCACAGAGCAATGTATAAATGGCTGACAATATTTTGAAAAGTTAAAAAGTGCGTATTGACTCGTTCCCTTTTTCCCCTCCTGGTAAGTTCAGATGGTATATTCTCCAATACTTGTAGAGAGACCTCCTGGAGAAGAGAGATTCAAAATTTTTGTTGGTTACTGTTGCTCTGTTTTCTTAAATAAATGCTTGCTGTGATCTTCTGTTGAAGTAAGACTTTATTCAGTCAAAGGAAAAAATATTTGGAGTCAGGGTGAGAAGAAGATTAAAAATGGAAGCTTCAAGGCAGTTTTCTCCAGTACACTTGTGGAAATAAAGGCTTGTCCAGCATATCCTGTGTTCTTATTGATTACTGTTTCATCTGGAGTTTATTTCCAGTTGATTTGTTTCAACTTTTTCTTTACTTTTCCTGAATCCCTTGTTTTAACTGTTGTCTTTCATATTTACCTGCTGAGTTTTCTGCTAGTTTGTGTTTTACAACTTCTTGAGATGTTCCTTATGTACTAACTCTTCCTGCTTTTGGTTTTACCAAACCTTCCACAACAGGGAATTCTCTGCGAAGACTTACCTAGGCTTGTGTGCCCTGAGGCATGCATATATACAGAAAAACCTAAACAGACTTTTAGATCAATCCTATGTATCTGTGCGTATGTCTAGGAAGAAATTAGCAACTTAATACTTGCTCAGAAGAACAAGTAAAGCATTTCCTTTTATTCTTTCTACATTTAAGATGACAAATGTTATGAAATGTGACAAAATGTATTTGTTTTAGCATTATGTTGCTTAAAATCATGTGTTAGAAGCTAATGGGTACTTATAGATATTTAAATAGTTCTTCTATTCCCAAATAAGCTTTACAGGCCTTATCTATTTCCTCATTGTGAAACCATGCTAAATAGTTAGGGTTAGAAATTATAATAATATCTATGTTCTAAAGACAAAGAAAATCAAGTCAGAAAGCAGTAAAAATGTATTCTGAGCATATCTGAGCAACTTAATCACAAGGTTAGATTATAAAATATGTTTCTACTTCTAAGAACTGTGGTACGGTTGTAAATAACTGTACGAATTCAATAATAATAAATGGTAAAATAATAATATTCAATTGTAAAACTATTTTGGAAATATACATAATTTTAATTTTATTTAAAATATATCTGAGAGCTGCACTTTTGAAAGAAAATTCCTTAAGAAACATATTGAAATCAAGATACTAGAAAGCAATATTAAATAAAACATTATTTTTGTACAAAAGTTTTCCAACTATTTCTGCAAAATTATTAACTACCGAATGAAATCTAAATACAATTAGTGATGAATTGAGTGAATATCCAGACTTCAAGTGAAAGTTTTTAAATAAAATATTTAGAATACATTGACTAATGTGATAAATATGTGCAATATATTTTCATAACATTAATATCTTTAAAGATCACTTAAATCTACTACATTTATTCTTAGCTAAATAAATTCATAGCCATGTAGACAAAGATAACAGCGAGAAATTTATAAGCTTCCTATTTGATTCTGCTACATATAATCTTTTTCTCTGTTGGAATATCTTATCTTTTCATCCATTATATGCATGTTTTCATTTACCTTCATACTTTCTGTCACATAGTTATGATCAGTTCAGTTCAGTTCAGTTCAGTCGCTCAGTCTTGTCCACTCTCGGCGACCCCATGAATCACAGCACGCCAGGCCTCCCTGTCCATCAACAACTCCCGGAGTTCACTCAAACTCATTTCCACAGACTCGGTGATGCCATCCAGCCATCTCATTCTCGGTTGTCCCCTTCTCCTCCCGCCCCCAACCTTTCCCAGCATCAGAGTCCTTTCCAGTGAGTCAGCTTGTCTCATGAGGTGTCCAAAGTATTGCAGTTTCAGCTCTAGCATCAGTCCTTCCAATGTACACCCAGGATTGATCTCCTTTAGAATGGACTGGTTGGATCTCCCTGCAGTACAAGGGACTCCAAAGAGTCTTCTCCAACACCACAGTTCAAAAGCATCAATTCTTCGGCGATCAGCTTTCTTCACAGTCCAACTCTCACATCCATACATGACCATGGGAAAAACCATAGCCTTGACTAGACGAACCTTTGTTGGCAAAGTAATGTCTCTGCTTTTTAATATACTATCAAGGTTGGTCATAAATTTCCTTCCAAGTAGTAAGTGCCTTTTAATTTCATGGCTGCAATCAGCATCTGCAATGATTTTGGAGCCCAAAAATATAAAGTCTGACACTGTTTCCACTGGTTTTCCGTCTATTTCCCATGAAATGATGGGACCAGATGCCATGATCTTTGTTTTCTGAATGCTGAGCTTCAAGCCAACCTTTTCACTCTCCTCTTTCACTTTCATCAAGAGGCCTTTGAGTTCCTCTTCCCTTTCTGCCATAAGGGTAATGTCATCTGCATATCTGAGGTTATTGATATTTCTCCCGGCAATCTTGATTCCAGCTTGTGCTTCTTCCAGCCCAGCGTTCCTCATGATGTACTCTGCATATAAGTTAAATAAGCAAGGTGACAATATACAACCTTGACGTACACCTTTTCCTATTTGGAACCAGTCTGTTGTTCCATGTCCAGTTCTAACTGTTGCTTCCTGACCTGCATACAGGTTTCTCAAGAGGCAGGTCAGGTGGTCTGGGATTCCCATTTCTTTCAGAATGTTCCACAGTTTATTGTGATCGCACAGTCAAAGGCTTCGGCATAGTCAATGAAGCAGAAATAGATGTTTTTCTGGAACTCTCTTGCTTTCTCCATGATCCACCGGATGTTGGCAATTTGATCTCTGGTGCCTCTGCCTTTTCTAAAACCTGCTTGAACATCTGGGAGTTCACAGTTTACATACTGCTGAAGCCTGGCTTGGAGAATTTTGAGCATGACTTTACTAGCGTGTGAGATGAGTGCAATTGTGCGGTACTTTGAGCATTCTTTGGCATTGCCTTTCTTTGGGATCTTAAAAATGACAGAATGATTTCTGTTCATTTCCAAGGAAAACCATTCAATATTACAGTAATCCAGGCCTATGCCCCAACCAGTAACGCTGAAGAAACCGAAGTTGAACGGTTCTATCAAGACCTACAAGACCTTTTAGAACGAACACCCAAAAAAAGAGAGATAGTTATGATAGCTGATTGATATTCCTTTTCTGATCATTTCAATATCTATATCATCTTTGGAATGGCTTCTGCCATTAACCTCAAGCACATATCATTTTGCTTTTTGTGTAGTTGTCTATGTGCTATGCAATTTCAGATTGCGACTAAATATTATTGTTACTTACTAGACCCTAGATTCTGTTACAGTCCTATGAAGAAATATTTTTATTATCTTCAAATTGCACTTCTCTTTTTAAATTATTGAGGTGTGTAACATTATAGTAGTTTCAAGTATACAATATAATGATTCAGTATCTGTATATATTGGGAAATAATAACTACAATAAGTTTAGTTAACACCTGTTCCTGTACAGTTATGTAGTATTCTTCTTGTGATGAGAACTTCGTTGTACATTACATCTCTATTACTTATTTTATAGCTAGATGTGTGTATATTTTACCCCTTCTCCCATTTCACCTACCCCTCACATCCTGTATCTGGCAACTATCAATCTCTCTTCTGTATCTATGAGCAATTTGTTTGTGTGTGTGTGTGTGTGTATTTTATTCCATATATAAGTGAAATAATGTAGTATATGTCTTTCTCTGTATGACTTATTTTTCTTAAATAATGTTCTCAAGCCCAACTGTATTTTTGAAAATGACAGGATCCCATTCTTTTTTGTGACCCAATAATAATATAATATACACATTATATATATATATATATATATATATATATATATATACACAATGTAATATTATTGGGAAGTTGAGTCTTTTCCATATCTTGGTTAAAGTAAATAACACCAATAATGTAAACAGCAAAGTGAAAAATAATTTATGTCTCCCAAAGCAATTAACCTGGTTGGAATCAAATGGCATTCTCTTTATAGTGGTTGGCAATTCACAAGTCAGTTCTGATTTTTCTTTTGTTCTTATTGTTTAGTTTTCCTTAGTCATGAGCTATTTTGAGCTGTACCTACTCATAGGCTTCTCTGGCGGCTCAGATGGTAAGAAACCTGCCTGCAATGCAGGAGACCTGGGTTTGATCCTTGGGTAGGGAAGATCTACTGGCTAAGGAAATGGCAACCCACTCTAGTATTCTTGCCTGGAGAATTCCATGGAGAGAGGTTACAGTCCATGGGGTTGAAAAGAATTAGGCATGACTGAGATCCAGCCAGTCCATTCTAAAGGAGATCAATCTTGGGTGTTCATTGGAAGGACTGATGCTAAGGCTGAAGCTGTAATACTTTGGCCGCCTCATGCGACAAGTTGACTCACTGGAAAAGACTCTGATGCTGGGAAAGGTTGGGGGCGGGAGGAGAAGGGGATGACAGAGAATGAGATGGCTGGATGGCATCACCGACTCTGTGGACATGAGTTTGAGTGAACTCTGGGAGTTGTTGATGGACAGGGAGGACTGGCATGCTGTGATTCATGGGGTCGCAGAGAGTCGGACACGACTGAGCGACTGAACTGAACTGAACTGAACGGAACTGAGTGACTAATACTACACATAGGCAGTTCAGGGATCATCTGGAGACTTTGGCAGTATATGAAAGGAATTTGGGGTTTTTCTTTTGCTTGTCCTCTTTTCCAGCATCTCCTTCTTCACTTTTCAGTAGTTATACTTTCCCCGTCTCTGTCCTCTAGTTCTTCAGGTCAGTCAGAAATACTGTAATTTTCTATTATAAATTTTGCCACCATGTGACATGTTATGATATCATTCTAAAACCATAAATACAGGAAACTCACAGGAAAACTCTCTTCTTCCAGTTTTTCTCACTCTGACAAAGCAAATCTTTCATAACTTTTCATATCCTTCAAGTAGCTCTCCCATCCCCAGGTATGATCTTTGTTATCAGTGGGGAGTTTAGCCTGTTAGTAGATGACTCAGGCATAGTGAAAGTAAAATTCATTGAAAATTCACATATCAATTTTACATTTCCACTAGTCTAGGATGTACACATTTGGGCTTCCCTGACAGCTCAGTTGGTAAAGAATCTGCCTGCAATGCAGGAAACCTGGGATCGATCACTGGGTTGGGAAAATACCGTGGATAAGGGAAAGGCTACCCTCTCCAGTATTCTGGTCTGGAGAATTCCATGGACTGTATAGTCCATGGGGTTGCAAAGAGTTGGACATGAATGAATGACTTCACTTGCAGGATGTATATATACACAAGAACTTTTTCTTGTATATTTGGTCACTATCATAGATCATAATTTTAGTATGAAGCATATACCCCAGGTGACAGAGTAGAAGAGAATGGACAGAGTAGAAATAAATGGACTTTTAGATATTTCATTCAGCTTCTGAATCATACATGCAACACTTTAGCTTCTCCTATCTGGACCATTCCTTTTACTGCAGATTCTGTATGTCTTTTTCTTGTCACTATAAATCACAATATATTATATTTTGACTGACACAAGTTTTCTTAAAAGATGAAGACAGTAATAATACATCCTGCTATATGGTATTTTATGTAGTCAAGAGTTTTTCTGAATATTAAAAATTATCTTAATCATAGAAAAACAAATTATTTTTGCAGCTTATTTGTTTTTCTTCACAACTAACATAATTTGCATTTTTTACTTCTATATTACCATGGCTAATTACAATCCCTAATACATAGAGAAGGTCATCAAATATTCATTGAGTGAATACTTAAACTAGGAAGGACAAAAGCCAGAGAAAACGGCCATGAGAATGTGTTTTCTAGATGTAGTAGACTAAAGCCTTGTTCACAAATATTCAGTTTCCCATTTATGGGAGGGTTACACAACACTGTCCTTTAAACTTTCTCTCAGTTATGTGTCTTGCTTTGCCTGGAAAATATGTGGTCTCATCTCTATACTCCAGGAAGAAGCTTCCAGAGTCAGAGTGTGCTTTGTTGTAGTGCTGTTTCTTGCTGCTGTGATCATGGAGACACATGTGTAGAGGGGATCATCATCAGCCTGGGTCACTGAGAGACGAAGATGAGAGGAGGTCCCATTGGCACACTGTGTTGACCATGTAGCATGAAGGAAAAACAGTCTTTGTTATGTCACCCAATTATACGTGGGGCTGTTTAATGACAGAAACATGACAAAAAACAAATAAGTGCCCAGTGAAACTCTGATGAAAGGTGACAGTTATTGAAAGTTTATGGATAGTACTCATTGTTATTAATTAAATGCTTAAAATATTAATAATGTGCATTCTTATATCAAATAAAATAGAAATCTAATATATTTAATATACTAATTTTTGTGTCCACCTAAATCTATCTTTTTAATCATTGTTTAATTTATTCAATGATGATTATCCTGTAGCAGGAATTTTCAGAAATATTTTCTACAAAGTAAGGAGAAAATTCTATACTGCATTTGATAGTAAAATTGTACATTTTAGAGAATCAAGTTTTCTTACATATCTGATATTCAGTCTTCAGTACACTTCTTTTTATTATTATTCATCCTAGTTTAGATAAAAATTTATAATCTTGACTATCTAGAAACTTCAGTTCTTTATCAGATTCTTGCTTTGACTACTAAAGTTAAAGATGTACAGAGAATTAACAGCTGCCAAGCTGTAATAATAAAATCCTCAATTAAGTTTATAAACAGGTTTTGCTTTGTTGTCATTATGTTTACTTAATAAAATTTTATTAATTAATCATATATAAATGTCTGTTTTATTAGATGATGAATTACAAATCCATGCAACAAACATGTGTGGATACATTTCTCCCTCCCATATATGTACATAAAGATACTCTTGAAAATTGACTAGCCAGAAAGTATTTCAGATGTCTTCTTAAAAATCATGTTTTCTTTACTCAGAGCAGTTTGTTTAAAATATGAGAGAAATCAAGGTGATAGGCTTATGAAAAGACTCTTCCACTTACAACACAGACTACATTAGTGTACAAGGCAAGTATATCCAATGTCAGGTAAAGACTAGTATCTTAGAGATATGTAGCAGACAGGAAGTGTAAAAGAAAAGGAGGCTCCGGCAAGGGCTGCAAAAGGAATTTATAATTATTGATAAACTTGATGCTATAAGGCATGAGATTTTTGGAACAAGTCCAGAGGGAACAGATCATAGTCTTGAAAACAAGATATGATGCTCGGTCTGAAAACCGACCCCAGACTGTTTCCCAACTGGCGTCTCAGAGTCACATGTTTTACATATCTGGAGGAAAATCTATAGATTAGAATATTAGTCTTCCTTATTGATTTGTTGTTGATTACTGTTTCTTAGTTACTCAATGGCTTCTTAGTTACTCATTTTGTTCTTTGGCCCTGAAGCCCACATGAATTATAGCTTGACTCCCTGCATTTTCTTTCCTTCATGGCTGAGAGTGTAATAAAGCTGGCCTGGATTCAGATTCGGGACATTCACCTTGGAGCTGTGTTGGTCCCCTGATCCTCGCCTTTCACTGTGAATTACTGTGTCTCGTTTTGCATTCTTCCGAAACCCTGCTTGTTGAGCTTGTCTTGATAAGATACAAATTCAACAAGTAAGCTATCATTAATATCTGGCAAATTGCCAGGTATCAAGTAGAAACACGTGCTGAGTAGCCAGGTATTACCTGTGGTTGTCAAGGTAGCAATCACTCCAAAATTCCCACTAACAGTTTTCTTCCAAGTTACTCCACAGATATGTACCTGCTACCACCCACAACTAATGTGAATGCCTCAATGTTATGCACAGAGAGCTAATCAATAAAATAGTTTATTTGAAAAATAACTAGCTATAAGAAAACTCAGGAAGGTTTGCATTTCAAGGAAGTGTTCTGTGGTTTTAGATGAAGCTGTAGGTTCACAGTAAAAATTGAGATTGACATGGACACAATGCTATATTAAAATAGATCACCAGCAAGGGCTTACTGTAAATAAATAAACGTTTTAAAAAAGAAATTGAGCAAATGTCATCAGTTAATCCAAGAATAAAATTGAAAAAAATAAGATGAAGCAGAAGAAAAGACATTCTTTATAATGCTTTTTAAGTTAAAATTTTAAATAGATTTGGTTTCTCTATTTCTCATGTCATGTTGCATATTTTATAACATTGCACTAATTTCAGATGTACAGCAGAGTGATTTTATATTTGCATATACCACAGTGTGGTCACAACACATAGTTGCAAATTTTCACGTTGCATATTAATTTCAAATCAATTGAATCAGATATTTGTGGATATAAACAATGATCTCAAGAAATTACATAAAATATATTTATTGGAAAGATGAGGATATTAAAATGTAAAGTTTTAAAATAAAATTAGAAGATTATCTATCTAATTAAGAAGATTTAAGTTCCAAAACACTGATTTTCATTTCCAACTCTTTGCAACCCCATGGAGTGTCGCCCCCCCCTCCCCCCCAGGCTCCTCTGTTCATGGAATTCTCTAAGCAAGAATACTGGAGTGGATTTCCATGCCCTACTCCAAGGATCAAAGCACATTGCAGGCAGATTCCTTGCTGTCTGAGCCACCAAGGAAGCCCCATGAAAAATACAATAATTAAAAGCAAATAAAAGAATGATATATGATTGCATTATTTATTTATTTTTAGAGTTGCAGGAAGGTAAAAAGAATCTTAGGAATATATGTTTGTCTGTATCCTTTCTACCTGTATCCTCACTGGCAGTAATGATCTAAAGTGAGGCTCACCTTTCAAGATATTTACCAAAGGGCACTAATTCTGCTAACACTGATGATAAATAACCTTGCTAAGTCATCTAAAATCTACCAATAAAACATGTATCTCTTTTTTTCCCCTCTTCCCAGTGGTTGCCAAATTGATTTTTTGTAATTAAAAGATAAGTTATTTCTTTTTATCTATTTCCTTTGGTGCTTATTTGTTTTTAGTTCACTTCACTTGATTTTATTCTTCACATTTTTAACAACTTTAGATGTGAGGATCATAAAGTGACCAAGTAATTAGAAAAATAATGAGAAGGTTTCATTACCCAAACAAGACAACAAGTTGACTTTATTTTATCTTCTACTTAGCTCTGTAAAAATCCTTCTAGTTCTTTCACTGTTCAGTCAATATCCCATTTAGTCTCAGGGTAACTCCTTGTTAGTAATAACCTCCTAATAGGAGAGAATGTAAAAATTACCATAAATAAATCAGCAAATTTGGTGAAGCAGGGAAAAGAGAAACACAATCTCTAATTCTATTCCAGGAGACTAACAGCCTGTCCATGACAATCCAGACAACATGTTGTAACAACTATTGTTGTGTTGCTTATTTTAAAGAAATCCATTCTCTGTGGAAGAGGTAGGAAAATTAGCTTTTTGGCATTTGTACATAGAATGCCTATAACATAAGAAAATACTCTAGAGGAGCTCACACATGGGAAGCAGAAGGAGGAAGATAGTAATCAAGGAAGCTTTCCCATTGTGTCCCAATAGGTCCTAAACATGAACTCTCCAGACTGAGAAAAATTTCTCATCATTTTGTGAGGACAAATTAACACTGACAGCACAGCATATTATTAGAGACAATAAAGCAAATATTTTCTGGTTTCTAACTTGGCTTTATTTACTTGTGAGTGGAGAGTTTCAGAAAAAACATCTACTGTGCTTCATTGACTATGCCAAAGCTTTTGACTGTGTGGATCACAACTGGAAAATTCTTAAAGAGATGGGAATATCAGACCACCTGATCTGCCTCTTGAGAAATCTATATGCAGGTCAGGAAGCAACAGTTAGAACTGGACATGGAACAACAGGTTGGTTCCAAATAGGAAAAGGAATATGTCAAGGCTATATATTGTCACCCTACTTATTCAACTTATATGCAGAGTACATCATGAGAAACGCTGGGCTGGAGGAAGCACAATCTGGAATCAAGATTGCCAGGAGAAATATCAGTAACCTCAGATATGCAGATGACACCACCCTTATGGCAGAAAGGGAAGAAGATCTAAAGAGCCTCTTGATGAAAGTGAAAGAGGAGAATGAAGAAGCTGGCTTAAAACTCAACATTCAGAAAACTAAGATCATTGCATCTGGTCCCATCACTTCATGGCAAATAGATGGTGAAGCAATAGAAACAGTGGCTGAGTTTATTTTTTCGGGCTCCAAAATCACTGAAGATGGGGACTGCAGCCATGAAATTAAAAGACACTTGCTCCTTGGAAGAAAAGTTATGACCAACCTAAGACAGCATATAAAAAAACAGACACATCACTTTGCCAACAAAGGTCCATCTTTTCGAAGCTATGGTTTTTCCAGTGGTCACGTACGGATGTGAGAGTTGGACTATAAAGAAAGCTGAGCACCGAAGAGTTGATGTTTTTGAACTGTGGTGTTGGAGAAGACTCTTGAGAGTCCCTTGGACTGCAAGGAGATCCAACCAGTCCATCCTAATGGAGATCAGTCCTGAATATTTATTGGAAGGACTGATGCTGAATATCCAATACTTTGGCCACCTGATGAGAAGAACTGACTCATTGGAAAAGACACTGATGCTGGGGAAGATTGAAGGCAGGAGGAGAAGGGGCCAAAAGAGGATCAGCTGGTTGGACTGTATCACTGACTCAATGGAGATGAGTTTGAGTAAACTCCAGGAGTTGGTGATGGACAGGCAGGCCTGGCGTGTTGCAGTCCATGGGGTCATAAAGAGTCGGACATGACTGAGCGACTGAACTGAACTGAACCTGTGAGCGGACAAGGAAAGGCCATCATTACTGGCATTCCCAAAAAGGCAGGGACTGAAAAATGTCAGTAGCTGATGATCACAACACAGGCAGCTTAGATTATCTAAGGAGTGCTTGCAATTTCAATTCAAATACTGATAACATGACTCTTGAGGTGGTTTTAAAGACAGGTTCACAAGTTCTTTGATATCTCTCCTCCAAAGAGGTTGTGATTAATTTCCTTCCTCTTGTGTGTTGTCTAGTTTACATGACTTGCCTCTAGTGAATAGAACATAGTAGAAATGATACATCCAACATTAGATTATCAAAGATTTCAACTTCCCTCTTGAGTTTCTCTCTCTCTCCCCAATTCCTCCCTTCTCTCTCTCCCTCCCTCTCTCTTTCTCATTTTCTTCATAACTCTTTCTCAAGGCAGCAAGCTTCATGTTTCAAGGACGCTCAGACAGCCAACACAAAGTCCACCTGACAAGGAACCACAGGTGTGTGATTGAGTTTACATGTAGATGCCTTTTTGCCTACCAACAAAGATGTGAATGAACTGGGAAAAGTGTTCTTGAGATAACTGCAATAGTGACCAACAACTTCATTATAAACTTACAAGAAACCCAGTTCTAGAACAACCCAGCTGAGTTCATCCTGGATCACTCATCACAGAATCTGGGAGATATAACTAAAAAGCTGCTTTTACTTATTGATCTTTAAATATGTGACTTATATTCAATACCTTGTCTAATTTAGTATTTATGTGCATGAAATATGCTTAGACAATGTACAGAATATTATTTATAAATACACACATGTATATATAGTCAAAGTATAATTTATTAAATGTAAGGAATCCATTTGCATTTTTCTGCTTCTATGATCACAAAAGAAAATTATTATTTTATCTTATTATAAACATTATTCCCTGTATCTTGTACAACTTTATTTCAATATCAAATGTTTCTTGATATTTGATTCCTTTAAAAGAAGTATTTAAAACACTTAAATACCTACTAGATTAAGTGAAATTGGTTCTCAAGTAGAATACTGATTAATAATAAATCATAGTTTATTTCATTATAGTGAAAGGACTAGTTAGATTCTTTGAGGAGATGAATGAAAAATAAAAATTATAATGCAATAAAATTAGTGATATGGGGTCCTGAGTGTTAATTAAAATTTGAGATAGAAGGATTATTCAAGATAAAAGTGCAAATACTACTTTAACTTGTATTTCATAAAACTAAATAAATATCCAAAGAAATCCCATCCTTAAACTCTATGTGTAGGGTTGTGTGCAGAGGTGCTTATTAAGCAGAGCAGACTAAACAAGCATACAATTTGCTGATCTCAAGAAGGATTTAAGAATGGAGAGCATCATTAAAAAAGAGAAGGTTTTGTAGCCAGAGTCCTTGAAGCATTGTGTTGATTTTCTGTTCATGAACCTTTTTTTCCATCTGTTCTGTGTGTCTGTGCTTTCTCCTCTCTTTTATGCCTTGTCAGTGTTGCTGACTGCTGATGAGACAAAACTTGGTGTAAACAGCTGCAGGAAATATTTTTCAGGTGATACATTTAAGATCTGAAAACTTAAGCCCATTTTATGAGTGCAATTTGGGTCAGGATTCTCAATTACATATGGTAGCCATGTGACTCTGAGGATTTTTAGGGAGGGAAACATCAATGCTCAACCAAATTTAATGGGTTTAGGGAAATCTAATGACAAGAAATCATTTATAAAAATTCAGAGATAAGTTCAAAGTAATTTCTAGGAATTTTAGCAAAACACACACATAATGCAGCAATATTTTAATAGAAAGTAAAAGCTAAAGCAAGAGAAAGTAAATTGCTCTATGTTTAACATAGTGAGTTACACTGGAACATAAACAATATTAAACTGGAAATAAACCGTATCAGGCATTGCAATTCATTAAATATGTATTTGAAATGTCACCTACTTTCCAAATTATCTTCAGCTTTAAAATGACGTTAACAACATCTGCTCTTGCTCAAGTTTGTTTAAAGGATCATATTATATAATTTATAAAATACAAAATACTCTAAATTTTAAGTGACAGTGTTAACTCATATGTCTGGTAAGGTCATTCACTGAAGTAGCATTCAATTTTTTAAGTTACAATTAAAATGTTATCTACACATAATTTAAAGACCATACTGAACAAAGATACTGATGCTGAAAAAGGGCAGAATTCCAATCTGGTACTTTTCTCCCCACTCTCCCTCCCTTACCTTCTTACTTCCAAGTAACATAAGATATTGCTGTTCTGCCCTTTATTAAGCTCAACATTATCTACTTACATCCTACATCACAGAACAAGATTGACATCTTACAGGCTTTCTTCTCTGAAAACACATCCTCTCTTTTTATTCTTTCAATGTAGTTTTATCACAATTTTTAGTTAAATCAGTGGTCAATCTATATCTTTTTTATATGATTATAGTTTCTTCTGTACTAAAAAATATCATGTATGATTTTCTTCATTATATGTTAATTTTTTTCTGGTTTTATTCCTAAAATTTACATTGCTGTTTTATCTATTTCACCAGATCTTTCAAATACCGACCAATATTTTTCAAATGTGCAATTCCATTTTTTTTCTCCTGATTTTCTGTCTCTTGGAAACTTACCATATTCTGCTTCAAGTTGGACTGTGTGACCTGGTACACTGCTAGTTCCATGAAATTGTCCTTTCCTTTTGTAATTTCAACCCATACTCTCTTCTGCTGGAGCTCTTATTCACTCTGCAATTTGTAGTACATTTTCTTAATTAATTTATTATTTACTGCAGCCCAGTCTCCATTAGATTTCAAGAAAGAGTGCAAGGGAGGGGGATATTCCAGGGTTTGATTTTATTAAATAAGAAGGCTTTATATATATATATATACACATACAGACACACATAGTATGTACATTAATATATAGTTTGATGGTCATGGTGGACTAAATGATGGTCCCTATAAAAAATGATATGTCTATGTCCTAACTCTCATAACCCATGAATGTGACCGTTTTTAGTAAAAGGGTCTTAACAAATTCAATTTAGTGAAGGATCTTGAGATGAAATTATTTTGGATTTAATAAGGTCTCTAATTTCAATGAGAAAGTGTCCTTATAAATGAAAGGAATAGGGAGATTTGAGATTAAGTCCTGGGAGAGAGAAAACCATGTCAAGATTGAAGCAGAGATTGGAGCCATGCAATGCCAAACCAGGTATGCCTGGAGATACTGTAAAATAGAAAAATCAAGGAAATATTCTACCCTAGAGTCACAGGAAGGAGTGTGTTCACAACAACTTGATTTTGTACTTCTTCATCTCCACAGCTGTGAGAGAATATATTTCTATTGTTTTAAAAAAGCAAATTTGTACAATCCTAGGAAACTAATAAAGGTGGATAAAGAATTTAATGCAGAAACCATTTTCACCCAGTGTTGTATTTTAAATTATTTCTCAAGTCTAATTTTCAACAACTTTCACATAAAGTCTGATTTATGCCTTTCTAAAAGTTTAAGATATTTGTTCTAACTCAAATAATTTCACAATTTGTATGGAAATACAAAAAAAACTCAAATAGCCAAAGCAATCTTCAGAAAGAAGAATGGAACTGGAGGAATCAACCTGCCAGACTTCAGGATCTATTACAAAGCGACAGTCATCAAGATAGTATGGTACTGGCATAAAGACAGAAATATAGATCAATGGAACAAAACAGAAAGCCCAGAGATATATCCACTCACCTATGGACACCTTATCTTTGACAAAGGAAGCAAGAATATTCAATGGAGAAAAGACAATCTCTTTAACCAGTAGTGCTGGGAAAACTGGTCAACCACTCGTAAAAGAATGAAACTAGAACACTCCCTAACACCATACACAAAATTAAACTCAAAATGGATTAAAGATCTAAATGTAAGACCAGAAACTATAAAACTCCTAGAGGAGAACATAGGCAAAACACTTTGTGACATAAACCACAGCAGGATCCTCCATGACCCACCTCCCAGAATATTGGAAATAAAAGCAAAAATAAACAAATAGGACCTAATTAAAATTAAAAGCTTCTGCACAGCAAAGGCGGAGAAGGAAATGACAACCAACTCCAGTACTCTTGCCTGGACAATCCCATGAACAGAGAAACCGGGTGGGCTGCTGTCTATGGGGTCACTAAGAGTCGGACATGACTGAGCGATTTCACTTTCACTTTTCACTTTCATGCATTGGAGAAGGAAATGGCAACCCACTCCAGTGTTCTTGTCTGGAGAATCCCAGAGATGGCGGGGCCTGGTGGGCTGCCGTCTGTGGGGCTGCACAGAGTCAGACACGACTGAAGCAACTTAGCATCAGCAGCAGCTGCACAGCAAAGGAAACTATAAGCAAGGTGAAAAGACAGTCTGCAGAATGGGAGAAAATAATAGCAAATGAAGCAACTGACAAAGGATTAATCTCAAAAATATACAAGCAATTCCTGCAGTTCAATCCCAGAAAAATAAACGACCCAATCAAAAAATGGGCCAAAGAACTAAACAGACTTTTCTCGAAAGAATTCATACAGATGGCTAACAAGCACATGAAAAGATGCTCAACGTCACTCATAATCAGAGAAATGCAAATCAAAACCACAATGAGGTACCATTTCACACCAGTGAGAATGGCTGCTATCCAAAAGTCTACAAGCAATAAATGCTGGAGAGGGTGTGGAGAAAAGGGAACCCTCTTACACTGTTGGTGGGAATGCAAACTAGTACAGCCACTATGGAGAACACTGTGGAGATTCCTTAAAACACTGGAAATAGAACTGCCATATGACCCAGCAATCCCACTGCTGGGCATACACACCGAGGAAACCAGAAATGAAAGAGACACATGTACTCCAATGTTCATTACAGCACTGTTTATAATAGCCAGGACATGGAATCAACCTAGATGCCCATCTGCAGACAAATGGATAAGAAAGCTGTGGTACATGTACACAATGGAGTATTACTCATCAATTACAAAGAATACATTTGAATCAGTTCTAATGAGGTGGGTGAAACTGGAGCCTATTATACACAGTGAAGTAAGCCAGAAAGAAAAACACCAATACAGTATACTAACGTATATATACAGAATTTAGAAAGATGGTCAGGATAACCCTGTATATGAGATAGCAAAAGAAACACAGATGTATAGAACAGTCTTTTGGACTCTGTGGGAGAGGGCGAGGGTGGGATGATTTGGGAGAATGGCATTGAAACATGTATGTTATCATATGTGAAACGAATCACCAGTCAAGTTTCGATGCACAATACAGGATGCTCCGGGCTTGTGCACTGGGATGACCCAGAGGGATGGTGTGTGCAGGGAGATATGAGGTTCAAATGGAGGTTCAAGAACACATGTACACGCGGGGCGGATTCATGTCAGTGTATGGCAAATCCAATACAATATTGTAAAGTAATTAACCTCCAATTAAAATAAATTAATTAAAAAATAAAAAAGTTAAAGCTATACTGATACCTTGGTATCATCTTCTTCAATATTTTACATTGGGATTGGAACTCACTGGATCTCTTCAATAGTAGACTCATTTTCTTCAGTTTTGGAAAAATTTTTGTTTTTATTTTTTATGCAATATTTTCCCTAGGTTTTATTTTTTTCCCCCCTGCTTTTTTTTTTTTTTTTCCTAGCATTATAATTGGTGGTTCAGTCCCTAACTCTTACCCGACTCTTTGCAATCCCATGGGCTGTAACCCACCAGGGTCCTTTGTCCATGGGATTTCCCAGGCAAGAATACTATAGTAGGTTGCCATTTCCTTCTCCAGGGGATTTTCCAAACGCAGGGCTCAAACCTGAGTCTCCTACTCTTCAGGCAAATTATTTACCAACTGAGCCACAAGGGAAGCCCAACATTTTATTTAATGGATTCCTAACTGTCTCATTGTTCTCATTTTTTATCTTAGGAAATTTTGAGTTTTATCCATCAAATTTGATATTTTAAAATGCATGTCATTTTACTTTTATATTTTATGGCTTTCTTTTTCTACATTTTAATAGCACCCAATGCTAAACGATCACTTTTTATTATTTTCCTGAAATTTGAAACATAGTATCTAGCATTCCTTTCTTTTATTTCATTTTACTTCTGTTTCATCGGAGTTCCATTTCTGAGTTATTTGTTTTGATCTCTCTTTAATATTGGAATGTTGTTTAACAAGTCCTCTGTTGCTTTTTCAATAATATTTACTTAGAAATTGTATGCTTTGTCAACAGCTAGAGTATTCTACTAATGTATAAATGAAGATCAGTTAGTGATTAAGTAAGTGCTATTCATATACATCCATATCTAGAAGTCCTCTCCCTTAAGACAGCTCGGTTTTTAACAAGAATAAACCTTCCAAATCCTACAATTTTTGATGTGAGTAAAAACAAAAAGATCAAGTGTGGTTCTTCATTTCTCTGTGATTTTTTCCCACTTTTTCAATTCTATGTGTCATCCCCACTTTTGCTTCTCCAAGAGAAAAGAAGCTGAAAAACGTTCCACAAAATATGCCTATTCCTGAAATGCAGTTGGGTTAATTGCAAGCTTAAATTTGGAGAGGACAAACTTAAACACTTAACCAATATGAAAGCTGATTTGACCTACCTGATCTCTTACATCTTGAACTTCTGAGACTTTACAAGTGTCTTCTGGTCAGATCCACTTGATTTTCCTATGAGATCTTCTCTATGAAAGCCAAGGTTCAATTTATATTCTTTTCTGGTTCATAGTCTTCTCTGATAATTAATCAGCACTCTCGTGTCCTGTCATAAGTCAACTTGGGTCTCATTCAACTTGTGAAATCCTCAATGCCCATTATGTGAAACATAGCAGATTATATATAAGTGCAAAATGAACTGTTAAAATATAAAAGTTTGTAGTCCATAAGTCTTTAAACTAGAAAAAAATCCCAATCATGATTTGTTTACTATTAATTAATCCTTATTTTAATTAAATAATATGTTATTCTACAAGTGATGTGATATCAAATGAAAGAAAATGCATTTTAGTAGCAATTTTGAAGAAATAAATTTATCTAAACTTTTTCATCAGTGAGAAACACTGTGCATTATTTAAGTTCAAGATGAATAAATAAATTTAAAACTTGCAAAATGATTGGAGTCTCTATTATTGCACAATTATAAGTTCAATTTCCAAATAAACATCTTTTGTGAATAGATTAGAATCTGAAAGAAATGGTTACATCTACATTAAAAAAAAGTATTTAAAGTGAATGTGAATTAATTAGGATCAATAATGAAAGTCATGTGTGCTGGCAAATTAACTAGTATCAGACTTGAAAAATCAATAATAAAGAAATTATGGAAAGCAATACACACAAAATTATATGATGAAGTTTGTTTTAGTGACCCTAGATAGCATGTATATTTCCGTATGAAGAAAACTGTAATAAAGGGACTGGTGTACAGGGATGAACCAGAGGGATGGGATGGGGAGGGAGGAAGGAGGGGGGTTCAAGATGGGGAACATATGTATACCCAGGGCAGATTCATGTCAATCTTTAGCAAAACCAATAAAATAATTTAAAGTAATTAGCCTCCAATTAAAATAAATAAATTTAAAAAAAAAGAAGTACAAGAAAAAAAAAAAAGAAAAAACAACTATAAGGAATCTATTTCAGACTACAAAAAAAAAAAGTGTTACTATTTTTTGAAAAAAGATATAGAATTAGAGAGAAACCTGCATTGTAAAAAAAAAAAAAAATTGGGGGGTCTCAAAAAGATAGAGTTGAACAAAATACTAATATTGCACATAATTAAAGTAAAAGATTATAAGAAAAAATGGGAACTTTTCTATTAAAGTAATTATACCTCAAAATCACAATTTTTAAATAATTCCAGGCTAGTTCAACCACAAAGTAGCCAATGATATGCACTATATATACTTAAGAATAGCAAATAAAATATTTCATGAAGTGTCAAGGAATAGTGATAAAAATTCAAATTGACGTGGATAAAAGCAGAGCCTTGTGAATATAAAACTAGCTGAAGTATATCAAGCAAAAAGTCAATGTATTTAATGGAGTGTCACAGGGATCAGTGTGAGGGTTGATCTTGTTTAACAACTTAATTAATGATTTGGAAGATGGAGAAAACAGTGTGTTAATGAAATTTATAGCAGATAAGAAATTGGAGGCATTGCCAACACCAATTAACATAGCAAAATTATTTTTAAAGGAAAGTTGAAGGTTAGATTTATCAAGAAGAAGAAATAAATCATATGTTTAATTTGTGAGAAATAGAATTATCAAAAATAATTTGAGGGGGAAAAATAGAATAAAGGTTGCATCTAAAATGGTCAGAAAAGAAATACTCAGTTCAGTTCAGTTCAGTTCAGTTCAGTCACTCAGTCGTGTCCGACTCTCCACGACCCCATGAATCACAGCACGCCAGGCCTCCCTGTCCATCACCAACTTCCGGAGTTCACTCAAACTCATGTCCACAGAGTCCGTGATGCCATCCAGCCATCTCATTCTGTGTCGTCCCCTTCTCCTCCCGCCCCCAACCTTTCCCAGCATCAGAGTCTTTTCCAGTGAGTCAACTCGTCGCATGAGGTGGCCAAAGTATTGCAGTTTCAGCTTTAGTATCAGTCCTTTTTTTCTGGTTGGTTAAGAGCAAACTAGTATACTAGTATTCAGTAAGTTCCATGCATATGAACCTTCAAGTGCGAACTCTCAGACTTGAATTTCAAGCACGAAATTCATGCAGTTTGTCTCATCTTCTGCTGCTGATCCTTCAGCTCTATCATCTCCCACTGCCTCTCCCTCCTCCAGTTGGTAATTCTTCTTGCTTATTCACTGGAGGCCAGCCCCAGTATGCCAGCTGTTGCACTCTCCTACTGTACTTTTAAGACCCAGACCAAGACTGCCATGCATTTGGAAGATCATTAACCTAGAGGTGGACCCTCTGATACAGAAAAGCAAGTCTGGGATTTTTCTCCAAACATCTATGTTTGGTTCACCCTGATCCACAAATGAATTACCCCAGAGTTCTGCACTAATTTCAGAAGGAAAACATTTCAAAGTAGGTATTGCTAATCTCCCACTATCTAAATCCTATTTTTGAGCAGTGCCACTTCCCAGGGACACAACCGATATATACTAATTGGAAAAACTATATCTACTTACTGGCTATAAACCAGTATGTAGTTTATAGTACAAATTGTGAGCATATGTCAAAGTAATTTTTGAAAAATTTATGCCTGAAATAAGGTTATTCTTTCTGAAAGTATCCATATTGGTAGGAGGAGTTGTGTTCAGTTCAGTTCAGTCGCTCAGTCGTGTCCGACTCTTTGTGACCCCAATGAACCGCATCACTCCAGGCCTTCCTGTCAATCATCAGCTGACAGAGTCTACCCAAACCCATGTCCATAGAGTCGGTAATGCCATCCAACCATCTCATCCTCTGTCGTCCCCTTCTCCTCCTGCCCTCAATCTTTCCCAGCATCAGAGTCTTTTCCAATGAGTCAGCTCTTTTCATCAGGTTGCCAAATATTGGAGTTTCAGCCTCAACATCAGTCCTTCCAATGAACACCCAGGACTGATCTCTAGGAGAAGGAGTTATGATCCCATGTCTATTTTATGACTCTGAAATAATATTATTATTAAAGGATCTATATGTGTCAAAAAGTTGTTTAAAAGCAGTTAAAAGTATTAGAACATATTTTAAAGGTTGGAAAGGGGAGATAAGTTGAGTTAAAACATATACTTTTATGCAACTCATAACTGTTTTCTGTCAGAAGGCCATTTCTGTTGATCATAAATGTTGTAGTTCACTCACTAGGTCTTTAGGAGAACATTAATGTATATACTAAACTGATTCTTTTTCAAGATGGCATTTTTTCAGCTTGAATTTATTCTCCATTTTTTAATATAATTTAAACAGTTAACAGGGACTAAGGTCTGAGAATAAGATGCCTGGCATCCTTATATTTCTGCTTGCAAATGTTCAAAGTAATTATGCTTTAGTTGCTTGTTTTGCTTAAATGACTTCAATAAATCAAAAATTTCTGTTTCTTCAGAATAAATAAATAAATATGAGGAACAAATGTAAATATGAGAGAATTTTACAAACTATCCTACATTGTTAATATAATTTGGACATTTTTAGAGAGTGAAAACACTCTGAAAATGTAATTTTTTAATTCAAGATTGGCCTGAAATTTTTGATATTAAATAAAACAATATTACTAAAGTTAATAGTAGAAATGATGAAGTGATGAAGCTTGATGGGATTTATGTCTGCATGATTGAAAACAATGAATTGGGAAAAAACAGATTAATGGTTCAGTTTAATATAGTCAATACACTGTGATCTGAAGTTGTTAAATAACTGTACTTCCATAAGTGTGTGATTTGGTAGCCATATCAGTAAGTTGATTTCATAAATATCTTAAAGGTTATATTTGCCAGAATAGACTCCCTCTCCCCACTCCCTACCAATCCCTGGCTTCAAACAAAAGTTTATTTCTTGCTCATGATGCATGAGTAAGAGATGAGCTGAGGGGGTGTAGATGGTTTCTGCTTCTTTACTCATTCAGGAATCCAATGTGGCTGAGGCCCCATAACCCTGGAGCCACACTCTGTAAAACGCTGGTCCTCCACTTTCCCCGTGGAGGAAGAAGAGAGTGGAGAATCCCACACATGCCTTTGCTCAGTCCAAAATTAATAAACATCACTTTAGTTCACGTTGCATAGGGTTTCATTCAATTTCCAAGGGCCTAAAAATATGTAAGGAAGAAGTAAAACATTTGGTGATCATTTCCTCTGCTCCATGGAGAGGACCAAGTGTTACTGGGAAGAGACTATAAGCAAGTAATTCATGATGTGGTGCATCTGTTGGGGGGGCCATGATTGAGCTGATGGCTTTCCTCACTGTGGTCAATAAGTTGTGTCTGACTCTTGTGACCCCATGGACTGTAACCTGCCAGGCTCCTCTGTCCATGGGATTTCCCAGGGAAGAATACTGGAGTGGATTGCATAATTCAATGAGATCTTATAAAAAGGTTAAAGACTTCAATTTAAGAGAGCTGTGTTTCAATACGGAAGCTTGCTTACCTTTACAAAGCATTATCTTCCTCTGTAAGTAGGATAAAAACCCAACTTTGCAGAATTATCGTAGGAACTGAGACACACAGTTTTAAAGTACCAAACATCATGCCTGTCATATTGTAGCTACTCAATAAATCTGATTTATTAAATTTCAAAGTTATCCCTTGCACTGTTGTCAATGAACCTTATACTTTGGCAACTGAGAGAATTACTTGTATAAGCATGGTGTGAATTAGCTAAAACTTAAAAAGGTCTTTAGATATTACTGATGCATATGATTCAAAGGAGCTTTAAACTCCATGGCCAAAAGTTAACTCCTTCCATTTATTAATAAAGACAAACTTGCTACTTGTGGAGAAAGAATATAGAGGTATAAAGCATATGAGAAAACAAAGAATAGTTTTCCTTCCAGAGAGGCAGTGGAAGCAATTCTACAAATTCATCAGCTAAATCATACTTTAAAATGATATCATTGGGAAGAAGTTTCTCAAGAATAAATGTGTATCTGTTTATTCAACAAACAATCATTGAGTGGATACTCAATATTCAGACATTGTTTCAGGCACTGGAAACTGCAAGGAAATGAAAAATCAAACTAAAAACAACCCTTGTCTTCCAAACTTATATTTTGGAGGAAGAAAGCAGATATTTAAGTAAACAGGTTTAATATTTCAGGCTGTATGTGCTCCCAAGAAGGGGGATGATAAAACCAGGAAAGTGTGATGTGAGGAGGATGTTCAGGAAGATATTTGACAGATGTTTAGAGTAAATAAGTGATTCTGCAAGCATTTAGAGAGTGCCAACCCAGGCAGGGAAGAGAGATAGGACCATGACCTAGGAATGGACATGTGGCTTTGTCTATAACTGGTAAGAAGGCCAGTGTCTTGGAGCTCATGGAAATAGGAGGAGTGTAATTTTGGGCTCCAAAATCATTGCTGATGCTGATTTCAGCATGAAATTAAAAGACACTTGCTCCTTGGAAGGAAAGTTATGACCAACCTAGATAGCATATTAAAAAGCAGAGACATTACTTTGCCAACAAAGGTCGTCTAGTCAAGACTATGGTTTTTCCCGTGGTCATGTATGGATGTGAGAGTTGGACTGTGAAGAAGGCTGATTGCCGAAGAATTGATGCTATTGAGCTGTGGTGCTGGAGAAGACTCTTGAGAGTCCCTTGGACTGCAAGGAGATCCAACCAGTCCATTCTAAAGGAGATCAATCCTGGGTGTTCATTGGAAGGACTGATGCTAAAGCTGAAACTGCAATACTTTGGCCACCTCATGCGACGAGCTGACTCACTGGAAAAGACTCTGATGCTGGGAGGGGTTGGGGGAAGGAGGAGACGGGGACGACAGAGAATGAGATGGCTGGATTGCATCACCGACTCTGTGGACATGAGTTTGAGTGAACTCCGGGAGTTGGTGATGGACAGGGAAGCCTGGCGTGCTGTGATTCATGGGGTCGCAAAAAGCAGAGACATTACTTTGCCAACCAAGGTCCGTCTAGTCAAGGCTATGGTTTTTCCCGTGGTCATGTATGGATGTGAGAGTCGGACTGTGAAGAAAGCTGATTATCAAAGAATTGATGTTTTTGAACTGTGGTGCTGGAGAAGACTCTTGAGAATCCCTTGGACTGCAAGGAGATCCAACCAGTCCATTCTAAAGGAGATCAATCCTGGGTGTTCATTGGAAGGACTGATGCTAAAGCTGAAACTCCAATACTTTGGCCATCTCATGCGACGAGTTGACTCACTGGAAAAGACTCTGATGCTGGGAGCGATTGGGGGTGGGAGGAGAAGGGGACGACAGAGAATGAGATGGCTGGATGGCATCACCGACTCGATGGACATCAGTTTGAGTGAATTCCAGGAGTTGGTGATGGACAGGGAGGCCTTTCGTGTTGTGGTTCATGGGGTCGCTAAGAGTCGGACATGAGTGAGCGACTGAACTGAACTGAACTGAAAGAGTCGGACACGACTGAGAGACTGAACTGACCTGAACTGAATGAGATGTGAGGTTGGAAAGCCTTTGTGAAAACTGATGACAATTAGCTCTTTCTTTTGTTTGTTTGTTTTTGTTTATATTGGAGGATAATTATTTTACAATATTATATTGGTTAGTTTTGCCATACATTGATATGAATCTGCCCCGGGTGTACATGAGTTCCCCTTCCTGAACCCCCTTCCCACCTCCCTCCTCCCCTTAGCCTCTCTCTGGGTCATCCCCGTGCAACAGCCCCGAGCATCCTGTATCATGCGTCAAATCTGGACTGGTGATTCGTTTCACATATGATAATACACATGTTTCAATGCCATTCTCCCAAATCATCCTACCCTCACCTTCTCCCACAGAGTCCCAAAGACTATTCTAAACACCTGTGTCTCTTTTGCTGTCTCATGTACAGGGTTATCATTTCCATCTTTCTAAATTCCATATATATGAGTTAGTATACGGTATTGGTGTTTACTTTCTGGCTTACTTCACTCTGTATAATAGGCTCTAGTTTCATCCACCTCATTAGAACTGATTCAAATGCATTCTTTTTAATGGCTGAATATACTCCATTGTATATATGTACCAAAGCTTTCTTATCCATTTATCTGAAGATGGACATTTAGGTTTCTTCCATGTCCTCGCTATTATAAACAGTGCTGCAATGAACATTGGCGTACACGTGTCTCTTTCAGTTCTGGATTCCTCCGCATGTATGCCCAGGAGTGTAATTGCTGGATCATATGGCAGTTCTATTTCCAGTTTTTTAAGGAATCTCCACACTGTTCTCCATAGTGGCTGTACTAGTTTGCATTCCCACCAACAGTGTAAGAGGGTTCCCTTTTCTCCACACCCTCTCCAGCATTTATTGCACGTAGACTTTTGGATAGCAGCCATTCTGACTGGTGTGAAACGGTACCTCATTGTGGTTTTGATTTGCATTTCTCTGATTATGAGGGATGTTGAGCATCTTTTCATGTGTTTGGTAGCCATCTTTATGTCTTCTTTGGAGAAATGTCTGTTTAGTTCTTTGGCCCATGTTTTGATTGGGTTGTTTATTTTTCTGGAATTGAGCTTCAGGAGTTGCTTGTATATTTTGTAGATTAATTCTTTGTCAGTTGTTTCATTTGCTATTATTTCCTCCCATTCTGAAGGTTGTCTTTTCACCTTGCTTATAGTTTCCTTTGTTGTGCAGAAGTTTTTAATTTTAATTAGGTCCCATTTGTTTATTTTTGCTTTTATTTCCAATATACTGGGAGGTGGGTCATGGAGGATCCTGCTGAGATTTATGTCGGAGAGTTTTGCCTATGTTCTCCTCGAGGAGTTTTATAGTTTCTGGTCTTACATTTATATCTTTAATCTATTTTGAGTTTATTTTTGTGTATGGTGTTAGGGAGTGTTCTAGTTTCATTCTTTTATAAGTGGCTGACCAGTTTTCCCAGCACCACTTGTTAAAGAGACTGTCTTTTCTTCATTTTATATCTTGCCTCCTTTGTCAAAGATAAGGTGTCCATAAGTGCGTGGACTTATCTCTGGGCTTTCTATTTGTTCCACTGATATTTATTTTTATCTTTATGCCAGTACCATACTGTCTTGATGACTGTGGCTTTGTAGTAGAGCCTGAAGTCCGACTTGTTGATTCCCCTAGTTCCATTCTTCTTCCTCAAGATTGCTTTGGCTATTTGAGGTTTTTTGTATTTCCATACAAATTGTGAGATTATTTTTCTAGCTCTGTGAAAAATAACGTTGGTTGCTTCTTAGGGATTGCATTGAATGTATAAATTACTTTGAGTAGTATATTAATTTTCATAATATTTATTCTTCCAATCCCTGAACACGGTATATTTCTCCATCTATTAGTGTCCTCTTTGATTACTTTCACCAGTGTTTTATAGTTATTTATGTACAAATCTTTTGTTTCTTTAGGTAGGTATATTCGTAAGTATTTTATTCTTTTCATTGCAACAGTGAATGGAATAGTTTCCTTAATTTCTCTTTCTATTTTCTCATTATTAGTGTATAGGAATGCAAGGGATTTCTGTGTGTTGATTTTATATCCTGCAACTTCACTGTATTCATTGATAAGCTCTAGTAGTTTTCTGGTAGAGTCTTTAGGGTTTTCTGTGTGGAGGATCATGTCATCTGAACAGTGAAAGTTTTACTTCTCCTTTTCCAATTTGTATTTTTTTATGTCTTTCTGCTCTGATTGCTGTAGCCAAAACTTCCAGAACTATGTTGAATAGTAGTGGTGAGAGTGGGCACCCTTGTCTTGTTCCTGACTTTAGGGGAAATGCTTTCAGTTTTTCACCATTGAGGATAATGTTTGCTGTGGGTTTGTCATATATAGCTTTTATTATGTTGAAGTATGTTCCTTCTATTCCCACCTTCTGGAGGGTTTTTATCATAAATGGATATTGAATTTTGTCGAAGGCTTTCTCTGCATCTATTGAGGTAATCATATGAATTTCATTTTTAAGATTGTTAATGTGGTGTATTACATTGATTGATTTGCCGATATTGAAGAATTCATGCATTCCTGGGATAAAGCCCACTTGGTCATGATGTATGATCTTCTTAATGTGTTGTTGGATTCTTATTGCTAAAATTTTGTTAAGGATTTTTGCATCTATGTTCATCAGTGATATTGGCCTGTAGTTTTCTTTTTTGTGTGGGACCTTTACCAGGTTTGGGGATTAGTGTGATGGTGGCCTCATAGAATGAGTTTGGAAGTTTCCCTCCTCAGCAATTTGCTGGAAGAGTTTGTGTAGAATAGGTGTTAGCTCTTCTCTAAATTTTTGGAAGAATTCAGCTGGGAAGCCATCTGGACCTGGGCTTTTGTTTGCTGGAAGATTTCTGATTACATCTTCTATTTCCGTGTTTGTGATGGGTCTGTTCAGATTTTCTATTTCTTCCTGGTTCAGTTTTGGAAAGTTGTACTTTTCTAGGAATTTGTCCATTTCTACCAGGTTATTCATTTGATTGCCATATAATTGCTGATAGTATTCTCTAATAATCCTTTGTATTTCTGTGTTGTCAGTTGTGATCTCTCCATTTTCATTTCTAATTTTATTGATTTGGTTCTTCTCCCTTTGTTTCTTGATGAGTCTGGCTAGTGGTTTGTCAATTTTATTTGCCCTCTCAAAGAACCAGCTTTTGGCTTTGTTGATTTTTGCTATGGTCTCTTTTGTTTCTTTTGCATTTATTTCTGCCCTATTTTTTACGATTTCTTTCCTTCTACTAACCCTGGGGTTCTTCATTTCTTCCTTTTCTAGTTTCTTTAGGTTTTCAGTTCAGTTCAGTTCAGTCGCTCAGTCTTCTCCAACTCTCCGCGACCCCATGAATCACAGCACGCCAGGCCTCCCTATCCATCACCAACTCCCAGAATTCACTCAAACTCATGTCCACAGAGTTGGTGATGCCATCCAGCCATCTCATTCTCTATCGTCCCCATCTCCTCCCGCCCCCAACCTTTCCCAGCATCAGAGTCTTTTCCAGTGAGTCAACTTGTCGCATTAGGTGGCCAAGGTATTGCAGTTTCAGCTTTAGCATCAGTCCTTCCAATGAACACCCAGGATTGATCTCCTTTAGAATAGACTGGTTGGATCTCCTTGCAGTAGAGTTAGGTTATTTAGTTGACTTTTTTCTTGTTTCTTGAGGTGTGCCTGTATTGCTGTGAACCTTCCCCTTAGCACTGCTTATACAGTGTCCCAGAGGTTTTAGGTTGTTGTGTTTTCATTTTCATTCATTTCTTTCCATATTTGGATTTCTCTTTTGATTTCTTCTATGATTTGTTAGTTATTCAGCAGCGTGTTGTTCAGACTCCATATGTTGGCATTTTTAATAGTTTTTCTCCTGTAATTGAGATCTAGTTTTACTGCATTGTGATCAGAAAAGATGCTTGGTATGATTTCAATTTTTTTGAATTTACCAAGGCTAGATTTATGGCCCAGGATGTGATCTATCCTGGAAAATGTTCCATGTACCCATGAGAAAAAGGTGAAATTCATTGTTTTGGGGTGAAAGATCCTACAGAGATCTATTAGGTCTAACTGGTCTATTGTATCATTTAAAGTTTGTGTTTCCTTGTTAATTTTCTGTTTTGTTGTTCTATCCATAGGTGTGAGTGGGGTATTAAAGTCTCCCACTATTATTGCATTGTTGTTAATTTCCCTTTTCATACCTGTTAATAATTGTCTTACATATTGTGGTGCTCCTACAATGGGTTTATAAATATTTATAATTGTTATATCTTCTTCTTGGATTGATCCTTTGATCATTATGTAGTTTCCTTCTTTGTCCCTTTTCACAGCCTTTGTTTTAAAGTCTGTTTTATCTGATATGAGTATTGCTGCTCCTGCTTTCTTTTGGTCTCTATTTGCCTGGAATATCTTGTTCTAGCCCTTCACTTTCAGTCTATATGTGTCCCTCGTTTTGAGGTGGGTCTCTTGTAGACAACATATATGGGGGTCTACTTTTTGTATCTATTCAACCAGCCTTTGTGTTTTGGTTGGGGCATTCAACCCATTTACGTTTAAGGTGATTATTGATAAGTATGATCCCTTTGTCATTTTCTTTATTGTTTTGGGTTCGAGTTTATACACCCTTTTTGTGTTTCCTGTCTAGAGATCCTTTAGCATTTGTCAGAGCGCTGGTTTGGTGATGCTGAATTCTCTCAGTTTTTGCTTATTTGTAAAACTTTTGATTTCTCCTTCATTTGTGAATGAGATCCTTGCTGGGTACAGTAATCTAGGCTGTAGGTTATTTTCTTTCATCACTTTGAGTATGTCTTGCCATTCCCTTCTGGCTTGAAGAGTTTCTGTTGAAAGATCAGCTGTTATCCTTATGGGAATCCCCTTGTGTGTTATTTGCTGCTTTTCCCTTGCTGCTTTTAATATTTGTTCTTTGTGTTTGATCATTGTTAATTTGATTAATATGTGTCTTGGAGTATTTCGCCTTGGGTTTATCCTGTTAGGGACTCTCTGGGTTTCTTTGACTTGGGTGATTATTTCCTTCCCCATTTTAGGGAAGTTTTCAACTATTATATCCTCAAGTATTCTCTCATGGTCTTTCTTTTTGTCTTCTTCTTCTGGGACTCCTATGATTAGAATGTTGGGGCGTTTAACATTGTCCCGGAGGTCTCTGAGATTGTCGTCGTTTCTTTTAATTCGTTTTTCTTTTTTCCTCTCTGTTTCATTTATTTCTACAATTCTATCTTCTAGCTCTCTTATCCTGTCTTCTGCCTCTGTTATTCTACTGTTTGTTCACTCCAGATTGTTTCTGATCTCATCCTTTGCATTATTCATTCTATATTGACTCTTTTTTATTTCCTCTAATTCCTTATTAGACGTTTTTTGCATCTTCTCAATCCTTTTCTCCAGGTTATTTATCTGTAACTCCATTTTGCTTTTAAGATTTTGAGTCATTTTCACCATCAAAATTCAAAATTCTTTATCAGGTAGATTCCCTATATCTTCCTCTTTTGTTTGTGTTGGTGGGCATTTATCCTGTTCCTTTTCTTGCTGGGTATTTCTCTGCCTCTTCATCTTGCTTATATTGCTGTGCTTGGGGTGGTCTTTCCCTCTTCTGGCAGTTTGTGGAGTTCTCTTTATTATGTAGTTTCCTTGCTGTGTGTGGGGTTGGACGGGTGACTTGTCAATGTTCCCTGGTTAGGGAAGCTTGTGTCAGTGTTCTGGTGGGTGGAGCTGGATTTCTTCTCTCTGGAGTGCAATGAGGTGTCCAGTAATGAGTTATGAGATGTCAGTGGGTTTGGAGTGACTTTGGGCAGCCTGTATATTGAAGCTCAAGGCTATTTTCCTGTGTTGCTCGAGAATTTGCATGGTATGTCTTGCCCTGGAACTTGTTGACCCTTGTGTGGTGCTTGGTTTCAGTGTAGGTATGGAGGCGTTTGATGAGCTCCTATCGATTAATGTTTTCTGGAGTCAGGAGTTCTCTGGTGTTCTCAGGATTCGAGCTTAAGCTTCTTGCCTCTGGTTTTCAGTCTTAGTCTTGGAGTAGCCTCTAGACTTCTCTATCTGTCATTTCCAAGGTGGTTCCCTTTGTTTTAGCTTCTGTTTGGTGGTCTCTTCAGTGTCTAATTTCCGCCCTGACACTAGGGGATGGTGGTGGACACTTTTTAAGGCTCACTTGTTCAGTCCTGTTCTGGGAAGGGAGGAATGATGCAGACAAATATCTCTGAAGTCTGTGGGGAGTGCTCGCAGTGTCTCGGCCACACTGGGTTTGCCTCCTCTCACAGCGCATGTGCTGTTCCAGTCTACACTGTACAGGATCTATTTTGCTCTGCTGGGAACTCTCCAAGGTCGGTGCTGGGTTGCATACACTTCCCAGGTCTGAGCGGCTCAGGTTCAGGTACTCGGGTACTCCACAAAGGCGCAGACTTGGTTGGACCTTTGTTTTGTGCTTTCCCCAGCCCAAGCAGCTCAGGTGATCAGGTGTTTGGCAAGCGCATCACTACAACTTATCACCTCCCCGGTCACTCCCACTCGGTTTTCTGCGTGTACAGTCAGAACACCTTCTCAGGCGGATGTTGACCGGTCAGAAATCAATGAAGTCTTGGTTAGCAATGAAGCCTGCCTGCAGTTTGGTATTGGATGCCTCTCTGGGGCCACAGTTGCCCCCTTCAGGCTCTGGCTGCCCTCCCCTGCCTGTCTCAGTGGGGGATGGGCTGACCGCAGCCGGCTATCGCTGCTCCGTCCTTTGTTCTGTGAGCAGGGCTGGCAGAGTCTTAGGTTAGGGCTTTTCACCTTTTCATGGGGTAGTTACCCCACAGTCTGCTCTGCTATCTCCAGTCAGCTCCCCCAGACTGCCCACATGGCATTCAGGCCAGGTCCTCTCTCTAAGCAGTTCAGCCGGCTCCTCCCTGCCCAGCCCCCGCTTGCTAATGGCGGATGTGGGTGTCTGCGCTGCTTCTCCACTGGGAGTTACCATTTGGCGGGTAACCTGTGGGTTTTAATTATTTCTTTCTTTTTCCTCCTGGTTATGTGGCCCTCTGAGGTTCCAAGGCTTGCCACAGACTCTCCCGTGAGAGTGTTTCCTAGTGTTTGGAAACTTCTCTCTTTTTTAAGCCTCCCTTTTCAGGATGGAGCTCTGTCCCTACCTCTTTTGTCTCTCTTTTTATCTTTTATGTCTTTTCTTACCTCCTTTCGAAGACAGTGGGCTGCTTTTCTGCATGTCTGATGTCCTCTGCCGGCATTCAGAAGTTGTTTTGTGGAATTTACTCTGCGTTCAAATGTTCTTTTGATGAATTTGTGGGGGAGAAATTGGTCTCGCCATCCTATTCCTCTGCCATCTTGTTCCCCTTCTCGACAATTAGCTCTTAATGATAGTTTTTCTTACTGTTGATGATTAGGTATCATTTTTTTTTAATGGAAAGTCATTGGAAGATAATAAATGAAAGATTGAAATTGTTTGCTTGATTTTCTTTAATGGAGGGCCTCAACTGCCCTGTGGTGAATAATTGCAGAAGTGAAGGTTCTAGCACAGGAAGCATTTATGAGTCAACCCCAGTAATGGAGATGTCAGACAATGATGGAGGTAGGGAAGAATGGTGAAACCTTGTAAACATCTTTGGAAACAAAACAAATAATTTATCTGTTTAAACTTAGCCTCAACAAATAAGGGAAAATAATTCTTTTTTAAAGAATTGAATTAGGAAGCAAAAGGAGGAGGTCTGTTACTGAGAAAAGAGTAGAAATCCAGGACTTTGGTTTTTGATACATTGGTTTTTAAGTTACCCAACTCGATAATTAGAATAGGGAATAAGATACACAACTCTGGAGTCCAGGAAAGAACAGGGCCTCGAGGTAGATTTGGAAGTCATCAGCACACAAGAGCATCCAAGTTCTCCAGCCTGACTGGGCCTGAGGAGTGAGAGAAGTCAGGCCTGGGAATACTCAGGGTGTGCCTGTGGGGAGGTGAGGAGGCCCTGGAGAGGGAATCACTGTGGTGAGAAAGTTTGACTTTCTGAAAATATATTTTCATTATAAATTATTGTTAGAATTTGTGGTGCCTGGTAAAACATGGAGAAAGAAATGTTCCAATTTGTGGACTTAAGATAGAATTTGAGGAATGAAAGTATAGAGAGCAATTACACTACAATTTTTTAGAGGCTGATAGCCTATTATTTAATTTATTTATTGATATATTTACTTACTGAAATATAATTGCTATAAATATTATATATTATAGGCGTATAACATAATGATTCACAATTTTCAAGCTTATACTCCTTTTACAGTTGCTATGAAATATTGGTTGTATTCCCTGTGTTGTACAATATATTCTTGTAGCTTATTTTACACGTAATACTTGGAATCTCTTAGTTCCCTGCACCGACGCTGCCCCACCTTCTTTGCCCTTCTCCACTGGTAACCATTAGTTTGTTCTCTATATCTGTGAGTCTGCTTTTTTTTTTATGTCCTATAGCTTGTATTTTTTTAGATTCCACAAAAATGTGATAGCATACAGTATATATCTTTCTCTGACTTCTTTTATTTGGTATAATGCCCTCCAAGTCCATCCATGTTGTTGCAAATTACTTTGTCTCATTCTTTTTGTGGCTGAGTGCTTTCCCATTGTGTATATATATGACATCTTCCTTATCCATTCATCTGTTGATGAGCACATATCTTGGCTATTATAAACAACACTGCTATGAACATTGGAGTACATACATCATTTTGAATTAACATTTTAAATGCATTAATAATAGACTTTTAAATGATTTTTGCGCTAAAAGGGAACAGGGAGGTGGAGGAGTAGCTAGAGGGTGTATGGAATCAGGAGAACTTTACAATACGTAATGACATTGCCGAGTGTTGTATGGCAAATGGAATCATTCCTCACAGAGGGCATATTTGATAATTTAGGTGAGAGAAGCTATAATTTGGGGAGCGGATGTTTTATAGATGTGGGAGAGAAAATTCAGGAGGATATAGAGTAGGAAGGGGATGTAGGAAGTAGCATATTGGCTAAAAAAATTCAAATTTCTGTGTAGATATGGAGATAAGAACATGTAGATATTATTATCAGAAAATGTGGCAGAGCGTTGGAGGTTTGAAGAGGGAGGAGGTGTAAAATCTCATCTAGAATAAGAATAATCTAAGGAAATGAGATGCAATTGTCTACCACATAACACTTTACTTAGTGGTAAAAATTTAAGTTCCAATAAACATGGCTTTGTCATTTTTCTACACTCTTGTTTAGCTGCCTGAGTGCAGATTAAGAGAGTGAGGTTTAACCAGGAACGTATAGAGGGTGATAGAGGAGTCTGAAATTAAGTACATATTCAGAGCAGTTTTTGTATTGCCGTGCCAGGAATTCTAAACAACAAAAAAGAGAGACATAAAGACAAGATATAGTGAGGCCTTTGTACTCTTAGTAAATCATATTTTTGTTACTGTACATGCACATAGCATGTACATTTGTTATGTGCAATAACAAATGTATAATAAATATTTTCAGCGATATTTGGGGTTGAATCATTTTTGGTATGGCTTTATAACAATATCCCATAATTTATAATAGTCTATATGTGCATATTATTAGGAAAAACAGCCAGAGATCCCACAGGTATACTATTTTTACTACCACTACACAACCTCCCAACCTGATCTGCCCCAGACATGTAGGAGTTAATGTAGTGTTGAGAAGATAAATGGAACTGCTTTATAAAGTAGATGTCCAGCTTCACTGCTACCCTGAATTTCTTTGCTCTTACTTCTCTTGTTGCTGGTCAGTCACTAATTCCTGTTCAACTCTTTTCTACACAATGGGCTGCAACACACCAAGCCTCCGGTTCCTCTCTATCTCCCGGAGTTTGCCTAAGTTCACATTCATTGAGTTGGTGATGCTGTTCAACCACCTCACCCTCTGCCACCCTCTTCCCCTCCAGTGAGTTGTCTTTTCACATTAGGTTGCCAAAGTTTCAGCTTGGAGCTTCAACTTCTGCATCAGTCCTTCCAATGAGTATTCAGAGTTGATTTCCTTTAGGATTGGCTGGTTTGATCTCCTTGCTTCCCAAGAGACTGTCAAGAGTCTTCTCCAACACCACAGTTCAAAAACATCAATTCTTCAGTGCTCAACCTTCTGTATCATCCAACTCTCATATGAATACATGATGACTGGAAAGACTATAGCTTTGATTGGATGGACCTTTGTCCACAAAGTGATGTTTTTGCTTTTAATATGCTGTCTAGATTTGTCATAGCTTTCCTTCCAAGAGGCAAGAGTCTTCTAACTTTCTGGCTACAGTCACCATCTGCAGTGATTTTGGAGCCTGAAAGGACAATCTGTCACTGCTTCCATTTTTTTCCCTTCTATTTGTCATGAAGTGATGGGACCAGATGCCATGATCTTCGTTTTTCAAATATTGAGTTTTAAGCCAGTTATTTTGCTTTCCTTTTTCACCCTCAGTAAGAGGCTCTTAGTTCCTCTTCACTATTAGAGTGGTATCATCTGCATATCTGAAGTTATTGATATTTCTCAGGGCAATCTTGATTCCAGCTCGTAACTCATCCAGCCTGGCATTCCACATGATATATTCTGCATAAAAGTTAAATAAACAGGGTTATGATATATAGCCTTGTGGTATTCCTTTCCTAATTTCGAACCAGTATATTGTTCTATTTAGGGTTCTAACCATTGCTTCTTAACCTGCATACAGATTTCTCAGGAAACAGAGAAGATGGTTTGATAGTCCCATCTCTTTAAGAATTTTTCAGTTTGCTGTGACCCACACAGTCAACCTCTTGCAATCAAATAAACCACATTTCAAAAACTTATTTCAGATTGTGTTAATTTTTTTGTAACTTAGGGCATGGTCTGGACTGACATAGAAACAATACAATTTGGCTGGTTCCATGGATTGGAGTTTCCTATGCGGTAAAATGATTGTCAGAATTGAGTAATAAGAGGGAACAGTTAGACAAGTGGCTTTGTAAGAAGAAAGGAAGACCAGGTTTGAATCTGAAGGAACACCATCATTGATAATGACTATTCTTCAATATAACATAGGATCAGGTGGCAAAGAAGTGTGTAAGACTGTTGTATGTAAAAAATTCAAGAATGGAAAAATGTTAAGCATAAAATGAAAACCAGATATGAAAATTCCCTGAGCAGATAAGATCATTTAAGCCATGTAAACAAAAGAAAATTTAGCTTATTTCATGGACATAGTGAAATTTAACTTAGATTATTTCTCATAAATACCAACACTAACCATAAAATAAATCTGTCATCTTCCTACAATGGTGTAGCACACTTATAAACAATCCCCTGATGTCTACAAAACTCCATTGTAATAGTCAATCACTGTAAAGGTTAAACAACTTCCTCACTTTAAACTTATAAGCCATCCTGTAATGTCAGGTCCCTGAGTCTCATATCAGTTTTGAATGTGAAATCTCCCAGTTTGTGAACTTGTTTTATGCAAAAGAAGTTTTTATGAAATATTGTTAATTAATTTGATGCTTTTAATGTTGCTATTTCTGGATTTTTGACAGAGCTTAGGTGATCATAGAAAGTGAAAGTGAAGTCGCTTAGTCATGTCCGACTCTTCGCGACCCCATGGACTGCAGCCCAGCAGGCTCCTCCATCCATGGGATTTTCCAGGCAAGAGTACTGGAGTGGGGTGCCATCTCCTTCATAGTAAATACCAATTATAAGGATATTGAAGTCACCGACATGTTGAGAGCAGCACTTTTGAGAGTAATAACAAACCATATTTTAGAATAATTAGAAGGAATGATATACTGTTTATTTATGATTACAGCAAAGAATAATAAGGGACAGAATCTAATAACATTAAGTTTCATTTCTGGGGGTGAAGGTTGAATATAGAAAATAATTTAGAAATGGCAAAGAATAGAAGAGAGATCGTCTGTGGTATAAGGAAGGCTGCAGAGTAAACAGCGACCATTAGACAGAACTCTAGAGAAAAGAAATCTGATTTTTTTTAGTCAGAAAAGGAAATTTAAGGAACTGTTTAGAAAGGAACTTGAGAATATTGAGAATTTTGCTGCTGTTAGTTCATGAATTACAAACAATTCAGGGGTGAGGAGTTGAATATGGTGAGTGATATGAAATTTGTAGAGAATGCACAAACCATATGATGAAGTGAAATTTCTCCAGCTTCTTATGATGACTTGAATTTACAAAAGGGCTTAAAAGTAATAATGGGGCTTCCCTGGTGGTTCAGATGGTAAAAAATCTGCCTGCAATGCAGGAGACTCAGCTTTGATCCCTGGGTCGGGAAGATCCCCTGGAGGAGGGCATGCAACCCACTCCAATATTCTTGCCTGGAGAATCCCATGTACAGAGGAACCTGGTGGGCTACAGTCCATGGGGTCACAAAGAGTTGGACACAACTGAGCAATTAATGCTTAATGGTATGAAGGGATTAGACTGCTGGTCTTTTCTGAACTGATATTCATTTACATGATAAAGTATGTTGCATTTATAAGGACTTTCTGATATCACAGGTTAGATTATTTGAGAAGCCAACTCTGAGAAAGAGAACAGAGTGTATGACATTTCATCTCTAGAGGTCAAAACCTGTGGAAGTGAGGGGAAGGAAACAGGATTGGGCAAAAAGAGAAGTATGACTGCAGCGTGGTCTACCAAATATTTTACAGCTGTTGCCATTATTTAGTTAAGTTGTGTCCAACTCTTTTGCGACACCATGTAGACTGCAGCCAACCAGGCTCTTCTTTTCATAGGATTTCCTAGCCATAAATGCTGGCGTGGGATGTCATCTTCCTGACCCAAGGATCAAACCCAAGTCTCCTTCAGTGCAAGTGGATTCATTACTGCTCAGGCATCAGGGAAGCCCTTGTACAATTGAATAGCTCTATGGACCCTCAATATTATCTGAAGTTGGAAGAGAGGATCAGGCTTTGATATCTGCCCCCTGATAGTCAGTCTTCGGGTGTGAGGCTGCTGTAGGAAGGGGGTGTGAATTTAGCAAGGGTAAGCAGCCAGTGGAGACTGCTGACAGCTGAGGGCCACGGGCTGGCAGAATGTGCAACGGCTAAGGGAATCAATTCTTTCTCCAGAAGGGAGAGCTGGTTGGAGCTGCATGGGGTATGGCTAAATTGATTTCACTGGGTAATTCCCCACCAGTTTTTCTGGGTGTACTTAGAAGAAAGAAAAGAAAATGGGAAACCAAATACTTACAATCTGTGATACCAGATAAGTAAATGGCAAAAGTAGCTTCAGCTTCAATCCTTGCTGATTTTAAGGTTTGCATGAGAAAAAATTATCTTCACTGATAAGTGTGCTATTGAGCTACCTATTATCATATTATTGTGGAAAATATTAAATAGCAATTAAAAATTACAGTTCATCTAAAACTACAGCTGTATATTTATGTTTTCACCAAAATTAGAAAAGAATTATATATTGACTTGTATTTTATCATTAACACAACTCTGTCCCCAATTACACCTTTATAACGTTTTTCTTTATTACTTTTTTATTTCATTTTTTTCTTACTCATAGAAAACTGTTCATTTAATTGTTGGTACCGATAACTATTTTTTGAATGCTAAAAATGCAATTTAAAATATCTTTAAGGTTGATAACTAAGCTAATGACTTTCAGATACCAATTTATGGTGAATTTATGGTCCTATTTCTACTTTATATCTGTGCATCAGAATTCACATATTTAAGGAATGGAAGAGAAAACGCTGGATACTGTGAGCATTGGATCATTTGCAGATAGCAAGATATGTTAGACTTCTATGTGTTTGCATACAACTAAGTTTGTATCATATGTGTTTCCTGAGGAACTGGAGCATAAATTTCAGAGAGATAAATCACGACTGTTTAATTCTTCTAAAACACAGAAAATATGCTAATTAATTTTCTTTTTTCTTTTCAAGGAAAATAACATTTAAAATTAAATTTTTTTTCTGAAATGATGAAAATATTCCAGAAAAATAACATCAAATTTAGTTTCAAATTATCTATGGAAGGTATTAATATAAAGCAAAATGAAATTTTCATTTGCAGTGAAATACTCATCTATCACAGTAAATTAACTTTTCATCTAAACAAATATCTTTTAATCAGTGATGTTTCTGAACATCTGTCCATGCTGGCTTGTTGTACATGAGAGTTTTATCCCGGCTTACAACTGAGGTTACAAGCTCATAAAAAAGGGATCCTGTGCTATGTTCCAGGCATTCTTTTTATGGCCTCGGCCTCCCATGATCCCTTTGCTTTAATTCCACTTACTCAAGGTTGTTCTCTGTCCCCTAGCTGATATACACAAGTGGATTTCCTATTTGTTTCAAGTCCTTTGGATCTTTGTTTACTCCAGATGCAGATCCCTGCTCTGTGCCCAGAGTTTGCCCTGTCTTTTTGGACAGCAATTAGTCATTTGTTACTTATAACTAGAAGAGACAGATAGAGAAGCTATTGCTTCCCTCAGGTTATGGGAATGGTGCTATGACAAAAAACCTTCTGATGGGAATTCCTTTCCAGGTAAGTTGTAAGTCCATGGGTCCTGACTTTATCACAAAAATGCAAGCAGAAAGGCTTTTCCATTTAAAAAAAAAATTATTACCTACTCACATTTCTGAGATGATCTATAATTGAAAATGCCAATATAGTTAATACTTCGAGCACTGTCACCATTGCTTTTGCTTGGGATACATTTTTATTAATATGAATTCAGTTCAGTAGCTCAGTTGTGTCTGACTCTTCGCAACCCCATGAATCACCGCATGCCAGGCCTCCCTGTCCATCACTAACTCCCGGAATTCACTCAAACTCATGTCCATCGAGTTGGTGATGCCATCCAGCCATCTCATTCTCTGTTGTCCCCTTCTCCTCCTGCCCCCAATCACTCCCAGCATCAGTCTTTTCCAGTCAGTCAACTCTTCGCATGAAGTGGCCAAAGTATTGGAGTTTCAGCTTTAGCATGAAGCCTGGCTTGGAGAATTTTTAGTGTGACTTTACCAGCGTGTGAGATGAGTGCAATTGTGTGGTAGTTTGAGCGTTCTTTGGCATTGCCTTTCTTTGGTATTGGAATGAAGACTGACCTTTTCCAGTCCTGTGGCCACTGCTGAGTTTTCCAAATTTACTGGCATATTGAGTGCAGCACTTTCACAGCATCATCTTTCAGGATTTGAAAGAGCTCAACTGGAATTCCATAGCCTCCACTAGGTTTGTTTGTAGGATGCTTTCTAAGACCCACTTGGCTTCACATTCCAAGATGTCTGGCTCCAGGTGAGTGATCACACCATCATGATTATCTTGGTCATAAAGATCTTTTTTATACAGTTCTTCTGTGTATTCTTGCCACCTCTACTTTATGTCTTCTGCTTCTGTTAGGTCCACACCATTTCTGTCCTTTATCGAGCCCATCTTTGCATGAAATGTTCCCTTGGTATCTCTAATTTTCTTGAAGAGATCTCTTGTCTTTCCTATTCTTTTGTTTTCCTCTATTTCTTTGCACTGATCGCTGAGGAAAGCTTTCTTATCTCTCCTTGCTATTCTTTGGAACTCTGCATTCAGATGCTTATATCTTTCCTTTTCTCCTTTGCTTTTCACTTCTCTTCTTTTCACAGCTATTTGTAAGGCCTCCTCAGACAGCCATTTTGCTTTTTTGCATTTCTTTTCCACAGGGATGGTCTTGGTCCCTGTCTCCTGTTCAATGTCATGAACCTCCATCCATAGTTCATCAGGCACTCTATCAGATCTAGTCCTTTAAATCTATTTTTTATTTCTACTGTATAATCATAAAGGATTTGATTTAGTTCATATCTGAATGGTCTAGTGGTTTTCCCTACTTTCTTCAATTTAAGTCTGAATTTGGCAATAAGGAGTTCATGATCTGAGCCAGAGTCAGCTCCTGGTCTTGTTTTTACTAACTGTATAGAGCTTCTCCATCTTTGGCTGCAAAGAATATAATCAATCTGATTTCAGTGTTGACCATCTGGTGATGTCCATGTGTAGATTCTTCTCTAGAATTAGGACTTCTTTAATAGCTCAAAATCACGATCGAAGGTTGTCTTTATATCTCTAAATTTTCTGCGTGTGGAAATAGTGCCGTGATACTCAGAAATGCTAGAGAAGACATTCCTGAGGCTAGAAAAAATAACTAGTATAAACTGGGAAGTGCTGTGGGGAAAATACCAGTTCCACTCCCAGATCTGGTCAAAAACTTCACAGAAAAAACCCAGATTCCACCTTTTATAAGTTAAAACTCCCAAGTTATAGTGTTAAAGTGAATATTACTCAGTCATGTCCGACTCTTTGTGACCCCATAAACTATACAGCCCATGGAATTCTCCAGGCCAGAATACTGGAGTGGGTAGCCTTTCCCTTCTTCAGGCAATCTTCCCAACCCAGGGATCGAACCCCGGTCTCCTGGATTGCATGTGGATTCTTTATCAGCTGAGCCACAAGGGAAGCCCAGTTGTAGTGTTACTGACATTTGAAAAAGTGAGCTGTCTCTGTGGTCTTAGCTTAACTCATATGTAAATGAGAACACTAACATCTAGGTTATTGTTATAAAATGTGGCTATAAGATATATGATATAGTAGATAATAAATTTGTCACTCTATTCATAAGAGGGGGGTGGGATATATTTTAGTTGTTTATTCCTTTTGTGTAATGATAGCTGAGTAACCCCAGTCAATAAGTTATAAAATGCCAAAAATGTTGAAAGTTAGAGAGGTGAAAACATTCAGAGTACAAAGAAAGGCATTGAGAATTGAGGACAGATCTAATTAAATGACGAAGGAAAAATGTTTTAGAAAATGAGGAAATGCATGAAGTTCATGTAATAGAAAAGGGGAGAGTAGTATAAAACTGGAGGAAAGTTGGAGAAATGGAAGGAAGAACACAACTTTTAAACATTCAACTCTTACTAAAATTCTAAATAAATTAAGGCACAATTTTTTCTTAGTATTCAGGTCTCTTTTGAACTGTGGGGCTGAAGACTCTTGAGAGTCCCTTGGACAGCAAGGAGATCCAACCAGTTTATCCTAAAGGAAACCAGTCCTGAATATTCATTGGAAAGACTGATGTAGTAGCTCAAATACTTTGGCCACCAGATGTGAAAAACTGAACTGACTCATTGGAAAAGACCCTGATGCTCAGAAAGATTGAAGCTGGGAGGAGAAGGGTAAGACAGAGGATTAGATGGTTGGATGGCATCACTGGCTCTATGGACATGAGTTTGAGTAAACTCCAGGAGTTGGTGATGGACAGGGAAACCCGGTGTGCTGCAGTCCATGGGGTCGCAAAAAGTTGGACATGACTGAATGAACTGAACTGAACAGGCCTTAAAGTTTCTCAACAAAATATTTTTATAATTAATGGAAAAGTGCAGAAGTTTAAAAACCATTGCCATATTATCTAAAAACTAAAAAATCTAGAAATCCCGTCATCTATTAATACAGACAGAAATAACATATGTTATGTATATATGTTATAAATAAATATGTATTTATAATTCACACTATTTTGCATACCTCTCAAATGTTTTCTTTTAACGATAAAGCCCTTCTGCTGCACCAAGTGACTTTCCACGTGGAGTAATGCCTGCAGATGCTCTAGTTGTCAGGGCTACTTTCAAAAGGTGTTTTCACGGTGTCATTCGCTGGCATTAACTTATGTTGTGATATTTTCTGCACGTTGACCTCACAACCTGTTTGATATGCATAATGCTCTGGTCTGTCTTCAGAATTTGTTGCTTAAGAATGCCCTTGTCTCCTGTCCTCTCGCTTCATACAGTGTTGGGATGGTACGTGCATTATTCTTGTTGATAGGTTGCTGAATCTTTTGATAGGTGCTATGAATTTGAATGCTCATTTTGAAATACAGTCCAGTCCTTTCCACAGTCAGTGACTAAGCTCACCGATTTGCATTCATGAGAACAAAGGCTGTGTATTTAAATGTGTATGCTTATTTGAACTGGTCAAATTGCTCCTTTTTTGTTCTTGTTTTTACTTTAACTGGACACATTGCTGCCCAAGACAAAATTGCTTGCTCAAATGTAGAAAATATTATGTTACTGGGAGGAAAGTGCCTATATCTGTAAGATATTTTGATATCTAATATTTGGTTATTCCATTGATGTGTGCTACACCAAATCACTTAGTAATTGTTGGAATTTTCTTTCATTTAAAAAAAATTACTTATAAATATTTTATAATGTATCATGTTTTTTCTTCATTTTATTCTAGCATAGTTTCCTCTTTTAAAACTTTACTGTTTTACACTCTGAATTTTCTTTAATGCTGTGGTATTTTTCCATTTGGTCCAATTGTTTATATTCCACTTCCCTGTTTTTTAAATATGAATGATACCTGTAGGTAATGTAATGAGGTAAATTGATGAAGAAATGGAATATGAATTAGTGATTCAATGAATGCAGTTAATACCTCGAGTAGATAAGCTGTATATGTGTTTTTTATAAGAATTTGAACCAATATGACTTAATTCTACCTGTTTGCCATCATTTTAATAAACACTATTCTGAAATGACTGTTCTAAGTTACTTTAGGGGGCGCTTTGAACTAGAGGCAACATTTATTCTTCCCTTTTGAAGTTCAGCAGGCATCTTTTGGCTCTGAAGTCTCTTCCCTGTTAAGGGGAAATGCATATGGAATTCCTGTATTAATAGCAGTTAATGTTGGCCACACCAATTTAATTTGTTTAACCACTTGAGTCTTGCTATATAAACCTAGTACATGGGATTAGTCACTTATCAGTGGGAAAGAATAAGATATGAGCAGAGGTGTAGCACTCTCAGTCCTTAGGTGATAGTCTGAGTTACGGGCTCAGCCGTGCCCACTGGGTGGCAGAACCAGTGAAGCATTCAGCCATTGAATTTCCAGGTGGCTTAAGTGACTCGAGTGCTACTCAGGACAATTAGCCTTGAGGATTTCTGCTACTCCCTTTTCTTAAATGAACGCTTCGCTTTAAGATGGATTTTCTCCCAGATTTCTAAAGACACTCATTTTACTTTCTCCATTGTCCTTAAAAGAAAATAACAAGATAATTCTTGTTGAACTCTAAAGGAATGTTAAATAGGGCTTTTTCATTTTTATTTAACTCCTATTTGTCAGCAAATGCAAATATAGAACAATATATTTTGTTTTAAGTACCAGAAAACTACTGAAATTTATAAATATTTGTTCAAATCTTTCTCACAATACACCAGTTTTGGAAAATATGACAGATTCTTTATGTTCTCTAAAACATTCCATTAAGTGTTTTGTGGTTAATTATGGAAGTCTCTAAACAATGATTTAAGGTTACTTATGCTCACAATAATAAGAAACAAAATGCTGATAACTTCAGAACTGTTACCAGGTATAAATACCAACAGTGAGCCTAACGTGATTAATTAAGAAATATTGGTTTATATCTGATCACAGGAATTCTTTATTCTAGAATTTTTAAAGCTTTTGTTACAAAATGTATATTATTTTGAGTATGAATATGAACTAATAAGCATAGGTGAGGACTTGAGGGAAATCATGAACTCTTAATTCTCATTGAGGTATGTGTGTGCTCAGTTGTATCCAACTCTTTGTGATGCCATGGACTGTAGCCAATCAGGCTCCTCTGTCCATGGAATTTTTCAGGCGGGAAGACTGGAGTGGGTTGCCATTTCCTTCAACAGGGGATTTGCATGACCAAGGAACTGAAACCCTGTCTCTGCATTTCAGATGGTCTTCTGCATTGCAAGTGGATTCTTTATTGCGGAGCCAGGAAGGAAGCTCGATCAGTAACACAGAGCAAATATCCTAATGGAGATAATATTTGAAATTGAATTTTTTCACATGAGTGTATTAGAATAGAAACATTTTAATATTTCATATTTAAGGTTCCTATGAAATTCTGAAACGGAAAATCTTTTGAATTATGATTCTGTGTTGCATATTTATAATCATACATTTTTAATTGACACTATTAAGATATGTCAGTTTGACACAGTCTTTAAGCCACTGTTTATATTTATATTTACATAAATATAAAACTTTGAAATATTGACAAAACATATTCAGTTGACTTAACAGAAAACTGCTACTGCTGCTGCTATGTCACGTCAATCGTGTCCGACTCTGTGCGACCCCATAGACGGCAGCCCACCAGGCTGCCCCATCCCTGGGATTTTCCAGGCAAGAGTACTGGAGTGGGTTGCAATTGTCTTCTCCGAACATAAAACTATCAGTCCTATATTGCTTTTATATGTCCCAAAGGAACAATAAGGAGGGGCTGGTAAGGATGCCATTGTTTCCATAAGTTAATTATACCATATTTGAAAGTATCTTTTTCTTTGTCTTTTGTTACTTTATCAGACTTCTCTTCTTCATTTTTTACTCATGCTAGGAGTTCTAAACCCTTCAAAACATTTTCCATTTCTCATGCAGAGTTGTCCCATTTTATATATAATCTTTCTAGAATATGTCACACATATCTAGAGTTTTAATTACTATATCTATAAAATTGAAACCCTCACTTACACCTTCCACATGGGTATTACCATGAACTGAAGCTTCCTGTCTCTTGTAGGACACTTCTGTTTGAATATTGTGTTCTCAAGTCAAATCATCTGGAATCTACCTTACAATTTTCATCCTAAAACCATATTTCTTATTTTTTTAATAGTCTCTTAATGTAGGGCAAAATCTCCATAAGCGTATTGTTGGATCTTGAAGCCTCATAGAGGTAAATCCTCCACTGCTTTTAATTTCTCCTTTAATCAGTCAACAAATTCTTTCATTGAATTTTTTTGTCTTTTTAATGCTTCTTGAACTGTTCTCAGAGATCAAATTGCCAACATCCGCTGGATTATGGAGAAAGCAAGAGAGTTTCAGAAAAACATCTATTTCTGCTTCATTGACTATGCCAAGGCCTTTGACTGTGTGGATCACAATAAACTGTGGAACATTCTGAAAGAGATGGGAATACCAGACCACCTGACCTGCCTCTTGAGAAACCTGTATGCAAGTCAGGAAGCAACAGTTAGAACTGGACATGGAACAACAGACTGGTTCCAAATAGGAAAGGGAGTACGTCAAGGTTGTATTTTGTCACCCTGCTTATTTAATTTATATGCAGATACATCATGAGGAACGCTGGGCTGGAAGAAGCACAAGCTGGAATCAAGATTGCTGGGAGAAATATCAATAACCTCAGATATGCAGATGACACCACCCTTATGGCAGAAAGTGAAGAGGAACTCAAAGGCCTCTTGATGAAAGTGAAAGAGGAGAGTGAAAAGGTTGGCTTGAAGCTCAACATTTAGAAAACGAAGATCATGGCATCTGGTCCCATCACTTCATGGGAAATAGATGGGGAAACAGTGGAAACCATGTCAGACTTTATTTTTTTGGGCTCCAAAGTCACTGCGGATGCTGATTGCAGCCATGAAATTAAAAGACGCTTGCTCCTTGGAAGGAAAGTTTTGACCATCCTAGAGAGCGTATTAAAGAGCAGGGACATTACCTTGCCAACCAAGGTCCGTCTAGTCAAGGCTATGGTTTTGCCCGTGGTCATGTATGGATGTGAGAGTTGGACTGTGAGGAAGGCTGATCACCGAAGAATTGATGCTTTTGAACTGTGGTGCTGGAGAAGACTCTTGAGAGTCCCTTGGACTGCAAGGAGATCCAACCAGTCCATTCTAGAGGAGATCAATCCTGGGTGTTCATTGGAAGGACTTATGCTAAAGCTGAAGCTCCAATACTTTGGCCACCTCATGCGACGAGTTGACGCACTGGAAAAGACTCTGATGCTGGGAGCGATTGGGGGTGGGAGGAGACGGGGAAGGCAGAGAATGAGGTGGCTGGATCGCATCACCGACTTGATGAACATGAGTTTGAGTGAACTCCAGGAGTTGGTGATGGACAGGGAGGCCTGGCGTGCTGTGGTTCATGGGGTCGCTAAGAGTCGGACACGACTGAGCGACTGAACTGAACTGAACTGAACTGTTCTCATGCCGCTAAGGAATGTAGTAATTTTAATATGCTATTTTACTTTGAAAGAAAACCATTAATAACAATCTCGTGCATGTATAATAAAGCTCAAATTATAAAGCATTAATTTGCACCTGGTAGGATAATGATAAGTAATTTTCTCCCTCAGAGAGTGGGTGAGAACCCCAAATATGTGGTAAAAAAAAAAAAAAAAAATTATGGAAGTAACAGTACTGCATAATCCAAAATATAAATCATTGTTTAGGACAACATTCAGTTATTAGAGATAGATATTGAGAATTGAAAGTTTAATTTGCATCAGAACCTTCATTTTAGATATTATGCGTATGAAGCATACTTTATTTAGTTATTTATTATCAAGATGAAAGTTGAAAGTGAAAGTTGCTCAGTCATATCCAACTCTTTGCCACCCCATGGACTATACAGTCCATGGAATTCTCCAGGCCAGAATACTGGAGTTTATTCCAAATATAATTTTACTTAGTGAATCATATGCCAAACCCTTTCCTAAGTACTGGTGATGTTATCTAAACCATGAAAGCATATAATATTTGCCTTTGTATAGACACATATTTCAAATTTCTAAAATTCAAGCACATTTTTAAAAACTCATAAATATACATATTAAATTCATTCAAAGTTTATGTAATATGAGTGTATTTTTAAGGTCTAGTTCATATTTGTAATGAGAAATCAGGACCAGTAATAAACATACATAAAACAACAACAACTTAAATATGTGTGTACATGTATTTACTTTTGTGTGTATTTAATTCTTTGTATGGTTAAATTTTTATATCATTTAAGTTTATCATATTTTAACTTTACAATTTTGTATCATGATGTGAATGAATTTCTATGGCTATAAAATTGTTCCTAAACTATACACATTTATGTATTACAAGCATCCTGAAAGTTTGTTCCTTTATAAAGTTGAATAGTATTGCGATTATGTTTTAAACTTATTTCCTTATGTATATGATGAAGGTTTACACAGAAAAACCTTGCTTTTTAAGGGGGAAGAATATACAAATATCTATATGTCACTGATTATAAAAGAGACAGGCCAAAAAAATTCTCCTTAACTTGGTGAACTTCAGAGGATTGAAATTATTAGAAAAGTAATTGCTTTAATAATAGTGAATCATTGCTTTCTTCTCATTATTGATTATAATATGAGAGGAATACTGGGTAAGTAAAAGTTTTTCAAATTCAGAATAAAGAACTATAAAATGGAAAACACGAATTTATGTCACACACATTACAATAAAAATATTATGTATCCCCCAAGCAGAACTTGTAATTTAATTTTCTTAAACTTCATGTGTGCAATACTTTTCACTTCAAATGCTCACATCAAACCTAAATAATAGAAAATTAAAGATAAATAGTGTATGTGCATGTGTGAATATTTTCAGTTCAGTTCAGTTCAGTCGCTCAGTAGTGTCCAACTCTCCGCGACCCCATGAATTACAGCACGCCAGGCCTCCCTGTTCATCACCAAATCCCGGAGTACACTCAAACTCATGTCCAAAGAGTCGGTGATGCCATCCAGCCATCTCATTCTCCGTTGTCCCCTTCTCCTCCTGCCCCCAACCTTTCCCAGCATCAGAGTCTTTTCCAGTGAGTCAACTAGTGAATATTTTACTAGAGCCTTGATTTTGTATTAGACCAATCACATTTTAAAATTAAAAGCAGGATATTATTTTATAATCCCTTAACTATGATAGCTATGGTCTAGTGATATTCTAAACAATTTTGGATAGTACTAAATAAAAAATAATGAAACATTTCTAATAGATCTATAATAAAGAAAAGAGAAGAGATATCTCATCTCACCGTGTATTGATCCGATTTGTAAAATGATTCTGAATAACAGTCACTTTCACAAGAAATGAACTAAAAGCATAATGTTACATATTTTGTAGAGAAATATTTTATCTTTAAAAAGAATAACTGTTTATAGCAGTTTTAGGTTCACAGCAAAATTGAGAAAAAAAAAGTACAGATATTTACCACATATGCATAGCTTCCCTCACTATTAATCCGCCACTAGACTGGTATATTTGTTAAAATTGATGAGCCTACATTGGCACATTATAATCACCTGCAATCCATAGCTTACAGCAGGGATCCCTCTTGGTACTGTACACTCTATGGGTTTGGACAAATGTATAAGGACATGTAGCCAACACTTTAGTATCACATAGAGTATTTTTCTGTCCCAAGAATTCTCTGTGCTCTGCCTATTTATTCCTCTCTTCCCCACAACTCTTGGCAATCACTGATCATGGTTTTGCCTTTCCTAGAATGTCATATAGTTGGAAGCATGCAGTATTTAGCATTTCAGATTAGCAGGGAGGCCTGGCGTGCTGTGATTCATGGGGTCACAAAGAGTCGGACACGACTGAGCGACTGAATTGAACTGAACTGAACTTTCCCTTAGTAGAATGCACTGAAGTTTTCTCATGTGCTTTCAAGGCTTAAGAGCTCATTTCTTTTTAGCACTGAATAATATTTCAATGTCTAGATGTATCAGAGTTTATTTATCCATCCACCTACTGAAATCCATCTTGGTTGCTTCCAAGTTTTGGTAAATATGAATAAAGATTCTATAGACATATACATGTAGGTTTTTGTGTGATCATAAGTTTTCAGCTCCTTTGAGTAAATGCCAAGAACTCCAATTCCTGGATCATATGGTAGGAATATGTTTTGTTTTGTAAGAAATTACCAACTATTTTCCAAAGTGCCTGTGCCATTTTGTATTTCTACAAACAGTGAATAAGGGTTTCTATTGCTCTACATCCTTGTCAGAATTTGGTATTGTCAGTGTTCTAGAATTTAATTTGTGTAGTGGTATCTTGTTGCTTTAATTGTCATCTCTCTGATGACATATGATGTGGAACACTTTTTCATATGCTTACTTGCCAACCATGCATCTTCTTTGGGGAGGGGTCTGTTAAACTACTCTGGTTCATTCTTTTAATTTAACTTATACAAACAATGGAAAGTAAATTCCTTTAGTCAACTGATGTAAAACAAACAAACAAATCCTCAATGATGTTCTTAAATGTACTAGTAAAAATAAAACTGTTTTAAAGACCTGGATTGAAAGTCTTTAAAAAATGGTAACAGTTTGGGGGTTTTGGTTTATGGGTTTTTCTGTATATTTAAACATTCTCACAGTTCTCACAGCTTCAACAGCTACATTGTATTAATATTGTTTTCTGAAATAAATGTCTAAAACAATTGAAATTCAATATTAGTGGTATTATTGATCCTCAGGTTTCTAAATTAAGCAGTTTTTCAAATTAAACAAAATAATTATAAAGTAATAAACTCCAAATTATATGAAGCCAGGAGGAGAAGGGGATGACAGAGGATGAGATGACTGGAAGGCATCACCGACTCAATGGACTTGAGTTTGAGTAAGCTCCAGCAGTTGGTTATGGACAGGGAAGCCTGGCATGCTGCAATCCATGGGGTCATAAAGAGTCAGACATGACTGAGAGACTGAACTGAACTGAAACTCCAAATAATTTAAAGTGAACATAAATTAGAATGCCAGGCACTAAGAATTCAGATACTACATAAAGAATAAATAGGAACAACAGAAGATAACATTTGCTGTAACAAATATTTTTAATATCTTAGTATATTGAGAATGAAGCAAAGTTTCTAAAATGTCATTTTAGTTTGATACAGTAACTAGTGCAAATTTTCTTATGGGCTGAAAGCTTTGATGCAGATATATTGCCCCAGCTTCTGGGGTAGACACACTTCAGCAGCTAGCCACCCTTTCAGAGTTTTTCTTGATTGAAAAGTGTTATCTGACCCAAGGTACACCCTCCAAGGGGTGAATCATATCTAATGAGTTAGATATTCACGTAAGACTAGACTGAGGGTGCTTGACCAGTCGTTACTTTTTGATCCCTGAATGCATAATTAGGATAGCGGTACTGGTAGTTTATGTCACACTTCCACTACATCCTTGGTCTATCTGGTAAGGGCTTCCATACAAAGGAAAGCCAAATAAAAGCCTCTGAAACCATCACTGTCATGAAAGCCGAGGTGGTAAAGGAAGAGCAGTATCTCTTCCTTGAGATAGGGATGAGGATCATCCTTGCATATTTGAAGAATGTCATATATTGATTTTTGAGTTACTAAGCTTTTTATTTTATTTTTAATTAATTTTTTATGCAGTACAGTTTCTTTACAATGTTGTGTTGGTTTCTAGAGCCAAATGAATCAGCCATGGAATTGGAAGATTGGGATTGATATGTAAACACTATTGACACCATGTATAAAATAGATAACTAATGAGAATATATGGTATAGCACAAGGAACTCTACTTAATATACTATGAAAAGTGAAAGCGGTGGTCAGTCAGTTGTGTCTAACTTTTCCCAACCCCATGGACTATAGCCTGCCAGGCTCCTTTGTACATGGAATTCTCCAGGCAAGGATACTGGAGTGGGTTGCCATTGCCTTCTCCAGGGGATTTCCCTGGCCCAGGCATCAAACCCTGGACTTGGAGGCAGATTCTTTACCATCAGAGCTACCTGGGAAGATAATGCACTGTAGTGTCATATATTCAATTCATCAGTTAATGAAATGCTACTGCCTTAGATACTGGGTGACCTGTTAAAAAATCTTTCAGCCATTCAGTCTCCACAGGTTTTGCACTAAATTCTGTGTTGACCCCTTGTAGAACATGATCTAAAAGATTTGTGGATTAGAAAATGCTGAGAACAGGTGTGTGTCTATTCACATATAGATGAAATCTTAATCTAGTTTTCAATGTACAGATTTATCCATGTATATAATTATTTCTTTATTTTAATAAATGCCACACAAGTGAATGTCAATGATGTCATCATCATCCATGTAATCCCATGAATCAACTTCTTCAGAAAAATGAGAAATCAAGTTTTTTATTCTTTTTTTCTCCCCTCTTTCTCTCTCTTTTCCCCTATGTCTTTCTCTCTTCCTCTCAACTAGCACCACCCATTTCTCTAATAGACAAAAGTGCCCTACTTTATAACTTAAAATCTTATCCACTGTTTTAACCAGCCATTCATGGTTCTTCCTTGTGTTTTTATTAATGTAAACTGCTTTAGTTCTTAACCAACCATGATAAACTATTCATTTCCTCACATCTGCTTGATCAGTTATGTTTCAGCAATAATAACACATATTTAATATTTACTATATGTTCTGAATGCTTTTCAAAACTATTTATATATATATATATAAACTCATTAAATCTTCATAAGAACTCTGTGAAGCAGTTACTCTTTTCTACATTTTACGGATGAAGCTGAAGTGCATAATTCGTGGAGGGTCCCTCAGATAGTAATTGGTGAAACTCAAATTTTAAAATATGTAGATTGCACCAGAGTTTTTACCTATAACTGCTACACTGCAGAGCACAAGTAAATTTTATCAATTAAAGCAGATGCTGACACAACCTGTGACAGTTTTCTTATTTAATAACCTCAGGAAAACAAATATTCTTTAAATGCACCTTATTTATCCATGCCCTCTGTTTCTGTCTGCCTTCATTCCTAAGCTAATATGTATATCAAACATTCTATATAGAGGCAATTAATTATTTTCTCGCAAATGTGTAGATAGAATGACATCAGTTCTGTTCAGTCGTGTTGCTCAGTCGTGTCCAACTCTTTGTGACCCCATGAATCACAGCACACCAGGCCTCCCTGTGTATTACCAACTCCCAGAGTTCACTCAAACTTATGTCCATCGAGTTGGTGATGCCATCCAGCCATCTCATTCTCCATCATCCCCTTCTCTCTAGGTAATATCCCTTATGCCAATAGTTTATCAATTCTGTGATTATTTCTCTTCAATTTGGTTTAAACTCATGAAGATCTTTTATTAAGTGTCTCTGAATCAGTTCCTTGAGCATGTTCTGTTCTAGAAAAATTTTTTATGTCTAGAGCAGCATGCGAGTGTGAAGAATTTAGGATGTGTGATCTGTTAGTGTGCAGACTCCTTCCTACGGGAATAGACAAACAACATTCTAGTGGTACAAACTTCAATTCAGTTCCCTGTCGATCACCAACTCCCAGACTCATGTCCCTAGAGTCGGTGATGCCAACCAACCATCTCATTCTCTGTTCACTTCTCCTCTTGCCTTCAATCCTTACAAGCATTTGGGTCTTTTCCAATGAGTCAGCTCTTCACATCAAGTGGCCAAAACATTGGAGTTTCAGCTTCAGCATCAGTCCTTCCGATGAATATTCAGGACTGATTTCATTTAGGGTTGACTGGTTTGATCTCCTTGCAGTTCAAGGGACTCTAAAGAGACTTCCCCAACACCATAGTTCAAAAGCATCAATTCTTTGGCACTTAGCTTTCTTTATAGTCCAACTCTCACAAATATATTTGACTACTGGAAAAGACATAGCTTTGACTAGATGGACTTTTGTTGGCAAAGTGGTATCTCTGCTTTTTAATGTGTTGTTCAGAGTTGTCCCAGCTTTTCTTCCAAGGAGCAAGCGTCTTTTAATTTCATGGCTACAGTCACCATCCACAGTGATTCTGGAACCCAGGAGAATAGTCTGTCACTGCTTCCACTTTTTTCCCCATCTATTTTCCATTAAGTGATGGGACCAGAGGCCTTGATTCTAGCGTTTTGAATGTTGAATTTTAAGCCAACTTTTTCACTTTCCTCTTTCACTTTCATCAAGACACTCTAGTTCCTCTTTGCTTTCTGCCATAAGGGTGGTGTCATCTGTGTATCTGAGGTTACTGGTATTTCTCCTGGAAAACATGATTCCAGCTTGTGCTTCATGTAGTCAGACATTTCATGTGATGTACTCTGCATATAAGTTAAATAAGCAGGGTGACAATATACAGCCTTGACATGCTCCTTTCCCAATTTTGAAGCAGTCCATGGTCTCATGTCTGGTTCTAACTGTTGCTTCTTGACCTTAAAACAGATTTCTCAACAGGCAGGTAAGGTGGTCTGGTATTCCCATCACTTTAAGTCTGGTATTCCTGTCTCTAAGAATTTTCTACATTTTGTTGTGATCCTCACAGTCAAAAACTTGAGCATTATCAATGAAGAAGTAGATATTTCTTTCTGAAATTCTCTTGCTTTTTCTATGATCCAACAGACTTAAATGCATGAAATGGAAGTGGCTGATATCAAAATGTCTGGAAATATACCCAAACATATTTGAAAGTCAATGAAGTGGAACATATGTCCGAAAACAAATGTATCCTCTGAGATTTGTTCTGATCATTTGAAAGTATGAAATATAAATTTTGTATCTTACCTCTGAGATAATAACATCCATATTTGAAGCATGCTACTAAAATATAAATTACATAAAGGTAGAGAAATGAAGGACATTATAATGTTAACTGATATTTTAAAATCATAAGTTAGAATCTTGAAAATCTAGGAATGTTCAATTTTTCTGTGACTTGCTTTGAAAAAAATTTAAAACATCTGGATTCTGAAAATACTTGCCATGTGTTCTAACTCATGTATCTCTGTTTTGCTCATATAAGAAAGTTTGAATTATTTAAATCTTCTTAAATTTATTGAGACTTCTTGAAATTTCCAAACAGTTGGTCTAACATGGTGAATTAACCATGTGCATTTGAAAATAATGTATGTATTATATTCTTGTTTCTTGTAGTGTTCTATAAATGCCAAGTCAAAAAAAAAAAAAGATTTCCTGTCTATGAACTGAATATTTGTATTCCCACAATGTTTCAAATTCATATGTTGAAACTTTAACCCCTAAGATGATAGAATTTTTAGATGGGGAAGTAATCAGAGTTAGAATAGGTCATGAGAGTGGGTCCTCATAATTGAATCAGTGCCCTTGTAAGAAGTTAAAAAGGGATTGCTCTTTCCTTGCCATATTCAGGAAGTACTTGCAATATCTTCAATACAAATTAGTAGAAATTATTTTTGTTTCTATGTAACATAAATACTTTTTTTTAATATTTAGGTGACACTATCAATTTCAATCAACTGATGCTGAAATCAATAACATTTTCTCTCTGGTTTCCTACTAGAAGAATATTATTGTAAAAAAAAAAAGATATTCTAAACAGAATTCTAAGAGAGAAATCTAAGATTTATACACACTAATCTGAAATTTACTAACTTTTAGGGGGCAAGTTACCAGATTATCAATTTTCTAATCTTCAAAGTGTAAAGTAATTATAATTTTACCCATCTCTGAGAGTACTAATAAGGAATTAAAGATATAAATGAATAGTTGTCATAATAATCAAGCTATTGAGACCATTTTCCTAACTGTTCCTTTCCTTGATTTAGCTCAGTATTCATTGTTGCAGAGGTAAGTTTTCAAGTAGCAACAATGCAATAGGAGAAAATAACTTTAATAAAATTAACAATTTAAACAAACTGTGATCATACATAAAATTACATCCTGAGCATTTGCATTTTGCAGTCATGGTGCATTATAGCTAGCTTCTAGCTGGTATTGATAAATTATAGAATGAGAAGATTTATATTGATTTCTCAATGGGAGACAATTGGAAACAGTATTCTCCAATACTCAGAAGCTGTATTCAGAATGACGCTGAAGTAGTGGAGTAATCCAGGTTTCAGGATGTGACTAGGTCTGAAAATGGAAGGAAGTTAATGGAAAAGGGAAATTTTTTATACCCAGAGAAGATCATGTAATTTGGGAGAGGGAAATCATGAACATCACAAAGAAATCTTATGATAAGGACACCATCACTGCTGCTGTTCAGTCTCTCAGTCATGTACAAACTTTTGAAACCCCATGGACTGCAGCATGCTGGCTTTCCTGTCCTTCACTATCTCCTGAAGTCTGAACAAACTCATGTCCATTGAGTCAGTGATGCCATCCAACCATCTCATCCTCTGTTGTCCCCTTCTCCTCCTGTCTTCAATCTTTCCTGACATTAGGGTCTTTTCCAGTGAGTCAGCTCTTTTCGTAAACTGGCCAAAGTTTTGGACCCTCAGCCTCAGCTCCACTCTTTCCAATGAATATTCAAGGTTGATTTCCTTTAATTGAATGGTTTGATTTCCTTGAAGTCCAAGGGACTCTCAAGAGTCTTCTCCAACATCACAGTTTGAAAGCATCAATTCTTCAGTGCTCAGCCTTCTTTATGGTCCAACTTTTGCATCCATTCATGACTACTAGAAAAACCATAGTTTGACTAGACCAATTTTGGTGGCAAAATGATGCCTCTTCTTTCTAATATGCTGTCTATGCTTGTCATAATTTTTCTTCCAAAAAGCAAGCATCTTTCAATTTCATGGTTGTAGTCACCATTTGCAGTGATTTCGTAGCCCAAGAAAAGAAAGTCTGTCACTGTTTCCATTTTTCCCCATGGATTTACCATGAAGTAATGGAAATAGAAACCATGATCCTACTTTTCTAAATGTTGAATTTTAAGCCAGCTTTTTCATTTTCTTCTTTCCTTTTCATCAAATGGCTCTTTAGTTCCTCTTTGCGTTCTGCCATTAGGGTAGTGTCACTTGCACATCTCAGGTTATTGTTATTTATCCCAGCAATCTTGATTTCAGCTTGTGCTTCATCTAGCTAAGTATTTCACATGATGTACGCTGCCTTTCATACAGATGCATCATAAGAAGACATACATATGGTTTAAAAGAACATGAAAATATGGTCAACATCTCTAACTTTGGAGAAATGCAAATCAAAACTAAAATGAGATATTATTTCCACCAGTCAAAACGGCCATCATCTAGAAACAATAAATGCTGGAGAGGGTACAGAGAAAACAAAACTCTCCTACACACTGATGGAAATGCCAATTGGCAGAGCAACTACAGAGAATAGCGTGGAGATTCCTTAAAAACCTAAAACTAGAGCTGGTATATGATCCAGCATATATTCAGAGCAAAAATATTTCAAAAGGGTACATATACCCCAGGGTTCATTTCAATCTTTGTTTACATAATCAAGATATTAAAGTGACCTAAATGTATATCCACATATGACTGAATAAACAAGATGTGATAAACATATACAATAAAATATTATGCAGCCACTTTGAAGAATAAAATAATGCAATTTGAAACAACATGAATGGACCTAGAGATTATCATAATAAATGAAGTCAGACACAGAAAGACAAACATCATATATCAGTTATATTTGGACTTTTAAAAATTATGCAAATTAACTTATTTACAAAACAGAAACAGACTCACAGAATTAGAGAATGAATTTACGGTTACCAAGGGGAAAGTGTGGGAATGAGAGTTAGGTTAGGAGTTTGGGACATGTGCACAATGCTATATTTAAAATAGATTCCCAACAAGGACTTATATATAAAGTAAAATATTAAACATATATCCATTTTTGACGTTTTAAAAAGTCTGTTATGATGGTATTTTATTATGTATATTAAATTTAAATATTTAATTTTATCAAATAAAATGATATTAACTAAAAAAGAAAGGATACAATTTTGATAGTGTCTTGATTTTAGATGTCTGACCTTCAGAACTGTAAGAGAATAATTCTTTGTTGTTGTGTGGTATTGTGCAGAGTAACAGCCAGAAACTGATAAAGAAAGTTCACATGTTTTAATATTTCCATAGTCGAACAATAACAGAGATAGTAATAATGATATCATCTTGTTAAAATGTCTTTTCTGTGTATCAGTTCAGTTCAGTTCAGTCGCTCAGTCATGTCCAACTCTTTGCAGCCCCATGAATCACAGCACGCCAGGCCTCCCTGTCCATCACCAACTCCCGGACTTCACTCAAACTCATGTCCATCGAGTCAGTGATGCCATCCAGCAATCTCATTCTCTGTCATCCCCTTCTCCTTCTGCCCCCAATCCCTCTCAGCATCAGAGTCTTTTCTGGTGAGTCAACTCTTCGCATGTGGTGGCCAAAGTACTGGAGTTTCAGCTTTAGCATCAGTCCTTCCAAAGAACACCCAGGACTGATTTCCTTTAGGATGGACTGGTTAGATCTCCTTGCAGTCCAAGGGACTCTCAAGAGTCTTCTCCAACACCACAGTTCAAAAGCATCAATTCTTTGGCGATCAGCTTTCTTCACAGTCCAACTCTCACATAAATATATGACCACTGGAAAAACCATAGCCTTGACTAGATGAATCTTGGTTGGCAAACTAATGTCTCTGCTTTTTAATATGCTATCTAGGTTGGTCATAACTTTCCTTCCAAGGAGTAAGCGTCTTTTAATTTCCTGGCTGCAATCAGCATCCGCAGTGATTTTGAAGCCCAAAAAAATAAAGTCTGACACTTTGTATAGTACACTACAATTAAACTTTTAAAAAGGAGAATAACTTAAACAATTATGGCAAAATTTGCAATGTTGCCAAAGCTTTTTCTAGCAAGTATAGTTTGTTACACAGTTCTTTATTATTTTCATGGAATATTTTACAATAAAGTATGAAATTATAATTTCTATTATGAGGAAAATAGAAGAATTATTATAGAGAATAAAGGAAAGAATTTATGTATGGTTGTCAGTGTCAAAAATACCTCTCTGAAGATTGACAGTTAAGTGAAAGAAAGAGTGGGAAAATTTTTCTTAAGCTAAAAAGAATGAAGGAAACTCAGTATCCACAGGGAGTAAAGCAAAAAGCAAAGCATGACCAATATAAACATGGACACATTAGCAAGGGCTAGATAACATTGGGCCTTGAAGACTATAGTAAGGTGTTTGCTGCTGCTGTTGCTAAGTCACTTCAGTCATGTCCGACTCTGTGCGACAGCAGCCCACCAGGCTCCTCTGTCCACAGGATTCTCCAGGCAAGAATACTAGAGTGGGTTGCCATTTCCTTTTCCATAGTAAGGTATTTGAGTGTATTTGAAATCTGTTGTGAAGTCACTGGAGAGTTTTAAGCAGGAAGAAGAGAGGTAATCTGATTTATGTTCTATAAATCATTGTACCTGATATGTGCCCTGATGTGTGTGAACCATGGATGGAATTTAGGAGTCTCTTGCAGCACTCTAATTAAAAGAAGATGGTGGTTGATTTAGGACTATGGCAATGATGAAAATGAAATCTGTGCACATGTGAAAAATTTGACAAGCTTTGCTGATGGATTAGATGTGGGACTTAGGGAATGGATCAGGAATAATCTGTCTTTGCTGACAATCCTGTGCTCTTCCTTCTTTAATAAAAATATAAGTGAAGCATTTTGGTTTATTGTTATGTTTTTCACCATAAATTAAAAAGAAGACTTTTATTTTTGTATTTTTAAAATTATTTTAACTTGTTTGCATTTTCTATGTATTTTAACCAGAACTTTTTCACGTATTTTGCTTTGTCCATTGGTTCATTTCTAAAAAGTTTTTAATAAACAAATATTGAATGACTACAACTCTCCAGAAGACATAAAGATAAATATAAGACTTGGTCCCTGTTTTGCTGAACCATTCATCTTTGCTTAATAATTTTGTGGATCATTTGAAGACTTACTTTGATTGTAAAGTCAAATCTTTTAACATATGAGAGGTATGTAATACATAATATATATGAAAGCTTTTTAACTAGATTTAATCACAAAATTGCTCCTTTCTTATTATTTTCTAGAGTTCTAAATTTTCCTGTTAGAATTAAAACTAATCAATGGATTATTTAAAAAGGTAAAAGTTAAAAATTCAAAAATATTCCATATAAACAAAATTTTTTGTAAAATTTAAATAGTACATATGAAATTGTGCTGATATATTATCAAAAATTTTAGACAGAGTATGTCTGTCATATTTCTGACTTCTGTCTTTATGATTTTTATATCACAAAAACTTTGTCACCAAATTATTAAAATGTATATTGTTTTTTCATCACTATGATGGTAGATTTTTGTCAATTTTCCATATTTTAAAGAAAGAATATTTTTTTCTATCACCATAAGTGCCCATAACATTAAAAGAAGCAACAATTTATGCATTGAAATATATTAATATAGGCTATTCATGTAAGTTTCTAATTCACATTAGTGCTCTGACCCATTTTATGTGGGAAAAAATGAAACTAAATGTAAAAAAGTGTAGTTAAAATGATAGCCCTAATTATGTAAAATAATTGTAAATGACTACAGACTAATTAGTTCATTGAAACCATCACAGTGTTGGTAAGTTGAACACAAACTTGACAAGCAAAATTTCAGAAAGTTTGATGGAAAAGTTTTTCAGTAACTATGTTTCATAATTCCAGATTGAGAAATAATGTTGAAATGCTAAAGATAAATTTCCCCACTTTACTACTGGTGATTCTGCCAATGAGAAATTACAAATAAAGATATATCAAAACTGCGCATGCTCATCTCTCCCACACAAGTCCTCAGAATTGAATTTTATTCTTCTGTGTTAAAACTACTTTTTGATAAAAAGGCTTGTTTTCCTTTTGTTCCAGAAGCTAAGATGGAAAACTACTACTGATAATACCTAGATTTCCTTCTGCAGATAGGAAACAATAAAGGAATGAAGGAAAGGAGAGACAAAAAGAGGAGAGAAAGGAAGGAAAGAAGGAAAGCTAGGTTAAAAATCAGTAAAATTATCAGTATTACCAATTCTTTTCATTAGATTTATAAGGCAGTGAATAAACACAATGTCATGATGACAGTGTTATGTCTGAAGGACAAAAAGAGTCTACCTGACATAGTTTCAGGCAGGAGACACAGGACTCCTGGATTAGACAAAAACTGTTACCCACAGCATAGCTGGAAGCCACTTTCTGTTCCCAACAGTTACTCGTATTTTTGAAGTCCTATGGGACTCAGTGAGATGTAGGCCAAGGTGGATGCTATGTAAATAGTACTTTGGCTTCACAGCGTAAAACCCTGTGCTTCCTAGACCCCAATCATAAAGTTCTTTAAAAAAACGCCTGAGATTTCCCTAGTGATCCAGTGGTTAAGAATCTGCCTTCCAATGCAAGGGACATGGGTTTGATCCTTAGTCGAAAGAACCAGGATCTCACATGCTGTAGGGCAAATAGAAAGCTTGCACACAGAAACTAGAGAAGCTCCCAACATTATATTTAGAGAAAACCTCACATCTCAATGAAGACACAGTGCAGCCAAAAAGAGAAAACCACAAAACATTCTTAACCTTTGTCCCATAGGAAGACATTATCTTTTTTGTATTTTGCATCAAAGAATTCTGTACACTGCTTTGGATGAAGAGATTATCTTTCTCTTTCAGGGCTTTTTGCTAAACAAGTATTAAAAAAGATGGTCTTTAACAAAACCTATCAATGTCTCTGTCTCACAGAAATGTGAGCTCCCTGGAGAAATTTTTCCAGTTGGACTACCTGCTAACTGGAAAATACAGGCCATTAAATTTGTGTTTGTAATACAGGGTTTGGAAAGATGTGCCTACAATCCTGTGTTGTATTAGTTCTATGGCATTAGACCTGACCTTTCGAACCCTATTTTATTCACATTTAAAGTGAAGAAAATTGTATATGCTTTACAAATCTTAATAAAATATTATGTAATTCATTCAGATTGCATGTGTGAATAAGCTATGTAAACCATAAAATAGGGCATAGTCTTTAGTTGTCATATTCATCTGAATAAGGGAAGACTTGGTTTCATCTTTTTATAGTTAAAAGTCATTTATCATAATAATCAGCTTTCTTGTATTGAATGATATTGGTATTGAACTTTAGCCTTTACATTTTATTGTTTATAGATATTTATAACAACATATTGGATCCTTATTCCTGTGTAAAATATAATTTTAAAATATTGAACAATTTATTTCAGAATAGTCCTTCATCATTATCCATTAATACTCTTCTCCAAACATATATGAATTTAACTGTCAGAAAGTTTTTCATGAATGTGCATATATGTCTATGCTCTGTTTAATTAAATATATAATCTAATTTTACTGCACTAAAGATGAATCATCTAGGAATTTTCTTACCAGAAAAAGAAAAAAAGATTTCTAACATTTTTTCTTTAAATAAAAAAATCCTTTCAAATTAATAAAAACAAGTTTGGAATGATATAAAAGTGTATTTATACTAGTAGTTTTAATTTTTATTTTTCCCTGTATATATTTTTTTAAATTTTAAGCCTATAAAAGTGTTACAAGCATTATAAATAATAATAAATACATTTTGTAGATTTAACAATAGTTAGAATTGTGCCTCTCAATTCCTCTGCACCCACATAATTTTTAGAGTTGGTAGTTTATAGATACAGTACTTGTTATCTGATGCTTACACCCTATGGAGAATGGCATTCTATTACATAATGATAGCTATCGCATATTTATACCATCAGACAATTTAGCATTTACATAATATTGTAATCTACTATACGATCCACGTTTAGATTTCCTCAGTGAGGCCAATTATAAATTTTATGTTTCGTTTTGTTTTTTATTTCATTATTTTAATTTTGTAATCTGTTAAGCAATCTAAGATTATGATGCCCCCTTTTTTTTTCTTCTGGATTTGCTTCTGTCTTCTAGAAGGAATGTTTGTGAGCTATCTGTAGCCATTAAGTTTGTCATCATAGTGTACTCTGATCTGCCAACGCTGTTTTCCCGAGCCCCTGAGAGTATGTTCTACACTCTGCCAAAAGCCAGATACCGCTATTTATCAAAGATCTTTCTTTAGAGGATTCCATTTAGAATGGTTCTCTCTAATTTTGAGAGTATTTTTTGGCAATTTGTATTTCAGAATACTTAAGACTGTCAGAATTTCTCTTTTCCTTTACATCACTATTGCTTCCAAGTTTCCTTTGCATAAGTTCTAAGTTGGTCCTGTTTTACCATCTTGCGTGCTAAGTTGCTTTAGTCGTGTCTGATTCTTTGTAAACCTTTAAACTATAGCCCACCTTGCTCCTTTGTCCATGCGATTCTCCAGGCAAGAATACTGGAGTGGGTTGCCATTCCCTTCTCCAGGGAATGTTCCCAATCCAAGGATCGAATCCGCGCCTCTTATTTCTTTTGCATTGGCAGGCGGGTTCTTTACCACTAAGGGCCACCTGGAAAGCCCAATGCTGAGTTCATTTCCTAACATTATTTTTTCATTTTTGACCTATGATAATCCCTTTCTACTGTTTTTTATGGTAGTTGCAATGAAAGAATAGAATGTTTATAATTTAAATTGACATGTAACAAATACTTTTGAATATTTGAATATAAAAAAATTGAAAAAAATTTAAAATGTAAAATAATTGTAATTTTAAAATATAACGAGATATTGGAATAAAATATGTGGACATACAACACAGAAAAGCAACTGAGATTTAAAAATCTAAAATGAGTAGATGCAAAGTGTGAATATCTAACTTTAACACTGCTAGAAAAATGTCTAGAGAAACTTGGAAATACAACAAAATATTAATGTTTTATTCATAAACATGAAGGTAATTTAAAGGAAAAAGTCAAATCTCTATTATAACCAGATTTAGCTAGCCTCTTTTGCCATCATTCATAATTTCAGTTACAAAACTCAACGGTTTCAGAAATACAATTCTATTTACAACTTACATTGTTTACTTTGAAGATAATTACCTGGTTAAATAACTTACTTGTCACTTATAACTCCCTCCCTTGATTTGTGAACTATTATGTTAACTGGAATTATACTAATACAAAGTAATATATAATGTTTTCAGAAAAAATTATTCGTTTGTATTGCAGGGCTTGCTTGGAAGACTGATCTATAGTCCACTTTTCCTTTGGGTCCTTTCTCTTTCTCTCTCTTTTTCTCTCTTCTTCACAGGCACACACACACCTACCCACACCAGTAAAGATCATGTGTACAATTCAAATCCTCTAACCCCCACGCTAGGCAATGAAGGAGCATTTTCTAGTCTTAAAAGAAAATTTTCATATCCATGTTTATTAACTTTTCCCTATCCTCCTTTGAACCAAGCTACTTTCTGATGCATGTGTCTTAAAAATTGATAAACTTTATTTTTTATAAAAATTTTAGATATACAGGAGAAAAAGTAAAAAAACAGTAAAAAATTTTAATATACCCTATCATCAATTATTTCCCAAATTATTAACATCTTATATTAGTACAGTTATAGTTATATTAGTACACTTATAAAACAGTACAGTTTTATTATTAATTAACTGATATTTATACATTGCAATATAATATTGTAAAATAATTCAGTTCAGTTCAGTCACTCAGTCGTGTCCGACTCTTTGTGACCCCATTAATCACAGCACGCCAGGCCTCCCTGTCCATCACCAACTCCCGGAGTTCACTCAAACTCACATCCATCGAGTCAGTGATGCTATCCAGCCATCTCATTCTCTGTCGTCCCCTTCTCCTCTCATCCCCAATCCCTCCCAGCATCAGAGACTTTTCCAATGAGTCAACTCTTCGCATGAGGTGGCCAAAGTATTGGAGTTTCAGCTTTAGCATCAGTCCTTCCAATGAACACCCAGGATTGATCTCCTTTAGAATGGACTGGTTAGATCTCCTTGCAGTCCAAGGGACTCTCAAGAGTCTTGCCTCCAATAAAAATAAAAATTTTTTAAAAAAGTCTATATCTATTCATACATCCTGTTTTTCCATGCTATTTTTCTTTAAAGTTCCAAATAGGATACCAAATTCCATTTAGTTTTCATATCCTTAGCCTCCTCACGGATATGAGAGTTTTTCAGACTTCCCCTGTTTTTGATGACTTTGACACTTCTGAGGAGTGTTTGTCAGATATTTTGTAGAAACTTCTTCCATTAAAATTTCTCTGGTATCTTTCTTGTTACTGGTCTGGGTTAGTATATTTTGGGAGGAACACCCCAGTGGAATAGACATTCTTATCATGACATGCATAGGCTGCATGCTATCAATATAACTTTTACTATTGATATAAACCTCGATTATTTGGTTGAGGTGCTATTTTCAGTGAAATTTTATCTCTTCCCTCTTTTCATACTGAAACATTTCGAAAGTCCCTGAGTACAGTTACTTTTAAAGAATAGGGTGTTTGCTACCTTCTATTAACGGCAGACTACGCAAAGTCTTTGAAATAATTTTGTGTGAGTTTTTTTTTCCCCACATTTATCAATCATCTAGTTGGTGCTGGTGGTTTAGTCACTAAGTCGTGCCTGACTACAATCCCATGGTATGTAGCCCACCAGGCTCCTCTGTCCATAGTTCTTTCTAGGCAAAAATACTGGAATGAATTGCCATTTCTTTCTCCATGTGATCTTCCTGGCTCAAGGATCAAAGCTGCGTCTCCAGTATTGCAGATGGTGTCCTGCATTGCAGACTAATTCTTTACCACTAAGCCACTGGGGGAGTCATATTTAATTTATACTTTGAGATATAATGCAATGTTCTTTATTTTATTTCTCAAATGGTTCTTTATATGGGTAGTGAAAATCTTTCATTTGACTGATGTATATTTTTGACATTCCCCCATCAATATAGTTTTTGTTGGCTTGTTTTACCATTTTGTGGCTTAAAAAAAAAAAAAAAAAATTCCTAGCACTGCAAGATGCTCTGGACTCACATTGTACATTTCATGCCTCAGTCTTAGATAAGTGCTTTCTCTTCGGAACTTTGGACCCTTTTATTTGAGAACGGTGTTAGAAGCCAACATCTGGATTCTAGATGTGTACATTATTCTTGATGGCTCATTTTAGGTTATCTCATCTAAAATAGAAACACAAATGTATACATTCTAAACTATATATAAACAAATATGTATAACCTTTCCGTATACAACCATCTGTAACTAAATTAAAGATAAACTTTATTTCACTGGTATTTTTCACTACTAATCTACTTAAAAATGGTTCATTTTATCCCATCCCTTAAGGATCTGTAAGTTTCCACCAGAAAAGTAAGAAAGGTTATTCCCATTACCTGGTATCCATTTAATTGTTTATTTCTAGTATACATGTATCAGTTCAGTTCAGTTCAGTTGCTCAGTTGTGTCTGACTCCTTGCGACCTCATGAATCACAGCATACCAGGCCTCCCTGTCCATCACCAACTCCCGGAGTTCACTCAAACTCATGTCCATCTAGTCGGTGATGCCATCCAGCCATTTCATTCTCTGTCAAACCCCTTCTCCTCCCACCCCCAATCCCTCCCAGCATCAGACTCTTTTCCAGTGAGTCAACTCATTGCATGAGGTGGCCAAAGTATTGGAGTTTCAGCTTTAGCATCAGTCCTTCCAATGAACACCCAGGATTGATCTCCTTTAGAATAGACTCGTTGGATCTCCTTGCAGTCCAAGGGACTCTCAAGAGTCTTCAACACCACAGTTCAAAAGCAGCTTTGAAAGCAGCGATCAGCTTTCTTCACAGTCCAACTCTCACATCCATATATGACCACAGGAAAAACCATAGCCTAGACTAGAAGGACCTTTGTTGGCAAAGTAATGACTCTGCTTTTTAATATGCTAGCTAGGTTGGTCATAACTTTCCTTCCAAGGAGTAAGCGTCTTTTAATTTCCTGGCTGCAATCAGCATCTGCAGTGATTTTGGAGCCCCCCAAAAATAAAGTCTGACACTATTTCCATTGTTTCCCCATCTATTTCCTATGAAGTGATGGGACCAGATGCCATGATCTTTGTTTTCTGAATGTTGACCTTCAAGCCAACCTTTTCACTCTCCTCTTTCACTTTCATCAAAAGGCCTTTGAGTTCCTCTTCACTTTCTGCCATAATGGTGTTGTCATCTGCATATCTGAGGTTATTGATATTTCTCCCAGTAATCTTGATTCCAGCTTGTGCTTCTTCCAGCCCAGCGTTCCTCATGATGTACTCTGCATATAAGTTAAATAAGCAGGGTGACAAAATACAACCTTGACGTACTCCTTTTCATATTTGGAACCAGTCTGTTGTTCCATGTCCAGTTCTAACTGTTGTTTCCTGACTTGCGTACAGGTTTCTCAAGAGGCATGTCAGGTGGTCTGGTATTCCCATCTCTTTAAGAATGTATGGGATTATTTAAAGAAACCTGCTTCTGTGGTGGCTCAGGCAGTAAAGAATCAACCTGCAGTGCAGGAGACCTGAGTTCGTTCCCTGTGTTGGGACAATCCCCTAAAGAAGTGAATGGCTATCCACTTTAGCATTCTTGCCAGGAGAATCTCATGGACAGAGGAGCCTGGAGGGCTAAAGTCCATGGTTTCTCAAAGAGTTGGACATGACTGAGCAACTAACACACAACAACGATGCTAAAATTAGAGTTAGTACATCTTGTTAAAGGAAGCTGTCATACGCTGCCTGTGAGTTTTCAATCCACACTCTCAGAAACATTTAGTATTGTCATTTTTTAAAAAAATGTAGCCATTGTTATGTGTGTGTAAGTGGTGTTTTATTGCTGCTTTACTTTGCAATTTCTCAATGGTAGGTTTGAGCAACATGTCATATGCTTGCTTTTCATCTGCACATTAGAATCTTATGGGAACTCTTCTCTCAATTTCTCACCATTAATTCTATTAGTTCTTGGAATTCGCTAATGTTCTTTATGAAGTTGATGATCTTCCATATTTATCCTTTGCTGAGCATTTTTATTATAACTGGATAATGCATTTTATCAAATTATTTTTCTGAATCAATGTATTCATATGATTTCTCTTCTTTATTCCATTGATAAGGTTGATTACAGTGATAGCTTTTCAGTGTGGTCATACTTGCATACCGAGAATAAATCCCAAGTTGTCATGGTCTTAGTATCAATTTATAAATTGTTAAATCATTTTTCCTAATATTTTGTTGAAGTAAGTTTCTTTATTGTTGTTTGTTTTTGTGTTTTTGTTTATTTCTTCTTGCATTTATTTTTCTGTTATTTGTATTTTGTTTATTTCTTTTTTGTTTATGGTCATGAGAGGTATTGGTTTGTAGTTTTTATTTCCTTTAATATCTCTATTTGATTTTAATATTAGGGTAATACTGGTCTCTTAGAATGATTTAGGAATTGTTTACTCTATTTCTATTTTTTGGAAGAGATTGTGCAGTATTGGTATTATCTTTTTTTCTATGCTTTTTTTTTTTTTTTTAACAAAGCAAACTTTCCATCCTGATCATGTTCTTTTTTATATCAATGTTTACCACCTGGAATCCCTGCCAGATATGCTAGAGTATATTAAAGAAAATTTCTTTTTGTCCTTCATTATTTACATTTTGTAACACATCTCTGGACTCATTACCAAATGGAAACATCTATATATTTTAAAAATCCATTAACATACACTTTTCTTATTTATTACTATATCTCAATGAAGAGCTCAGTGCATAGTAGATACTCAGAAAGTAGTTCTTGCTTAATCATGGAACACACACACATAAAGCCATTTAGTAAAATGTTTTAAGAACTAAAAATCAATTGTATCACTTAGTATAAAAGGAATAATTTTATGTCTTTTTAATATGTAATAAAAGCAGTAGGAGATTACTACTTGCAGACAGATGAGGGATGGTGAAATATCTCATGTGAATTTGCCTCCTGCAAGTGAACAAACTGAGGAAATTATGAAACTGAGTTTCTCCCATATCTTATCCTATGGTGTCTAAACTATGCCTTTTTAAGATATCTCCTTATGTGAACCAGATCATTGAAAATGATAGGTGCACATTGGTATATTAACACTGTAAGAAGAGCACAGTTCTCATATTGTTAAAATTCTCACTGTCATGCAAATAGATAATAGGCATGTGTCAATGTCACATTTAACTCATTAACAAGGGAACTAGCAGGATGGCAGAACTCATTAAAATTGTATAAAAGGAACTCTGACTTACATAGTCAGTGTGGATAGAAATGCTGAAATAGGATTTCTAGTTTCAAGAACTGTGAAGAGTGTAATAATTTTGTCTTATTTGCAAGCTAACAACTTCGTTTTGCTACAGTTTTATGGATGCTTGTAGAACACATGAGACTTCCTGGAAAAGAAAGAGGACACTTAATTACTCACAGAACTATCAAGAATCATAATAAAACACTTTTTACAAACAGTTCTATGAGCTCAAAAATCAATGCAAGGCAATATGATGGGATTTGGATGTGTCAAAGAAAAATAGTCCTAGATAGGTTGAACAGGCAGTGGAGACTTTATTCAAGATGATTGCAAAAGGGGTATAAAGTGTGTTCTAGACACAATCTCCATAAGGGAGCCAGAGGATTTCTTCTTTGTCATCTTCTTGAGGAGCCAGAATAACCTCTGTGCCCAGTCCCAAGAAGGGGTGTTGGAGAAAAGAGCAAGTCTATTGTAATAAGGGAGAAAGATTGAACTCAATTCCATTGAAAGAAAAGGAACTAGAGTTTTTAAGTGTTGTAGTAGGCTAATGGAAAAGTACTACAAGGCATTACCCTGGAGGTGGCAATATGATCAGTTCAACTGTATTTGTTAATTGGCACATTTATAAGTCAGGCTTCTACCCTTCCACAGAGACTGGGGAGCTAGAGGTTTCAGCTTTCTGATGATTCCATTTGAAAGGACCGTTCCTAGATCCTTGAGAAAGATGGTTGTAAACCTGGCAACAGACTAGAAGAAGATTGACATCTCAATGGGGCAAAGAAAGAATTTACAGTAAGTTTTCTAAAATAAACTCTCCTAAAAAGGAAAATCAGGGGCCTAGAGTCTGGAATAAGACTGTCTCAAGTTCAGCCAAGCTGAGGGGCACATTGAGGCCAGTCTTAGATCTACACAGTGGGTTGCACGATAGAGAATTTTGAATATAAAGATCACCCATCTTTCGATAGTGGTCTGTAATCATGGCTGCCCTTTGCTGCAGAGGCACACATCATTACTTTTCAAAACAATCTCTTTCATTTTACTCCAGAAAAAGAGACTATCTCTGTCTTCCAGACTGTGCTAATAGAACTCCCTGGAAGAGAATATGTCACAAAGAGTGACTTCCTCTCAAAGTGTGTAGAAATGGGAGAGACTAGATGTACAACAATCTTCCAAAACTGATTTTAACACAAAACTGGATAATTTGCAATGGACAATAAAAACCTAATATCTTGGTATCTTCTACATTAGGCTTCTCTGGTGACTCAGACAATAAAGAATCCGCCTGCAATGCAGGAGAAGAGGGTTCAATCCCTGGGTCAGGAAGATACTCTGGAGAAGAGAACAACTAACCACTCCAGTATTCCTGCCTGGGGAATTCCATGGACAGGGGAGCCTGACGGGCTCCTATAACATCTTTTGTATTAGATAGTGAAAAACAAAAAAGTAAATATACTTACAAGCTTTCTTAATCTCTCTATATAGTTTAAAACACATACCCTATAATATATATTGAAAATAAAGTTACATTTCCTGAGAATCAGGTGGTCCTTACTGGGCTAAATAGAAAATGCTACAGAATAACAAAAAGTCACATTTACATATTTGCCTTTTTTTGCATTAAATTTGGTTTATCCTCAACAGTGAAACCTGTGATCTTAAACAACACCTCAACTTTTTCCTGATTACAGAGTGGGTTTGTTGCGCTCTTGTGCTAAGATCATTTAAACATTTTTTTACTTGTTTACCTTTTCTTCACCCTAATTTCATAGATAATGAAAATTAGAAATAGATTCATTTAAAACAATATTTGCATAAAAACTGATATTACACTAACTCAGCAGAGGTTACTTAAGGCAGTCTGTGAATTTAAGCAATATATTTTGTTTCTTCTATTGTATCAGATCAATTCATTTCCACAGATGAAAAAGTTGTGTTAATATTCATTATACTGTCAGTAAGTATAAAGTCATGGGATAAGAAAGATACAACGTTAACATCTATCTTGTGGATTAACAAAGCCATAATTAATTTTCTATTTTTTTAAACATGTATATTATCATACTTGAAATGAATCACCAGTCCAGGTTCCATGCATGATACAGGATGCTTGGGGCTGGTGTACTGGGATGAATCAGAGGGATGGGATGGGGAGGGAGGTGGGAGGGGTTTCAAGATGGGGCATGTACACCCGGGGCAGATTCATGTCAATGTATGGCAAAACCAATACAATAATGTAAAGTAATTAGCTTCCAATTAAAATAAGTAAATTAAAAAAATTTAATGCAGGTCAGGAAGCAACAGTTAGAACTGAACATGGAAAAACAGACTGGTTCCAAATAGCAAAAGGAGTCTGTCAAAGCTGTATAGTGTCACCCTGCTTATTTAAATTATATGCAGAGTACATCATGAGAAACGCTGGGCTGGAGGAAACACAAGCTGGAATCAAGATTGCAGGGAGAAATATCAATAACTTCAGATATGCATATGACACCACCCTTATAGCAGAAATTGAAGAAGAACTAAAGACCTCTTGATGAAAGTGAAAGAAGAGAGTGAAAAAGTTGGCTTAAAGCTCAATATTCAGAAAACTAAGATCATGGCATCCAGTTCCATCACTTCACGGAAAATAGATAGGGATACAGTGGAAACAGTGTCAGACTTTATTTTTCTGGGTTCCAAAATCACTGAAGATGGTGATTGCAGCCATGAAATTAAAAGACACTTACTCCTTGGAAGGAAATTTATGACCAACCTAGACAGCCTATTAAAAAGCAGAGACATTACTTTGTCAACAAAGGTCCCTCTAGTCAAGGCTAGGGTTTTTTCCAGTGTTCATGTATGAATGTGAGAGTTGGACTATAAAGAAAGCTGATCGCTGAAGAATTTATGCTTTTGAACTGTGGTGTAGGAGAAGACTCTTGAGAGTCCCTTGGGCTGAAAGGAGATCCAAACAGTCCATCCTAAAGGAGATCAGTCCTGGGTGTTCATTGGAAGGACTGATGTTGAAGCTGAAACTCCAATACTTTGGCCACTTGATGCGAAAAGCTGACCGATTTGAAAAGACCTTGATGCTGGGAAAGATTGAGGGCAGGAGGAGAGGGAGACAACAGAAGATGAGATGGTTGGATGGCATCACCAACTCAATGGACATGGGTTTGGGTGGACTTCAGGAGTTGGTGATGGACAGGGAGGCCTCTTGTGCTGCGGTTCATGGGGTCCTAAAGAGTCAGACACGACTGTGCAACTGAACTGAACTGAATTAGTATTTTTACCACCTCTAAGGCTGGGGCTTGGTAAACAATAGAACATGGTTGTAGAAATGAGGATTTGTCCTTTAAACTTATGTAAATATCTGTATTCTTATGAAAATAAAGGGCCTGCATAAAAGCTTTGTGCATTTTGCTGGTCACTACTCAGTGCTGTGCTTGGTCGCTCAGACATGTCCGACTCTTTGTGACCCCATGGACTGTAGATTGCCAGGGTCATCTGTCCACGGAATTCTCCAGGCAAGAATACTGGAGTGGATTACCATACCCTCCTCCAGGGGATCTTCCCATCCCAGGGATCGAACCCAGATCTCCAGCTTGCAGGCTTACTTTTTACCATCCGAGCCACCAGGGAAGCCCAAGAATACAAATAAGGACAGTAAATCAACTCTATGGAGTCATTTATTTATGTCTTTAAACGTTTTTCTTTTACAGTCTGCATTAAGATTTTCCAAAGACATGTTCCATGAATCTTAAGATATTTGTTAAAATTGGATGGTATCCAAAGAAGATTTTACTCGTTTTCTGATTCTATTGTCTGCTAAATTGAGGTAGAAGATAGACAATAAATATTTTCCCCAAAATGTTCATGAGAGATTAGTGTATTAAAAACCTATCTCTAAATTCCACATATATGCGTTAGTATACTGTATTAGCGTTTTTCTTTCTGGCTTACTTCCCTCTGAACCAGAGGGATGGGATGGAGAGGGAGATGGGGTGGGGGTTCAAGATGGGGAACACATGTACACCCAGGGCAGATTCATGTCAATGTATGGCAAAAGCAATACAATAATGTAAAGTAATTAGCCTCCAATTAAAATAAATAAAAGAAATAAATAAAAACGTATCTCATCTTTCCTTTGGTCTTTGCTTTCAAGATGAGGGGAAAAAAAAGATAACAACAGTCATGTCAAAAAATGCTTCTGCCTGCCCAAAGAAAAGCCATTAAGGAATTCATCAATTGAAATATTTTAGACGTCACAGGCATTACAGATATTCCAAAATGAATACCACTAAAATCTGTGTGCTTCCCATACTCTCTGTGATGCTATCTTATTGTGAGTTGTGTCTTTCAAAGCAAGGTAATCAGGAACTAACTCCCATCCCAACTTTCATCTTAAGGTGCTGCCCTATAACCTCTCCTGAAGCCTTTTTTAAGGAGCTGAGGCCTTGAAGACAGAAGAACAAACTAGCCTCGGGGGAGGGGGGAGGGATTATAATGAAAATTTTACTTTAAAGCACGAAAATGCAGATTTTTAAATAAATGATCCAGACCATTTCCTTAAAGAGCCTCACTAACTCATGTATGACTAACCCAAAAGGACTGAATCTTGTCTCTTGGTTCTGCTTTCACAAACTCATCTGTTTTAAGAGAAGAGTCCTGGAGGTCTTGACTTAGTTCCTTACTTCAGTAATATAGTTGGTGGCAATATTAATCAGCTTATACTAAAAACAGTTTTTTTGCTCCTTTCCTGTTTGCCCATTTCTGTTTCCCTTTAACCTTTGAAGAATCTAATTATAGGAATGAGCTCACTAAACAGCTTGAAACTAATTCCTGACTTAATGTTCTCCCGAATGTCACCCTGCCTTGTCTAAATTGTTGATACTTTTCCTAGAAAAAGAAGAATAAAAAATTAAGCAGTTATCCCCACAGTCCCCTAAGCAATCCTGCAGGCAGAACACTTCAGCAAGATAACATCTGAAGAAACTGTACACTATGGAGGAGGATGCAGAACCCAACCTCCTGCCTTGATGATTCACTGACATTCTCCCCAGCCCCCAAATTTTTCTTTAACAACTGTTCTCACTGAGCATGCTGTTTGTAGTTGGTTTGTGAACATGAGTCCACCACCAACCTAGGTTGCCAACTTTTCTGATTAAAAGAGCTTAACATTCTACTGACACTTGCCTATTGGAGTTACTGGCAAGCAGCCTAGTCTAGGTATGGGAAAGATACCAGGAATCTGTTTTTTTTTTTTTTTTTTTTTGCAATATTAATAATAAAAGACACTTGTTATAGCACTTTTCTCTGAAATTCTCTATTTCTATCCCCTCACCCTGGAAACCCCAAGTCAGAAGGTAAAGCGATGCAACATAGCAGGAAAACAGAAACAAACTGTTTATAAGAAAAAAAAAAAAAAAAGAAGTTACTGGTTGGTATTATGTTTTTCAGATCAACTCTTAGTTAATATCAGTTTAGAGAAAAGTAGACTTCTGTGTGGTATAATAAATAACAATTTTTAAATTATTTGATAAATGGAATAATACAGTGAGGCTCTTACAAAATTTCCTGTGTTTGTTAGTTAAAGATAATATATTCTTTTTAACATCATTTTTTGTTTCTTTTCTTTTTGGATATAAAATTGATGTATTTTATAGGATGAGTTTTTTTTTTTTCTGATAACTTTTATTCCATTATGGCTTAAATAAGTACTGTGGATAATTAAGAATTTGAAAGATACCCATATCTTTCTAATTTTCCTCTTGCTTCTGCATACCAAGCAAAGGTTTACAAATTAAAAGCAAGCCCTTCATATTCTGCACATTTGGGAGAACAAAAAATTACTTTTGATGCTAAAAGTATCCCCATCTCAGAAGAGAAAGAGTGGAATGCCGGTGAGTGGTTTGGCTTGGTAACCTCATTAAAACAACATCAACTCCTGCAGACTTGAGAAACTTCTATTCATGTTTTTCAAAAAGCACTTTGAAAACATAATAAATATAAACTTAAAGTCATTAAGCTTTTGGAATAAGATATTATAATGAGAAAAGCAAATTCTCCTATCTGGGAAGACTATACAGAAGGTAAATAATGACTTTAAAAAATATTGTGATAAAATATACATAACAAAATTTACCATCACAATGAGTATAAGTGCATTGTTCAGTGAAAGTGAAAGTGAAGTCGCTCAGTCCTGTCCTACTCTTTGTGACCCCATGGACTGTAGCCTACCAGGCTCCTTGGTCCATGGGGTTTTCCAGGCAAGAGTACTGGAGTGAGTTGCCATTTCATTCTCCAGGGGATCTTCCCGAACCAGGGATCGAAGCCAGGTCTCCCACATTGTAGGCAGATACTTTACTGTCTAAGCCACAGGGAAGCATTGTTCAGTAGTGTTGAATAAATTCATATAGTAGTGGAATAGATAGCTAGAAATTTTTCATTTTGCAAATTGGAAACTCATACCCATTAAATAATAACCACCCGTTCTCAGCTACTACCAGGCCCTGGCAATCGCCATTCAATCAATCTTTTGTTTCTATGAAATTGACCACTCCAGATACCTCATGTAAGTGGATTCATCAAGTGTTTGTACTCTTGTGAATGGCTTCATTCACTTAGCCTACTTTCTACAAGTTCATATATGTGATAGTGTGTGTCATAGTTTCATTTCCTTTAATGTTCTATTGTATGAAAACATCATAGTGTGTTCATCCATTCATCTGTTGTGGACACTTAGCTATTGTGAATAACGCTGCTATTATCACGGGTGTACAAATATTTCTTAACAACCTTGCTTCAGGTATTTTTAGTGTACATTCCTAAGTGAGATTGTTGGATGACATGGCGTTAATAATTCTGTTTTTAATTTTTGAGGAACCACCATACTGCATTCCATACCAGCTACACCATTTTCCATTCCCAACAGCAATGCATATGGGTTCCAGTTTCTTAAAGTCCTTGCCAAAATTTGTTGCTTGATGTCATGTTTTTGGTGATGGCTAGTCTAACAGTTGTGAGCTGGTATTTCAATGAAACAATAATAACTCTTCACTAGCACTTATGAGCAGTAGATTAAATATTCAAAGCCAGAATCAAACTACACATCTTCTATTACACGTACAATTTTTTAAAATTATTAGCTTTAAAAAGCTTTTAAATGGGTATTATGAACATACACAAACATTGTTGTTGTTGGTCAGTTGCCCAGTCATGTCTGACTGTCACCCCACGAACTGCAGCATGCTAGCCCTCCCTGATTCTCACCATCTCCTGGAGTATGCCCAAGTTCATGCTCATTGCATCTGTGATGCCATCCAGGTATCTCATCCTCTGATGCCCTCTCCTCCTGCTACCCTCAGTCTTTCCCAGCATCAGGGACTTTTCCAATGAGTCACTTGTTTGTGTCTGATGACCAACATACCAGAGCTTCAGGTTCAGCGTCAGTCCTTCCAGTGAAAATTCATGGTTGATCTCTGTTAAGACTGTCCAGTTTAATCTCCTTACTGTCCAAAGGACTTTCAGAAGTCTTCTCCAATTTTTTGAAGGCATTGATTCTTTGTTGCTCTGCCTTATTTAGGATCCAGCTGTCACAACCAAACATGACCACTGGGAAGACCATAGTCTTGACTATACAGAATTCTGTTGGCAGAGTAATGTCTCTGGTTTTCAACAATGTCTAGGTTTGTCATCACTTTCCTGCCAAGAAGCAATAGTTTCCTGATTTCATGGCTGCAGTCACCGTGCAGTGATTTTGGAGCCCAAGAAGAGGAAATCTGTTCCTATTTCCACCTTTTCTCTTTCTCTTTGCATCCAGTGATGGGGCTGGATGGAATGATCTTAGTTTTGTTTTTTTTTTAATTTAGTCTGAAGCTGTTTTTTTACTCTCCTCCATCTCCATCATCAAGAAGCTCTTTAGTTTTTGCTTTCTGCCATTAGAGTGGTATCATCCTCATATCTGAGGTTGTTGATGTTTCTCCCACCTATATTGATCCCAGCTTGTAATTCATGATGTGCTCGGTGTATAGGTTAAATAAACAGGATGACAGCAGACAGATCTGTTGCACTCCTTTCTCTATCTTGAACCAATCAAGTGTTCGATACAGGGTTCTAATTTGCTTTTTTACCTGAATACAGGTTTCTTAAAAGACAGGTAAGATGGTCTGATATTCTCATCTCTCTTAGAGTTTTCCACAGTTTGTCATGATCCACAAAGACTTTAGCGTAGTCAATGAAACAGAGATAAATGTTTTCCTGAAATTCCCTTGCTTTCTCTATAATCCAGCAAATGTTGACAACTTAATCTCTAGTTCCTCTTTCTTTTCTAAGCCCTGCTTGGACATCTGGAATTTCTTTGTCTGCATAATGCTGAAGCCCAGCATGCTAGATCTTAAGCATGGCCTTACTAGCAAGGTAGTTTGTCTGATAGCACGTTCTTTGGTACTACCTTTCTTGGGGATTGAGATGAGGATTGACCTTTCCAGTCCTGTGGTCACTTCTTGGTCTTGCAGATTTGCTGACATACTAGGGAGCTTCCCTGGTTTCTCAACTGGTAAAGGATCTGCCTGTAATGAAGGAGAGCCCAGTTCGATTCCTGGGTCAGGAAGTTTCCCTGGAGAAAAGATAGGTTACCCATTCCAGTATTCTTGGTCTCCCCTGGTGACTCAGATGGTAAAGAATCTGTCTTCAATGAGGGAGACCTGGGTTCAATCCCTGAGTTGGGAAGATCCCCTGGAGAAGGGCATGGCAACTGATCCAGGTACCCCTTCTTGGATCACTGCCTTCTCATGGTGAGGGGGCTTGTGTAATTCAATGAGGCTATGAGTCACGTTGTGCAGAGCCACCCGAGATGGACGGGTCATAGCAGAGTGTTCAGACAAAACATGATCCACTGAAGGAGGGAATGACAAATTACCCCCAGTATACAGTTCACCTCATGAAAGGCGAAAAATACATGACACCAAAAGATGAGTCTGATGCTGGGAAAGGTTGGGGGCTGGAGGAGAAGGGGACGACAGAGAATGAGATGGCTGGATGGCATCACCGACTCTGTGGACGTGAGTTTGAGTGTACTCCGGGAGTTGGTGATGGACAGGGAGGCCTGGCGTGCTGTGATTCATGGGGTCGCGGAGAGTCAGATACGACTGAGTGACTGAACTGAACTGAACAGGTTTGAAGGTGCCCAATATGCTACTTCAGTAGAGGGAGGAGAATTGACAATAGCCCCAGAATGAATGAAGTGGCTGGGCCAAAGTGGATAGGATGCTCAGTTATGGATGTGTCTGGTGATCCACACACAGTAAAAGTAAAGTAAAATTTTATGGAAAGTAAAATCCAATGCCTATCATATAGGAACCTGGAATGTTAGGTCCATGAATTAGGGAAAATTGGATGTGGTAAAGCAGGAGATGGTAAGAATATACATACATTAATGTATACAAATATAAATACATTTTTATATTTATATATACAAATACATGCAAACATATATAGCTAGAAGGCAATATTATTTAAAGCTTCCAAAGTTAGTTTCAAAATAGAATTGACCTTATATTAATAGTACAAAGAATGAAACTCATTTTTATATGTGTACTATCTAAAAAAAAAGTGAAGATCCTTCTCCCTGATCTCTTATTCCTTTCTTTTTATGACTTTAAGTTAGTTTAAATGTTTTTCACCAAACAAAAGATGATTTATTAATTAACTCTTTTCAAATATCCACACAGGATCTTAAAGCAATTAAAGGATCTAGGACATTGTATTTAACTTTGCATTTTAGTACAACATGATTCTCCTATATGTTTGTCACAAATATAAGTGTGACAAATTTCTCCATAAACACTTCTTGAAGTGGTTAACCAGAAATAATCAGTTTGATATAAACATTGACTTTTTGTAAGTCAGTTTGTCTGAACACATATATTTACATTCTAACGACTAAATGTTTTGTGGAAACACTGATAATTTCTCTGACCCATGAAGTCAATGAAGGAAACCAGTAGGAAGTTCAAAACAATTAGGATTTTCATTAGGAAATAATATCAAAATCTTATGTGAAATTAAGTTCACATAATACTTTATTTTAAATTCTATTAATAGTCAAGAAAAATACATTTAGTATGATTTTAAACAAACTTTTCAATTCAGTTTTATTCATCCAAAATTCATCAGTTTTAATATTCTACATACTGTATCCAGATTATTACATTTCTATCCATCATTACATTTGCATCCATATATAAATCTTCATTTATTAATCATTAAAAATATTTTACAGAAATATAGCCCATTTTATTACTTCTAGTTGCTACCTTGGTACTCATTTTTATTTTTTTCTTTTTATACTGGATAGTCTTTCAATTTAAGATAATTTGTTTCTGTAGTATGCAAGAATGACATATTTGAATGAATAAGTAATTTCCAAAAATGTCACTCAAATCTCTCCACAGTTATATATGGTTGCAATTATAAATATCCCATTGTAATTGGCTAATTACTCTGCTTCCTTGAGAAACTAGTAAAATCTTTTCTTCTCATACATAAGCAGAGATCAGGAAGCAATTTCAGCCTAAGACAGAACGTATATGTGTACTACACCTGTAAGAAAAAGATAATAAACAATTGTAAAGAGAGAAAATGGATAGTTTCCCAATGTTTTTGCATGAATTTTCTCCATTTGTCACATTTGTCATAAAGGAGTTGTAGATTTCTTAGATTTTATCTGTCATTCACTCTGGAACTTTGCAGTGCTCAAACTCTAGAATTTGAAATATTCTTCAAACAAGCTACAGTAAACACAGTGGTAAAGCTACAAGTCTATTATACTACTTTGATGATTTTCAACTGGGGGTTTTTTTGCCCAAAAACCTCCTCCGAGGGATATTTGGCTGAAGAATTATTAATTGCAAAAATTAGCAGAACTGAGGAGTGGCCAGGTAGGTTACTACTGTCATCTAGTGGGTACAGGCCAGAGATTCCCTTAAATATCTTCCATTGTGCAAGACAACTTCCCTAACAAAGAATTATCCAGCCCAAAATATCAATAGTGATGAAATTTGAAAACCCTCCTCTACGTAAAGTCAGTTTGCAAAACCTTCACAGACATTCAGAAAGGTAAGCTGTTTTTCTCACAGACAAAGATGTAATGCTTGATTTACAGTAAGTGATTGAAAGAACAATGTTAGTACCTAAGACTCTCAGTCTTACTGATGGTGTACAGATCTTATCAGTATCCAATTAGAATGCATATAACAAATAGATTTCTTAGTTCTTAATTTTGAAAGACAGAAACCTTAACCTGATCAGAGAGACAGGTTGTGATCACCTTTTGATACAAGAGATTCTGAAAATTATCCCATATTTCTGTGTTTGCACAAAAATGTCATCATTTGGTTATAGCAGTTCTGAAACAGAAGTGTCAGGGCAAGCCAGTATGAGAATTTGTTCTTTGTTTCGGTGTGTCACGGTTAGTTAAGCCAGTTTTGCTCAAAATAGTCAGCCTTTTAACTTCTACACAAGACACAATGTGTAAGGATCCCAGAAAATGAGATCGTTCATACTAACTCATTATGAGCTTTAATTATATTCATTATTATATGGGATAATGATATAAATAAGGGCAGGAGAAGAAGGAGACTTAAAATATAAAAATATTGGAAGAGTAGAAAATACTATTCCAAGGGTGGAAAAAACTACGGTGTTGCAGGAGCACAACTTAAATGTGCAAGTTTAATGGGAGAAACTGATAAGCATAAGTTTTGTTGAGTTTGTTCTAGAAATTGATGGGTATGTCAAAAAATTGGTATAATATTTTTATGTTAGTTTATCTGAATTTTTCTCCTGAAAAACTATGCCTATATGCTTATCTTGCCTACATTGATAAAAGTAATATGCTATATAAACATTTAAATGTAACATAAACCTTATTAGAGTAAATTTGTAGTTACTTATGATTGGTCTTCCTGGGACTTTTAACATTATTTCCCAATGCTTATAATACGAATGGTTCATGAGCATAAAACACTTGCAATATGTTAAAATATTCTTTATGACGTTTCCTGTGTAAATGAAGCTTAAATGTTAATCCCTATCTTTATGTGAGAACAAGAAAATAGTATGTCAACTATATGGTGAATTTAGTAAATACAGGAATTAACTTATTTAAGAAATATTGATTTGTGAAATATTGTAAATGGTAAAAATTTGCAATTAATGATAAAGCATCTCTTATGCTAAGGTGACATAAAAAAGAGTGCACTACAATGTTTGGCTGTCATCTGTACAGATTTCCCCTCAATGATATTAAATATAGTTCAAAATAATCTTTTCAAATCAAAGATACACATTTTATTACCATTAAATATCTTTTAGTTAAGCTGAACTCTGCATACTCAGAATAGCAAAATATCTCATTTTCTATTCTGTTGAACAGATCTTGAATATAGAAATTAAATTTTAAAGTGTGAGTAATGCACTCAATCCTTGATTCTGAATCTCAGACACACTTCTCATCAGTGTGCTTGAGATTTTTCATTTTTAAATATAACTTCAAATGCATTATTTTTATTTGCAGAAACATTTACTATAAAATATTTTATTTATTAAAATAAGGATAATTAATGATCCTTTCTTTGATTATTACTCCTAGGAATCTCTTTTTGGGGGACACTTTTTATTGCAAAAAATTATTACATGATATGCAGTTAATATGACTTTTAAGCAGTGGAAAAAACTACATTATCCTTCTGTTCTTTTTCACGTGCAAAAGACAAAAAGAAACTTAAAAGAAAATTTTCTGTTGTTGTTGTTCACATGCTTTTCCTCCAGTTCTTAAAAACATCACTTAACTTTCAATTTCAGTGTCACACCTCTGGAACTTGCTGAGTATGGCAGCCTTGGCAGAAGTCCTTGACAGCTTGTCAAGCCCAAGGCAAATGCATGTAATCTTTCCTCCCAGTAATTAATAATTAATTACTGCTCATTAATCTTTAATGAATGGTAGTGGGGGATAATCTAGTCTTTAAGACAAGAAAAAAAACACAAAGACATTGTTATTTCAAGAGGAACTTTTTAGTTCAGGACTTTTACAAGTCAAATGAATCCTGGGGCTAATTGTGAAAAATCAATGAGATAAAAAGGCATGCAAACATGCACAAATGCAATCACACCCGGTCAAAGTACCTGTAAACTCTTTCTTTTGAGATAAACTCTCAACTCCCGCGGTCTAAATCGCAAGGGCATACATATCTTCCAAGGTACAAAGAACATAAACCAACAGCAGTTTGTTTTCTAGAAAGGCAGGTCTTCTCTTAGAAGCTAAAAGAAGTGACTTTCTGGAACACTGGCTTGCGATTGTTATTATCTACCGTTAGAATTTTTTTTTTTTTTTTCTTTTCTGAACAATGGAAGGAGTTCTCTGGTAAAATAAAGAGGAAAATACTGATGGAATCATTTTAATAAACGTGAATCCTTAGATGTTATTTGTATTCAGCTTTGCTCTTCAGATATTCACAGTGTCACCAGTTATAATGACAATGTGTTGAGTACTCAGTTTGATGGGGAAAAAGCTGAAGCATCTTTTTTTTTTTTTACCTTTGTAGAAAGGATAAAAGGAAGGGGAAAAAAGTCCTTTAAAACTGGTTAAGCTAATGATAGTTTCCAGTGTTGGGGGGGGGGGGGTGTAGATATTGCTCCTGCTCCTATAGAAATCACTCCAGAACTTCTCAATGTGGGGGGAAAATAATCCCTTTACAATCACTCTATTAAAATAACTGAAAGAGTAACTAAGCCCATCACATATGTGTGAATATGGGTCAAGGAATGAAAATGTAAATATGCTTTATCTGTACCTTCTCTTGGGCTTCCCAGGTGACACAATCGTAAAGGATCTACCTCCTTATACAGCAGACACAGTGGACAGGAGTTTGATCCCTGAGTCAGGAAGATGACCTGGAGGAGGTAACGGCAACTCACTCTAGTATTCTTCCCTGGGATATCCCATTGACAGAGGAGCCTGAGGGGCTACAGTCCACGGGGTTGCAAATAATCAGACATGACTGAGCGTACACACAAATCTTTTCTTGCATTATACTATATATATATGTGTGTGTGTGTGTGTGTATTACATATGTATAATATACCATCTTATACAATGCTATACTGTGAGGGATAATTATCTCCAGTCATTTTTTTTTTCCTTCTTTAAAAATTTAACTAATTAAGAAGAAGGTGAAAATATTCTATTACCTTGTTTGTGCTGATGCTCAGTGCTTACCAAGATGGTCTGTTTATAGGCAACTGAAAATGTTTCAAACTTTCCAAGTGAATTGTAAGAACGATTATAATACAAAAATGAACAAACAAAAATTGTCTTCACTAAATGAAAGGGATACATTTTTTCAGGCTCCCATTCATTGTCCCCTATCGCATAGCCATCAGGCCTACCTGTCAAATCTTAGTTCATTAGGTTCACAGTGCCATGTTGACTCTCCCAGCTTTGCCAAACTTGCTTTTGTTACTTCCCGTCTTCAAACCCTGACTCTGAGATTTTCTCTAAATTTTCTTATTTCCTTAAGATGAAATCAAAACAATTTTTTTTTGTTCCTTCTCAGGTGAATTTAAGCATCAGTTCAGTTCAGTTCAGTCCCTCAGTCGTGTCTGACTCTTTGCAACACCATGAATCACAGCACGCCAGGCCTCTTTGTCCATCATCAACTCCCTGAGTTCACTCAAACTCATGTCCATCGAGTCGGTGATGCCATCCAGCCATCTCATTCTCTGTCGTCCCCGTCTCCTCCCACCCCAAATCCTTCCTAGCATCAGACTCTTTTCCAGTGAGTCAAATCGTCGCATGAGGTGGCCAAAGTATTGGAGTTTCAGCTTTAGCATCAGTCCTTGCAATGAACACCCAGTATTGATCTTCTATAGAATGGATTGGTTGGATATCCTTGCAGTCCAAGAGACTCTCAAAAGTCTTCTCCAACACCACAGTTCAAAAGCATCAATTCTTTGGCGATCAGCTTTCTTCACAGTCGAACACTCACATCCATACATGACCACTGGAAAAACCATAGCCTTGACTAGACGGACCTTGGTTGGCAAAGTAATGTCTCTGCTTTTTAATATGCTAGCTAGGTTGGTCATAACTTTCCTTCCAAGGAGTAAGCGTCTTTTAATTTCCTGATGCAATCAGCATCTGCAGTGATTTTGGAGCCCCCAAAAATAAAGTGTGACACTGTTTCCACTGTTTCCCCATCTATTTCCCATGAAGTGATGGGACCAGATGCCAATATCTTCATTTTCTGAATGTTGAGCTTCAAGCCAAACTTCTCACACTCCTCTTTCACTTTCATCAAGAGGCTTTTGAGTTCCTCTTCACTTTCTACCATAAGGGTGGTGTCATCTGCATATCTGAGGTTATTGATATTTCTCCCAGCAATCTTGATTCCAGCTTGTTCTTCTCCAAGCCCAGCGTTCCTCATGATGTACTCCGCATATAAGTTAAATAAGCAGGGTGACAATATACAACCTTGACGTACTCCTTTTCCTATTTGGATCCAGTCTGTTGTTCCATGTCCAGTTCTAACTGTTGCTTCCTGACCTGCATACAGGTTTCTCAAGAGGTAGGTCTGGTGGTCTGGGATTCCCATCTCTTTCATAATGTTCCACAGGTTCTTGTGATCCACACAGTCAAAGGCTTTGGCATAGTCAATGAAGCAGAAATAGATGTTTTTCTGGAACTCTCTTGCTTTCTCCATGATCCAGTGGATGTTGGCAAATTGATCTCTGGTTCCTTTTCCTTTTCTAAAAGCTTTTTGAACATATGGAAGTTCACATACTGCTGAAGCCTGGCTTGGAGAATTTTGAGCATGACTTTACTAGCGTGTGAGATGAGTGCAATTGTGCGGTAGTTTGAGCATTCTTTGGCATTGCCTTTGTTTGGGATTGGAATGAAGACTGAACTTTTCCAGTCCTGTGGCCACTGCTGAGTTTTCCAGATTTGCTGGCATAATGAGTGCAGCACTTTCACAGGATCATCTTTCAGGATTTGAAACAGCTCATTTGGAATTTCATCACCTCCACTAGCTTAGTTCTTAGTGATGCTCTCTAAGGCCCACTTGACTTCCCATTCAAGATGTCTGGCTCCAGGTGAGTGATCATGCCATCGTGATTATCTTCGTCATGAAGATCTTTTTTGTACAGTTATTCTGTGTATTCTTGCCACCTCTTAATATCTTCTGCTTCTGTTAGGCCCATACCATTTCTGTCCTTTATCAAGCCCATCTTTGCATGAAATGTTCCCTTGATATCTCTAATTTTCTTGAAAAGATCTCTTGTTTTTCCTATTCTGTTGTTTTCCTCTATTTCTTTGCACTGATCGCTGAGGAAGGCTTTCTTATCTCTCCTAGCTATTCTTTGGAACTCTGCTTTCAGATGCTTATATCTTTCCTTTTCTCCTTTACTTTTCGCTTCTCTTTTTTTCACAGCTCTTTGTAAGGCCTCCTTAGACAGCCATTTTGCTTTTTTGCATTTCTTTTCCATGGGGATGTTCTTGGTCCCTGTCTCCTCTACAATGTCACGTACCTCCATCCAGAGTTCATCAGGCACTCTATCGATCAGATCTAGAACCTTACATCTATTTCTCACTTCCACTGTATAATCATAAGGGATTTGATTTAGGTCATATCTGAATGGTCTAGTGCTTTTCCCTACTTTCTTCAATTTCAGTCTGAATTTGGCAAAAAGGAGTTCATGATCTGAGCCACAGTCAGCTCCTAATCTTGTTTTTGCTAACTCTATAGAGCTTCTCCATCTTTGGCTGCAAAGAATATAATCAATCTGAATTCGGTTCTGACCATCTGGTGATGTCCATGTGTAGAGTCTTCTCTTGTGTTGTTGGAAGAGGGTGTTTGCTATGACCATTGCGTTCTCTTGGCAAAACTCTATTAGCCTTTGCCCTGCTTCATTTCGTGCTCCAAGGCCAAATTTGCCTGTTACTCCAGGTGTTTCTTGACTTCCTACTTTTGCATTTCAGTCCCCTATAATGAAAAGGACATCTTTTTGGGGTGTTAGTTCTAAAAGGTCTTGTAGGTCTTCATAGAGCCTTTCAACTTTGGCTTCTTCAGCGTTACTGGTTGGGGCATAGACTTGAATTACTGTAATATTGAATGGCTTGCCTTGGAAGCGAACAAATCATTCTATCGTTTTTAAGATTGCATCCAAGTACTGCATTTAGGACTCTTTTGTTGACCATGATGGCTACTCCATTTCTTCTAAGGGATTCCTGCCCACAGTAGTCGATATAATGGTCATCTGAGTTAAATTCACCCATTCCAGTCCATTTTGGTTCACTGATTTCTAAAATGTCGATGTTCACTCTTGTCATCTCCTGCTTGACCACTTCCAATTTGCCTTGATTCATGCACCTAACATTCCAGGTTCCTATGCAATATTGCTCTTTACAACATCCGACACTTCTTCTATCACCAGTCAAATCCACAAGTGGGTATTTGTTTTGCTTTGGCTCATTCCTTCATTCCTTCTGTAGTTATTTCTCCACTGATCTCCAGTAGCATACTGAACACCTACCAACCTGGGGAATTCCTCATTCAGTATCCTTTCATTTTGCCTTTTGATACTGTTCATGGGGTTCTCAAGGCAAGTATACTTAAGTGGTTTGCCATTCCCTTCTCCAGTGGACCACATTCTGTCAGACGTCTCCACCATGACCCTTCCGTCTTGGGTGGCCCCACACGGCATGGCTTTGTTTCATTGATTTAGACAGGGCTGTGGTCCATATGATCAGATCAACTAGTTTTATGGGATTATGATTTCATGTGTCTGCCCTCAAATGCCCCCTCGCAATACCTACCATCTTATTTGGGTTTCTCTTACCTTGGTCGTGGACTATATCTTCACAGCTGCTCCAGCAAAGCGCAGCCACTGTACCTTACCTTGGACATTGGGTAGGTATCTCCTCTCGGCCACACTTCTGTGTGTGGTCGGTTGCGCCAAGCTGGCGTCTCTTGCGCCTGCGCCGCCGGAGCCGGCGGTTTTAGCATATAATGATTTAAATAATATATGATTTTTGCATTATACAACATATTCCATTTAACTTTTCTAAATAAGGTCATTTTACTTTAACATGTTTTGCAGTTTCTTCTTTGTGAAACCCTGTGTTGTACAGAGGCAAATAACAGATTAAAGGTCAGTGAGTCTGTTGTTGAAGCCTGGCTTGAAGAATTTTGAGCATGACTTTACTAGCGTGTGCTATGAGTGCAATTGTGTGGTAGTTTGAGCATTCTTTGGCATTGCCTTTGTTTGGGATTGGAATGAAGACTGACCTTTTCCAGTCCTGTGGCCACTGCTGAGTTTTCCAGATTTGCTGGCATACAGTGCAATACTTTGGCCACCTCATGCGACGAGTTGACTCACTGGAAAAGACTCTAATGCTGGGAAAGGTTGGGGGCGGGAGGAGAAGGGAACGACAGAGAATGAGATAGCTGGATGGCATCACCAACTCTGTGGACATGAGTTTGAGTGAACTCGGGAGTTGGTGATGGACAGGAAGGCCTGGCGTGCTGTGATTCATGGGGTCGCGGACAGTTGGACACGACTGAGCAACTGAACTGAACTGAGTCTGTTGTTGCTACTTTCTTTTTATGCTAACCTCAGAAAATATTCCCTATTTTAACAAATAAAAATCATAATCTTTATAAACATATCAATCTATGGAATAACTGATTCTTAATATGATATGAATGATGAAATCACATAATGTATGTAAAACATTTCATAGACTGAGAAGCAAGACAGAAATTATTGCCACTATACATTTTAGCACATATCATCATCTGTTATATTATTATAATACTTACAGGCTAAATTTCTATGAAGGTCAGTCAGTCAGCCAGTTCAGTTGCTTAGTCATGTCTGACTCTTTGCGATCCCATGAATCACAGCACGCCAGGCCTCCCTGTCCATCACCAACTCCTGGAGTTTACTGAAACTCACGTCCATCGAATAGTGATGCCATCCAGCGATCTCTTTCTCTGTCGTCCCCTTCTCTTCCCTCCCCCAATCCCTCCCAGCATCAGAGTCTTTTCCATTGAGTCAACTCGTCGCATGAGGTGGCCAAAGTATTGCAGTTTCAGCTTTAGCATCAATCCTTCCAATGAACATCCAGGACTGATCCCCTTTAGAATGGACTGGTTGGATCTCCTTGCAGTCCAAGGGACTCTCAAGAGTCTTCTCCAACACCACAGTTCAAAAGCATCAATTCTTCTGTAATCAGCTTTCTTCACAGTCCAACTCTCACATCCATACATGACCATGGGAAAAACCATAGCTTTGACTAGACGGACCTTTGTTGGCTAAGTAATGTCTCTGCTTTTTAAAATACTATCTAGATTGGTCATAACTTTCCTACCAAGGAGTACGCGTCTTTTAATTTCATGGCTGCAATCAGCATCTGCAGTGATTTTGGATCCAAAAAAATAAAATCTGACACTGTTTCCACTGTTTTCCCATCTATTTCCCATGAAGTGATGGGAACAGATGCCATGATCTTTGTTTTCCTAATGTTGAGCTTCAAGCCAACGTTTTCACTCTCCTCTTTCACTTTCTTCAAGAGGCTTTTTACTTCCTCTTCACTTTCTGCCATAAGGGGGATGTCATCTGCATATCTAAGGTTATGATCTTTCTCCCAGAAATCTTGATTCCAGCTTGTGCTTCTTCCAGATACTACAGATTAGTACGTGGTTATTCTAAAATTTGGGGAGGCTGTATATATATATGTACACATACATAATGCATGTAGAAAATATTAGCAGCTAATTTTATGATTAAACGTAGGCTAGGAAATAACAATCCAATGTAAGTATGTTGTTGTAAATTGTATCTCTATTTTTAAACATTATAAAACATGTTAATCAGGATGGTAATAGTATTTTCATGTCTTAATTTTGCATCTACAGTTATAGTTTCTGCATAATTATTTATAATCACAAACACAAGTTAGAAATAGGATTTTGATTTTTGTTATACATATTTCCAGTGGGCATATTATGTATACAGAAACAAAATTGCATAGAAACCTTGCAATAAATTATTCTTGTTTATTGGTCAATCTGATGATTAGTATGAACTTTTCAGACAGCTTGATGTTTGACTTTTTTAAAAAAAAAATTAAAACTAATTATTTAGAGCAGTTTTAGACTTAAGTCATTTCAGTTCAGTTGCTCAGTCATGTCTGACTCTGTGCAACCCCATGGACTGCAGTATGCCAGGCTTCCCTGTCCATCGCCAACTCACGAAGTTTGCTCAAACTCATGTTCATTGAGTCAGTGATGCCATCCAACCATCTGATCCTCTGTCATCCCCTTCTCCTTCCACCTTCAAACTTTACCAGCATCAGGGTCTTTTCCAATGAATCAGATCTTCACATCAGGTGGCCAAAGTGTTGGAGTTTCAGCTTCAGCATCAGTCTCTCCAATGTATATTCAGGACTGATTTCCTTTAAGATGGACTGGTTCAATCTCCTTGCAGCCAAGGGACTCTCAAGAGTCTTCTCCAACACCACAGTTCAAAAGCATCAGTTCTTCGGTGCTCAGCTTTCTCTATAGTCCAACTCGCACATGCACACATAACTACTGGAAAAACCATAGCTTTGACTAGATGGACATTTATTTGCAAAGTAATGTCTCTGCTTTTTAATGTTTGATATATTAAAATAGGAAACATCAATAATTACATTTTAAATGGAGCTTATGGGTTTAAGAGGTGTAAAAGTTTGGGAGATTATGTAAATTCACTTGTTAAAAATTGAAAACTTTGAAATGAGACTGAGAATTGGAAATACAAACAGAGTTTTAACCTATCAATATTTGGATACACAATATGCATATAAAATACCCTTTCATCAATAGCCATGTAAACAGCAATCAAGTCATTAGAGAAAGAATGATTAAAGAAACCATTGTAAATTAAAGCATTTAAGGAAATGGTTCTAATTGCATTGCTTTTTTTTTTTCCACTTGTGCATTAGTCCTTATTCTAAAGTATAAGCTTTTTAGAAACTTATCATGCCTACTCAGTGCTTTGCATCTAGAATGTTCAATTGTTTGTCCTCTTGTGATTTTTTCTTTTATAAATCCTCACATAGATTCTGTCACATGAATATAATTGAAATAAAAGTAATTTTATATTTGTCTCTGAGGTTATCACATTCACATTTAATCCTTTATGATCTAGAAAGGACAAGTGTTACTAGCTTAATTGTGTTTTGGTGAGAAAATATATAGAGATTATGTGATTGAAACACAAATGAGTGTTTAACTCATATCACTCATAAGAAATTAGAAGTTATTACCAGTTTACATCCTTTCCCTTTAATATCTAAGAGCCAATTTATGTTACTTGTGCCAGTATTCACAAAGATTTGCATTCCAATATTCACTCTCAATTAATACTAAAAGTAAGTATAAGGATCATGTTATAAGATAAATTGAATATTATTTTTACATTGTACTTAAATGACTATTTGAATTGAGAGACTTATCGCTAATGAAATTAGAAACAAAACACACTGTTTTGTAAGATAAAGAACTATATTCAGCAGTAGCACCACATTATTCTCATAATGCAAACTCAACTGAGGAATTCAAATGGACATTGCAAATACTATAATCAAAATAATATTTTACTTTCCCTTTATATATTTTGAAATTCATCCTGTAAATCATATTTACAAATCTACGTTCTAAAGAACTGATGTATTGGAAGAGTGAATGAATGCTGGTATTCAGAAAAACAAAAACTTACATCATCAGAAGTCAAAAAATGATAAGACTGACTTCTCTCTCAATAGATAGATCACTTTTTAGAATATACTGAATACATTTTAAGCACAAGGAAATAAAAAATATGAAATACTTCAGATTTAGATCTTCTACTTATAAATTTGTTAAACCAAATAAGGTGCTTTTCCTTTGTTAAACTGGAAGATAAAATCAAAATAATAGCTTAAATCTACAAAACACATAAAACATTAAAGAAATGAGATATATTATGAAATAATATTAAATTCTCCAATGGATTAAGTTAATTATTTAGCTCAAATTATCTTATGAACTATATTTGTTATATATATATATGTAAACTTTTCCTAAATTTAAATGGGCAAAAAATGTCTTCAAAAAATTGCTCCTTATAAGATTCTGTCATACAAGTCTGTTAAAATTTCAGTTATTTTTTATATGATCATGCTATTTTGTGTAAAATATTAAAATATGATATAAATTTCTCTTTTTATTTTCACAAAAGAAATTATTCTTTAGAAAAAGAGGAAAAGCCTATTCAGTACCTGCCGGGACATGGAAAGGTGGTCAAAACCCAGGCATTAGGCATGTGCAGGTGGATGCCTATTTCAGGGTGTGGCTGGCTATTGAGTCCTCTGCAGTCCCCAAAACTGGATACATCCCCAACAGTAACCAGGTAAAAGGAACTGTCCTCCCTGCCTAATCTTAACAACCCATGAGCATGACAGTTCCTGTGAAGATGTTCTGCCTACAGAGGCACACGTTTGCAGAGGACATTACTCTGGATGGTGCCACGGGACATTCTGCCCACTGACATTTCCTGGGAGTCCATCACAACAATTACCCCACCAAAGCACCGTTTCACCTCGACCTGAACTGATGGGTCAGGATCACTCAAGTGAAACCAGATGACCTGCCCTCTCATTTTGACACTTAAAGTTAAGACAAGAACAAGAGGCAGGAGAGGAAGTAGACGGTGCCCTCCCGGAAATGCCTTTCCTCTGCTGATCTTCCAGCCGTGTCATCAGCTCACGGAGGTGAGTCTGCAGGTCACCGAAGGACTGTTCTCTGGTCTGTGGAGTCTCTGGAATCAAGGTAAACTGCTGCATCAGGTTCAAGTGTTCCTGCTGCAAAAGAAAAAAAAAAAGCTTCAAAAGCTGGGTTCACTGATGCTAAGTCAACATTACCTGCAAAGAGTCATATTTCAATACGACTGCACTTGGGTGAAAACAGTGCCCCACTCCAAGAATTTATTCTTTCTTGTTCAAAGAGATTTTGTGAGAAAATTAGCAGTTAACCAATGCAATAATGTAAAGTAATTAGCCTCCAATTAAAATAAAAACAAAAAGAATGAATCGCTATGTCCCTAATGGAACATTGTACTTTTTCAAACATTTTTTTTCTTGTAACTTAAATAGCTATGATAATATAGTAATTTTAGTTTACTTTTTAACTTTTAACTTTGGCACAATTATAGATGCAGAAGAAGTTGTGGAAATGGTACAGAGAGGTGTCTATCACCCTTTATCTACTTTCTACTAGAGGTAAAATGAATGTGAAGTCGCTCAGTCCTGTCCGACTCTTTGCGACCCCATGGACTGTAGCCTACCAGGTTCCTCCATCCATGGGATTTTCCAGGCAAGAATACTGGAGTGGGTTGCCATTTACTTTTCCAGGAGCTATTCCTGACCCAGAGGTTGAACCCAGGTCTCCCACATTGTAGGCAGACGCTTTACCATCTGAGCCACCAAGGAAGCCACACCTACTAGAGGTAATATCTTACCTAATTATTGTATAGTACCAAAACCAGGCTGGTTGAGTTACAAGTGGTATCAAGCTAGGCAGGAGAAACATAAACAACTTCAAGTATGTGTATGATATCACTCTAAAGGCAAAAAGGAAAGGAACTAAAGAGCTTCTTGATGAGGGTGAAGGAGAGTGAAAAAGCAGACTTAAAGCTAAATATTAAATAATTATAATAAGGTTATGGCATCTGCCCCCATTACTTCATTGCAAATAGAAGGGGACAACGTGGAAGCAGTGACACATTTCTTCTTTCTGCGCTCTGAAGTCATTGTGGATGGCGAGTGCAGCAATGAAATCAGATGATTGCTTCATGGTTGGAAAGCTATGACAAACCTAGACAGTGTGTTTAAAAGCAGGGGTGTTACTCTGCCAACAAAGCTCTGTATAGTTTAAGGCTGTGGTCTTCCCAGTGGTCACCTATGGTTGTGAAAGCTTGACGATAAAGAAGGCAAAACGCCAAAAAAATTGATGAACTCTAACTGTGGTGCTGGAGAAGACTCTTTAAAGTCCCTTGGACAGCAAGGAGATCAAACCAGTCAATCTTTAGAGAAATCAACCCTGAATATTCATTGGAAGGACTGATGCTGAAGCTCCAGTATTTTGGTTATATAGTATGAACATATTCCAGCGGACTCACTGGAAAAGTCCCCAATGCTGGGAAACATTGAGGGCAGAAGGAGAAGAGGGTGTCAGAGATTGAGATCGCTGGATGGCATCACCAATGCAATGGACCTACACTTGGGAAAACTCCAACAGATGGTGAGGGATAAGGAGGCCTGGCGTGCTGCAGTCTATGACATCACAGAGTCAGATACGACTGTGCAAGCGAACAACAACCAAAACCAGAAAATTCATACTGGTACAATGCCATTAACAGCAGGATAGACCTTACTTCTATTTCACCAGTTTTTACATGCAGTTATGTGTGTGTGTGTGTAGAATAACTGAAGTATGAAAGTGACTACATTTCACAGCACTATATGCTTTTAGTGATTTTTAATGTAGTTAGCCATAGTTTTTCTGTTTTTAACTGGAGGATAATTGCTTTACTTTTAAATAATAAAATAAACTGTTAAGAATAATTATTTTAAATTATAATTTGAAATTCAATTTAAATTTTAGAGAAATATTCTAATGACCAATAATTATGATGAAGACAGGTTTTTGTTTATTTTGGTGTGACCTGCAAGTTACATTTAATGTTTCAATTGACTACAATTACCTTTAATAGCATAGCTACTCTATTTCATTAAGAAATAAAGCACTAATTTTTGTTGCTATAAATATGGTTGCTGATTACAATTGAAGCAGTCCAGAAATAATGAAGAAGATAATTTTATACAACAGAAATATGTTGAGATATTAAAATTTTTGCACATTTTGTCACCCTTTCTCAAATCTATTGAACAATCAGAGAACAAATATTAAATCCTAGGTCTCATTTAATAATAGCTTATTAAGGGAAAATATATTGATTTATCTTGCAAATTAGTAGCTTAAACATTTTGAGATATTAAGAGTTTAAGGTGGATAATTGTGTGGCAAATGATTATAAACTACCAGAGATTTTAAGTTGTTCTAAAATAAGTACTAGATTTGCCAAAGTTGTGTGTTTTTGATTAAAAAAAATAATCTACTTTAACTATAATCTTTTATTGTTTTGTTTTTGCAAAGGCTAACAACAAAAATAAATATTTTAGTGACTACTATTCATCTGTATACCTGAGACTATCTTTAGAGTCAACTATATTTCAAAAATCATGCAATTTTTGGTAGTTCTGCACATAATTATTTTTTAACCTTCATTTTTACATTGATATATTTCTGTCTTTCTGATTATTAAAATCAAATTCCATTTTACATTTTTCAGAATAACTCATTATTCCCTGACTTCTTGAATCTTTATAAGACTCAAGTTTCATTATTAGAGACTGTCTGTAGCTTTTATATTGTTGATAAATATAAAATCATTGGCTCCTTGAATGTCTTTTAAAAGTTACTGTATTATCTTTTGGCGTAAAGGGATGTTGCCAAAACATATGACAATGATTTATTTTTCTCTCCTTTATATTTGACTTGATCTTTTTTTGCTGGAGGCCAAAGAAAAGTTGATTTTATTTTAAAATTTAAAAATTTTATCATTGTATTTTTCACTATTGACTTTCTGGGTAAGTTTAATCCAATTATGGGATACTGCTTAAATATACATTATATGTAATCTTTTATTTCAGGATTTTTCTTAAATCATAATTTGTAGTACTTGCTATCTTCCATTCCATTGATTTAGTCATTGAATAATATTTACATAAACATATATATTATATTCTATTTTGTATGTTTTTTTTTTTCAAAATATTTTGCCTTTGTACATTTCTTTTTGAAATAGATGGGCATAGTGGAATCAGCAATGAGAGAAGATGGGGGAAATAAGGATCAAATGATGGGAAAAACTTGTGAATTAGAAAATATCTGTGTATGTAAGGGAATGAAAGAGTTACCAGACAAGGTGAGTTGAAGACACAGGAGAAAGACAAAATATCTATGCAAGTCAAATCTCTGCTTGTGATAACAGGAGGTGAGCATTAGATATTAGGATTAGGAACTGTTTGTTTAACAAGAAGAGAATCTAAAATATCTGAGACTAAAGAGGCAATGGTAAGAATGTATACACATGTACATAAATTTGTAGAAAGATCAATACTTAGAAATAGTTTGCACTTAATGTCTAGGAGATAAGGCCATCTAATGGTGTGATAATGATGTGGGATTGATGGATAACTTAAAGGAAGAAGATTTTGACTAATGAGTAAATAGGCAGAACATTTAGATGAAGGAAAAGCAGAATGGCTTTTAAGTGGCAATAAGGATTTTTCTGCAATTAAAGACGATTACTTTGTCCTAGAGCTAGCCTACATGATCAAGGGGTTAAAGCAAGCATCACTCAAAAGCTTACGTGTGGCATCAAAGAAAGCAGAGTGAAGCCCTGATATATGTATGGAATTAAAGGCACATATGGTCATGTTCAGTTCAGTTCAGTCGCTCAGTCGTGTCCGACTCTCCGCGACCCCATGAGTCACAGCACACCAGGCCTCCCTGTCCATCACCAACTCCCGAAGTTCACTCAAACTCATGTCCACAGAGTCGGTGATGCCATCCAGCCATCTCATTCCCTGTCGTCCCCTTCTCCTCCCGCCCCCAACCTTTCCCGGCATCAGAGTCTTTTCCAGTGAGTCAGCTCGTCGCATGAGGTGGCCAAAATATTGGTTTCAGCTTTAGCATCAGTCCTTCCAATGAACACCCAGGATTGATCTTTAGAATGGACTGGTTGGATCTCCTTGCGGTACAAGGGACTCTCAAGAGTCTTCTCCAACACCACAGTTCAAAAGCATCAATTCTTCGGCGATCAGCTTTCTTCACAGTCCAACTCTCACATCCATACATAACCACGGAAAAAACCATAGCCTTGACTAGACGGACCTTTGTTGGCAAAGTAATGTCTCTGCTTTTTAATATACTATCAAGTTTGGTCATAACTTTCCTGCCAAGGAGTAAGCGTCTTTTAATTTCATGGCTGCAATCAGTATCTGCAGTGATTTTGGAGCCCAAAAAAATAATAAGGTCATGTTAGGCATAGGTAAGTAACTGCATTTTAAATATATTTTAAAAATACTTTTTTTGTATTGGTGCCACTGTTCACAATTCATTTTAAAGCTATACCCATATTATCATTTTAATCTGGTTTATTTTATCAGCATATTATTCTAGTCAAAATGGCTTAGACACATGCATATTAATACTATATTTTATTTCCTGAAGAAAGGAAATTGTCTAAGTCATTAATCGTATGCCTTTATATAGCTCTGTAGGCTAGTTATCAAGTGAACCTCTCAGAATTACTTCATCACATCTTCAATTTTTAACTGTAAAAGCATTTTTTTACAGGTTAGATATAAGTGCAAGTTATGATTATATAGATAATCCTTCTGTATTTATCTATAGAACTATAAATACCTTACTTTATGTCATTAGGTCAATGGCACTTCCTTAAGGATAAGTGTTGAAATGCTCATTTAATCTTTAATTAACCAATAAATAAGACAGAAGACCATTTCATTTGAGTGTCAATAATTAGTAAATTTTATTTGTATGATTTAGTGAATGGGACAGTCTCTTACTGCTAGTGATAATTTTAATCTACAAATTGGGCAAATTCAGAATTTTATAGCTCCTTTACAGTCACTAAATTCTACAGTTTATCACTTTAAGTGATAATGTGGACACCATAATGAGAGGATCTAAATCTCGGTTAATAAGTCTAGGACAAAGATGTACTTACTTGGTTACTCTTTTCATCTATGTCTCTCAGGTTCAGTTCTGTCAGGAAAAGAAAATGTGCACTGATCTTAAGACTGATGATTCTCTATAAATCACAGTATTTTTCATTTCTGCCCATTTTCTAGACAGAAAATCTGAGAGCTATATGCGTGCTCTTGACTTCAAAAATAAATATGTCTTCTATGTAATACGGGTTATTTTGCACATTCAACATCTTTGTCAACCTAAACATATTATATTAATCTAGGAGATAATGGTGCCCAATTATTCAGCTAAAAATAGTTAAGGGAATGATTCAAGGCTACCAAAAGTTATATATTTTCCTCTGAGTTACATGTGTTTTTCTCTCATAAAGGGTTCACCATATAGGTGTATAACATCTTCAATTATAAAATAATTTGATTTGGACTCATATTTTGCAGCATCTCTTTGAACTTAACATCTCAAGCCTTAATTTCTTCACTTGTAATGAGAATGTGACTTTTACTCACTCTACTGACTTGTAAAAAGTTTTAATTCTCATGCCTAATCCACTCAAAAAATGCTAACAATAGGTAGTAGTATACATGCCTGTCAATATATGACATTTTATGTTATTAAAACGGCAATTTCCTCTTCATCTCTATTCAGTGTGATTTAATTCCCATATAAAGACTTTGAATCACACATGGATAAGAGATGTCTTGAAGGACAATAAGTGGCCAGTTTTCTATAAATTTAGATAAATACCTATATACTTTCCGCATGTTCTTCTATTGTCTGCATAATATAGAGTTTAAAATGATTAAAAGAACTTCTCCCACAAGCTGATTCAGTAAGATGGAATATATATATTCCTGCATAACAATCAGTAGAATATCGTCCCAGTGTGGAAATAATCACTTAAGAAAATGTAGAAGGAGCTGGAAAGTGAAACTTTGGGATGGGAGTGAGATGAATTGGACTGAAAGTCACTGGATCTGCCTGAAGCATCAACAGTGGTGGATGAAGTGGAACTTGTAGTGAATTCTGAGAAACCTTGTATATCTGGAAGCTGAAATGGAACCATGAAAGTCAGCTTGTGAAGACCTAGAACTTTTAAGAAAGTTTTAAGAAACCACTTTTACATTCTCTCCCATTAGAGGTTATTGCAAGATATTGAGCATAGTTACATATAAGTCCTTATTGGCTATATATTTTATATTTGGTAGTATTAGTATGTTAATTTTAAGCTCCTAATGTATCCCTCTTTCTTGTTCCCCTTTGGTAACCAGAGTTTGTTTTCCATGTCTGTGTCTTTTCCTGTTATGTAACTAAGTTAATTTGTATCTTTTTTTTTAAATTCCAAATATAAGCAATATCATATACATGTCTTTGTGTGACATACTTCACTTAGTTTAATAACCTTGAGGTTATGTTGCTGCAAATGACATTATTTCATTATTTTTTATGGCTGAGTAAGTTTTCATTGTAGATATACATATATATGTATGTGTATATATATATGTATATTATATATGAGTATATTATATGTGAGTATATATATATATATATTTACCACATCACGTTCATCCATTGATCTGTCAATGGCCACCTGAAACTAACATAACATTGTAAATTAACTATATTTCAATAAAAATTTTAAAAATAATTGAAAGAAAGAAATCACCTTTAAGAAAGCGTCTTCCTCTATGAAGACCACTACTTCTAGCATAAGTGTCACTTTTATAATTTTGGTTATGGGCTTTGTGTTGTTGTTGCTGTTGTTGCTTAGTTGCTAACTCATATCCAACTCTTTTGTGACATCATGGACTGTAGCCCGCCAGGCTCCTCTGTCCATGGGATTTCCCAGACAAGAATACTGGAGTGAGTTACCATTTACTCCTCCACAAGACACTGCTCAGCTCTAATGCAAGTAGGAGGAAATACTGTGAACTTGCCCCAATTTATCATCACGTCTGTCTGTGTACCAAAACCTACCAAGAGGAAGGATTTTTGTTTCCTTTCTGCCTTCTAAATCTTGCTGGTATCCTTATTTGGGCAAGTCTCACTTCGAACAATATAAGGAGGATATTACAGAAAATAATTTCACTGATATTGAGTGGGAGTAGTAGTACCAAACTGACAACTTGTCATTCAACATATTCCATTAAGAGGAAGAGTTATCTACCTTCATACTTCTGACTATAGATATCCAAAAAATAAAAGGAAGTTACTTTTCTAAAGCAATGGAAAGTGTACATCCTTTCCCAAAAGTCTATAGAAAATACCTAGAAAGATCATAGTTTATATGAAGTAATAGAATCATTTAAAAAGTCATTAGTCTTCCTAAGATATTGACAGATAAATCTGTCTTATACATAAAACTGATGAAAATTATATTTGATTTTTAATAATTGCATTGTGTATCTGATAGTTTAGTGGTAAAGAATCTGCTTGCCAATGCAGGAGACATAGGTTTGATCCCATGATTGGAAAGAACACCTGGAAAAGGAAATGACACCCCACTCCAGTACTCTTGCCTGAGAAATCCCATGGACATAGGAGCCTGGGAGGCTACAGTACATAGGTTTGCAAAAGAGTCAGACACCACTCAGTGCCTAAACAACAACAAACAGCAGCAGCAATTACATAAGCAGAAACTGAATTATATTGTCTTATTTAAAAATGACAGCTACACATATTTTATCTTCATCTTAAAAATGTAGTTAGAAATAAGATATATAATTTATCACAGCACACTAGGATGAGATAAAAATGGTCGAGAGACAGAATAAGACCAGTAGTAATTTAAAAATTATAATGACACCAGGTGAAGAGAGATTCTATTCTTATGTCATAAGATTTATTCACTTAAAAAGTAAATTTCAATTATTTATATGAAATGTGTTGTATTAGTATTTATACATGCACAAATACTAATATAAAATGTAATATTATGTAGATGTATTTCCTTACAAAATGTTGCTTAACTGATTCTCAAAAAAAAAAAAAAAATTGTTAACCCATGGAACATACCCACACTGCGCTTGTGTGGGTCACAATCATTTCTTTTCAGAGTTATTGAAATATCCTCCTAACCTTTCTTCTTGTCTTTACTTTTGTGTCTACTGCATTCTTATTTTCAGCACATCAGCCAAAGCAATCTTAGTAACTTTAGACAGATTGTGCTTTCTTTCTCCTCATATTCATGCCATGTGCTCCATTTCACTCCTAGTAAAAGACAAACCATTTACAATGACCTATTTTGTCCTCTTTCATCTAACCGATTGTCTCTCAGAGTTATTTTCCTAATAATCTTCCACTCAGTGAGCAGAACAGTTGCCTTTTTGCATTTTTCTCTAACATTGCCAGCATGTTCAGATTTCGGGGACTCTTGCAGGTCTTACTTAAATGTCTTACTTAAATATTAGTTATTGACTTAAATATTACCTCTTCTCATGCAATCTAATCTGGATCCACTAACAAAAATGACTACTAAACACCCCAGTTGCTCATGACTTCCTGTGTTTCCCTGATTTATCTCTCTCATTCACACATGCCTCTGGCTAACTTGCTTTATTATTTTTGGTGCTTATTTTGCAGATCCCACCTCTAAAAAATAAATACCCTGTATCTGTAGGTTCATTTTTCTTTTGGTCATTCTTGTAATTCCAGCTGTTAGAAAAGTGCCTGGAACACAGCAGATGCTCACTGAAAATTTGTTGAATGAAAGAATATATAAAAATTGAAATGCAGAATATCTCAAAATTTTGGTAACATTTAATATCATCTAAATATTTTAAACAGTTTCATAGCAAAATCTTTAAGGATAAAGTTGGTGCATAGATTGTCAACAAATATTGAACACAAAAAAGAGTCAATCAAATTATACAATAATGGTTTCTTCACCATCATGTTAATAATGAAATCCAATGTTTATTAGAGGAAAAAAAATAAACTGCCCCCCCACACACTGTTATCACAATTTAAAGTTAGATTGAAATAATCATATTCATTCTTCACCCTTACAGAGGTAGACATTTCTTCCTCATGAGCATTTACAAAAATTATTGTATTTGTATTAATAACATGTTCAAATATATTTCTGTTAACAATCTTATACAAAGGCAAATGTGGATAAGCCTTCAACTCAAAAGCAAAATGAACGAATTGAGCAGGAATGGTTCTCTGACAGAAACAAATATTATCAGTGCTAAATTCAGTGGAAATTTTCTATTCAAAGCACTGAATTTTGATGTATAAATTATATGAAAATTGTAATAACTTTGGTTTCTAAATTAAATAATAAAGTGTAGATAAAAGAATTACCTTAATACTAAACACTAAATGAGATAAAAATGTACTTAAACTTGCTTTATTCTGTTGTAAAAGACATAAAAATATTGTTAAAGGAAAAACTTATTGCACATTTTATGTCTATTTTATAGATAAGCATTCTACAATCCAAGGAAAGCATTATATTATAACTCTAAGTAAAAAACTATAGCATAAAATGAACTTTAAAAATTGCTCATTAAATGACACTTGTCTGTCTCTTTGGCTACATATATATAATTGCTGTATAAGATATGAGTTTACTTACGTATTTAAGAGACTCTTGAAGAAGGTGAAAGACAAGAGTGAAAAAGCTGACTTAAAACTCTAGTTTCAATAAACTAATATGGCATCTAGTCCCATCACTTCATGGCAAATAGATGGGGAAAAATGGAAATAGCTGCAGACTTACTTTATTTCTTGGGCTCCATAATCACTGTGGATAGTAACTGTAGCTATGAAATTAAAAGATGCTTTCTCCTTGGAAAAAAAAGCTGTGACAAATAGAGAGAGCATAATAAAAAGCAGAGACATCACTTTGCTGATGAAGGTCCATCTAATCAAAGCTATGATTTCTCCAATAGTCATGTATGGATGTGAGTATTGGACCATAAAGAAGGCTGAGTGCCTAAGAAGTGATGCTTTCTAACAGTGGTGCTAAAGAAGACTCTTGAGAGTCCCTTGAAGAGCAAAGAGATCAAATCAGTCAATTTTAAAGGAACTCAGTCAATTTTAAAGGAAATCAGTCAAGGATATACATTAGGAGGACTGATGCTGAAGCTGAAGCTCTAATATGAAGGACTGACTGATTGGAAATGACCCTGATGCTGGGAAGGATTGATGGGAGGAGGAGAAGGGGCTGACAGAGGATGAGATGTTTGGATGGCATCACTGCCTTGGTGGACATGAGTTTAAGCAAGCTCTAGGACTTGGTGATGGACAGGGAGGCCTGGTGTGCTGCAGTCCATGGGGTTGCAAAGAGTTGGACATGACTGTGTTTAAGATGACTGGACATCTTCAAAGATTAATATTTATGAAGAAAATGTTTTTATTCTAAACATGAGAAACTGAACAACAGTATGGTAATTGAATATCACTTTCATATTAGTGTTCAGATTTTCAAAAACACTTTATTGAAAAAAAATTTTTAAAAATGTAATAAAGATAATTAATTTTAAAGTCACCTTTATCATATACTACTTAACAAAAATATCATAAATCATATATAGGTATGGAAAATTATTTACTTTTACATAAAGAAAAAGAAAAAACTGTAAGTGGGACCAAAGCTACTTTTAAATCTTCTATTAATTTATTTAGTTGTTGCAGATATAAGATTACTTATCTGTACATGAATAAAGCTGCACAAGAATCAAGTTCCCAAGTACCTAACCCCCATACATGTAAAGCCTCCCTCACTATCAACATCTCATACAAGCGGTATAAATGGTGATAGTAAGAGTTTGCACACTTGTTTATGTGTGTGTGTAGGTATGTGTTAAGATATGGGAACTTGTACTTTAAGCTCAATTTTCCGTGAAAGTAAAACTGTTCTAAAAAACAACGTCCATTTAAATGAGGGGGAATCAATGATTAATGATAACACACTAATGATAGACTAATAAAGTATATAAATTAGTAACAGAAGCTGAAACCTTGTGTTTATACAAGAATAATTTTTTCTTTTGTTGCATACTTATCCTAACTTAAATATCTTATCTCTATTAATGTTGCGGCTGCTGCTTCTGCAGCCAAGTCCCTTCAGTTGTGTCCAACTCTGTGTGATCGCATAGACGGCAGCCCACCGGGCTCCGCCATCCCTGGGATTCTCCAAGTAAGAACACTGGAGCGGGTTGCCATTTCCTTCTCCAATGCGTGAAAGTGAAGTCGTGTCCGACTGTTCGTGACCGCATGGACTGCAGCCTACCAGGCTCCTCCATCCATGAGATTTTCCAGGCAAGAGTACTGGAGGGGGGTGATAGTGCCTTCTCCTATTAATGTTGATAGAGTAACAAAAATTACTATGTGTACTTTATACATGGCGTTTGTTAACACGGTGAATTTTTTTGGTGAATTATTGAGCTTGACTTATATAAAGTTGTATCTAGATGAATGATTTAATTTCCTTCTAATTCTTGGATGTTTTAGAGAGTTATTTGGTGCTTGACAAGCTACATTATGTCATTATCAGCCATGTACTATAGAGAAAACTAATTACTTCAAAGAATAACTACATGGAAAAGTAATATAAAGGGTTGTGTTTTCAGGGGTGGTAGTAGAGGAAAAACAGGAGATTTGGTAATAGAGAAAATGTAAGCTTAAAAATTCAAAAATAAGATTAAAATTCCTCTTGCTGATTGCTTGCTTTATATTGATATAGTATAGTTATAATGAAAATAAATACAATTAAAGAGGTGTACTTAGAATTAGAACTTGTATGAACATAAGTATATTTGATGTCAGCATCTATATCTTGGAATTAACGAATTTTAAAAAGGTGGCAAGGATAATCATATATATAGTGGATATGAATTGAAACAAAGGATTTGGGATGTTTACCCATAATTTTGTTTCATCCTAGTTCCTTATCTACGTCTATTATAAATAGGTCTCTAAAATGAAATCATATTTTGCTATTTCCAAATTTCATACCTAGAATAAGACAGTACATTGTACTTATACAAAGGCTATAAAAAGAGTGTTATTTGTTTTTCCCCACTTGAAAGTAAAAATCACAATATATTTAATTGGTTAGGTTATTGTTACAGCTGCCTGGTGAATCTAGTTTTTTGCCACAAAATATTAAATACATCACATTGGATTTCATTCTGCTTTTCTGCTAGGCTCCTGATTTTAATATACTGCCTTATTTGCTAATTTGCAAAACTTCAATAAAATAGTGATGTTTAGGAAGTGGAAATTCATATTAAATGGAATCAGTATTTTTCTGCATTATCAAATACAAAGAAAATAGGAAAAATTTTCAGTGTGGCTGTTGAAGATTATCCAAAATTATAAGTTCCAGAGTTTTTCTCCCAGAGACCACTAAAGGCTTACATTAATTTACTTCCCCTTATGCTGCTTAATTATGAACTTCTTCAAGGGCATACTTCACTCCTCATTTCATTCCCAATGACTGGCTCAATTTCTGATAGAATAGCTGTTGAATTAAAGGCTTTCTAGACAAAATTGAATGACTCAGTTTCTTTGGGAAATAATTTTTTTGTGAAGAAAAAATAGATTTAATTTTTAGAGCAGTTTTACGTTTACAACAAAACTGAGTGAAAGATACAGAAAATTACCACATATGCTTTGCCCTTACACAAGCATAACCTCCAGTATCAACATACCCCACCAGAGTGGTACATTTTTTTACAGTTAATGAATTTACATTGACACATCACGATCATCTAACATTAAGATTCATTCTTGGTGGTGGACACACTTTGGGTTTAGATAAGTTCACTCAGTCGTGTCTGAGTCTTTGCGACCCCATGGACTGTAACCCACCAGGTTCCTCTACACATGGAGTTTTCCAGGCAAGAATACTGGAGTGGGTGGCCATTTCCTTCTCCAGGGGATCTTCCCAACCCAGGAATTGAATCCATGTCTCCTGTGTCTCCTGCATTGGCAGGCTGATTCTTTACCACTGTACCACCTGGGAAACCCCCATAATGGGGGAAATAGTTTTTATTTCAGTGATAAATGTCTAAAACTGAAGGTAGAGGAGAAGGAACAAGATGGCAGAGGAATAGGACGGTGAGACCACTCTATCCCCCACAAATTCATCAAAAGAGCATTTGAACGCAGAGTGAAGTCCACAAAACAACTTCTGAATGCTGGTAGAGGAAATCAGGCACCCAGAAAAGCAGCCCATTGTCTTCGAAAGGAGGTAGGAAAAAACATAAAAGATAAAAAGAGAGAAAAAAGAAGTAAGGACGGAGCTCTGTCCCGGGATGGGAGGCTTTAAAAAGAGAGAAGTTTCCAAACACCAGGAAACACTCTCACTGGCGAATCTGTGGTGACCCTTTGAACCTCAGAGTACCACATAAACCTCTTTTTTTTTAAAGATTTTTTTAAAACCCACAGATTACCCGCCAAACAGTAACTCCCAGCGGAGAAGCAGCACAGACGCCGGCATACTCCATTAGCAAGCGGGGGCTGGGCAGGGAGGAGCTGGCTGAAATGCTTAGAGAGAGGACTGGGCTCGAGAACAATCTGAGAGAACTGGGGATAGCAAAGCAGACTGGGATAGCTTCCCACGAAAAGGTGGAAAGCTCTAACGTAAGACTCCACCAGCCCCGCTCACAGAACAAAGGACTGAGCAGAGTGAGCCGGCTGCGGTTGGCCCATCCCCCATCCCCCACCGAGACATGCAGGGAGGGCATCCAGAACCGGACAGGGCAACCGCGGCCCCAGAAAGGCATCTGATACGTACTGCAGGCAGGCTTGTTGCTAATCAAGACTTCTTGGGCTCAGGCCAGTCGATATCAACCTGAGAAGTTGCGCCGGCTGTACACCCAGAAAACCGAGTGGCAGGGACTGGGGAGGTGATAAGTCACAGCGACCATGCTCGCTAAACACCTGGTCACCTGAGCTGCTCGGACCAGGGAAGGCACAAAACGCAGGCCCAACCAAGTCTGCGCCTTTGTGGAGTAACCAATAACCTGAACTTGAGCCGCTCAGAACTGGGAAGTGAATACAACCCAGCGCCGGCCTCGGACAGTTCCCGGCAGAGCAACCTAGAGCCTCTGCAGTGTAGACTGGGACAACACACGTGCTGTGAGTGGGGGCAAACCCAGTGTGACCGAGACGCTGCGAGTACTCATCACAGATGCCAGAGATATTTGTCTGCAGTGTTCCTCCCTTCCCAGAACAGGACTGAACTACTCACCCTTAAAAAGTGTCCACCCACACCCTAGTATCAGGGCAGAAATTAGACACTGAAGAGACCAGCAAACAGAAGCTAAAACAGAGGGAACCACCTTGGAAATGACAGATAGAGTAGTCTAGAAGCTACTCCAAGAATAAGACCAAAAACCAGAGGCAAGAGGCTTAAGCCTGAATCCTGAGAACACCAGAGAACTCCTGACTCCTGGGAACATTAATCGATAGGAGCTCATCAAAAGTCTCCATACCTACACTAAAACCAAGCACCACCCAAGGGTCAACAAGTTCCAGGGCAAGACATACCATGCAAATTCTCGAGCAACACAGGAAAATAGCCTTGAGCTTCAATATCCAGGCTGCCCAAAGTCACTCCAAACCCACTGACACCGCATAACTCATTACTGGACACTTCATTGCACTCCAGAGAGAAGAAATCCAGCTCCACCCACCAGAACACAGACACAAGCTTCCCTAACCAGGGAACATTGACAAGTCACCCGTCCAACCCCACACACAGCAAGGAAACTACATAACAAAGAGAACTCCACAAACTTCCAGAAGAGGGAAAGGCCACCCCAAGCAAAGCAATATAAGCAAGATGAAGAGGCAGAGAAATACCCAGCAAGTAAAGGAACAAGATAAATGCCCACCAACACAAACAAAAGAAGAAGATAAAAGGAATCTACCTGATAAAGAATTTCGAATTATGACGGTGAAAATGATTCAAAATCTTGAAAGGAAAATGGAGTTACAGAAAAATAACCTGGAGAAAATTATTGAGAAGATGGAAGAAAGGTTTAATAAGGACATAAAGGAAATAAAAAAGAGTCAATATACAATGAATAATGCAATAGATGAGATCAGAAACACTCTCGAGGGAATAAACAGTAGAATAACAGAGGCAGAAGACAGGATGAGAGAGATAGGAGATAGAATTGTGGAAATAAATGAAACAGAGAGGAAAAAAGAAAAAAGAATTAAAAGAAATGAGGGCAATATTAGAGACTTCTGGGACAATGTTAAATGCTCCAACATTCGAATCATAGGAGTCCCAGAAGAAGAAGACAAAAAGAAAGACCATGAGAGAATACTTGAGGAGATAATAGTTGAAAACTTCCCTAAAATGGGGAAAGAAATAATCACCCAATTCCAAGAAACCCAGAGAGTCCCCAAAAGGATAAACCCAAGACGAAATATTCCAAGACACATATTAATCAAATTAACAAAGATCAAACAAAGAACAAATATTAAAAGCAGCAAGGGAAAAGCAGCAAATAACACACAATGGGATTCCCATAAGGATAACAGCTGATCTTTCAACAGAAACTCTTCAGGCCAGGAGGGAATGGCAGGTCATATTAAAGTGATGAAAGAAAATAATCTACAGCCCAGATTACTGTACCCAGCAAGGATCTCATTCAAATATGAAGGAAAAATCAAAAGCTTTACAGACAACCAAAAGCTGAGAGAATTCAGCATCACCGAACAAGCTCTCCAACAAATGCTAAAGGATCTTCTCTAGACAGGAAACACAGAAAGGCTGTATAAACTTGAACCCAAAGCAATAAAAAAAAAAATGGCTACGGGATCGTACTTATCAATAATTACCTTAAACGTAAATGGGTTGAATGTCCCAACCAAAAGACAAAGGCTGGCTGAATGGATACAAAAACAAGAACCCCATATATGTTGTCTACAAGAGACCCACCTCAAAACGAGGGACACATACAGACTGAAAGTGAAAGGCTTGAAAAAGATATTCCATGCAAATAGAGACCAAAAGAAAGCAGGAGTAGCAATATTTATATCAGATAAAATAGACTTTAAAACAAAGGCTGTGAAAAGAGACAAAGAAGGAAACTACATAATGATCAAAGGATCAATCCAAGAAGAAGATATAACAATTATGAATATTTATGCACCCATCATAGGAGCACCACAATATGTAAGACAATTACTAACAAGTATGAAAGGGGAAATTAACAACAATGCGATAATAGTAGGAGATTTTAATACCCCACTTACAACTATGGATAGATCAACTAAACAGAAAATTAACAAGGAAACACAAACTTTAAATGATACAATAGACCAGTTAGGTCTAATAGATATCAATAGGACATTTCATCCCAAAACAATGAATTTCAACTTTTTCTCAAGTGCACACGGAACCTTTTCCAGGATAGATCACATCCTGTGCCATAGATATAGCCTTGGTAAATTCAAAAAATTTGAAATCATTCCAAGCATCTTTTCTGACCACGATGCAGTAAGATTAGATCTCAATTACGGGAGAAAAACCATTAAAAATGCCAACATATGGAGATTGAACAACACGCTGCTCAATAATGAACAAATCACAGAAGAAATCAAAAGAGAAATCAAAATATGCATAGAAATGAATGAAAATGAAAACACAACAACCCAAAACCTCTGGGACACTGTAAAAGCAGTGCTAAGGGGGAAGGTCATAGCAATACAGGCACACCTCAAGAAACAAGAAAAAAGTTAACTAAATAACCTAACTCTACATTTAAAGCAACTAGAAAAGGAAGAAATGAAGAACCCCAGGGTCAGTAGAAGGAAAGAAATCATAAAAATTAAGGCAGAGATAAATGCAAAAGAAACAAAAGAGACCATAGCAAAAATCAACAAAGCCAAAAGCTGGTTCTTTGAGAAGGTAAATAAAATTGACAAACCAATAGCCAGACTCCTCAAGAAACAAAGGGAGAAGAACCAAATCAATAAAATTAGAAATGAAAATGGAGAGATCACAACCGACAACACAGAAATACAAAGGATTATTAGAGAATACTATCAGCAATTATATGGCAATCAAATGCATAACCTGGTAGAAATGGACAAATTGCTAGAAAAGTACAACTTTCCAAAACTGAACCAGGAAGAAATAGAAAATCTGAATAGACCCATCACAAGCACGGAACTAGAGGATGTAATCAGGAATCTTCCAGCAAACAAAAGCCCAGATCCAGACGCCTTCACAGCTGAATTCTACCAAAAATTTAGAGAAGAGCTAACACCTATTCTACTCAAACTCTTCCAGAAAATTGCTGAGGAAGGGAAACTTCCAAACTCATTCTAGCAATTATATGGCAATCAAATGAATAACCTGGTAGAAATGGACGAAATCCTAGAAAAGTACAACTTTCCAAAACTGAACCAGGAAGAAATAGAAAATCTGAACAGACCCATCACAAGCATGGAACTAGAGGATGTAATCAAGAATCTTCCAGCAAACAAAAGCCCAACTCTTCCAGAAAATTGCTGAGGAAGGGAAACTTCCAAACTCATTCTATGAGGCCACCATCACCCTAATCCCAAAACCTGGTAAAGATCCCAGAAAAAAAGAAAACTACAGGCCAATGTCATTGATGAACATAGATGCAAAAATCCTTAATAAAATTCTAGCAATCAGAATCCAACAGCACATTAAGAAGATCATACATCATGACCAAGTGGGCTTTATCCCAGGAATGCAAGGATTCTTCAATATCCGCAAATCAATCAACGTAATACACCACATTAACAAAATGAAAAATAAAAATCATATGATTATCTCAACAGATGCAGAGAAAGCCTTCGACAGAATTCAACATCCATTTATGATAAAAACCCTCCAAAAAGTGGGAATAGAAGGGACATACCTCAACATAATAAAAGCTGTATATGACAAACCCACAGCAAACATTATCCTCAATGGTGAAAAAGTGAAAGCATTTCCCCTAAAGTCAGGAACAAGACAAGGGTGCCCACTCTCACCACTACTATTCAACATAGTTCTGGAAGTTTTGGCTACAGCAATCAGAGCAGAAAAAAGACATAAAATGCATACAAATTGGAAAAGAAGAAGTAAAACTTTCACTGTTCGCTGATGACATGATCCTCTACACAGAAAACCCTAAAGACTCTAACAGAAAACTACTAGAGCTAATCAATGATTATGGTAAAGTTGCAGGATATAAAATCAACACATAGAAATCCCTTGCATTCCTATACACTAATAATGAGAAAATAGAAAGAGAAATTAAGGAAACTATTCTATTCACTGTTGCAACGAAAAGAATTAAATACTTAGGAATATATCTACCTAAGGAAACAAAAGACTTGTACATAGAAAACTATACAACACTGGTGAAAGTAATCAAAGAGGACACTAATAAATGGAGAAATATACCGTGTTCGTGGATTGGAAGAATAAATATTGTGAAAATGAGTATACTACCCAAAGTAATTTATATATTCAGTGCAATCCCTATCAAGCTACCAACGATATTTTTCACAGAACTAGAACAAATAATCTCACAATTTGTATGGAAATACAAAAAAAACCTCGAATAGCCAAAGCAATATTGACGAAGAAGAATGGAACTGTGGGAATCAACAAGCCGGACTTCAGGCTCAACTACAAAGCCACAGTCATCAAGACAGCATGGTACTGGCACAAAGACAGAAATGTAGATCAATGGAATAAAATAGAAAGCCCAGAGATAAATCCACGCACCTATGGACACCTTTTCTTTGACAAAGAAGGCAAGAATATAAAATGGAGAAAAGACAGTCTCTTTAACAAGTGGTGCTGGGAAAACTGGTCAGCCACTTGTAAAAGAATGAAACTAGAACACTTCCTAACACCGTACACCAAAATAAACTCAAAATGGATTAGAGAGCTAAATGTAAGACCAGAAACTATAAAACTCTTAGAGGAATACGTAGGCAAAACACTCTCCGACATAAATCACAGCAGGATCCTCCAAGACACACCTCCCAGAATATTGGAAATAAAAGCAAAAATAAACAAATGGGACCTAATTAAATTCAAAAGCTTCTGCACAGCAAAGGAAACTATAAGTAAGGTGAAAATACAGCCTTCAGAATGGGAGAAAATAATAGCAATTGAAGCAACTGATAAAGGATTAATCTCCAAAATATACAAGCAGCTCCTGCAGCTCAATTCCAAAAAAATAAATGACCCATTCAAAAAATGGGCCAAAGAAATAAACAGACATTTCTCCAAAGAAGACATAAAGATGTCTAACAAACACATGAAAAGATGCTCAACATCCCTCATAATCAGAGAAATGCAAATCAAAACCACAATGAGATACCATTTCACACCAGTCAGAATGGCTGCTATCCAAAAGTCTACATGCAATAAATGCTGGAGAGGTTGTGGAGAGAAGGGAACCCTCTGACACTGTTGGTGGGAATGCAAACTAGTACAGCCACTATGGAGAACAGTGTGGAGATTCCTCAAAAACTGGAAATGGAACTGCCATATGATCCAGCAATCATACTTCTGGGCATACACACCGAGGAAACCAGAATTGAAAGAGACACATGTACTCCAATGTTCATTGCAGCAGTGTTTATAATAGCGAGGACATGGAAGCAACATAGATGTCCATCTTCAGACGAATGGATAAGAAAGCTTTGGTACATTTACACAATGGAGTATTACCCAGCCATTAAAAAGAATACATTTGAATCAGTTCTAATGAGGTGGATGAAACTGGATCCTATTATATAGAGTGAAGTAAGCCAGAAAGAAAAACACCAATACAGTATACTAACGCATATATGTGGAATTTAGAAAGATGCCAATGATAACCCTGTATACAAGACAGCAAAGGAGACACAGATGTATAGAACAGTCTTTGGGACTCTGTGGGAGAGGGTGAGGCTTGGGATGATTTGGGAGAATGGCAATGAAACATGTATATTATCATATGTGAAATGAATCACCATTTCAGGGTCGATGCATGTTATACGATGCTCGGGGCTGGTGTGCCGGGATGACCCAGAGGGAGGATAAAGGGAGGAGGGAGGTGGGAGGAGGGTTCGGGAGGGGGGACTCATGTACACCTGGGGCGGATTCATGTCAATGTATGGCAAAACCATCCAATATAATATTGTAAAATAATTAGCCTCCAATAAAAAAATAAATTAATTAAAAAAAAAAACTGAAGGTAGATTAGAAATGTTTAGAATTTCTAAACTTACATGTTTAAATATTCTAAACAGCAACATGGAGAAACTATTGGAGGTGAGAAACAGCAAAATTTAAAAAAAGCATATTGATTTAGTGTATGCTTACATGAAAAAATAATAGCAATATATTTGAGAGTGCTTTAAAAAAACAGAGGTTGAAAAGATTGGAGTGGTTCATTATATGTATATTTTTGTATATATATATATATATATACATATATATATATATATGCAATGCCATTTCCATAGGTAGAGTTTGAAATATTTACAAAATAGAAACTAATATGTTTCTTGATAATTCTTGTTGTTTTCTAAATGATGTATAAGCAGTTAGCTGGTTGTGATGAGTTTAAAGCTATTTTTTTTCAAATTGTATATTTTTAAACAAATGCATTAAAGGAAATACACCAGTAGTGATAATAGTTTACCATTTTTTTGAATGTACTTTTAAAATGCATGTGTGATATGAATGTCAGTGCAAGTGGTGGTATAGGTAGCTCCAAGGTGGTGATTTTCATGGACAACTGAACAATCAAGCAGTAACTCTCAGAATTAATTTTTTGGAACTCGGAAAATAGTCAAAAGTTAATAGTGACCAAGACAATGTTAATCAGAAAATGGTAACTTAAAAACATTAGGAAACTTTGTGATATTTTTACTTGTTCTTATACCACCACCATCCTTGTCTCAGCAGTCTTGAAGAAGGCAAACCCTGTTCCCAGTGTAGGATTTTCGTTATTTGTTGTGGAGAGAAAAGTGAAGACCTTATTATCAAAGAATTGTGCTTATCTCTTTTAACCTGTTTAGGAGATACCTTAGAGATGATATAAAGTGCTTCCCTTTGTTTCACTTAATTTAGAAATCTATTAGAGCAGAATGGCAGCTTTGAAGATGACTGGTGTCTTTTGAAAATATTGTGAGTCAAGTGAACTATCCACTGTCCACTGGGATAAAATATAAGAGCTGTAGTAAACTAGAAAATACCTAGGAAGAAAAGTCAGGTAGAGAGTTTCTTTGGGAAATGAAGACATTACAAATGTTCATGTAACCAAGGGAATTTAGAAAGCTATTAGCATGCATTGATTGGCACAGGGCATATATTCAGAAAAATCTTGAGAAGAGTCTCCATTGACACCTCTGGCTTATATTTAGGTTAAGTGCAAGCATGAAGTGAAGACTAAAGCAGAGTAGTAAATAGCTAGGTAAGCATTGAAAGACTATTGCAGCATAAAGTAAACCTGCAAAAACTTGGCGAGGTTTTTTTAAATTTTCTTTATCTTTTTGTTTGTTCATTTCAGTTCTAAGAATTTAAGCAAATATCTGTTGAGAAGAGATGGGCTTCCTCTGTGGCTCAATTGGTAAAGAATCCTGCAGTACAGGAGAGCTGGGTTGAAGACACCCTGGAGAAGGGAAAGTCTACCCACTCCAGTATTCTGGCCTCGAGAATCCCATGGACTCTATAGTCCATGGGTTTGCAAAGAATCGGACACAGCTGAGCAAATTTCACTTTCTGTTGAGAAACTAGCTGATCAGAATCTAAAGAATAAGGAGGTCAGAAGCCACAGAAGACAAATGATACAGAATTTTAAAAATTATTTTTTAAAAGTCACGGTATAACAACAACAACAAAACCCTGCAACCAGAACAAGAAACAGAAACAGATTCTGAAGAGGTGTGGGCAATCTAGCTTTCATAGTCAATGATTATAATATCCAATATGTCCAATTTTCCATCAAGATAGAAAGTATAAAATGAAACTGAAGTGTATAACCCTTCATAGGAAAAATGAACAAAAATTATTCTTGAGGAAGCACAGACATTGGATTTACTAAACACAACTTTAAATCAGCTCTACTAAATATGCTCATGTATGCAATGAAAAATGTGGGCAAAGAACTAAAGCAAATCAATTGAAATAACAATGGAGATTACATTAAAAAAGACAAAAAATATAAAAAGGCACTGAACAAAAATTTTGGAGCTGAAAAATGCAATAAATGCAGTTTAAATTTTACTAGTGGGCTTTACCAGCAGATTGGAAGAGGCAGAATAATCAGCAAACTTGAAGATAGGACGATGAAAATATCCAGTCAAAGAACAGAAAGAAAAGACAATAATTAAAAGAGCCTATAAGACCCAAAGAGCAGAATCAAGCCTAAAAAACTATCCACTAGAATGGCTATAATAACAATAACGTGTTTAAAAAATTAATAAGTGTTGGCATGTGTATGGAGAAATCAGGAGCCTAACATTGAATACATGGATGGTAGGAATAAAAATGGTATACTCATTGTGGAAGAATGTCTTGTGGTTCCTCAAAAAGTTAAACAGAATAATCACAGGACCAAGCATTCTATTATTTATATATACCCCAAGTTAGAAAGAGAAGGAAATAGCAACCCACTCCAGTACCCCTGAGTGGAAAATCCCATGGATGGAGAAGCCTGATAGGCTATAACCCATGGGGTAACAAAGAGTCGGACACGACTGAACGACTCCACATTCCTTTGCCTTTTCTCACCCCAAATAATTAAATATATGTTCAAACCAAAACATATTTATTATTGGTAATAGAAACCTATTTACAACATTCAAAAGTTGGAAACAACTAAAATGTCTCACAACAGATTATGTATAACCTAGTGTGTCCATACGATGGAATATTAAACTGCTATACACATGAATGGAATCCTGATACATGTTACAGTGGAAAAGAGCCTTAGAAACATCATGAAAAAAAAAAAAAAAGACTCAAAAGATCACATATTATATAATACCATTTGTACGAAATATATAGAATAGGTAAATCCATAGAGACAAAAACCATTTGATGGTTGCCAGGTGCATTTGAGTAGGTGGATATGAGAAGCGATTATTTAATATGTTTATTTTTTAAGAGCAATAAAATGTTTTTTAAAAGTTATTTAGGTGGTGCTTGTATAACATTGTGAATCTCATTGAATTTTAAATTTTAAAATAATTTTATGTTATGTGAATTTCATCTCAATTTTAAAAATGCATTCATTACTCTTATATTAATATTGTAAGATTGTATCTAAATATAGATCTGAACATTAGGTTTAAACGTTTTTAAAAGTTTATAGTTTATGTTTCTCTCATTTATAGATCAGGTCACCTAATACAGACCTAAGTTTTCAACATGTTCTCAAGAAAATAGTTGTTCCATAATTTACTAAACTTGTACACTTCCAAATACCTGGAAATAATAATAACTGACACTATTCCATACCTATCATGGTATTGTTAAGCTCTTCTCAGAATCCCTGGTTCTCAGCCACTATCACAAAACTATAGTGCATTGCAATAGAACAAGAATTGGTTTATCCTCATTATTTCAGACTTGTTAACTGGTGTTTGTGTTGATAGCCTCTCTAGGATTTTTTGTAGTAAAAGTTCACTCTGCTATGCACATCTAGTGCAAACTGTGTCTAATGCCAATAATGACTCTAATTAGCAGTGTCTGTGTATTCAAGATAACCAGTGATAACTTCCAGGTTAATCCAAATCAACGATTTATTAAATTACATATTTTGGGATGGCTTCTGGTAAAGGAGTTCAAGAGCCAATTATGAAATTTGTCATCATTAACATTTCTCAATATATTGGAACACAGATTATTTATATATGACAACAGTGTAAAAATAGTGGATAACAGTTTCAAACATAAAAGACGTCCAGTACTGTGAAATTTGGGTCCAAACCTAGCAGTAAGAATAAGCATAGTTTATTAAAATAATTCTTTGTATTTTGCAAAATACAAACCCACTGGATGTAATTTCATGTGGAAAACAGACAAAATACTAGAAAATTAGGTTTACCTAAAGTCTAAGTAGAAATATCAGTTGACAGTAAACATAATAGAAGAGAAGAATACGATATTATTTCTTAAAAAATGTAAAAGTAAAAAAAAAATAAGAAATGTACTCAAATACATTTTTTATCACATTCCTGGAAAAACTGTTGCTGTTTCAATCCCAATCAAGAGTATTTCTAAGGGTTTTATGTCCAGAACCACAAAGCTTTGCAAATAGTTCTAATCTCTACAGCAGATAATGGGGCTTGAAGGACACACTTTTGTTCAGTGACAAAATTGTTTGATAATGGAGTTGCTTCAAAAATGACTTTCTTACTATGCAGATTTTTAAACAGTTTACACATGGGGTGCCCAGGCCTTAAAATAATAATGCGACTTTTTCTCCGAGTTGTTTGATGGAAATTTAGAATTTGAAAGGAACAAAAAATATAAAACTTTATTTGAATACCTAATGTTAAATACTTAAGATATGTGTTTACTTGAAATATTCTCTGTAAAATATTCAATTTACTTGAAGTATTAAATTAAAGGAAAATGACTTCTAATATAGACTAGTCATCAACAGAAGATTGGTTATGTCATTTGTGTTAGAAAAGGAGAAAAAAACAAGGCAATATGGCTAAAACAAATATAATATTATTTGAGAAATGTCATTATCATCATTATTAGAGTTATGTAGAATCATGAGATTTCTTCTACGATTCTATCTAAAACTGATGTATCCAAATCCATAATCAATTATTTTAATTGGGACTGAGGTAGAAAAGCAAAACTAGGGGAATTTGGTTCTGAAATTTGGTGTTCTTAGGATCAATTAACCTGGTTGAACAAATAATCTAAAAGTTCTTCTTTTGCAAAGATTTTATATTAATATATTGTCATAAATGTTTTAAAATCTAAAGAGACTCAGACATAGAAAATAAATTTATGTTTACTAAAGAAAAAAGGGGTTGAAGGGGGGATAAATTAGGAGCTGAGAATTATCAGATAAAAATTGCTATACATAAAATACTTAAGCAACAAGGTCTTACTGTATAGCAGAGAGAACTATATTCAATGTCTTGTAATAAACCATAATGGAATCAATAGAAAATATATTTAGCTGAATCACTGCTGTACACCAGAAACAAACACAACCTTGTAATCAACTAGACTTCAATTTAAAAAAAAAAAGAAAACATTAGCAATAATTAATTAAGCTAGTGGAGTTTATTTTTGCTTTTATCAAATTTTCACAATTCTTCCTCCAACCTCTTCTGGGAGATGTAACCATGCTTTAGATACACTGACGGAAACTGTTTTTTAATGGAAGAGATGCTAGAAATAACTTTATTACATTCCTTGAGAGACAAGTAATAAGCCTTGGTTGTAGCTGGTCATAATATTTTTATCTGATTGGAGACGAGTTCAAAGAACTGCTCTCTGACATTAAAAGAGTGAACAAGTAAGCAGTACATGCTGTATCACTCACAATACGTGCAAACTATGTTCATGGGGAAATTCACACATGTCTTGCTACTACTTATTGACCAAAGTGTTTCAATTTTACCTTTTTTTCCCTCAAAAGCAATAACAGTTTAAGTAGGAGGTTCATAATGGGATATTTTAGCATGGAATTTCCAAGATGAAGCTGACAGGAACAAAAAGAGGTAATAGAAAGAGAAAATACAGAGATGTGACAATGTTGAACATCAAATTTGAAGACAGAATAGCAATGTCTTCTATGGGTCTAGAGAATGCAACAGAAAAATAATTGACTTAAAAGTAGAATTCTAGATGTGTAATTGATATTACTGCTTGCTATTTTAGTTTTATTATTATCTTTACTATTCTAGATCTTTATCTGTTTTATTAAATCCTCTATCAGATTAGCTTTAGCCTCCATACGTGAATTAAATTTCTTATCAAAATGAGTGATGAAATAAGAATTCCCTGATTTTTCTTTGTCTTCCTACACTAATTTACAAATAAAATAACTTTTATGATATCCCCTACCTCCAGTCTCAGAAGTGATGGGTTGTATAAATTCGAAATTGATCCGTGAACTGGATATCATTCCTCACTGACATCTTCCAGACAAATAACTGCCAAATATATTAACTATTTCTTATATTTTTCAATACTTTCTCATTACTGACTCTATAGATACTAAAACTGCAAACCAATAAAAAAAAAAAAAAACTCTCCATAGCCTAAAATATGTTTGTTAAATTGATTAGATTTTATTTCTGTCATTTTTTCCTACTTTCATATTGTTCTATTTATTTTTGGTTTAACCCTAACTAAAAAAACTTCATATACGCTTATTACTTTGCTGACAAATGCCCATCTAGTCAAAGCTATGATTTTTCCAGTAGCCATGTATGGATATGAGAGTTGGACTATAAAGAAAGCTGAGCACTGAAGAATTGATGCTTTTGAACTGTGGTGTTGGAAAAGACTCTTGGAGTCCCTTGGACTGCAAGGAGATCCAACCAGTTCATCCTAAAGGAAAACAATCCTGAATATTTATTGGAAGGACTGATGCTGAAGCTGAAACTCCAATACTTTGGCCACCTGATGCAAAGAACTAACTCATTGGAAAAGTCCCTGATGCTGGGAAAGAGTGAAGGCATGAGCAGAATGGGATGACAGAGGACAAGATGCTCGAATGGCATCACTGACTTGATTGACATGAATTTGAACAAGCTCCAGAAGTTGGTGATGGACAGGGAAGCCTGGTGTGCTACAGTCTCTGGAGTCACAAAGAGTCTGACACAACTGAGTGTGTGTTGTGACTGGGTGACTGAGCTGAATTTTTAAAATTCATACATTTTTATTACTTAAATGTCAAATCCAAATCAGCAAATACAAAAATATAGAAATTTTATTTTGAAAGAATTTCTTGACATTCTATTGTTAATAATAATTGGAATTAATAGTTTGGTATATATTTCCAGGCACTTCTTATGCATATTCAAACATGAAATACATATTTGTGCAATGTGTTTTATTATTTAATATTTACTGCTAATTTTCTGTATATAATTAAAAGTAGATATAACCCATTTTTCTGTCATTAGTCTTTTAAATATATTCAATATTTTAAATAATTTTTAAAGCATTTGAATACAAAGGCTATTATTCTCTTTTTTTATCTATCGAACAGAGAGAGCCACTTTTCTAATGTATGTCATTAATATGTCTTCCTTGATTTTATTCCCCTGCTTCTGACGTTTTTCATGATTAAAAAATTAGAAATAATAAAGCAAGAGGGAAATAGGAAGGTGAGTAAATGACATTATAATGTGATTTCTTACATTATGTATGAAACAAATCAATGTTAATTCAAGGTAGACTGTGATAAATTAAGAATACTTATTATGCTGTCTGGAGTAACCACTATTATATACAAAGAGGCATAATTATAAAGCTAATAGAAGAGACCCTATGGTGTCCTAAAAAAATATTTGATCATCTCAATAGAAGTCACGAAGGTGACTTCCCTGGCAGTCCAGCGGCTAAGATTCTGTGCTCCTAATGAATGAGGCCAGGGTTCAATCCCTGTTCAGGTAACTAGATGCCACATGCTGCAACCAAGACCCTAAACAGCCATATAAATAAATGAATACCAAAAAAATAAAAGAAGTCACAAAAGAACAGGGAACACATGAAGAACAAATAACAAGATGAAAAATTTTAAATCAATTTCATCAGTAATTACATTATATGTAAATAAACACTAGTTACAAGGAAGTAATCATTACCTTGGTTTTTTAAGGGTATTGTATTATTATATCCTGTTAATATTAGATGTACTGTAAATATAAAGACAGAGTGGTTGAAAGAAAGAAGATAGCTAAATCATCAAATTCAGTTCAGTTCAGTCGCTCAGTCGTGTCCGACTCTTTGCGACCCCATGAATCACAGCACGCCAGGCCTCCCTGTCCATCACCAACTCCCGGAGTACACTCAAACTCATGTCCACAGAGTCGGTGATGCCATCCAGCCATCTCATTCTCTGTCGTCCCCTTCTCCTCCCGCCCCCAACCTTTCCCAGCATCAGAGTCTTTTCCAGTGAGTCAACTCATCGCATGAGGTGGCCCAAGTATTGGAGTTTCAGCTTTAGCATCAGTCCTTCCAATGAACACCCAGGATTGATCTTAGAATCAAGAATGGACTGGTTGGATCTCCTTGCAGTCCAAGGAGAATGGACAGGTTAGAATCAAGAATGGACTGGTTGGATCTCCTTGCAGTCCAAGAGACTCTCAAGAGTCTTCTCCAGCACCACAGTTCAAAAGCATCAATTCTTTGATAATCAGCTTTCTTCATAGTCCAACTCGCACATCCATACATGACCACGGGAAAAACCATAGCCTTGACTAGATGGACCTTTGTTGGCAAAGTAATGTCTCTGCTTTTTAATATGCTATCTAGGCTGGTCATAACTTTCCTTCCAAGGAGCAAGCGTCTTTTAATTCCATGGCTGCAATCAGCATCCACAGTGATTTTGGAGCCCCAAAAAATAAAGTATGACACTGTTTCCACTGTTTCCCTTTCTATTTCCCATGAAGTGATGGGACCAGATGCCATGATCTTTGTTTTCTGAATGTTGAGCTTCAAGCCAACCTTTTCACTCTCCTCTTTCATTTTCATCAAGAGGCCTTTGAGTTCCTCTTCACTTTCTGCCATAAGGATGGTGTCATATGCATATCTGAGGTTATTGATATTTCTCCTGCCAATCTTGATTCCAGTTTGTGCTTCTTCCAGCCGAGCATTCCTCATGATGTTCTCTGCATATAAGTTAAATAAGCAGGGTGACAATATACAACCTTGACGTACTCCTTTTCCTATTTGGAACCAGTCTGTTGTTCCATGTCCAGTTCTAACTGTTGCTTCCTTACCTGCATACAGGTTTCTCAAGAGGCTGGTCAGGTGGTCTGGTATTCCCATCTCTTTTAGATTTTTCCAAATAATCATATTGATTAAATCATGTGTATAGAAGGTTATACTACCTGTGAATTTCCCTTCAGGATAATAAGGAGAATGCTATAATGTATTTGTAGCAAAGAGGACATTGAGTCTGATTGAGTTGAGAACCACTGATTAAATGTCTGAGCACGCATGTTACTTCCTCTGGGGCACCGTCACTGCAAAAAAAGAAAAGAAATTCACCAAATTAGATGAAATGCAAAGATTCTTTGAAAAATATACCTTAAAAAGTTACACAATAAGAAATCAATATTATTAATAACTATACTTTGGCCACCTCACGCGAAGAGTTGACTCACTGGAAAAGACTGATGCTGGGAGGGATTGGGGGCAGGAGGAGAAGGGGACAACAGAGAATGAGATGGCTGGATGGCATCACTGACTCCATGGACATGAGTTTGAGTGAACTCCGGGAGTTGGTGATGGACAGGGAGGCCTGGCGTGCTGTGATTCATGGGGTCGCAAAGAGTTGGACACAATTGAGCGACTGAACTGAACTGAACTGATACACATGAAAAGATAGTATAATTGACATAAACCATCTCTGTGAGTTTAATGTGCACAGTGCAATGATTTGACTTACACATACTGTACAGTAATTATCACAAGAAATTAACATCTATTATGTTATATAAATACTAAGAAAACAGGAAAAAAGAAAAAAAAATCTTTTGGTGAGTACTCTTAGGATTTACTCAATAACTTTCCTGTGTACTGTAGAGCTGTGTTAACAATAATCATCATATTATACATTAAATTCAGAGTATGTCATCATTTTTTTTTTTTTCCTGCATCGTGAAGCATATGGTATCTTTGTTCCCCAGCCAGGGATAGAACCCAGATCCATGGCAGTGAAAGTCCAGGTCTTAACCACTGGACTCCCAGGGATTTCCAAGTACTTAATTTTATACCTGGAAGCTTGCACCTTTTGACCTCTTTCTGAAAATTTTAAACAATGAAATATCCAATCCATTCCATCCTTGGTGAATTCCAAGCATTTAAGGACAATTACACAGGACTTTAAGATGAAAGAGCAGGAAACATATCCAAATCTGTGACTCCCTGTATTCACTTGTGTGGGCAGTCTTAAGGACAGCAGTTTTCTCTGTCCTCTTCTATCTTACAGATACCTAAAATGTTGTTCATTTTTCAGTTGATTCAGTTTTTGACTTGATTCCACAGATGGAGAGATGATTTCCAAATGCCTTACTTGAGCAACCAGAAATCTGAAGTTCTCTCTTTCATTTTTATATCATTTTTTTTTCCTTTTTACTCTTAAAAAAATTGGAGTATATTTGATTTAAAATGTGTTAGCTTCAGGTGTAGAGCAAAATGAACCAGTTATACATGTACATATATTCACTCTTTTTTAGGTTATTTTCCCATATGGGCCATTGCAGAGTACTGAGTAGAATTTCCTGTGCTATACAGTAGGTTCTTATTAGTTATCTATTTTACATATCATGGTACGTATATGTCAATCTCAATCTCCCAATTTACCTCCCCTCCTCCTTACTCTCTGGTAACCATAAGTTTGTTTTTTTACACTTGAAAATCTATTTCTGTTTAGTAAATAAGTTCATTTTAGATTCCACATACAAGTGATACCATATATTTGTCTTTCTCTTCTCACTTCACTCAGTATGATAATTTCTAGGTCCATCCATGTTGCTACAGATGACATTTATTTTTTATGGCTGACTAATATTCCATGGTTTATATGTACCACAACTTCTTTATTCATTCCTCAGGGGAACAGGATAAAAGGTTTAGAGGTAAACTCACACGTGTATAGTCACCTAACCTATGAGAATGAGACAAAAACATACAATGGAGAATAGAGAGTCTCTTCAATAAGCAGTGCTGGGAAAACTGGACAACTGAATGTTAATGAATGAAATTAGAACACTCCCTGACACCATACACAAAAGTAAACTCAAAATGGATTAAAGACCTAAATATAAGGCTGGATAGTTTAAAATTCTTAGAGGAAAGCACAGAACACTGACATAAATCACAGTCAAGATGGCAGAAGAGGAGGATGTGGAATTCATCTCTCCTCATCAGTACATCAAGAGTGCAGCTACAAATGGAACAGTTCTCTCAAAGCTCTTCCTGAACACTAGCTGAAGACTTCAGACACCAAAAAGAACAAGAAAAATCCCCTTGCAACCAGATAGGATGAAAGAAAGAAAAAAAGAAAAGAGGAATCAGAAAAGGGACCAGCAACCCGGCAGGAGGCAGAAGATGAAGAAAGCTCCCTCACTCAGTAAAAAACAAAACAATACTCTGGTTATGGGGATATTAGCTGGGACAGAAAAGAACCTCCAGAAGAGCAAAGGGGAATACAGCTGATGGTCTGTGGAAGGCAGGACAAAGTAAAAATTGAACACATGTTCTGTGCTGCAGCCCTGCGCATCCCAGCCTAAGTCTCCTGTTGCAGAGGTCGACTGGGTATTGAAAAGTAAACTTTGGAGCATTGATCCAGGGAGGGAACAGCTGTTCACTGAAGGAACTGTTCCTGATGAAACTGGAATAAGGAGCTACACAAGTAGGACAGTTTATGGAAAAAGCCTGGAACAACATAGAAGCAAGGTGTTGATGCTGAGTGCAGTACAATTGCAACCCCTTTCCCACCATCTGTCTGCAAGGGCACTGGGAGGGGAAGCTGTCAGAACAGGCTCCCCTGCCCCCAAGCCAAGTCTTCCTCTGCCCACGTGGACCCCAGGGTCCTAAGTGCCACCCACCCCAAAGACTTCTTTGGGTGCCCCTTTCTGAGATAGGAATCCACCAATACTGACAAGGGTTGAGGCCTAAAGCTTGGAGTTAAGGGAGTGGATCAATGAGAGAACTTCTGTTGTTGCAAGGATACAGCAGAGTAGAAAGGAATCAGGGGCTTTTTGTCTGGGAATGCCCCTAGGAAAGAAACTCCACTGTTGAGTGGTTCACAACAGGAGTAGTCACCATTGCCCCCTACATAGCAGCCCATCCTACAGTACTATGTATAAGACAGATAGCCAAGGAGGACTTACTGTACAGCACAAGGAACTCTATTCAATATCCTGTAATAACCTAAATGGGAAAAGAATCTGGAAAAAAAATGGAAGATTTATGTATACACTCTTGAGAGTTATTTGGACAGAAAGGTGACCAAGTCAGGCAACCATAAAGGAAATCAACCTTGAATATTCATTGGAAGGACTGGTGCTGAAGCTGAAGCTCTAATTGTTTGGCCACCTGATGAGAACTCACTCACTGGGAAAGATCCTGAAGGTGGGAAAGATTGAAGGCGGAAGAGAAGGGGGCGGCAGTAGATGTAATAGTTGGGTGGCATCACTGACTAGATAGACATGAGTTTGAGCAAACTCTGGGAGGTAATGAAGGACAGGGAAGTCTAGCATGCTGCAGTCCACGGGATCACAAAGTGTCAGACCTAGCCACTGAACAGTATGTGTGTTTGTAAAATAAATATATATATATATATATTTAAATAAATATATATATATAAACCACTTTGCTCTACACCTGAAACTTATGCAATGTTGTAAATGAACTATGTTCCAATATAATAAACAAATATTAAATTTAAAAAGTTATGGCAAGATCTTTTTAGATCCACCTCCTACTATAATGGAAATAAAAGCCAAGGTAAACAAGTGGGATCTAGTTAAACTTAAAAGCTTTTGCACAGCATAAGAAACCATAAACAAACAAACAAACAAAAAAAGACAACCCTCAGAATGGAAGAAAATATTTGACAATGAAGAAACTGACAGGGGGTTAATCTCCAAAATATCCAAACAGCTTAATATAAATATAACTCAATATAAAGTACATTATATATATTTATAAAGCTCAATATAAAATAAAGCTCAATTTGAAAAAAAACTTCAATCAAAAATATGTGGAAGGTCTAAATAGACATTTTTCCAAAGAAGACTGACAGATGGCTAAAATGCATATGAAAAGATGCTCAACATTACTAATTATTAGAGAAATTCAAATTAAAAATATGGTATCCCCTCACACCCATCAGAATGGCCATCATTAAAAAATATCTACAAACAATAAATACTGGAGAGGGTGTGGAGAAAGGGAACCTTCCTACACTGTTGGTGGGTATATAAATTGATACAGCCACAATGAAGAACTGTATGCAGGTTCTTTAAAAAACTGAAAATAGAGCTACCACATGATTCAGCAATCCACCTCCTGGTCCTATACGTGGAGAAAAGAATAATTCAAAGAAATACATGCACCCCAATGTCCTATGCAGCACTGTTTGCAATAGTTAGGACAGAGAAGCAAACTGAATGCCCTTTTCACAATATTTTCTTGCATCTGTACTAATTCTCATATCTTTAACCTGAGACAGGGAGAATGGTTTGGTGTTATCCTGGAACAGATTAAGGAAAGAGTGTTTCAAACAGAAAAGGGAGTGCAAGCGTTAAAGGTAAATAACTGGGTGGCATGCTCAAGGACATAAAGGTGGTTCATACGTCCTGGGGTGTAGAAGTGAAATATTAGGTGTGAAAATATGAAACTGATAATGTTAGCCAGTAGGCAAGGTGATTGATGATAGACTGGGGTAAAAAGGAGAAAGAAAAAAAAGAAAAGTGAGTTGTATCCTAAGAGCATTGGTGATCCATGGAGGGCTCTTATCTGTTGGAGTGGAAACTAATGATGCTGGTTAGGAAAACCACTCCAACTGCAGTACAGAGACATAAAGAGAAGAGACTGTAGAGAACTAAAACTAAAAGTGTAGAGTCATAAAGGTGGCTATAATAGGGGTGGAGAGAGGCCAGTGGATTTTAAATATATTAATGAAGTGAAATTCACAAGACATAAGGACTTGTTTTTATTCAACAAATATTTATTGAGAAAGCAAAATTGGCAGATTTTGTGCCAAGTGCCCAGAAGAAATGTAATTAGATATGGTATCATCTGATAGAGCCTCTAATCCAGTGGAAGCAGAGACAAACACACAATAGTGACAAAAAAGCTCTAAGAACAGTTTTACATTGCACATCACAAAAAGACAATAAAAATCTCACTTGTGGCCTCTTTGATTGTGCATGTGGGAAGGATATTTCAAGTGTGCCAATCAAGCTACTGATTGAGTCTTAGGAATGATAGTATCCCATTAACAGAGACAGAAATCTGATTGCAAGAATCAGAGTGGGAAGTAATTTTCTCTTGAAAAAAATTGGAGAGCATTTACAGAGGGTTAAAATAGAAATGAAAGTTCAGTCCTTATTTTTGTCATAAATTCCTGAAAGTTTTCTACAGCTTTAAGATGAATTGATCATATGATGTACCGAAACAATAAATAGTTATGTATAGATGACTTTTAAGAATCATTTCTTCTTAGACCACCACCATTCTTCTTTAATTGAATAGCATCCACAAGTGGATCTCTACTATTGAGAAATCAAAGTCATAATTTTTCTCAGGTGTATATCAACACATTGTAAGGTTATCGTTAATAACACCATATAGAAAATCACCTTATTATTTCCTTACCTACATCAATATTTCTCAAATTCATTTAAAGAGTACCATGGAACATTACATAGTTTACAGATTTATGTATTATGAAAACTTTAGTATCAGTTATTAACATCTGATTTTATTTTTTAATTATTGGAGAAGGAAATGGCAACCCACTCCAGTGTTCTTGCCTGGAGAATCCCAGGGATGGGGGAGCCTGGTGGGCTTCCGTCTATGGGGTCACACAGAGTCGGACACGACTGAAGTGACTTAGCAGCAGTAGCAGTAGCAACACATGTCTTATTACATTTCCAGAATAAATTCTTTTATCCATGCTCTATGAAATAGAAATCAAAGGTATTAGCATTCCATGTGTCCTCAGTTCAATTCAGTTCAGTCGCTCAGTCCTGTCCGACTCTTTGCGACCCCGTGAATCACAGCACGCCAGGCCTCCCTGTCCATCACCAACTCCTGGAGTTCATTCAAACTCATGTCCATCGAGTTGGTGATGCCATCCAGCCATCTCATTCTCTGTCGTCCCCTTCTCCTCCTGCTCCCAATCCTTCCCAGCATCAGAGTCTTTACCAGTGAGTCAACTCATCACATGAGGTGGCCAAAGTATTGGAGTTTCAGCTTTAGCATCAGTCCTTCCAATGAACACCAAGGATTGATTTCAAAAGCATCAATTCTATGGCGATCAGCTTTCTTCACAGTCCAACTCTCACATCCATATATGACCACTGGAAAAAACATAGCCTTGACTAGAAGGACCTTGGTTGGCAAAGTAATGTCTCTGCTTTTTAATATACTATCTAGGTTGGTCATAACTTTCCTTCCAAGGAGTAAGCGTCTTTTAATTTCATGGCTGCAATCAGCATCCGCAGTGATTTTGGAGCCTGAAAAAATGAAGTCTGACACTGTTTCCCCACCTATTTCCCATGAAGTGATGGGACCAGATGCCATAATCTTAGTTTGTTGAGCTTCAAGCCAACCTTTTCACTCTTTTCTTTCACTTTCATCCACGTGTGTTAATTGTAAGTGAACCTGCAAACATGTTTGGATAAAAATTTAATATTCACAACATTTATCTATTTCTAAGTAAATATATGTCTTTTATGGCTCTTTAATTTTTACAAGAGGATTATCAACTTCATATGAGTTCATTGTTCATTCTATGAAAGGACAGCATACACTAATTTGATTATAGGATTTGTTAGGTTTATATTCTCTAAATTGCTATCTCCCAATGACTTTCAAGCTAAAAGCAAAGGAGAAAAGTAAAAGATACACCCATGTGAACACAGAGTTCCAAAGAGTAGCAAGGAGATATAACAAAACTTTCCTCAGTAATCAATCCAAAGAAATAGAATAAAACAATAGAATGGGAAAGACTACGGATCTCTTCAAGAAAATTAGAGATACTAAGGAAACATTCCATGCAAAGATTTACTCAATAAAGGACAGAAATGGTGTGGACCTAACAGAAGCAGAAGATACTAAGAAGCATGGGCAGAATACACAGGACTATACAAAGATCTTCATGACCAAGATAATCATGATAATATGATCACTGAACTAGAGCCAGACATCCTGGAATGAGGAGTCAAGTGGGTCTTAGGAAGCACTACTATGAACAAAGCTAGGGTAGGTTATGGAATTACAGCTGAGTTATTTCAAACCCTAAAAGATGATGCTGTGACAGTGATGCACTCAATATGCCAACAAATTTGGAAAACTCAGCAGTGGCCACAGGACTGGAAAAGGTCAGTCTTCATTCCAATCCCAAAGAAAGGCAATGCCAAAGAATGCTCAAACTACCACACAATTGCACTCATCTCACACTCTAGCAAAGTAATGATCAAAATTCTCCAAGTGAGACTTCAACAGTGGGTGAACCAATAATTTCCATATGTTCAAGCTGAATTTAGAAAAGGCAGAGGAACTAGAAATCAAACTGCCAATATCTGCTAGATCATCGTAAAAACAAGAGCGTTCCAGAAAAACATCTGCTTCTGCTTCATTAACCAGCAAAGCCATTGACTGTGTGAATCACAACAAACTGGAAAATTCTTAAAGAAATGAGAATACCAGACTCCCTTACCTGCCTCTTGAGAAACCTGTTATGCAGGTCAAAAAGCAACAGTTAGACCTGGCTTAGAAAAACAGACTGGTTCAATATTTGGAAAGGAGTCTGTCAAGGCTGTATATTGTTACCCTGTTTATTTAACTTTTATGCAGAGTAAATCATGTGGAATGAAGCACAAGCTGGAATCAAGACTCCAGGGAGAAATATCAATAACTTCCACCACAGGTATTCAAATGACATCACCTTTATGGATGAAAGCAAAGAGGAATTAAAGAGTCTTTTGATGAAAAAAGGAAAGAGAAAAGTGAAAAAGCTGACTTAAACTCAACATTCAAAAAACGAAGACCATGGCATCCAGTCCCATCATTTCATGGCAAATTGATGGGGAAAAATGCAAACAGTGATAGGCTTTAATTTCCTGGGCTCCAAAATTACTCCAGATGGTGACTGCAGCCATGGAATTAAAAGACGCTTGCTCCTTGGAAGAAAAGCTGTAACCATCTAGAGGGCATATTAAAAAGCAAGTACGTTACTTTGCTGACAAATGTTCCTAGTCAAAGCTATGGCTTTTCCAGTGGTCATATATAGATGTGAGAGTTGGACCATAAAGAAAGGTGAGCACCAAAAAACTGATGCATTTGAAATGTGGTGTTTGAGAAGACTCTTGAGAGTCCCTTGGACTGCAAGGAGATCCAACCAGTCCATCCTAAAGGAGATCAGTCCTGGAAATTCATTGGTAAGACTGATGCTGAAGCTGTAGCTCCCATACTTTGGCCTACCGATTTGAAGAAAGGACTTATTGGAAAAGACCCTGATGCTGGGCAAGATTGAAGGCAGGAAGAGAAAAGGAAGACAGAGGATGAGATGGTTGGATGGCATCACGGACTCAGTAGACATGAGTTTGAGCAAGTTCCAGGTGTTGGTGATGGATGAAAGCTTGGCGTGCTGCAGTCCGTACACGACTGAGCTACTGAACTGAACTGCATGCCTTTAAAAAGCAACACTGAGAGAACCAGTATTAACAGAAGGTTACATAAAACATTAAGTTCAGCCATTTTCCCTTATATTCTAAGATCTATTGCTAGATTCATCCAACTTATGTAAAGCAAATTATTAGTCCAATTCCTATGGACTTTTGTTTAAATTGTTTTGGATGAATGGTACTTTGAAGTAATATAATACACCTATATGTTAAAAATCTATAAAAATTGTCTTATAAAAGTTGTCATTGTGTTACTTGCAAGAAGAATGGATATAAAGATATATTTTTATATGATAAAATCTCGATTTATCAATATGCATAGAATCTTTTCCAACTGGTTTTTCATCAAAAATAAATAAACTCTAGAGAAAATACTATGTTTTTGTACATGTAGCTTTTGGAAAGACATAAAAAGATTTAATATTTTATATACTAATATGATGCACACACCTATTTTGTGAATATACACTCTCTTCTTGATCTCAGTTTCTTAAGCATTTAAAAATTGACAGTTTGATTTATTATTTATTATTAATGGAATAAGAATATGAGATACATATATAGTTATATTCTGTATTCTATTTGAGAGTTTAGATACATGTCACTTTTTATCTTGTTTTTTTCTCTCTGAAATTAATGTGTATATAAATCATTTTAATTCATTTGAAATATTTATCTATTTTCTTAAAGTTTTAAAATCTAATTAAATCCTATATGATATTTAATAAGATGGAAGACATGAAGTTATATTTTTGATATTTACAATGAAAGATAATTGGTTCATAATTTAAACTATTCTACAATCATATCTGATTATGTTTTGATAGTACTTCTATGCTGCAGGCTTATAAAATCCATTATTTTACATTTATTTGGTTATTTTTTCAATAAATATTGCTTGAGCAACAAGCTATGTATTATGGTAAGTAATGCAATGTAAGGTTTGAAAATACATCTTTCTTAGATCTTGAGTCATTTCTAATGAGGTGGATGAAACTAGAGCTTATTAAATAGAGTGAGCTAAGTCAGAAAGAGAAAAACAAATATATTTATATACATAATATATAGAATCCAGAAAGATGGTACTGATGAACCTATTTGCAGGCAGCAAAGTATACACAAAGAACAGACTTGTGGACAGTAGGGGAAGAAGAAGGTGGGATGAATTGCGAGAATAGCATTGAAGCATACATATTACCATATGTAGAATAGATGGCTGGTGGAAATTCACTGTGTGACACAGGGAGCTCAAATCTGGTGCTCTGCAACAACCTAGAGGCGTGGGATAGGTTAGGAGTTGGGAGAAATGTTTGAAAGGGAGGGCAAATGTATATACCTATGGGTGATTCATGTATGGCAGAAACAAACAAAATATTAAAAATTAATTTTTCTCCAATTAAAAATAAATTTAAAAAGAATATCATATACTAGTTAAAGCAATACACACATATATACAATGCAAAGTAAATGTGGGTAATGCAGTGATAGAAACCTGAAAAGATTATTAATGGATTAGAGAAATCAAATAAATATTTAGTTATGTTCTGCATTCTATACCAGAAGTTATATATATATATCATTTTCCTTCTAAAATTAAAGTGAACATAAACCACTTTAATTCAATTGAAGTATATTTTGCTTTATATTCTTGTACAAAAATTTAAGCACCCAAATTTTTTCTATACTAATCATATCTTACATTTATATATTGGTATTTAATAGCAGCAACACATTAAAATATTTTGACATCTATGTTAATACTTTAATAGAACAGTTTTATTGGAAGGAAAGTTATGACCAACCTAGATAGCATATTAAAAATCAGAGACATTACTTTGTCAAAAAAAATCCATCTAGTCAAGGCTATGGTTTTTCCAGTAGTCATGTATGGATGTGAGAGTTGGACTATAAAGAAAGCTGAGCCCTGAAGAATTGGTGCTCTTGAACTTGGTGTTGGAGAAGACTCTTGAGAGTCCCTTGGACTGCGAGGAGATCCAACCAGTCCATCCTAAAGGAGATCAGTCCTGGGTGTTCACTGGAAGGACTGATGCTAAACCTGAAGCTCCAATACTTTGGCCACCTGATGCAAAGAGCTGACTCATTTGAAAAGACCCTGATGCTGGGAAAGATTGAAGGCAGGAGGAGAAGGGGACAACTGAGGATGAGATGGTTGTATGGCATCATTGACTCAATGGACATGAGTTTGGGTAAACTCCTGGAGTTGGTGATGGACAAGGAGGCCTGGCGTGATGCGGTTCATGGGGTCACAAAGAGTAGTACACGACTGAGTGACTAAACTGACCTGAGAACAGTTTTAGATTTATAAAATCATTCCAATGATAATAGGTATTTGCTGTATTCCCATTTCCAGTCTCCCTTATTTTTAGCATCTTTCCTTGGCATGATACTTGTGTCCAGCTAGTGAATAGAAATTTGATTACTCTTACCAACTGAAGCTGATGCATTCTACAGACTCTTGGTTTTTCCCCTAATGTCTTTATCTGTTTCAAGATCCCATTGAGGTTAACACATTACAATTATCCCTGTCTCATCAGGAAACTCTTCTCTGTGATCATTTATCTGATGTTTCTTGTTTTTAATGACCTTTGCTTTTGAATACTCTTTTTGCTCAGTCTCTCAGTCATGTCCTGCTCTTTACAAACCCAAGGATGCACACCAGGCTTCCCTGTCCATCACCATCTCCCAGAGTTTTCTCAAACTCATATCCATTGAGTTGGTGAAGCCATCCAACCATTTCATCCTCTGTCATCCGCTTCTCCTCATGCCTTCAACCTTTCCCAGCAACAAGGTATTTTTCAATGAGTCAGTTCTTTACATCAGTACTGAAGTTTCAGCTTCAGCATCAGTCCTTCCAATGAGTCTTCAGGATTGAATTCTTTTAGGAATGACAAGTTTGATCTCCTTGCAGTCCAAGGGACTCTCAAGAGTCTTCTCCAACACCACAGCTTAAAAGTGTCAATTCTTCAGCGCTCAGCCTTCTTTATGGTACAAACCTCTCATCCACACATGACTAATGGAAAAACCATAGCTTTGATTAGATAGACCTTTGTTGGCAAAGTAATGTCTCTGCTTTTTAATATGCTGTCTAGGTTGTCCAGCCACAGCTTTTTTTCCAAGGAGCAAGGGTCTTTTTGTTTTATGGCTGCAATCACCATCTGCAGTGATTTTGGAGCCCAAGAAAATAAAGTCTGTCAACTGTAATCTTTCCCCATCTATTTGCCATGAAGTGATGGGACTGGATGCTATGATCTTCGTTTCTTGAATGTAGAGTTTCAGCCCAGCTTTTTCAGTCTCCTATTTACCTTCTTTATGAGTCTCTTTAGTTCCTCTTCACTTTCTGCCATAAGGGTGGTGTTATCTGCATAGTTGAGGTTATTGATGTTTCTCCCGGCAATCTTGATTCCAGCTTGTGCTTCATCCAGCCTGGCATTTCACATAATGTACTCTGCATATAAGTTAAATAATCAGGATGGCAATATAAAGCCTTGACATACTCCTTGCCCAATTTGGAACCAGTCCCTTGTTCCATGTCGGGTTCTAACTTTTGCTTCTTGATCTGCATACAGGTTTCTTAGGGAGCAGACAAGATGGTCTGGAATTCCCATCTCTTGAAGGATTTTCCAGTTTGTTGTTGTGATGCACACACTCAAAACCTTTGGCGTAGTCAGTGAAGAAGAAGTAGATATTTTCATGGTATTCACTTGCTTTTCTGTGATCCAACAGAAATACACTGAGAAGAACTGATGTAGTAGTTCCTTTGAAACTGTTTTTCAACTGAATTTTGCATTATTTTTTTCATATTACCAGACTGGGGCAACAGATTTTGGATAAGATAATCGTGGAATAAATTACACCATATCAAAGGAGCATAGTCCCCAAATAATTCATTCTAAATGTTAATTACCTGGTATAGGTAGTGCTTGTCAACTTTCACTACTGCAAACTTAGTACTGTTTACTAATTTTCCATCCTATACTAGAAGAAAGTCAGTATGCACAGTCGACACTTAAGGAGTAGGAAATTATGCGTAACCATTTAATGGTGGAGCATACACAGGCTCAGATGGTAAAGAATCTGTCTCAAATGCCAGGCTTGGGTTTGATTCCTGGATTGTTAAGATCCTCTGGAGGAAGAAATGGCAACCCACTCCAGGATTTTTGCCTGAAAAATCCCATGGACAGAGGAACATGGCAGGCTACAGTTCATGGTGTTGCACAAAGTTGGACACACCTGAACTACTAACACTTTCACTATATACATAAAATATTTGGAATTCTTCTCTAAGGGGGATTTGTCTTTTTTCCCTCAGTTATTTGCTTGTTTAATCAGTTGTTGATATCAGTATGGACTCATGATATTTTTATGATACTTTGGGTTACAATACCATAAAATTTTATTTTATCGCTCAAGTCATTCAGAGTTCATATTGGAACTAATTGATTGGCTTCTGTATCGCTTTAATGTAACCCCATTAATATAAGAAGTTCTAAGGTGTATTTTTTGAGCCTGTTCCTGTATTAGACAATGTGTCATGCTCATTTGTTTATCTCCTGCTACAGCCCTAGGACCATCCATTTCTTTTAATGATCAATGGTATTAAAAGCCCATATCTGGATGATAGGAATTCTCAAAGATAATAGAATGTTGCTATTTCAAGGCCCTTCAATTGACAAAACATAGATATAAATGTCTATATTCTAACCTGTGTTTATCCTGTGTGTTTAGACATATCTTTTAATGTTTTGAATGTATTCATCTGTATCATTATTACACTTAATATGGATTTATGCAAATTTACTACTCTAATTCTTTACCAGATGGTTTATTCTAGCTTCATTCTGTAACTTATTTGTAATGTTCCACTCCAACAATGAAAAATCTTAATCACAACATGTCCATTTATTTACTTAATCATTCAGCTCCATCATAGACCAGGGCTTCCCTGGTAGCTTAGATGGTAAAAAATCTGTCCAGAATGCAGGTGGCCCAGGTTCGATCCCTAAGTCGAAAGATCCCTTGGAGAAGAGAATGGCAAGTCACTCCAGTATTTGGGCCTGGAAGATCCCATGGACAGAGGGGCCTGGCAGGCAACAGTTCATGGGGTTGCAGAGTCGGACATGAGTGAGTGACTAACTCTCGGCTCCATCATACATGTATAGTAGTTACAGAACTATTAACTTCTGTTCTCAAAGTATGGAGGGCAGACTTTATCAGTGAGAGTCAGTGCTTTTCTACAATTCCTTTTACTTTGACTTTACAGACTCCAATCATTCTGACATTTATATAATTTAGTGCTTTATTTGGCCATCCCCTTCAGTGAAGTTGTTTCACACATTTTTAATATATTTAGATTACTTTGTCAGATTCTACCTTCCATTCTGAGATCCTGCTGGCTTTCTACCTGATATTTTTATTAGTTTTCATGCTTTAAATTTACTGTACATGCTGTGAAGTTCTCTGAATTTTGATAAATGTTTAATGACTTGTACTTACCATTACAGTACTGTATAAAATGTTTTCTCCACCCTAAACATAACCCTTGTGCTCCATTTATTCAGTACACTTTGGCAACCACTAACCTATTTACTGTCTCTATTGCTTATCATTTTCCAAAACTTCTTATTACTTTAATCATACAAGAGGTGACTCTCTCAGACTGGCTTCTTTCACCTGGAGCTATACACTTACCATTCATTCACATCTTTCTGTCACTTGAAAACTAATTTATTTTTATTGCTGAATAATATTCCACTGCATGCATTCACTAACTTTATTTACCTATTGACAGATGTCTTTAGTGTTTTGATTTGAGGAATTCAGAATAAAATTTTTATAAAATATGCATGTGTAAATTTTTGTGTAGACACAGGTTTTATTTATTTTTATTTTTAATTGGAGGCTAATTACTTTACATTATTGTATTAGTTTTGCCATACATTGACATGAATCTGCCCCGGGTGTACATATGTTCCCCATCTTGAACCCTCCTCCCACCTCCCTCCCCATCACATCCCTCTGGTTCATCCCAGTACACCAGCCCCAAGCATCCTGTATTATGCATCGAACTTGGACTGGTGATTCATTTCACATATGATAATATACGTGTTTCAATGTCATTCTCCCAAATCATCCCACCCTCGCCCTCTCCCACAGAGTATGAAAGACTGTTCTATACATCTGAGACACAGGTTTTAAAATCTAGCTAAGAGAACACTTTGCTGGATGACATGAAAAGAGTATGTTTAGCTTCAGGAAAAATGATAGATTATGTTACAAAATGGCTGCACTGTTTGTATTTCCATATATAAAAATAAGAATTCCTATTTCCCTGGATCCTTACCAGCAGTTAATGTAGTTGGAATCTGGACTTTAAATCTATGAACGAAGTGTACTAGTATCTCATTGTTTTAATTTAACTATTTTAAGATAAATCAAAAGGTTATTGAGCATGTCTTTGATTATTTGTTGTTTTTATATTTTTGGGGTGAGGTAACAGTTTGTATTTCCCCCCATTTTTAAAGTGAATTGCTTGTTTTCAAATGGTTGAGTCTTAAGAGTTTTTTGTTATTTTGGATTAAAATCTTCTGATGGAAGCATGATTTTTTTTTATTTTAAAAAATCAAATTATAATTTTTTTCATAAAAAATATTTTTATTCTTGTGTTTTAAAATGTATCATCAAATGGAAGTCACTTAGGTTTTTTTCTGTTTTTTCTTCTTGAAATTGTATAGTTTCACATTTTCATTTAGCTCTATATCTATAATGAGTTACTTTTTGATTAAGAAATATGGTCTATATCTAGATTCCAATTTTGCTAAAGTGAAAGTGGTGTCCAGTTTTCCCAGCATTATTTCTTGAAAACATTATCCTTTTTCCATTGAATTATCTTTACTACTTGTAAAAATTTAAGTTTATTATATTTCTCTTGCTTATTTCTGGTTTCCATGTTCTATTTATTTGGACAATGTGTCTGCTTAATATAGTCCTAGAGTAAATCTTGATAAAATAAGATTTACTTAAGAAAAAAATAAGTAAATAGACGGCATATTAAAAAGCAGAGACATTACTTTACCAACAAAAGTCCATCTAGTCAAGACTATGGTTTTTCCAGTGGTCATGTATGGATGTGAGAGTTGGACTATAAAAAAAGCTGAGTGCCAAAGAATTGATGCTTTTGAACTGTGGTGTTGGAGAAGACTCTTGAGAGTCCCTTGGACTGCAAGGAGATCCAACCAGTACATCCTAAAGGAGATCAATCCTGGGTGTTCATTGGAAGGACTGATGTTGAAGCTGAAACTCCAATACTTTGGCCACCTGATGCGGAGAGCTGACTCATTTGAAAAGACTTTGATGCTGAGAAAGATTGAGGGCAGAAGGGGGCGACAGAGGTAGAGATGGTTGGATGGCATCAGCGATACAATGGACATGGGTTTGGGTGGACTCTGGGAGTTGGTGATGGACAGGGAGGCCTGGCGTGCTGTGTTTCACGGGGTCGCAAAAAGTCGGACACGACTGAGCGACTGAAATGAACTGAGAGTAAATCTGGAAACAGTATCAGTTCTCTAATGTTGTGCTTCTTCAGTGTTGTTTTGGTTTTTTCAACGTGATGTTGAAAAGGGAGCCAAGAATAACACTTTTTCATTTTTCTTGATCTTAATGGGAAAGTGTCTATTTCTCACCATCAAGTATGAAGTTAGCTATAACAGTTTATTATAGTACTTCGCTAGAAGTTTAAGGATATCCCCCTATATGCCTAATTTGCTGAGAGTTTTTATTAAAAATGGCACTATATTTTGTCAATTGTTTTTTCTGATCCAATATATAATATGGTGGATGATATTGAATGATTTTTATTTAGCTAGTTATCTTTTTCACAATTAAAAAAATGTTTATACAGTTTTAAAAATTACCTTCCACTTACAGTTATTACACAATACTGACTATACTCCCCAAGTTGTACAATACACCTTGATCTTATCTTACAGCCAGTACTTTGCACCTCCCACTCTTCCACTACTATTACTGCCCTTCCCACCCATTGGTAACCACTAATTTGTTCTCTATACCAGTGAATCTGTTTTTCTTTTTTTATATTCATCAACTTGTATTTTCAAGGTTTTTAAAAGTTGATCGAGATCAAGTTTTGCATACCTGAAATAAACTCCACATATTCAGGTACAATTTTTTATACGTGGTGAGTTTCAAATTCACTAATATTTGAATGAAAGATTTTACATTTACATCCATGAGAGATATTGGTTTATAATTGTCCCATAAATGTGTAATGACTTATTTTTTTTTGTTTGTTTTTTCCACTGAAAACAAACTGTCAATAATTCTTTGGTAGCCTACTTGTAGAAAGTTTTGGTGTCATTATATAGAATCAGGGGAAGGAACTTTGCTTTGAAAATGGGCTCCTTTCTAGGCTAGACTTTGCTTCCACTAATAGTCTGATTTGGGATATTTGTTTAATATCTCTGTAATTTTTTTAATGGCTATGATAAAATGAACCTTGATCTTATTAGCAATAAATATGTTTCTATATATAAAACACCAAGCATTATGTCTGATGCAAAGTGAATATCATCAGTTCAGTTCAGCCACTCAGTCATGTCTGACTCTTTGTGACCCCATGGACGCCAGTCTTCCCTGTCCATCACCAACTCCCAGAGTTTGCTAAAACTCATGTCCATCAAGTTGGTTATGCCATCCAACCATCTCATCCTCTGTCATCCCCTTCTCCTCCTGCCATCAATTTTTCCCAGCATCAAGGTTTTTCCAGTGAGTAAGTTCTTTGCATCAGGTGGCCAAAGTATTGGAGTTTCAGCTTCAGCATCAGTCTTTCCAATGAATATTCAGAGTTGATTTCCTTTAGGATGGACTGGTTGGATCTTTTTGAAGTCTAAAGGACTCTCAAGAGTCTTCTCCAACACCACAGTTCAAAAGCATTAGTTCTTTAGTGCTCAGTTTTCTTTATAGTCCAACTCTCACATCCATAGATATCTACTGGAAAAACCATAGCTTTGACTATATGGATCTTTGTTGACAAAGTAATGTCTCTGCTTTTTAATATGCTGTCTAGGTTGGTCATAGCTTTTTTTCCAAGGAGCAATGTCTTTTAATTTCAAGGTTGCAGTCACCATCTGCAGTGATTTTGGAGCCCCCCAAAAATAAAGTCTCTCATGTTTGTATTTTTTCCCCATCTATTTGCCATGAAGTGATGGGACTGGATGCCATGATTTTCGTTTTTTGAATGTTGAGGTTTAAGTCACCTTTTCTTTCTTCTCTTTCACTTTCATCAAGAGACTCTTCAGTTCCCCTTTCCTTTCTGCCATAAGGGTGGTATACCATAATTATCTCAGTTTTCTTAACTTTTATTGACACAAGAGATACCAGGGTTTTGGGAGCTACCAGTACTGTTGCCTAGAAAATCCCATGGATGGAGAAGCCTGGTAGGCTGAAATCCGTGGGGTCGCTAAGGGTCTGACACGACTGAGCGACTTCACTTTCACTTTTCACTTTCACACATTGGAGAAGGAAATGGCAACCCACTCCAGTGTTCTTGCCTGTAGAATCCCAGGGAAGGGGGAGCCTGGTGGGCTTCCGTCTATGGGGTCACACAGAGTCGGACATGACTGAAGTGACTTAACAGCAGCCTAATATACCCTGAGTTTATTTAAAGCTTTGTATAATGCTGGAGTGTACTTTTGTAGTATAAGACTATTATTTCAGTTGAAATTGAAGTCAGTTATGGAGCACAAAGATTATAATTCTACATGAAATATTAGAATGTTTATTGTTTACACAAATGGATGAATCATAAGCTGTAATCCAAACTGCTGGGAGAAATATCAACAACTCTGATATGCAGATGATACCTCTCTAATAGAAACTGAAGGGGAACTAAAGAGCCCCTTGATGAGGGTGAAAGAAGAGAGCAAAAAAGCTGGTTAAAACTCACTGCTCAAAAAACTAATATCACAGCATATGGGTCCATTACTTCACAGGATAGAAGGTGAAAATATGGAAGCAGTGGCAAATTTAATATTCTTGGGCTCCAAAACCACTGCAGACAATGACTGCAGCCATGAAATTAAAAGATGCTTGCTCCTTGGAAGAAAAGTTGTGACAAACCTAGACAGCGTATTAGAAAGCAAAGACATCACTTTGCTGACAAAAGTTATTATAGTCAAAGCTATGGTTTTTCCATCAGTGATGTATGGATGTAAGAATTGGAACATAAAGAAGGCTGAGCATCAGAGAATTGATGCTTTTGAATTGTGGTTCTGGAGTAGACTCTTGAAAGTCCCTTGGACTGTGAATAGATCAAGCTAGTCAATCCTAAAAGAAATCAATCCTTAATATTCATTGGAAAGACTGATGCTGAAGTTCCAATACTTTCACCACCTGATGAGAAGAGCTGACTCTTTGTAAAAGACTGATGCTGGGAAAGATTGAAGGCAAAAGGAGAAGGGCAGCAGAGAATGAGATGGTTAGATAGCATTACCAACTCAATGGACATGAACCTGAGCAAACTGCAGGAGTTAGTGAAGAAAAGAGGAGCCTGACATGCTGTAGTCCACGGATTCAGATATAACTTAGGGACAGATGTACAATAATATCTATGTATATGTATACATTTTTATTTCTGAAGTAAATTTCTTAGTGGTAATGAAACTAAAACCCTTGATTATTCAAGAGCATTATTAAGGTACTTGATGTTCATATTCTTTCACCAAAACTTTTCAGTTATTTGAGAAGCCAGAAAAGCTTGATGAAAGATTATACAATGTCCTTTATTTCACCAATGGTAATTTATGTATGATTTTCAACTTTTAAAAATTGATGAATTAGGTAGTATATGGAGAGTTTAAAATAAAACTATATGTTCCTAGATTATATTTAAATATAGTTTAGTTGGAAAACACCTTGATATGTCAGTTTGTAAGATAAAATAAATCTCTTTAAGTTAGAGAAATGCTATAAATTAAAGTAAGATTATTTTTCATAAAGTTTATAATTCTCCTGAAGAGTATATAATTTTTAATATTCAGAAACATCGTGTGAAATTTGGCTACTTAATCATTTCTTATATGTAAACTGTTTCTTGTACTATCTTAAAAATCACTTAACACTAAATAGAAAACAGACTAAAGGGTATTCTCTGGATAAATGCTTATAGATAAAATTGTGATGACAGAAAAATTATGCACTAAATTTGATTTAGCATCTATGTGGTATTACAGAAGGTATTCTTCCTCTTTTTTTTTTTTTTTTTTTTTTAATTTTGGCTGTGCTAGGCAGCCTGTGAAATCTTAGCTCCCGGCCAAGATTTGAATCCAGGCTGGGCAGTGAAAGCACCGAATCCTAACCTCTGTACAGGACCATCAAGGAATTTCCCAGAAGGTGTTTTTCTTATAAAGCAATTATAAACTCAGTGTTCACAGTTCAGTCGCTCAGTGGTGTCCGACTCTCCGCGACCCCATGAATCACAGCATGCCAGGCCTCCCTGTCTATCACCAGCTCCCGGAGTTCACTCAAACTCATGTCCACAGAGTCGGTGTTGCCATCTAGCCATCTCATTCTCTGTCATCCACTTCTCCTCCCGCCCCCAATTTTCCCAGCATCAGAGTATATTCCAGTGAGTCAACTGATCACATGAGGTGGCCAAAGTATTGGAGTTTCAGCTTTAGCATCAGTCCTGCCAATGAACACCCAGGATTGATCTCCTTTAGAATGGACTGGTTGGATCTCCTTGCAGTCCAAGGCACTCTCAAGAGTCTTCTCCAACACCGCAGTTCAAAAGCATCAATTTTTCGGCACTCAGTTTTCTTCACAGTCCAACTCTCACATTCATACATGACCACAGGAAAAACCATAGCCTTGACTAGACGGACCTTTGTTGGCAAACTAATGTCTCTACTTTTTAATATACTATCAAGTTTGGTCATAAATTTTCTTCCAGGGAGTAAGCGTCTTTTAATTTCATGGCTGCAATCAACATCTGCAGTGATTTTGGAGCCCAAAAAAATACAGTCTGACACTGTTTCCACTGTTTTTCCATCTATTTCCCATGAAGTGATGGGACCAGATGCCATGATCTTTGTTTTCTGAATGTTGAGCTTCCAGCCAACCTTTTCAAGCACCTCCTTCACTTTCATCAAAAGGTTTTTTAGTTCCTCTTCACTTTCTACCATAAGGATAGTGTCATCTGCATATCTGAGGTTATTGATATTTCTCCCAGCAATCTTGATTCCAGCTTGTGCTTCTTCCAGCCCAGGGTTCCTCATGATGTACTCTGCATATAAGTTAAATAAGCAAGGTGACAATATACAGCCTTGATGTACTCCGTTTCCTATTTGGAACCAGTCTGTTGTTCCATGTGCAGTTCTGACTGTTGCTTCCTGACCTGCATACAGGTTTCTCAAGAGGCAGGTCAGGTGGTCTGGTATTCCCATCTCTTTCAGAATTTTCCACAGTTTATTGTGATCCACACAGTCAAGGGCTATGGCATAGTCAATGAAGCAGAAATAGATGTTTTTCTGGAACTCTCTTGCTTTCTCCATGATCCAGCAGATGTTGGCAATTTGATCTCTGGTGCCTCTGCCTTTTCTAAAACCTGCTTGAACATCTGGGAGTTCATGGTTCACATATTGCTGAAGCCTGGCTTGTAGAATTTTGAGCATGACTTTACTACCGTGGGAGATGAGTGCAATTGTGGGGTAGTTTGAGCATTTTTTCGCATTGTCTTTTTTTGGGATTGGAATGAAGACTGATTTTTTTCCAGTCCTATGGCCACTGCTCAGTTTTCCAAATTAGCTGGCATATTGAGTGCAGCACTTTCACAGCATCATCTTTCAAGATTTGAAAGAGCTCAACTGGAATTCCATCACCTCCACTAGCTTTGTTCGTAGTGATGCTTTCTAAGGCCCACTTGACTTCACATTCCAAGATGTCCAGCTCTAGGTCAGTGATCTTGTTATCGTGACTATCTTGGTCGTAAAGATCTTTTTTGTACAGTCCTTCTGTGTATTCTTGCCACCTCTTCTTAATATCTTCTGCTTCTGTTAGGTCCATACCATTTCTGTCCTTTATCGAGCCCATCTTTGCACGAAATGTTCCCTTGGAATCTCTAAGTTTCTTGAAGAGCTCTCTTGTTTTTCCTATTCTGTTTTTTTCCTCTATTTCTTTGCATTGATCACTGAGGAAGGCTTTCTTATCTCTCCTTGCTATTGTTTGGAACTCTGCATTCAGATGCGTATATCTTTCCTTTTCTCCTTGGCTTTTTGCTTCTCTTCTTTTCACAGCTCTTTGTAAGGCCTCCTCAGACAGCCATTTTGCTTTGTTGCATTTCTTTTCCATGGGGATGGTCTTGGTCCCTGTCTCCTGTACAATGTCACGAACCTCCGTCCAGAGTTCATCAGGCACTCTATCTATCAGATCTAGTCCCTTAATTCTATTTCTCACTTCCACTGTATAATCATAAGGGATTGGATATAGGTCATATCTGAATGGTTTAGTGGTTTTCCCTACTGTCTTCAATTTCAGTCTGAATTTGGCAATAAGGAGTTCATGATATGAGCCACAGTCAGCTCCTGGTCTTGTTTTTGCTAACTGTATACAGCTTCATGTCTGCGCCACTGGGGCCGGGGTCTCTCACGTCTGGGCCGCCGGGGCCGACGTCTCTCACAAAGAGGCTCGGCCGTGAGGAGATAACCCACCCCTGAGGCCAGGGCCGGCGCCCGAGAGGCGCTACCGCACGTCCAATAGGCGGTGGTTGCGCCGGCGCAGGAGGGCTGAGAGGAGCTACTCCACGTTCAAGGTCAGGAGGGGAGGCCTTGAGGAGATACCCCTCATCCAAGGTAAGGTGCAGCGGCTGTGCTTTCTTGGAGCCGCTGTGAAGAGATATCCCACGCCCAAGGTAAGAGAAACCCAAATAAGATGGTAGGTATTGCGAGGGGGCATCAGAGGGCAGACAAACTGAAATCATAATCACAGGAAACTAGTCGATCTGATCACATGGACCACAGCCGAATGTGGTCCACTGGAGAAGGGAATGGCAAACCACTTCAGTATACATGCCTTGAGAACCCCGTGAACAATATCAAAGGGCAAAATGATAGGATACTGAATGAGGAATTCCCCAGGTCGGTAGGTGCCCAGTATGCTACTGGAGATCAGTGGAGAAATAACTCTAGAAAGAATAAAGGGATGGAGCAAAAGTAAAACCAATACCCAGTTGTGGATATGACCGGTGATAGAAGCAAGGTCCGGTGCTGTAAAGAGCAATATTGCATAGGAACTTGGAATGTTAGGTCCATGAATCAAGGCAAATTTGAAGTGGTCAAACAGGAGATGGCAAGAGTGAACTTAGACATTCCAGGAATCAGTGAATTAAAATGGACTGGAATGGGTGAATTTAACTCAGATGACCATTATATCTACTACTGTGGGCAGGAATCCCTTAGAAGAAATGGAGTAGCCATCACGGTCAACAAAAGAGTCCGAAATACAGTACTTGGATGCAATCTTAAAAATGACAGAATGATTTCTGTTTGTTTCCAAGGCAAACCATTCAATATTACAGTAATCTAGGCCTATGCCCCAACCAGTAACACTGAAGAAGCCAAAGATGAACGGTTCTATGAAGACCTACAAGACCTTTTAGAACTAACACCCAAAAAAGATGTCCTTTTCATTATAGGGGACTGGAATGCCAAAGTAGGAAGTCAAGAAACATCTGGAATAACATGCAAATTTGGCCTTGGAGCACGGAATGAAGCAGGGCAAAGGCTAATAGAGTTTTGTCAAGAGAACGCACTGGTCATAGCAAACACCCTCTTCCAACAACACAAGAGAAGACTCTACACATTGACATCACCAGATGGTCAACACCGAAATCAGATTGATTATATTCTTTGCAGTGTTGACAATAGAGTGGTTAATTGACAAGGATACCAAAGGATTGAGGGAAAAAAAAAAAAAAGAAGTTTTTTAACTATACCTTAGTATTTAAAGAACATGTAATGCACGGGGACCCAACCTCCGAGCTGCAGACGCCCTGTCAAATCAGTTAATGGAACAAGATTAGGAACAAAGTGCACATTGAATATAATGCACTGGAATCACCAAAAAAATCATCCCCCCACCCTTGTCCTTGGAAAAAATGTCTTTTATGAAATCACTTCCCAGTGCCAAAATTTTTGGGGATTGCTGGTAAGGCTAAAGTCAAAAAACAACTTTGACAATATATATTATCATTAAAATAGTTAAACTAGAATTTTAACATATTTCATTTAGAAAGATGGAAAAAAGTGTTAACTTTATAATTATTACTAGTTACCAATATAATAGTAAAAGTGAGCATGTGGTATGTATGTATATAGAAAAACATTACTCACAGAAGCTACTTTTCTCAACTCTCTGCAGAGTCCCATATCTAGATTTTCTTATCTACAGCTGCTATCTTCTTCTAGGCCTGAGAGTTCTGTCTCAGTAAACATCTAAGACTTGGTTTCTTAGCTGAGTCTCCCAGAAAGGATATCAATTAGCTACAAACACCATGGTCATTTTTCAGTGTGACCATCTGTCCACTTAGAACTTGAATCTGATGAAAAACTTATTTCACAAAGGCTGGCACACAGCTGCCAGATGGCAGCAACTTGTGATCACCATGACCCATCCTAAATTTAAACAATAAGACTAATAATAAAAGTTGGCTTATCAAAATTTATAAATTTAACTTCAGAATGAAGTGTGAGGATTGCAGGCTTCTAACCAAAGGTCAGTAGTTGAGTTATATTCTGAGATATATAGTTAGACAAGTGCTGATGAACCACAATTATCTCTTTGTGTCCCCATAGCCTAATTTTAATAACTGCAAAAACTTTATCTTCAGCAATTGCACGTTCTTGAGTTTTTAATATGCATAATATTTACCTCATAATTTACCTGTTGCATTTTTTATTTTCCTTTCATATTGAAGCACAGACTTCAGAGCATAAAGACTATGTAAATACCACAGAAAAAAGAAAACACTTTGTATTCTGTATGTGTATATAAAACACATAATAAGCTTTGGGAAAATGTGATGGACATTATCATTCATATTTTTCAATAGACAAAATGGAGTTTTGGAAAAGTTAATAGATTTTTTATATATTTATTTACTAATGTAAGTACTAGATCAGGGACATTAACCACCTATCACTCCAATCTCTGTACAATTTTCAATAAACTACTCTATATCTTAATAGAAAATTATAAAAATGGTATTATTTAGCTGTTTTCTTATACTTCAGTTCAGTTTAGTTCAGTCGCTCAGTCATATCCAATGTTTTGCAACCTCATGGACCACAGCATGCCAGGCCTCCCTGTCCGTCACCAACTCCTGAAGCTTACTCAGACTCACGTCCATTGAGTTGATGATGCAATCCAGCCATCTCATCCTCTGTCATCCCCTTCTCCTCCTGCCTTCAATCTTTCCCAGCATCAGCATCTTTTCAAATGAGTCAATTATTCACATCAGGTGGCCAAAGTATTGGAATCTCATCTTCAGCATCAGTCCTTTCAATGAATATTCAGGACTGATTTCCTTACACTTCATTGAAAATTAATTATTTCTTAACTCAGCATTGATGATGATGATAATGATGATGAGTTGTGATTACTCAGTTATTATTTAATTGAAGGCTTTATTATAATTTAATGCTTAAAGCAATCTAATACAAAAACTCTGTTATTATCATCTCCAGTTTTCCATGGATTGTAAACAGAAAGTTAAATGAAATACTATCTTCTGCCATCAAAGGACATGTTTGTCTTTGTGTTGAGGGCTTTGTTTTGTCTAACCTGGGTATAGGTTTCATTGGTTCTTTGTTGATATCAGCTCTATAGTAGGCGTGTTTCCTCAGCTACCTCTTTTTTAGAACTACTCATCAAGGAAAACATTCACTTAAGCAACCCATGACCTTACTCAATGTGCAAAAATAACAAGCTTAACATTTTCTAGTTCATTTCTTCTATTCATCTGTGAGAACCAAGTATAATGGAAGAACAATGTGATTTGCAAGTTCGTCGTTTATTTACTGTAACAGGTCTTCTCTCTGACTGATATAGATGTGTCCTCTATAATAATATTTTTTCTAGTAATTGAAGGTTGATTATAGCCCCTGTTAATGACAAGTAACCTCAAGCTTCTCCTTATCTTGTTATTTGATAAAATAAAAATAACTAATCTTAAGATATTAACCAAAATAACGATAGTCTAACATCACCGTAGTCGTTTGAAGATACTACAACTTGTGCAAATGAAAGTGGTGGCATTGTAGTTGTGTCTCAGTTAGTGTAAGGACAACTCTCTTCCTGGGCTATCATACTGTTACCGTCACAAAAATGTAAATATCTGATGGCCACCACCAAATTCTCAAAAACTATGTTTCTCCAAAGCTGTCTACTGAATCACACTTAAACTATTTGGGGCTTTCCTGGTGGTTCAGCTGGTAAAGAATCCACCTGCAATGTGGGATACCTGGGTTTAATCCCTGAGTTGGGAAGATCCCCTGGAGAAAGGAACAGCTCCAGTATTCTGACCTGGAGAATTCTATGGTCGTTTTTGTCCATGAGGTCACAAACATTCAGACACAACTGAGAGACTTTCACTCAACTGTGTTTTTCTAAGATAGTATGTTCATCCTCTAATCAACACAGGCTGACCTGATGCTTATTTCTACATGTCCAATTAGTTAGCAGAGTTTCTTGCCAGTACTAAGGATCAGTTTATATCAAAAGCATGTTATTGAGTGTTTATTATACTCCAGGAGCAGAGGAAAAAATAAAAACTGCAAGTATATTTTCCAAATTCAGAAAGTGTGATGTCTCTTAGGAGGTAAATACTGACAGGCAATTTGATCAATACCCCACTAATGGTGAAGCAAGAAAAAATATGCAATAATACAAAAGAATAGTATTTAGTCAAGATTTTCAAAGAGTGAAGCTTGAAACTAGTTGTGCATGATAAGGGGACAAAAATATTTGGGAGTATTCTTGGCAGAAAGAAGTGCATAGTGAAAGGCATAAGGGGTGTAGAATAACATATTGTATGCCAGGATCTGCAGTACCCTTCGTAGGGAGAGGTAAGTGTGAGACCACAGTGGGAAGACGTCTGAAGAAAGGTGGTCTAGTGGAAGTCTTGAATTGGATATTATAACTTTAGGGATTCTGTAAACAATGGGAAATTGCTGAAGTGTCTTTAGTACAGTGCATGTAAAGTCAAAATTATACTTAAACTTTATGACTGCAAAGCCATAGGATGTGTTCAAGAAGGGGAAAACTGAAATTAGGAAAAAAAGTTTAGGCTTTGTTCTAAGTTAACTCTTGAACAGGGTAAGTGTTTGAAAGCTTAAAGAAAGAATATATATTTTATAAATGCTTAGATTATGAAAGGCCAGGTTATGGAATAGGTTTCCCTGAATAAGCCTGTAAGACAAGTATGTGTGATTAGAAAGCTTTGGTACATATACACAATGAAGTATTTTTCAGCCATCAAAAAGAATGCCTTTGAATCAGTTCTAATGAGGTGGATGAAATTGGAACCTATTATACAGAGTGAAGTAAGCCAGAAAGAAAAACATCAATACAGTATACTAACGCATATATATGGGATTTAGAAAGATGGTAACCTTAACCCTGTATACGAGACTGCAAAAGAGACATAGGTGTATAGAACAGTCTTTGGGACTCTGTGGGAGAGGGTGAAGATGGGATGATTTGGGAGAATGGCATTGTAGCATATATATTATCATATGTGAAATGAATCACCTGTCCAGGTTCAACGCATGATACAGGATTCTTGGGGCTGGTGCACAGGGATGACCTCGAGGGAAGATATGGGGAAGAGGGAGGTGGGAGGGGGGTTCAAGAAAGGGAATACATGTACAGCCGGGGCGGATTCGTGTCAATGTATGGCAAAACCAACCAATATATTAATGTAAGGTAATTTGCCTCCAATAAAATAAAATAAAAAAAGAAGATATGCACTAAAGTATTTAAGGATGAAGTATCATAGTAGCTGCAACTTAATATTGAAATGTGTTAAGCCAAAAGAGAAGTATTCGGTGTATGTATTATAAAGAGATAAAGCACATGCTGACAAAAAAAAAAGAAAGAAAGAAAAATCATACGGATGATATTGTTGTGGAGCCAGACTCTTCATTAGTGATAAAAGCTGCTTTCATATGTCTGAAATTCTCTTTATTTGTGAAAGATATTTCACCAGATATTATTTTTCAGTTTTTTCTTCAGCACTGAGTCATTGATCCCTTGCTTTCTCATGTGCATGTTATCCAGTAAAGACGATGCTAACATCTATATTTTTAATTCTCTTTTCATATCCACCCCCAACCCTGGGTACTTTTAAGATTTTCTTTTCATACATTTCCACTATTTTATAAACAATTCAATTAAGATGTGCTTGGGGTTAGGAACAACAGACTGGTTCCAAATAGGAAAAGGAGTACGTCAAGGTTGTATATTGTCACCCTGCTTATTTAACTTATATGCAGAGTACATCATGAGGAACGCTAGGTTGGAAGAAGCACAAGCTGGAATCAAGATTTCCGGGAGAAATATCAATAACCTCAGATATGCAGATGACACCACACTTATGGCAGAAAGTGAAGAGGAACTCAAAGGCCTCTTGATGAAAGTGAAAGAGGAGAGTGAAAAGTTTGGCTTAAAGCTCAACATTCAGAAAACGAAGGTCATGGCATCTGGTCCCATCACTTCATGGGAAATAGATGGGGAAATAGTGGAAACAGTGTCAGACTTTATTTTTGGGGGTTCCAAAATCACTGCAGGTGATGATTGAGCCAGGAAATTAAAAGACGCCTACTCCTTGGAAGGAAAGTTAAAAAGCAGAGACATTACTTTGCCAACAAAGGTCCTTCTAGTCAAGGCTATGGTTTTTCCTGTGGTCATGTATGGATGTGAGAGGTGGACTGTGAAGAAAGCTGTTCGCCGAAGAATTGATGCTTTTGAACTGTGGTGCTGGAGAAGACTCTTGAGAGTCCCTTGGACTGCAGGGAGATCCAACCAGTCCATTCTAAAGGTGATCAATCCTTGGTGTTCATTGGAAGGACCGATGCTAAAGCTGAAACTCCAATACTTGGGCCACCTCATGAGACGAGCTGACTCACTGGAAAAGAGTCTGATGCTAGGAAGGATTGGGGGTGGGAGGAGACGGGGATGACAGAGAATGAGATGGCTGGATGGCATCACCGACTCGATGGACATGAGTTTGAGTGAACTCCGGGAGTTGGTGATGGATAGGGAGGCCTGGCGTGCTGTGATTCATGGGGTTGCAAAGAGTCAGACACGACTGAGTGACTGAACTGAACTGAAGTGGGGTTAGTTTTACTCATATTTCCTATGCTTGGATCTTAGTGACCTCCATGAATCTCAGGGTTTATTGTTTTCTGTGAATCTGGAACATGTTCAGCCATTATACCTTCAAATATTTTTTTTTCAAAAATTTTTATTAGAAAACTGAAATTTACAATGTGTTTATATCACTCACTGAGCACATGGAATTTTGTATATATTCATGTACATTTTGATACGTTTTTAATATTTCATGTTATTGTTCTTCTGTCTCCATCCTTTGGAGATAGCAATTCAATAAATACAATATAAATAGGATCATTTGAAGTGTTATGTCTCATTAAAGATCTATTCATTTTTAAATCTCTCTTTTGTTCTCTTTGTGCTTCATTTTCCATAATTCTTATCACAGTTTTTTCATTGACTAATCTTTTCTTCTAACCCTAACCCTAACTGCCATATTGCACTACTTTCATAAAAGAACAGCAAAATCTACAAGGAATAAGACTTTGCTCATTCTTTTTTTTTCCAGTACATCATGGCACTTTGAACTATGTTTGCAATATATTTTATATAATTGGTATGGTTGCACTAATAAAAATCAGAAATTAAAATAGATTGCTTACAATATCAGTGATATATTAGGTAGTGTCCATGAAGAGCTTTTCTGTGGAAGTTCACTGGCTGTATCACATTAAACTTAAGCTTGAGCTATTTTTTTTATAGAAAGACATCTCCAAATGTGCTGACATCTTTAGTGATAATAACTCACTGTCAGTATAGACTGATTAGCAGATTTTTTAAAAAGAGATGAGCAATATGTACTTTTATGTTAAAGACAATAAAAAGAGTTGAACTGCTTTCAAAACAAGCCCATTACTATAGAAGAATGCTGAAAATAAGTTTTAATATTTTCCTTTTTATCAGAAATGTGCTGTTTAATTTGCATCTTTGAATCTGTGTATCGTTTTAAGGTTTGATCACCATTAAAACTAAATATAGAAGAAATCGATTGATGTATCACAAATAATTAAATTCAGATTTTCTAAAATTAATATATCATTGTATGATGGTACTCAAATAGAATTAAGATAATTAATAGTAAATTAAATGTGAGATATTAATTACAAATTATATTCCTCATTTCATCTTTAACATTTTATGAGTTCCCATTACTGGAGAACAATGTGGAGATTCTTTAAAAACCTGGAAATAGAACTGCCATATGATCCAGCAATCGCATTCCTGGGTATACACACCGAGGAAACCAGAATTGAAAGAGACACATGTACTCCAATGTTCATCGCAGCACTGTTAATAATAGCCAGGACATGGAAGCAACCTAGATGTCCACCTGCAGACGAATGGATAAGAAAGCTTTGGTACATATACACAATGGAGTATTACTCAGACTTTAAAAAGAATACATTTGAATCCGTTCTAATAAGGTGGATGAAACTGGAGTCTAATATACAGAGTGAAATAAGCCAGAAATTAAAACAACAATACAGTATACTAACGCATATAGAATGTATGCAATATTAATACAGAAGTATGAATAGTTTATAAATATGTGCATGACTGAAATCACATCAAGGTATCAGCTCACTCTTTTCTTTACCATTAAGCATCCCAGATAAAAATAATACAGGTCATTTCTCTTCATGAATTATCTCTGTTAGTTTGCCTAAAAAAAAAATAAAGTCCTTCTTTTAGAACTGTCTCTAGTTTTCACTGTTGCCACAAATATAATTTAACTCTTCAATGAACTTCAAAATTCAGAAGTATGATTCTATCTAAAAGGAAAAATATCAATTTCTTTTTTAAAAGAATTGACATTTACTTTATACATCTAATCTTTCTGCCTAAGTATTTACTGTGTTCATTTAAGTTAATGGAGGTCTGATAGAGATATTTTATCTGGAAAGATCTTGATCTGGGAGTAAGACAACATAATACCCAATATGTACAAAATCAGAAAAATAAAATCATTGATTTAAAATTATCCATTAACATTCACTATGTTTATCAGTAGCAAATTATATATTAGTTTTCAGTTCTTTTTCAGTATATCCTTTCATTTTCACCATTTTCTTTTTCCATGTAAAACAATTGGTTGACATTTTGAAGAGATTTTTCTAATGTTAGGAAGCAAAACCAAAACAACTCATTTTAAACTTATCCAGTATTTCAAAGGAATGTAAGTATATACTTGAATCACTTAAATGCAAGCAATTTTTCTATTTATTTTGCTTTATGGATTATTTTTATTATCATAAAGTTAGCACAATCCTTTAATGGCTCTTCTCAGAGCCCTCATATGTGTAAAAGAAGCCTATTATACTCTCAAATAATAAAACACATCGGAATAAACTCACTCATATAAAAGCACTTTATATGCTTTATAAATTAGAAACTTAAAAACAAAACTGGTTGTTTCAGTACAGGCTTTCAGACATATCATTATAGGATCTGCAGAATGCTACTGTAAGCAATGGATTACTATGAAGAAATGCATGCCTACCTAGAAAGAAGTCATGCTTTTCCTAATCAAATTCAAATAGAATCTTACTGGAACTTAGATTGTTATTATATGAAATCAGATATGCAAGTGACAAAACATGAGACTGAAATGTAAGTATGTTTACTAAATTCTATTAAAAGGATTTTTTATTTTTTAGTGTCTATCAACGATGTTTCCATGCCCTTACATGAAGTTTTAAAGGCAGATATAATTCTGCTTAATTGTGTTTATTTTACTCTTAAAGAAAACTGAGGCTTATGCCACTCAACAAAGTTTCCAAGGTAAACAAGATCACATAGCTTGCATGAGGCAAACAATGCCTCCTATTTAGGTCTTATATCCAAATTAGCTGTCTTTTCACCACTTTGTCACACAGATTCAAAAATGATAAATAAATAGCAAATCTGGGACATAGCTGAAATTACATAAATCACAGAAAAGATAAGTTGGAGTACCACCAAATGTGCTTGTCATCCAAACCAAGAAACTGAGAATCATTTCTCAGTATTCTGTTCTTAAATCTTTGTTTAACTTCAACATGGTGAGGCTAGCCATTCAATAATTTTCTTTTGCTCTTACATTCATTAATATTAAGCCACATATGTTAAGTAAGTTAAGAATTAACAAAGATAGTTAAGGAAAGAAATAGTCTAAGCTCATATACTTGAACCATATTTGTTAGCTGAAGAAGACTTGGAGGTACAACACCTCTAAGTACAGTACATTAAAATTTGTATAAAAAGAGAAAGAATGAGAGGAAGCCCAAACAAAGATATTTCTGTTATCGTATATCACAGCTGGTACTAAGAATAAACAAGTGGAGAACCAATGTAGAATAAAAGTAACCATTTACTAGATCAATTCAAAATGTTGTGTAATAGATTACGGTCTCTGTCATTTGTGCCATTCTACACATGATAACATTTAGCCCTATTGGATGATAATCTGCATCAGGTCACATTTAAATAAAAGTATAAATGCATAAGGCTTCCCAAGTGGCTCTGTGGTAAAGAATCTGTCTGCCTACCGGAGACACAGGTTTGATCACTGAGTTGGGAAGATAATTTAGAGGAGGAAGTGGCAACCTACTTCAGTATTATTGCATAGAAAATTCTATGGACAGAGGAACCTAGTGGACTACAGTCCATGGAATCACAGAGTTGGACACAACTGATCATGCACACATATGCACACACACACGCACGCGTACACACATAAATGCATAATTTTTATGACTTCATTCTAGAACATGTTTTTTTTTAATTTCAAGGAAAATATGAGTCTTGATGCTATAGTTATCTAAGCTTTTCTAGACATTCATACAAACATATCAAATGTTTATATTTGAGAAAATTAGCTTCTCTTTGCTTCCCTCTTTCCTCTCTAGTTTCTCAAGAAAACTTTGTTAAGTAATCTTCATTTTCCTAATCTCTGTATGTTGTGCCACAAGGCCCATTTTCTGTGTGAAACTCACACCCCAGACAACTCACACAAGACAATAATATCAAATCTTATCTAGATAAAGATGACTCTTTCCATATCTAACTTTTCATTTCCAACTTCGTCCATGATCTCAACACTTAAATAAACTTCAGTTCAGTTCAGTTCAGTTCAGTCGCTCAGTCGTGTCCGACTCTCCGCGACCCCATGAATCACAGCACGCCAGGCCTCCCTGTCCATCACCAACTCCCGGAGTACACTCAAACTCATGTCCACAGAGTCAGTGATGCCATCCAGCCATCTCATTCTCCGTCGTCCCCTTCTCCTCCCGCCCCCAAACTTTCCCAGCATCAGAGTCTTTTCCAGTGAGTCAACTCGTCGCATGAGGTGGCCAAAGTATTGCAGTTTCAGTTTTAGCATCAGTCCTTCCAACGAACACCCAGGATTGATCTCCTCTAGAATGGACTGGTTGGATCTCCTTGCAGTCCAAGGGACTCTCAAGAGTCTTCTCCAACACCACAGTTCAAAATCATCGATTCTTCGGAGATCAGCCTTCTTCACAGTCCAACTCTCACATCCATACATGACCACGGGAAAAACCATTGCCTTGACTAGACGGACCTTGGTTGGCATGGGCAAAAATCTAACTTCTTATCCTTCTCCCAAATCTGCTTTGTAAGTAATATTCCTTGATTCATTGAATGTTAACTCCACTCACTCAGTGGCTCGGACCTCTAAACTTGGAGTTGTCTATAACTTTTCACTTTCTCTCATTTTTACATTTCATTCAACAGTACAGCCTATCTGGTCCATCTATAGCATGCATCTTCCTCCATCTCAGTTCCTATCTCTTCTACATTAACCACCATCTGTCACCAGGACGGCTAAGATGAGTGAACAGTTTGATTACCTGTTTCTGTTATTTTCCTTCTACATTATTCAGTACAAAAAACACTGTCATTGTTTACATATATGTTACTATCTCCACTTAAAAGTCCTCGAAGTCTTTTTATTAGTTAAAGTAACACTTCAAATTTCTGACAGAGAAATTTCTAAAAGGTTCTTGTGACTCTCTTGCCATCATCTCACATACACTTCTTTCTCATTCCATTCAAGCAACCTTTAGCTTCTCAACAGTGGACTTGCTCTGCACCCTGCAGCTGATCGCTCCATCTGGAATGATTGCCTAAATATATCCTTGTTACTTTCTCCTTCAGTTCTTCAACTGTTCAATGTTTACAACTTAAGAAAGACTCTATCTGAACTCTCAATATAATATGCAAGCTTGAACCATATGAGATTGCCAACAGTCATCAGTTTTTGATTTAAGGTCTGTTGAACACACGATAATCTTTGCTCTCCATCTCTCTCTGCTTCCTCCCATATGTTTTCATAGACATTGTAGCACCTAATAATTACCTGACCTTATAGTGACTTTTCACTTGTTTATACATTGACCATCTGTCTTTCCCCACTATATATAAATATAAGCTGCACAAGACCAAAAAATTAGTCTTATTTCTTTGAACATTATTTAGCATAGGAAGCAGTCAATGAATATTTATTCACTATATGAACTCCCATTTTATAAATTGACAATAATAAGCAATTTAACTATCTCATTTTGGGGGAGCAAAAAGTAGAATATTTGGAACAAAATCACTAATTTGGATGACTATAAACTTTATGCTTTATTATAATTTTCATATGTTTCATATTTGTTTTTTTTTTCTTTCAGTTTTTACTATTGCATATGTGGACTCAGTGGCTCAATCATGTCTGACTCTGTGACCCCATGGACTGCGGCCCCCCAGGCTCCTCTCTCCATGGCATTTTCCCTGCAAGACTACTGGAATTGGTTGTCACTTTCTCCTCAAAGGGATCTTCTTGAGCCAAGGATCAAATCTGCAGCTCCTGCATCTCTTGCATCTCTTGCATTGCAGGTGGATTCTTTATGGCCGAGTCACAGGTGAGGCCATAATTGCATATATTGGTGTTTAAATATGGAATTAATTTTTATTCTATAAAATGTATAAAATACAATAAAGCAAATCTAGGTATGAACAATTATGTGTTTTTATATTTTCTTTGTAAATCATAATGTGTATGAAGCACACAGTACTGGAATCTGGGTGGGGAAATAAAACATTCTTCATCTGGGTAAAATACCTTCTTAGCATTTCAAAAGTTCTATTTTAATAGTAATCTTGAATTCATAATCCAAGAAAAAAATCAGAGAGTGCAAAGGGTCATTTATCTAATCTTACATAAACTTCTGAATTAGTCATAACACACACACTCTCTTTTTTTTCTTTTTTGTTTCTCTATTCCTATATTTTTTTCCTGTATTTATTTCTCCCTCTTTATTTCCATGGTTCCACTATTGGGATTTAAAATAACAATTTTAAGTGGATATGTGAATGAAGTTTTGCATTAGTAAGTTAATAATTTGAAGATTTACTATTTTAATTTTATATATACAGCTTTCTACTACACTCCTCAATCATTTTTTAATTTTTATATTAAATTATTGCAGAAGATTCATTGTCTGTTATTAAATTGCAGATGCAAAAACCAAAAGAGATTGCCAAGTAGTTTTAGAAGAATAAAACACTTTGACTTAATCAGAGACTGTGTATATCACTTTAAAATGTAATGCTTTACATTTATATTCTCATTAAGGATTAAGTGTCAGTTTTCTTCTCCTCACATAATGTCAATTTTTCTCTAGTAAAATTTGTGTTTTCCAAACTTGTCTAATAAATGTCAGTGTTCCTTTTTACTTTTGTATCTGTCCCAAACTCCCATCCTGTAGATCCTCTGTGTTGTGCTATTATCTTTAAAAGGACTCTGGACAGATAGGTTGAGAAATTGATGTGGTGTCATTTCATCTCTTTTTCTAACACTGTTCCTCACTGTCCTCTATTATAGGCCTAGACAAAGTCATGTGGGCGAATCAAACTAGACTGAAAGGTGTAGAAAATTAAACATGTCTTCACTACTCTTCAATCTTCTGTAGGCATTTGAAGACAGAAAAATGCCCATATACTAGGACAAATATGGAAAGAAATAGCTGAGCCTAAAGCACGGCATACCCACATTTCTTTCAGGCATTTGGATACATAAAGGGAAAACGATGTTAGCACATATCAAATATTTTTTAGTATTATCAGGAGTTGATGTATTTTAATATCTTCTAAAGGAAAATCTCAAAGATAAACAAAAGCAGAGAAAGTAGCAAAAAGAAGTTCCATGACATCAACCAGCTTTGATAATTACTAACCATGACCAAGCTTTTTCTATCTCTGTGTTTCAGTCATCACTTGCTTGCCCTGCTGGATAATTTTGAATCAATTCTCAAATCCCAGACCTTATAGCATTTATTTTAGCAACACATAGAGAATGTACACATACACATTAACATGTACAAATTAGAAAATTTAAGAGAAGAAAACTCTGAATTAATGTGAATAAATATTTGAATTTGCCATTTCAGAATGATTATAGATGTATGGATGTGAGAGTTGGACTGTGAAGAAAGCTGGTCGCTGAAGAATTGATGCTTTTGAACTGTGGTGCTGGAGAAGACTCTTGACAGTCCCTTGGACTGCAAGGAGATCCAACCAGTCCATTCTAAAGGAGATCAATCCTGGGTGTTCATTGGAAGGACTGATGCTAAAGCTGAAACTCCAATACTTTGGCCACCTCATGCGACGAGTTGACTCACTGGAAAAGACTCTGATGCTGGGAGCAATTAGGGGTAGGAGGAGACGGGGACGACAGAGAATGAGGTGGCTGGATGGCATCACCGACTCTGTGGACATGAATTTGAGTGAACTCCGGGAGTTGGTGATGGACAGGGAGGCCTGGTGTGCTGTGATTCATAGGGTCACAAAGAGTCAGACACGACTGAGAGACTGAACTGAACGGATAGATACCTAGATAATAATTTAAATATAGTTCTGGCCTGGACAATATTTCTATCCTTAAAATATTATGAATTAGATTAACCAAGTAGTTCACTTCTTCTGAATTTGTTGAATGAATGATTATGTTTCTCTCACTGCTTCTTTGCCTCTTATATGGGATAATACTAAATCATAAACAAAAAATAATGAAATAATTTTAAGAAAAGAATGAAATAATTGAAAACTTTTGGTGAACAGACTCAACATGAAATTTTCAATACAAATTCCATTAAAAAGATAAATTACGGGGTCATTAATTGTTCATTTGTATATACTTACTTTACCTATATATATAGACACACACACACACATCTATACACACACATATACACTAAATGTATATACACACTCTAGGTTTATATACCACAGGTCAGATTCTGTGCACTGAAGTGGGAAAGAGAAATACAAAATGTTTCAGATTATGAGAGAGTCTGATGTAAATGTATACTTATAACACAAAATAAAGTATACCAAAAGAGGCATTTTACATGCTCTTAATAAGTTAACAGGAAAAACATATTAATATTAGAAACACTATTTTATAATTATAAACTCTTTGATAGTTATTCTTGATTATAGCTTCTGAAATAATTCTTGATTATGATCTGGTTATAGAAACATAACTTCTATATTTTTTTTAAAACAGGTTACCATCAGTCTCAAGATATTTGGTTCCTGTACATTAGTAAAATTTTACTTCTTTATTTTTAAACAGGCAAGCTTCTTTCTTAAGCATGTGGTGAAAAACTAATATTAAAAGTAGTAACAGATTGAATCCGTCAGCCATAAAGTTTCGCTTTGTTTAGTAGCAGGGAATAGAGAAGGCAATGGCACCCCACTCCAGTACTCTTGCCTGGAAAATCCCATGGACGGAGAGAAGCCTGGTTGGCTGCAGTCCTTGGGGTCAGTAAGAGTGGGACACGACTGAGCTACTTCACTTTCACTTTTCACTTTCATGCATTGGAGAAGGAAGTGGCAACCCACTCCAGTGTTCTTGCCTGGAGAATCCCAGGGAAGGGGGAGCCTGGTGTGCTGCCGTCTATGTGGTCGCACAGAGTCGGACAAGACTGAAGTGACTTAGCAGTAGCAGCCATAGTAGGGAATGTATTCAGAGGGACAAATATAAATAGTTATATAAGGCATGGTATTTATTTCTCTGTTTGTGGGTTCACTACTGTATTCCTGGTGCCTTGAAGAGTCCTGCATTGTGTGTTCATTGGCAATGTGGTGTTTTGGTCTATTCAATAGACTTGAAGGAGGGACAGGACGTTACTTACAAAGAGGTGGTCACGTAAAACATCTAAAAAACAAAAAAAACCAAACCTTTCATGTAACATGATTTAGAGATAATGACAAAGAAAGGTTTCTCTCTTGCTTCAGGATTACAAATTAAAAAAAAAAACAAAAAAAGAAAAGAAAAATAGTCTTGAAACTTGTCAAAAGCTATCTCCAAAACCCCAGTCAACAGTAGAATGGAAAGTGCTTAAGCCAATATAAAGGCAAATGTTTGAGAGAAGGAGAAAGACAGAGATGGGGCCATAGAGAGAGAAAGATAAATATTCCTGAATACAAAGCAACATGCAGGGATGAAGTGTTGACATACATATTCAGGCACAATGTCCAAATGAACTTCACAGTGTTGAAACTGGTTAACAAAAAATGTTCCAATTGGTTAACATGAATGCTTAAATCATCTCCAATTTTTTTTTTCATCAAATAGTTACCACAGAAATTCGAAAATTTCGAATTTTACTCCTGCAATGTACTATTTTAACCTTTGATAGTATCAAGCACATAATTTAAAAATAGATGCCATTTCTTTTTTTATTTTAATTTTTCTTTTCCAAATGTCTAATTTGTTCCTATGGATATATGTCTAATTTTGTCTTGTCAATTTCCAATTTATTTTTTCTATCTCAAAATGACTGTTTGGTAAAATTAATCATAAGATGTCATATCTTCTTTTTGAAAATATAAACATTTTAATTGATCACATATAAATAAATTGTTTATGTATCAAAATCTCATTCACTTTCATTCCTGTCTTTCATGGTATCGTTTTTAAATTTTTTTTGGTTTGCTGTGTCTTAAATGTTTACTTGCAAACTCAGTTTTGATTGGGAGTTCCTCCTCCTTCCTTCAACACCATCTTCCTTTCCCTTTTTCTATATATTCTCTCCAAACTAGCAGTTTTGCAGTCGCTCCTGCCCCACAATTCCTAGATGATAACGTAGAACCAGGTCCCTGCTTTCCAGGGATGTGGGTGATTCTGCAGATTCTTCATGAGAAGAATGCACAGCATGACTCCCATACTGGTTTCCTGACTGTCTATCTTTGTCATCTCCTTTGGCCCTTATTTTTTGATGCACTCTTAACCTAGGTCAGTATACTGTTAACTTTCCAACAATCTTTCATCACAAGAAAAACTTCACTCCTGCCTTTCTTTTCCTAATCTTATGTAGATAGTCATTCTTTCTTTTCCCCAGGGAGTCATACTGTCTGCTGCTGCTGCTGCTGCTAAGTCACTTCAGTCGTGTCCAACTCTGTGTGACCCCATAGACGGAAGCCCACCAGGCTCCCCATCCCTGGGATTCTCCAGGCAAGAACACTGGAGTGGGTTGCCATTTCCTTCTCCAATGTGTGAAAGTGGAAAGTGAAAGTGAAGTCGCTCAGTTGTGTCTGACCCTTAGCGACCCCACGGACTGCAGCCTACCAGGCTCCTCCATCCATGGGATTTTCCAGGCAAGAGTACTGGAGTGGCTTACCATTGCCTTCTCCGATTGTCTGCTACCACTGCCTATTTATTAACCAGAGGTCAGTACCATGCAACATTTGCTGATTGTACTTTTTCTTTTCAGGAAGATGTTTTGTTATATTTAAACTTAGTTATGTCTTCTTGTTTTCTACTTTTCATATTTTCTTTACTCATTGCTATGTATTTGGAGCAGTGGGTGTCTCTCAGTATAAATACTCTGGGTCATGTTAGTATGAAGCTGAGCTTGTTTTATATATATAAATTTGACATTCCACATGCACACACACTAATATGCATTGCCATTATTGTTAAATTTTAACACTGTTGGGTAAAACAAGCTCAGCTTCATACTAACATGACCCAGAGTATTTATACTGAGAGACACCCACTGCTCCAAATATATATTATATATATATAATATATATAATAGATGAGCTAGCAATTCAAGATAGTCACCTTATGGCCTTGTTGATGCAAATACTTTCCTGGTTAGACTTTCCTTACAAGCTCTGTTACACTTGTTTAACTCAACCCAGGGGGATTTTCAGAATTCACAGGTGATGGCAGTCAAATAAATGCACCTGGAGAGAAAGAAAGAACCATAGGACAGCTGTTGAAGACAGATTTTGACCATCTGTTATACAGTAACTACAAAAAGAAAAATATGGATATTTGAAAATGTGGATTATGTGAGAATATCATAGTATAATATGCAGATTTGTAAGAAATACATATTTAGTGCTTCAGATGAACAAATATATATACATTTGATCTTAGTCCATGGTTTTTGACTCACAGCGCCCAACGTTCTTGGAATTTCCTGAGTGATAAGAGCATGTTTTGTTATAATATTTTGTCTATTGTCTTCGGTTCCTCAAATTGCTTCAGAGCCATAAAAGGTGAAGTTAGTGTCTTGTTTTTCACTGTTTCTGCTGTCTTGTCTGGAGAAGGAAATGTCAACCCACTCCAGTGTTCTTGTCTAGAGAATCCTGTGGATGGAGGAGCCTGGTGGGCTGCTGTCCATAGGGTCGTACAGTCGGACATGACTGAAGCAACTTAGCATGCATACATGCATTGGAGAAGGAAATGGCAACCTACTCCAGGATTCTTGCCTGGAGAATCCCAGGGACGGAGGAGCCTGGTGGGCTGCCACCTATGGGGTTTCAAGGAGTCAGGCACGACTGAAGCAACTTAGTAGCAACAGCAGCAGCTGTCTTAACAACCATAGGTTTATGGTAATAAGGTAAGTTTTGGAAAGCAGCTAAGGATGGGAACTGATTGCCAAGAAAATTAATCATGAATTCAAGGGTGGAATCTTGTCCATCCCCTGATGGAACTTTTTCCATCTCCTCCCCAGGAGGGGAGATAGGCTGGATGTTGAATCAGTCACCAGTAGCCAATGATTTAACAAAACACACTTATGTGATGAAGCCTCCATAAAAATGCAAAAGGACTAATTTTGAGAGATTCTGAGTTGGTGAACACATGGAGATTGAACTTTCATGTCCTTTCTTCATAACTTGTCCGATGCATCTTTTGCATTTCTCTTTCCATGTTATATCTTTAAAAAAAAATTTTTTTTTAATTGGAGGCAAATTACTTTACATTAATATATTGGTTGATTTTGCCATACATTGACACAAATCCGCACCGGATGTACATGTGTTCCCCTTCTTGAACCCCCTTCCCACTTCCCTCTTCCCCATATCCTCACTCCAGGTCATCCCCATGCACCAGCCCCAAGCATCCTGTATCAGGCGTCAAACCTGAACTGGTGATTCATTACATATATGATAATATACATGCTACAATGCCGTTCTCCCAAATCATCCCACCTTCACCCTCTCCCACAGAGTTCCAAAGACTGTTCTATATACCTATGTCTCTTTTGCTGTCTTGAATACAGGGTTAAGGTTACCATCTTTCTAAATCCCATATATATGCGTTAGTATACTGTATTGATGTTTTACTTTCTGGCTTACTTCACTCTATATACTAGGCTCCAATTTCATCCACCTCATTAGAACTGATTCAAATGCATTCTTTTTGATGGCTGAAAAATACTCCATTGTGTATATGTACCAAAGTTTTCTTATCCACTCATCTGCAGATGGACATCTAGGTTGCTTCCATGTCCTGGTTATTATAAACAGTGCTGCAATGAACATTGGTGTACATGTGTTTCTTTCAATTCTGGTTTCCTCAGTGTGTATGCCCAGGAGTGCGATTGCTGGATCATATGGCAGGTCTATTTCCAGCTTTTTGAGGAATCTCCACACTGTTCTCTATAGTGGCTGTACTAGTTTGCATTCCCACCAACTGTGTAAGAGGGTTCCCTTTTCTCCACACCCTCTCCAGCATTTACTTCATGTAGACTTTTGGATCTGAGACGGCAATGGCAAGCCGTACTCTTGCCTAGAAAATCCCATGGATGGAAGAGCCTGGTAGGCTGCAGTCCCTGGGGTCGCTAAGGGTCGGACACGACTGAGTGACTTCACTTTCACTTTTCCCTTTCACACATTGGAGAAGGAAATGGCAACCCACTCCAGTGTTCTTGCCTGGAGAATACCAGGGACGGGAGACCCTGGTGGGCTTCTGTTTATGGGGTCACAAAGAGTCGGACACGACTGAAGCAGCAGCAGCAGCAGCAGCAGACTTTTGGATAGCAGCCATTCTGACTGGTGTGAAATGGTATCTCATTGTGGTTTTGATTTGCATTTCTCTGATTATGAGGGACGTTAAGCATTTGTTCATGTGTTTGTTAGCCATCTTTATGTCTTCTTTGGAGAAATGTCTGTTTAGTTCTTTGGCGCATTTTTTGAGTGGGTCATTTATTTTTCTGGAATTGACTTGAAGGAGCTGCTTGTATATTTTGAAGATTAATTCTTTGTCAGTTGTTTCATTTGCTATTAATTTCTCCCATTTTGAAGGCTGTCTTTTCACCTTCCTTTTAGTTTCCTTTACTGTGCAGAAGCTTTTGATTTTAATTAGGTCCCATTTGTTTATTTTTACTTTTATTTCCAATATTCTGGGAGGTGGGTCTTGGAGGATCCTGCTGTGATTTATGTCAGAGAGCGTTTTGCCTACATTCTCCTCTAGGAGTTTTATAGTTTCTGGTCTTACATTCAGCTCTCTAATCCATTTTGAGTTTATTTTGGTGTACGGTGTTAGGAAGTGTTCTAGTTTCATTCTTTTACAAGTGGCTGACAAGTTTTCCCAGCACCACTTGTTAAAGAGACTGTCTTTTCTCCATTTTATATTCTTGCCTCCTGTGTCAAAGATAAGGTGTCCATAGGTGCGTGGATTTATCTCTGGGCTTTCTATTTTGTTCCATTGATCTATATTTCTGTCTTTATGCCAGTACCATACTGTCTTGATGACTATGGCTTTGTAGTAAAGCCTGAGTCCTGCAGGTTGATTCCCCCAGTTCCATTCTTCTTCCTCAAGACTGCTTTGGTTATTCGAGGTTTTTTGTATTTCCGTACAAATTGTGAGATTATTTGTTCTAGTTCTGTGAAAAATATCATTGGTAGCTTGATAGGGATTGCATTGAATGTATAAATTACTTTGGGTAGTATACTCATTTTCAAAATATTTATTCTTCCAATCCACGAACACGGTATATTTCTCCATCTATTAGTGTCCTACTTTATTACTTTCACTAGTGCTTTATAGTTTTCAATGTACAAGTCTTTTGTTTCCTTAGGTAGATATATTCCTAAGTATTTAATTCTTTTCATTGCAACAGTGAATGGAATAGCTTCCTAAATTTCTCTATTTTCTCATTATTAGTGTATAGGAATGCAAGGGATTTCTGTGTGTTGATTTTATATCCTGCAACTTTACCGTATTCGTTGATTAGCTCTAGTAGTTTTCTGGTAGAGTCTTTAGGGTTTTCTGTGTAGAGGATCATGTCATCAGCGAATAGTGAAAGTTTTACTTCTTCTTTTCCAATTTGGATTCCTTTTATGTCTTTTTCTGCTCTGATTGCTGTAGCCAAAACTTCCAGAACTATGTTGAATAGTAGTGGTGAGAGTGGGCACCCTTGTCTTGTTCCTGACTTTAGGGGAAATGCTTTCACTTTTTCACCATTGAGGATAATGTTTGCTGTGGGTTTGTCATATATAGCTTTTATTATGTTGAGATATGTCCCTTCTATTCCCACTTTTTGGAGGGTTTTTAATCATAAATGGATGTTGAATTCTGTTGAAGGCTTTCTTTGCATCTGTTGAGATAATCATATGATTTTTATTTTTCATTTTGTTAATGTGGTGTATTACGTTGATTGATTTGTGGATATTGAAGAATCCTTGCATTCCTGGGATAAAGCCCACTTGGTCATGATGTATGATCTTCTTAATGTGTTGTTGGATTCTGATTGCTAGAATTTTATTAAGGATTTTTGCATCTATGTTCATCAGTGATATTGGCCTGTAGTTTTCTTTTTTTGTGGGATCTTTACCAGGTTTTCGGATTAGGGTGATGGTGGCCTCATAGAATGAGTTTGGAAGTTTCCCTTCCTCAGCAATTTTCTGGAAGAGTTTGAGTAGAATAGGTGTTAGCTCTTCTCTAAATTTTTGGTAGAATTCAGTTGTGAAGGCGTCTGGACCTGGGCTTTTGTTTGCTGGAAGATTTCTTATTACATCCTCTAGTTCCGTGCTTGTGATGGGTCTGTTCAGATTTTCTATTTCTTCCTGGTTCAGTTTTGGAAAGTTGTACTTTTCTAAAAATTTGTCCATTTCTTCCAAGTTGTCCATTTTATTGCCATATAATTGCTGATAGTATTCTCTAATAATCCTTTGTATTTCTGTGTTGTTGGTTGTGATCTCTCCATTTTCATTTCTAATTTTATTGATTTGGCTCTTCTCCCTTTGTTTCTTGATGAGTCTGGCTAGTGGTTTGTCAATTTTATTTACCGTCTCAAAGAACTAGCTTTTCGATTTGTTGATTTTTGCTGTGGTCTCTTTTGTTTCTTTTGCATTTATCTCTGCCATAATTTTTACGATTTCTGTCCTTCTACTAACCCTGGGGTTCATCATTTCTTCCTTTTCTAGTTGCTTTAGATGTAGAGTTAGGTTATTAAGTTGACTTTTTTTTTGTTTCTTGAGGTGTGCCTGTATTGCTATGAATTTTCCCCTTAGCACTGCTTTTACAGTGTCCCAGAGGTTTTGGGTTGTTGTGTTTTCATTTCCATTCATTTCTATGCATATTTTGATTTCTCTTTTTATTTCTTCTATGATTTGTTCATTATTCACCAGCGTGTTGTTCAGCTTCCATATGTTAGCATTTTTAATAGTTTTTCTCCTGTAATTGAGATCTAATCTTACTGCATTATGGTCTGAAAAGATGCTTGGAATTATTTCAATTTTTTTCTTTTTTTTTTTTAAATTTACCAAGGCTAGATTTGTGGCCCAGGATGTGATCTATCCTGGATAAGGTTCCATGTGAACTTGAAAAAAAGGTGAAATTCATTGTTTTGACATGAAATATCGTATAGAGATCTATTAGGTCTAACTGGTCTATTTTATGATTTAAAGTTTGTGTTTCCTTGTTAATTTTCTGTTTGGTTGATCTATCCATAGGTGTGAGTGGGGTATTAAAGTCTCCCACTATTATCGTGTTATTGTTAATTTCCCCCTTCATATTTGTTAATAATTGTCTTACATATTGTGGTGCTCCTATGTTGGGTATATAACTATTTATAATTGTTATATCTTCTTCTTGGATTGATCCTTTGATCATTATGTAGTTTCCTTCTTTGTCTCTTTTCACAGCCTTTGTTTTAAAATCTATTTTATCTGATATGAGTATTGCTACTCCTGCTTTCTTTTGGTCTCTATTTGCATGGAATATCTTTTTCCAGCCCTTCGCTTTCAGTCTGTATGTGTCCCTCATTTTGTGTTGGGTCTCTTATAGACAACATATATGGAGTTCTTGTTTTTGTATCCATTCAGCCAGCCTTTGTCTTTTGGTTGGGGCATTCAACCCATTTACGTTTAAGGTGATTATTGATAAGTATGATCCCATTGCCATTTTCTTTATTGTTATCGGTTCGATTTTATTTACCCTTTCTGTGTTTCCTGTCTAGAGAAGATCCTTTAGCATTTGTTGGAGAGCTGGTTTGGTGATGCTGATTTCTCTCAGCCTTTGCTTGTCTGTAAAGCTTTTGATTTCTCCTTCATATTTGAATGAGATCCTTGCTGGGTACAGTAATCTGGGTTGTAGGTTATTTTCTTTCATCACTTTAAGTATGTTTTGCCATTCCCTCCTGGCCTGAAGAGTTTCTGTTGAAAGATCAGCTGTTATCCTTATGGGAATCCCCTTGTGTGTTATTTGTTGTTTTTCCCTTGCTGCTTTTAATATTTGTTCCTTGTGTTTGATCTTTGTTAACTTGATTAGGATTTGGGTGATTATTTCCTTCCCATTTTAGGGAAATCTTCAACTATTATCTCCTCAAGTATTCTCTCATGGTCTTTCTTTTTGTCTTCTTCTTCTGGGACTCTTATGATTCGAATGTTGGTGCGTTTAACATTGTCCCAGAATTCTCTAATATTGTCCTCATTTCTTTTAATTAGTTTTTCTTTTTCCATCTCTGTTTAATTTATTTCTAGAATTCTATCTTCTAGCTCGCTTATCCTGTCTTCTGCCTCTGTTATTCTACTGCTTGTTTCCTCAAGAGTGTTTCTGATCTCATCTATTGCATTATTCATTGTATATTGACTCCATGTTATATCGTTTTATTAAAAACCAGGGAATCTAGTAAGTGACATGCTTCTCTGAATAATGTGAGTGTCTCTCTTAAATGAATTGAGGCCAAAGAGAAGTCACTGGAATGCCCAACCTATATAGCTGGTTGGTACAAAGCACAAGTGGCAAACAGGAATTGAAGTGATGTCAAAAATGAGAGAGGGACAGTCTGTGGGACTGAGCTCTTAACTTGTAGGATCTGATGCTATCTTCAGGTCCATAATGGAAGAGTTGAATTGAATTGTAGGAATTCCACCTCGTGTTCAAGAACTGCTTGATCATGTGGGGACTCCCCCACCACCACCATGCTGAAGTTGATACTAGAACCCAAAATATATAGCAGTAATATATTAACAGAAAATAGTTAGGTAAGAATGGACAAAACAAAATGAACCTGAAGAGAACAGTTTTGCTTTTAGAATAATTAATACCACCATAATTATCCAGGATTTCTTTTTTTTTTTTTTTACCAGAAATCAACATAGTGAAGAAAATACTCAAACCATTTATGTTGAATTATAAATGGTTGGGTATAGAAAAATGAATATTTAATACTAATGTGGGATAAAGAAACAAACATCCTTGGAAGAAAATACAGCAATACCAGTACACTGACTACTACTAAATATGTCAGCAATTGAACGAAAAGCAAATGGGTCTTTACTAAATAGAATATTTCTACAATGACTCATTCAATTTTAAGTACATTTTTGTTTTCAGAGTTTTAAAAGTGGAAATTACTTTTGCTATGCTTCACATACTCAGGAATTTTTTCAGCATTTTATTTTATTTTTTTTTTAATTAAAGAGAGTCAGAATATTTTGAAGGCTTGAATGAAGTGATATACAATATATGTAGAGTAATTTCTTCCAGAGAGTTAATATAAGGCCCAACTCTAGTGTCCTGATTGAATCACACATCTGCCTTTCAAGAAAACAGCATAATGGTATAATATGGCAGATATTTATAAAGGAGCTACTTTCACAGTATACTACAAAACCCTGAAGGATGGTAGGACCCTATTTTGACAAAGACTTCCAAAATTTTTTATTATAAATATATCTAAATTTAAAGGCGCATATTCTTGAACAAAAATATGTTTCATAAACATGCCAAATAAAAGCAATAAAAATGAAGCAAAAAAGGAAAAATATAGTGTTAAAAAATTAACTGATGTATATTAAATTTGAATCATTTCTTTGAGCAAACATTGATTTGAACTGAAAAGCACCAAGCCAAAATTTGTAAGGAGTGCTCCACCAATAGGAACTAGGGACAAACATTTTATCTAAAAGAGATAAAAGGAAAGCAAATAAATTATTTGATTATTTATGACAAGTGATTACCTTATTTGGGAAAGTCTAATTGGCTGTTTGTGATGGACTTTTAATAACCTTCGCTTTCTCACATATGGATTCACTCACTCTGGTTTAGGTGTGGTTTGCTTACATAGGCTAGTGAGGCATTAGGGCCACCACCGTCTAAAGGTCACTTTGTTAAAATACTTTAACAATGAATAAATAGATGATACTTAGAGTTTTGGTGAGGAGTCTCTTCCTGGTTCAGAGAAGGCAATGGCACCCCACTCCAGTACTCTTGCCTGGAAAATCCCATGGATGGAAGACCCTAGTGGGCTGAAGTCCATGGGGTCGCTAAGAATCGGGCACGAATGAGCAACTTCACTTTCTCTTTTCACTTTCATTCATTGGAGAAGGAAATGGCAATCCACTCCAGTGTTCTTTCCTGGAGAATCCCAGGGACAGGGGAGCTTTTGCTGGTGTCTATGTGGTCGCACAGAGTCTGACACGACTGAAGTGACTCAGCAATAGCAGCAGCAGCTGCTCTTCCTGGTTGCAAATTGCCATCTTTATCTTGTATCTTTATATGGTTAGCTCTCTGGCCTCTTCTCAAGAAGGCAATAATAAAATTTATGAGGCCCCCACTCTAGTGACCTAATTACCTCTCAAACGGCCCCACCTCCTAAGCACATGGAGATTCGATTTTAACATATGAAATTTGAAAGAACACATTCCATCTATAACACATGTCCACTACTGTAATATTTGTCTGTCCTGCTCAAAATAATTTACTATTAGTTTTCTTTATCTTAATATACAAATTTAGAGGTAAAATCTCCAAAACAAATCAGTGAGATGTTCTCAAATAAATTTTAGATTAGTAAGAAGGAAAAAATAATGAAATGGATGCTAAAGCAGCTAATTACTTCATGAATGCTATAATGATAGTAAAAACTGTTTATACTTATACTTCCTGATGTTACAGGTTGTCATTGAAGATATACGAGATGTTACTGAGTATATCCAAGTTCACTTACCCAAACTGTATGAATCAAACTGGGTATTGAGTGAAATTAGCAGTAAGTTTTCCCTAAACAGTCATAGAAAAATAATGTATGAACTATATGTATAAATTTTAATGCAGACTATGCCTACCCATTTATGAAATATTCTCAATGAATATGAGATTCTGACAAAACAAATTAGGAGAAGACTAGAAAATGTCAAGAAAAGAAATTCTACATAAAAGGAATAGAATTAAAATATGAGTGGAGGGGAGCAATGTTATATCAAAAGGAAGGACAAAAAAGGTATCTTATCTCTGAAAGTGAAAGTGTTAGTCACTCAGTCTTGTTCCACTCTTTGCGACTCCGTGGTCTGCCCCTGGAATTTTCCAAGCAGGATACTGGAGTGGGTTGCCATTCCCTTCTCCAGGGGATCTTCCCAACCCAGAGATCGAACCCAGGTCTCATGCATTGCAGGCAGATTAAAACTTAAAAGTAAAGTAAAACTGAGTACAACTTACTAATAATTTCATCAGTACTGTGTGCTGGGCCTTCTAAGTAATGTCTCCTTTTGGTGATCCACTGAACAACAACTACAAAACCTGCACCATTCCTTACATTTTCAGTCTTTTTTTTAAACCTAGTACTGAGCTAACCAATCTATAGCCAATCTGAAAGTGTATGGCCCTCAGTGATAAAGACTAATGCATCCTTCTTGAACTGCTAAGCCTGTGATATGTTTATCAGGTAGAAAGAAAGCTAGCCTAGTATCCCTAGAGTCATTTCAAAGATCAAAAAGTTCATGTATTTTACTCTTCCAAAATGTCTAAGGAAAACTAAGCAACTTAAGACTACCGCTGCAGCTATCTCATTTCTGCAAAACCATTGAATTAAAAACAATTTCAACAGCCATTATAGCCATCTTGCTTCTTAGCAAAATTTGGGTCATCAAGATGAAAGATGATAGACTAGAAAGTGAACAAAATAGGAAATATTGATTTATTTTTATTTCATCAGTAATTTAATCAGTGTGAGATTTGTCAACCATTTACCAACTTTAATTATTTGGGAGGATTCACCTAGGAATTTGTAACATTGAACTGTCAACTCCCTGGGGGAAATTCCACCTACTTATATCATTCTATCTCTCGGAGGTTAAAATACAAAGTGCTTTTTGTATTTTTCAAATTTAGAAATGTCCTCTAGCAGGTGATGCTATCCAAAAGTATGCCTTTCTATGCTTATGAATTTTTCATGCTTTCAGTACTAACAGTGAAAACAATCCTTTCTTATATATCCTATAATGTGGCATTGGGACCTGACTCTTTTTTTTTTTTCTCTCTCTCTCTCTCTCTTTTGTAGAGTCTTGCTGAATCTTTAACAATTTTAACGTTGGTGCTATTACTCTTCCCTACTTTTTGATCCTAATTTTATTTTTCTCTGGGGATTTTTTCTTCCTCATATTTCATCTCTTTTTAAAGAGTCCCAAATGTATTTTCCTAGGATTCCACCAGAAACGTCCACTGGTCTTTATACCTAGCTATTCCATTATTTGTTTTCCAAATCATTAATAATTTGATGCTTTAATAAATGAACCTCAGGAATACCCTGGCAGTCCAGTGGTTAGGACTTTGCTTTCATTACTGAGGGCATGGTTTCAATCCCTGGTCAGGGAACTAAGATCTCACATGGCATGCAACATGGCAATAGATAAATACATTAATTTTAAAATGAAATAAAAATTAAGAAAAATAAATCAATCTGTTCCCAGGCTAGAAGAGTTGAATCAGCTCAATCACATTTTTACTACCATGCTTCTACCACTTGAAAAAGTGGAGTTTGCTTTTTTCTCTTGTTTTAACACAGTGGAGGGAAATAATTTTAACTTGAACTGATACAAACATTTTGAAAAGTGATACAGATGTATTCCAAGTTATTTATATACCATAAGTGTGTAAACTACTGGCTAATCTTTTAAGTGCCTCAAAAAGACTATTTTGAATAAGATTTTCTGACCCACCCACTGGCATTTTTTTTTCAGATAATATAGTTATTATTGATGCATAGCTATCATCCATTGAAAAATTATTGATGAGATAAGATGAAATGAATTTTTCATAGAAGAATTATGACAGCAAAACCTTCTTGAACATTGGAGAATGTCACTTTCTCCAACCTCCCCACCGTAGCTTTTGTTTATTATATGCTTTACTTCCATAATCCCTTATTGCTGGCTTCTTCATACTTTCTTCAACAGGCTAATCATTATTTTTTCAAACTCTGATGTTATATCCACATGGGGAAGAAGAAAAAAAAAAAATTCCCAAAACATCAGCTACTAAACTAACCACAAAACGAGATTAGGTATCCCTACACTATTCACATAGTACATTGCCCATACATTGATTGCATCAGTAAACACAATTAAGGATTTAGATTTCTTAACTTAGCATTTCTCCCCCTAATATCACAGCTACCTTGAGTACTCTCATTTTTTTCTCACTCTTCCTAAAACATAACTATGTACCTCTCTTGAGGTATAATTTCAAAGAATCTTGGTTAAATGAGTAACTGCTCAAACGTATTGTCGTTTGAATATTAGAAGCTACTCAAGGATCTTGAAAGAATTCTAGAAAAAAAAAAAAAGCATCCTACATGGTCAATGGGTGATGAAACTATGTACAACTTCAATATTCCTAGATGTATATAAACTCAACTTGAGCATAAAGTTGAATCTGTCCATTGGTGTGACTTTTATCATAGCAGTCAAGAACTGAAAACATTAGCTGTATGCCCTGGTGTGATAAATAAGATCATCAGCATATAGCTTAAATACAGCAAGAAAAAGATTAAAAAGACAAAGAGCTGTTTTAGGTGTACATTTGAAAAACATTCTGCATTGTAATTAAAAAAAAAAAAAAAACACTGAAACAATTGTCCTCAGAAGAGTTGTGAAATATCTACTACGATTTCCCAAGACTTTTGCTTTAGAAATTAAGTGAAGGGTCATCATTAGGTACCTTTTATTTGTAGTCAAATTAATTTTATTTATAACTATTGGTTTTTTATTTACCATAGTTTGTGCTACCTAACTAGAGATCTCTTCAAGAAAATTAGAGATACCAAGGGAACATTTCATGCAAAGATGGGCTCAATAAGGGACAGAAATGGCAAGGACCTAACAGAAGCAGAAGATATTAAGAAGAGGTGGCAAGAATACACAGAAGAACTGTACAAAAAAGAAATTCACGAACAAGATAATCACAACGGTGTGATCACTCACAGACATCTTAGAATGTGAAGTCAAGTGGGCCTTAGAAAGCATCACTACGAATAAAGCTAGTGGAGGTGATGGAATTCCAGTTGAGCTATTGCAAATCCTGAAAGATGATGCTGTGAAAGTGCTGCACTCAATATGCCAGCTAATTTGGAAAACTCAGCAGTGGACACAGGATTGGAAAAGGTCAGTTTTCATTCCAATCCCAAAGAAAGGCAGTGCCAAAGAATTCTCAAACTACCACACAATTGCACTCATCTCACATTATAGTAAAGTCATGCTCAAAATTCTCCAAGCCAGGATTCAGCAATACATGAACAGTGAACTTCCAGATGTTCAAGCTGGTTTTAGAAAAGGCAAAGAAACCATAGATCAAATTGCCAAAATCTGCTGGATCATGGGAAAAGCAAGAAAGTTCCAGAAAAACATCTATTTCTGATTCATTGACTATGCCAATGACTTTGACTGCGTGGATCACAATAAACTGTGGAAAATTCTGTAAGAGATGGGAATACCAGACCACCTGACCTGCCTCTTGAGAAACCTGTATGCAAATCAGGAAGCAACAGTTAGAACTGGACATGGAACAAACTGGTTCCAAATAGGAAAAGGAGTATGTCAATGTTGTATATTGTCACCCTGCTTATTTAACTTATATGCAGAGTACATCATGAGGAACGCTGGGCTGGAAGAAGCACAAGCTGGAATCAAGATTGCCAGGAGAAATATCAATAACCTCAGATATGCGGATGATACTACCCTTATGGCAGAAAGTGAAGAGGAACTAAGAAACCTCTTGTTGAAAGTGAAAGAAGAGATTGAAAAGGTTGGCGTAAAGCTCAACATTCAGAAAACAAAGATCATGGCATCTGGTCCTATCACTTCATGGGAAATAGATGGGGAAACAGTGGAAACAGTGTCAGACTTTATATTTTTGGGCTCCAAAATCACTGCGGATGCTGATTGCAGACATGAAATTAAAAGACGTTTACTCCTTGAAAGGAAAGTTATGACCAACCTAGATAGCATATTAAAAAGCAGAGACATTACTTTGCCAAGCAAGGTCCATCTAGTCAAGGCTATGGTTTTTCCAGTAGTCATGTATGGATGTGAGAAATTGTGAATAAAGCTGATCACCAAAGAATTGATGCTTTTGAACTATGGTGTTGGAGAAGACTCTTGAAAGTCCCTTGGACTGCAAGGCGATCCAACTAGTACATTCTAAAGGAGATCAATCCTTGGTGTTCATTGGAAGGACTGATGCTAAAGCTGAAACTCCAATACTCTGGACACCTCATGCAAAGAGTTGACTCACTGGAAAAGACTCTGATGCTGGGAGGGATTGGGGGCAGGAGGAAAAGGGGACGACAGAGAATGAGATGGCTGGATGGCATCACCGACTCGATGGACATGATTTTGAGTTAACTCCAGGAGATGGTGATGGACAGGGAGGCCTGGCTTGCTGTGATTCATAAGGTTGCAAAGAGTCAGACACGACTGAGGGACTGAAATGAACTGAACAGAACAGAACTGGAAGAAATTTGGTGGAATTAAGTCATGAAGCCACAGTAGCAAGAATATTAAAGAGTAGCAGGAGGATAGAATAGATAAATATGGAAGTCCTACTGGATGAACATGGTTGGTGCTTACAGCTCTGCTTCTCACAGAAGCCATAACCCTTTAAGAGAGGGTGGCCTGAGTGGGAGAAACAGGCCTCTCCATCTGTAAAGCTTTCCGTGTTCATCGAATGTGTGTGTTTAACTTCCTATGCACACCGTGGACTTGTGTACCTAACGTTTTCAGAACAACTTTATATTTCCCTAGTGACTGACTGTCCTCAGTGGATATATTTGGACATGCTTCCAATAACTACTCTCACTGAAACTTTTTTTTTTTTAATTCTGGGGTTAAATTAGAACATTTAAAAGAAAATGCTCTCCCTGGGTCATCCCAGTAAGGGAGGTGGGAGGGGGGTTCAGTATGGGGAACACATGTACACCCGGGGTGGATTCATGTCATTGTATGGCAAAACCAATACAATATTGTAAAGTAATTAGCCTCCAATTAAAATAAATAAATTAAAAAAAAAAGAATTACAAACTAAAATGATAAATAAATAAATAAAGCACACACACAAGATAATGCTCTCCCCATCCACAATTAAGTAAAAATTTAAAGCATTCAATTAAAATAATTCTAAACAATAAGAAATGTATGTAAAGAAGCAAAATAATGGCAGAAGGTTGAGTTAATTATAGTTTTTACTTCACAGCACATTATTACTTAGAATACTTAAACAAGAGGATTATGCGTGCTTTAAGGATGAATCTATGTAACTTGTAAAATGTATTATTAATAAATATTTAATTTTAATATTAAATAGTTAATACAAAGTACAGTTATTAAATATGTACTTAAGTTTCCATAGTGAATATAGTTGATATACCAAACCATCCCCCAAATAAATTCTTTTGCATTTTCACTTTCACAAGTTTAACAGGTAGACACAGGATATTTTAGCTCATTAATCAACCATCCAATGACCCATTATTGTCTCTCTTGTTCTACGCTGCATTTTATTCAGCCTTCCTTTATAGTCTTAATTCCATACATTCTTTGACCACATTTCTTAGGGTATAAAAGTGATTCCTGTGACCTCACCCACAATGAAATTGTTACTTTGTAGTTTTTCAATCAGTTTTTGAAGATAATGCTGATGTTCTGAATCTTTTCCCCTGAAATTTCTCTAGTTTGATTATATTTATTTTAATCTTTTATATGTACCCCTGTTCCTTTTCCTCTGGGTTTTTCAGTTCTTGCTTTAAGAGAGTTCCTCTACTTAATTTCCTGCCATCTGGTCACTTCTTTATGCATCATTTCTGTCAGCTCTCTGACTTACTTCTTGCTTGGCCTGATTTCCTTAGGACCCATTTACTTATGGTCTAATAACATTTAAGGCAGCCTTCTTAATAACAGTAAGATAGATTTAGTGCATTTTATTTTTTCTTTTACATATTTCTTTTGGGACCTTTCAGATCCCATTTTCCTCTTCATATCTGAGGAACTTCTCTTCTAAGGTAGGAAAAGCTTTTCTCAAGGAAAGCTTAATGTCTTCTTTCAGCTTAATTCACATCCTCTTTGAAAATTTTGTCTTTGTTTTATCACTGCATATATCATCAACTTATTCCATGTTCTTGTTGGATCTGTAGAAAACCTGATTCCTAAAGACAGGTTATTCCAAACAGATTTTAAAATTACCCAGAGCAGGAAATGACCAGGATACTGTCTGTTCTGCATATCTAGGCCTATAAAAATAGCTTAAAATCAAAAGTCACAATCTTATATTCCTTATCTCACATTGGACTTACATGCATTCTAAAATTTAGATGTGGGTAAAAAAATAGTGAAAATAAAAATGTATTCTTATCCCCTTTTATGGACAAATGCACCATCTATAGAAACATTTCTTTCCCCAATAGTTGAATCATTACTACTTGCAGAGAAAATAACACCTGAATGTTTTGAGATTCCAACAAAGCCTTATGAAGCTGGTGTATGCTTTCTCACATATGTCTTGGTCTTGAGGAAACCAAGTCCCTGTGTTTCTAGGTGATCTGAACACTGGTTGAAAGATGTCTTCATAAACTGCAATTTCAAGCTAAGATCAACATACTCTTCGCCTAAGCCCTACGGCCTCAGTTACACATCAGTCGGAACTACTCAATTTTACAGTTTAATCAGTTACAGTAAATGCTATCCAGTCTCCTTCCCTCATAAAGAATTACTCAGTTCAAGTCAGTCACTCAGTCGTCTCAAACTCATGTCCATGGAGGTGGTGATGCCATCCAACCCTCTAATCCTCTCTTGTCCCCTTCTCCTCCTTCCTTCAATCTCTCCCAGATTCAGAATTTTTTCAAATGAGTTACTTCTTTACATCAGGTGGCCAAAGTATTTGAGTTTCAGCTTCAACATCAGTCCTTCCAATGAATATTCAGGACTGATTTCTATTAGGATTGACTGGTTGAATCTCCTTGCAATCCAAGGGACTGTCAAGAATCTTCAACACCACAGTTCAAAAGCATCCATTTTTCAGCCCTCAGCTTTCTTTAGAGTCCAACTCTTACATCCACACATGACTACTGGAAAAACTGTAGCCTTGACTAGACAGACCTTTGTTGGCAAAGTAATGTCTCTGCTTTTTAATATGCTGTTTAGGTTGGTCATAAGTTACCTTCCAAGGAATAAATGTCTTTTAATTTCATGGATGCAGTCACCATCTGAAGTGATTTTGGAGTCCCCCCAAAATAAAGTCTGCCACTGTTTCCACCCCCTTAAACAATCATTATACTTCTCAGATTCCACTCCTTATTTCTCTCTCAATATCTTCAGCCTAAATAAATAGCAACTGAGTTTTACTTTATCTAATAAAAAAATGGATCTTTTTATCTTGGCCAAGTTCGGAAAAATTGCAGTACCTAGAACATAAAATCTCAGCAGTTAAAGACCAAAATAACACCATTTTGACAAAAGCTAAGTGGCGTGATCACTCACCTGGAACCAGACATCTTGGAATGTGAAGTCAAGTGGGCCTTAGAAAGCATCACTACGAACAAAGCTAGTGGAGGTGATGGAATTCCAGTTGAGCTATTTCAAATCCTGAAAGATGATGCTGTGAAAGTGCTGCACTCAATATGCCAGCTAATTTGGAAAACTCAGCAATGGCCACAGGACTGGAAAAGGTCAGTCTTCATTCCAATCCGAAACAAAGGCAATGCCAAAGAATGCTCAAAATACCACACAATTGCACTCATCTCACATGCTAGTAAACTCATGCTCAAAATTCTCCAAGCCAGGCTTCAGCAATCTGTGAACTGTGAACTCCCAGATGTTCAAGCAGGTTTTAGAAAAGGCAGGGGCACCAGAGATCACATTGCCAACATGCGCTGGATCATGGAGAAAGCAAGAGAGTTCCAGAAAAACATCTATTTCTACTTCATTGACTATGCCAATGAATTTGACTGTGTGGATCACAATAAACTGGAAAATTCTGAAAGAGATGGGAATCCCAGACCACCTGACCTGCCTCTTGAGAAACCTGTATGCAGGTCAAGAAGCAACAGTTAGAACATGACATGGAACAACAGATTGGTTCCAAATAGGGAAAGGAGTATGTCAAGGTTGTATATTGTCACCCTGCTTCTTTAACTTATATGCAGAGTACATCATGAGGAACGCTGGGCTGGAAGAAGCACAGGCTGGAATCAAGATTGCTGGGAGAAATATCAATAACCTCAGATATGCAGATGACACCACCCTTATGGCAGAAAGTGAAGAGGAACTCAAAAGCCTCTTGATGAAAGTGAAAGAGGAGAGTGAAAAGGTTGGCTTGAAGCTCAACATTCAGAAAACGAAGATCATGGCATCTGGTCCCATCACTTCATGGGAAATAGATGAGGAAACAGTGGAAACAGTGTCAGACTTTATTTTTTGGGGCTCCAAAATTACTGCAGATGCTGATTGCAGCCAGGAAATTAAAAGACGCTTACTCCTTGGAAGGAAAGTTATGACCAACCTTGGTAGTATATTAAAAAGCTGAGACATTACTTTGCCAAGAAAAGTCCGTCTAGTCAAGGCTATGGTTTTTCCAGTGGTCATGTATGGATGTGAGAGTTGGACTGTGAAGAAAGTTGATCGCCTAAGAACTGATGCCTTTGAACTGTGGTGTTGAAGAAGACTCTTGAGAGTCCCTTGTACCGCAAGGAGATCCAACCAGTCCATTCTAAAAGAGATCAATCCTGGGTGTTCATTGGAAGGACTGTTGCTAAAGCTGAAACTCCAATACTTTGGACACCTCATGCGACGAGTTGACTCACTGGAAAAGAGTCTGATGCTGGGAGGGATTGGGGGTGGGAGGAGACGGGGACGACAGAAAATGAGATGGCTGGATGGCATCACTGACTTGATGGACATGAGTTTGAGTGATCTCCGGGAGTTGGTGATGGACAGGGAGGCCTGGCGTGCTGTGATTCTTGGGGTCACAAAGAGTCGGACACGACTGAGCGACTGAATTGAACTAAAGTTCAGACATGTGGGTTTAAGTCTAATAGTTAAGGATCTAGCTGTCATTGTATACTAGAATTCAGTGGATAGAGAAGCCTGGAAAGCTACAAACCATAGGGTGACAAAGAGCTGGACATGACTGAGTGACTGAGCACTTCTTCAGGCCAGAATTTGAGAGGCCAATATATGATCCTCCTCATAGGGGCCTATTTCTGCAAATTTTTTAAATTGAGATAAGAATGTGGACTTTTATTGATAGTTCTTTAAGCAGGAAAGAGGGACATAGTAAAGGGCTGCAAAGGGTCCCTCCCCAATGGAAATCAACAACTGACTGTGAGAGGCATGGTCTTAAGATCAGCAGCACATCCTTTCCTTCCAAAGATGACTGAGGTTGATATCTATCTCATATCTACTTTGACTGGCAAAGCAAAATTATATTCTATTACACTCAAATATCATACCTGTGAAAAAAAGTTTTCTTTCAATTTATTTGGAAAATTAGAAAGGAAAATTAGAAAATGACTTGTTTCTTTTATTTGTTTGATTTTCAAAAAACATTGACACACTCAGCATTAATCTTGCATTTTTTAACATATGTGCATATTTTATATATGTTCCCTGCAGATAATTTTCTTAACATGAAGACTGTAAGCTATGCCTGTGTGTTTGGGACTGGATTATGAAGTTTTATTATCATAAGTTAAGTTTTTGGAAGTCCAGAATTTGACAGTAGCAATAAGGTGAGGCAGATTTACTTCAAATATTGTTTTCATGATTTCTAAAACGAACAAAGTGATATTAACATGGAAAATAACTTTGCTTAAATATTTCAAAAAGCAAACTCCATGACATTAATGAGGTGGGAAACAACTTATTTTCCTGATTTTATAATCAATACATAGCTAGGGAAAGGAAAGAGAGAATTGAGATGATAAAAAGTTAATAGATTAGATACAAAAGAATACATGTAATGATTTAAATGGAAGAAATGGTAGGGTAAACTACAAAAGAGAAGCAGAGGAAAAAAAAAGTCACTGTAGATGGAATCCTTGGGGCAAAATGAGAATGAAATGTGTCTTCAATATTAATATTCTAAGAAAATAAGTATTTGACTTTGTTTCTATGACTATAGGTGTCAGAACTAATTGCAAAGATTCAGTTGCAAAGGGGAGAGACTAACATCTCTTTAAAACTCTATCATAACTCAGTGGAATTTATAAAGAAGTCTTGAAAAAAAGTTCAGATCTTGAATATGCAAATTGTATCTATGAATAGTAATTAGGCTATTCATATATTGATATATTGGGTATGGGTGTATGTATTCACTAAATTAATTTGTAAGGAATATTAAAAGTAAGTTCCTTGAAAAACTTCACTATTATTAAAGTTTTATAGTATTTTTTATTAGCTTCTGATTTAAATTTAGATCCTGTCCTCTTCAGAGACATTCCTTGTTCATTTCCCTTCTCTGTCTATATGAAACAGGGAAACCAGCCTAACTTTGCTTTCTGATGTGTTCATTTTTCCTCTAGCTGCTAGATCTTCTTTTAAGGGGAAGTTAGTTCCACCTTCCAGCAGCAAGATTTTCAAATATTTAATTTTATTTAGTCTTAATTATTGTAGTAAAGTGATATGCAGCAACTTTACATTTTCTCTTTTCTTATATAATGTATGAATATGATATTAATCCATTCATATCCACTGGTTATTGAATATTAAGTTTTATGTAGCAGGCTTGATAGAACATTTTCAACTTGCTACATCGAAACAAAATGATTAGATCATAATTAATTACACAAACAGGTAATTAAAATACAATTGACTATGATTATACATGAAAGACAAACAAAAAAGTTTTCTAAACAACTGTGGTGCTGGAGAAGACTCTTGAGAGTCCCTTGGACTGCAAGGAGATCCAACAAGTGCATTCTAAAGGAGATCAGTCCTGGGTGTTCATTGGAAGGACTGATGCTAAAGCTGAAACTCCAATACTTTGGCCACCTGATGTGAAGAGTTGACTCACTGGAAAAGATTCTGATGCTGGGAAGGATTGGGGGCAGGAGGAGAAGGGGACGACAGAGAATGAGATGGTTGGATGGTATCACCGACTCGATGGGCATGAGTTTGAGTGAACTCCGGGAGCTGGTGATGGACAGGGAGGCTTGGCGTGCTGTGATTAATGGGGTCGCAAAGAGTTGGACACAACTGAGCGACTGAACTGAACTGAAACTTCAGTTATTGATTAACCTTGAAAATTTGATTTCTATTTCTTTATCTTCTAATTGGAGACGGGAATGGCAACCCACTCCAGTATTCTTGCGTGGAGAATCCCAGGGACAGAGGAGCCTGGTGGACTGCGGTCTATGGGGTCACACAGAGTCAGACAGGACTGAAGGGACAGTAGCAGTAGCATATTCTAATTATTAAAATATTTTATTTATTTTTGATACTAATTTAACTCAACTAAATATTCTTTAAAGTCAATTTTTTATTTTGTTTTTATTATTATTATTTTATTAGACGCAAATTATTTTACATTATTGTATTGGTTTTGCAATATATTGACATGAATCTGCCCTGGATGTACATGTGACTTACAGTTAAAATTACATTTTTTTGGAATATCCAGTACTTCTGTTCTTATAATAAAACTGTTTATATATAGCATAATGAATCAAACAAATTTTGTTAAGATGTAAAAATCAGTGTGCCAACACATTCTTGACACTGGTAACATGACATGCTTCTCAAACTATAATTCATTATAGAATGCAACTGAAATTTTATGAGTTAATTTATATAAGTGAATAAAAAATGAACATTAGAACATCATTAGAAACTAATGCCTGTCTTATAATAAAAGGAACTTAATTTATTGAGTGTCAGTCAAATGTTCCAAAAGCATTATGATGGCATAGCTATATTTAGAAAATATTTCCATACGTTTATGTACAAAAGCTGTTTACTTCACTTTATGTTTCAAAATTATCTTTCACGTATCTCTTCTTGTCTAATGTTACATGTGAGCCTAAAATTTGAGCTTTTAGTTCTATCACTATAAATACTTCCATTTTAAGCTCTTAAGTATTATATAAGAAATTTTTTAAGCTATGAGATCTTATGAATGAGCTTAAGCATAAGATGGTATTAAAATCAATGTCACAAAATTAATTTCTAAATATTTAATATTTCAAGAAAAAGCATTAATAAGAAATATTGAAAATATTAATTGAATGACATTAATTGTATCATTTTATTCAGAGTATTTGTTACTTTTTCTTTAGTTTTTACATTCTAATATGTATTTAAAAATCTCCTTAGGCAGTTAATAACTTCTCAAGATACTTTAAATTTACAGGGAGGCAAAGGTCCTCTAAAAAATGAAATTGCTGTTTCATTATGCTAAAATGGGTATGAATAAATTATTTATTTAATATGGGCAAGGAGAAATGTAAAGAGTTTGTTAATTGGCATGTGTACCCAGAAAGGAAAATAAAAGTGAAATTTGAAAAAGAATAACTAGTTAAAGAAAGGTAGCATTATACCTAAAACTGCTATTATAAAGCTGCATTATTTCACATTATAATAAAAATTAAATAAAAACAAAAAATTGTGCATATTTACATTTAAAAGTAAGAATGGTTATTTAATTGAATAGGATGATCAAATATTTGTTATTGTAAATAGATTATAGAAGTTTATATTCTACATGTACCCTCTAAAATTTATGTTGATTTTTATTTGCTCACACAGGGTCAAGTAGTAAATTGCATGTTATAGGTACAAGAATGTATCAAAATATATATAAAAGATTAATATTTCTAAGGAAAAATAAAAACAAAATTACTCAACATCTATATTTATCTCTATTTCTAATGCATTTGAATCTCATTCTTGTGAATTTTTCTTCTAATTACAATTTTGCCTAGGCCCTGTCTTGGAATTGTATGTGTCTACCTATACCTGCGAGTCTATTACAAGATTTCTCGTTATATTTGTCTTGTTGATTCAATGATACACAGTTCAGTTATCCAGTATTTGGTCTCTCTTATGTAGTTAGTCCAGGAATCTTATGCAAATTATATAACATCTCTGAGCCTTAGTTCTTATTTGTATACTGGGCTTATTATAGATAATCCATGTAAAGTTCTCAACTTTCTGTCACACAACTATTAACAAATGAGTAACTTAAAACCAAAGATGAACAAACTGAACATTTACCTATCAATAATAAAGATACATACTATATTTTTGTTTTTGACATAAATCATAAAGACAACATAAAATATAACAGAATTATAGTATTTCATGGAAGAAACTAAATGCAAATGGAAGGTCAAATTAAATTAGCAGTGAAAAGAAACCTGCAAATAAAGTTATAGTTGTGTCTTTCTTAAAGTCTGAATTAAACTGGAGTCAAAGGGTCCTATGATCTTGTTGAATATGTAAGCAAAACAGAAGCAAAAACAATTAAAGAATAAAAGAGAATAAAAGTTAATGTCTCATCTATTTCACCAAGGAGACAATTTTGTCCATGCATGTGCATGCATGCGAAGTGGGTCAGACCTGTCAGATTCTTTGCGACCCTATGGACTGTAGCCCACCAGGCTCTTCTTTCCATGGCAATCTCCAGGCAAGAATACCAGAGTGGGTAGCAGTGCCCTCCTCCAGAGGATCTTCCCAACCCAGGGATCCAACCAGCATCCCTTATGTTTCCTGCATTGGCAGGTGGGTTCTTTACTACTAGCTCCACCTGGGAAGCCGTGCCCTGCACAGCTTGGGTCAAAATAACATATCAGAAATGAAAATCACCCAAATCTGTGGCTCAGTGGGTATGGAACTATTTAGTGGTTGATTATTTTATCATCTGCAACAATTTAATTTAATTATCAGAAACCAAATACTTACCCACTTAAACTTTTAGTCATTATAATCTCAATGATCAGAACTCATTAAGCATGAAAGCCAAAGACAGAGAAAATATCAACATTCAAGAAAACTGTAACCATGATCTCATATCACAGGTTTTAAGCCAGTAAATCAAAAATCTTACAACTTACCTCTTTCTATCACTGAAGTTGAGAGCAGAGGGCAGATCATAGGAAGTTAGACTTCTCTCTAGCTATATTAATAATTATCTGACAATGTATGAAAAACTGAATGAATATTGCAAGTCTTGTAGTGGAATATTGACATTCTATAATTATATCATTTTAGCTTTGTGTAATATTGAAGAAGGAAATGGCAAGCCACTCTAGTGTTCTTATCTGGAGAATCCCAGGGACTGCCAAGCCTGGTGGGTTGCCGTCTATGGGGTTGCACAGAGTCGAACACGACTGAAGCAACTTAGCAGCAGCAGCAGCAACAGCAGCAGCTTTGTATAATAGTTTTAATATATCTAGTATTACTGAAGCAAAATAATGGTACAGAATTGCTTATTGGTCATACAGAGGTCACTGTGAAATAGGAAAAATGATAGTATTTCATTGTTTCTTATTAAAAATTTAGTCCTAGTAAGAAAATGGCATAATTCTATCCTTTTACTTTCAATGTCTTGACCATAAATAATCCAATAGTGAATAATATAAAAAACTATAATGTATATCCACTGTTCTACTTGGTTTCACATTACTTGAATTCATGAATCGCTAGGCAATGGCAAGCCACTCCAGTACTCTTGCCTAGAAAATCCCATGGATGGAGGAGCCTGGTAGGCTGCAGTCCGTGGGGTCGCTAAGGGTCGGACACGACTGAGCGACTTCACTTTCACTTTTCACTTTCACACATTGGAGAAGGAAATGGCAACCCACTCCAGTGTTCTTGCCTGGAGAATCCCAGGGACGGGGGAGCCTGGTGGGCTTCCGTCTATGGGGTCACACAGAGTCGGACACGACTGAAGTGACTTAGCAGCAGCAGGTAATTAAAAGCATAAAAATCGATGCAGCTTTAACATATACTACAATGTGTTCTTTAATTTAAAACAAATGATCATGTGGATAAAAATTGCATTTAAGTTGCAATTGTCTTTATCAGCGAAGAAGTTACTTCAGTTTCTTTCAAAAACAAGTATGTTTATTTAAAAGTAAAATGTGTAAGCTAATAAATTTTTCAGAAGCTATATGTTTATAAACTATGAACAGCATATCTATAACATTGGAAACATCTGTCATGTAGCATTTGTGTGCCCTATTGCCACTCAGATAACTTGTGCTTTCTTTTAAATTAAAACTTAATTCATTGAATTTAAGAGAAGGTACAGTCACCACATGAAAGTCACTAGTAAATATCATGAAGCATTCATTGGGTTAAACTGTATGGACCATGATTAAAAACTCTCTCAAACTTCATGTATTGGAGTCTTCAACCTATCATAGATAAGCAAGATACCCTTCAAACCTTTTTGCAAAGGTGCTTCAAGTCCTTAAGAAAGGGTTTCTATACTTCAACCTTCTCTGTCTTCTCATTTATACATCTTTTTCTTGTGCCGATAAAATGATTCAGTTCAGTTCAGCTCAGTCACTCAGTAGTGTCCGACTCCTCGAGACTCCATGAATGACAGCACACCAGGCCTCCCTGTCCATCACCAACTCCCGCAGTTCACTCAAACTCATGTCCATCGAGTCGGTGATGCCATCCAGCCATCTCATTCTCTGTCGTCCCCATCTCCTCCCACCCCCAATGCTTAGATAAAGAAAATTACTATCCACTTTCAAAATGGCTTGGACTATTGTTTATATGTTTGTACATTTTGTTTATTAAATGTCCTGTAGATTAAAAAAAAAAAAAAGAACATACCTCAGAGAAAACTATCTAATAAATTATAATAAAATCCAGTCAGTTCTGTTTTACAAACTTGAAAGTATATTCCAACACTTTTTTTGGTGGGGGGGACACTTAAAAAAAAAAAAGAAAAACCTCAGATTTAAGGAAATCCACCTTCTAATTAATGGGTTGAATTTTGGGACAAAAAGTTCTTTCTCATAGGAGATAGCGCTATATCCTCTATTAATATATATGTGTATGTATGTGTGTGTTGTTGTTATGTGTGTGCTCAGTCATGTCCGACTCTTTGCAACCCCACGGACTGTAGCCTTCCAGGGTACTCTGTCCATGTGATTCACCAGGCAAGAATACTGGAGTGGGTTTACATTTTCTACTTCATGGGATTTTCCTGACCCAGGGCTTGAGCTCATGTCTCCTGTGTCTCCTGCACTGGCAGGCAGATTCCTTACCATTAGCAACAACTGGGAAGACAATATCTATACATGATGAAGGGAATGGCTACCCACTCCAGTATTCTTGTCTGGAGAATTCTGGGGACTGAGGAGCCTGGTGGGCAGCAGTCAATGAGGGTGCAGAGTCAGACATGACTGAGTGACAAACACTTACACTTTTCATGATAAAGATTAACCAAAGAATGTCCACTGATGCAAAAATAAAAGACATAAATCTTATGAATAACTTTTGGAAAATGGAGTCTAATGATATGACCACATCGACAAGGTAAGAATATAAATGAAATATAATTTTCTTTGAAAGTGAAAGTGTAGTTATTCAGTCATGTATGACTCTTTGCAACCCCGTGGACTGTAGCCCACCAGGCTCCTCTGTCCATAGAATTCTCCAGGCAAGAATATTGGAGTGGATTGCCATTCCCTTCTCCAGGGGATCTTCCTGACAGATTGAACCTGAGTTTCCCACATTGCAAGCAGATTCTTTAATGTCTGAGCCACCAAGAAATTTGACAAATCTATATTTATTGAAAAAAGGTTTCATGTTCAAACTTATTAGGGATTTTAAGCTTTCCCTCCTCATGCTACTCTCCCAGATAAGTTACTTTTGCGATGATTACAAAATGGTGAACAGGCTCTCAGGTGCTCAGTGTAGATGGAGTACCATTCTTACTTCCATTTTCAAGCCCAGAAACCCAATCTGAGTCTGCCTTATTAGCACACACTTTTTGTAGTATCTACTCATGCCATCTCTCCAGGGTGTTGCTAAGATGGCTTTAATCTTCCCCTCAGCTTGACTAGAGTTTCTCAATATAAGTACCTATTCCTAGAGCATACATTCACAAACTTTGGAATTATAACTCTTTTTCTGCCAGGTGATATGTAAATTTCTCCCAGTCTCTTGCAAATTTTGCAACCCAGGAATGCCATTTTCAAGGAACTGTGATGCATCCCATTGAAAAGTAATCTCACTTGGAGGGTAGGACACTTATTTTGATAAGTACCAGTTAGCCAGTTAGTAAAAACAGATGATATAATCACTATAGTCAAAGTTCCTCCTAATGTTCTCAGTGCTTTTCAGAGGAGTTTAACTACTTCTCTATGGAAGTTTCTTCCCCCTATTGCAGTAGTCTGAATAAAATGTGCTTTTCTCCTTTCTTTCTTTATAAGTATTAACAAACTGAAATCCTTCTTTGGCATAATTTGATTTTATATTATACCCACCTATAGATTATTTTTCATAACCATGTAACAACTCAGAATATTTAGGATACAATTTGTATACATATGTGCAAGACCTAGATAAAATTTCATAAAGAAAAGATTAGTGAGCTGCTTTATCTTTATTTGGGTTCAATGGGTTTTTAAAAATTTTTATTTTATTTTCAAAGTACATTTTATGTTCACTGGTGTATTATCACAGAGGAGGAAGAGAAAAATTCTGACAATGAGGTTTGTCTTAATAGTAAATTGGATGGAAGAAATGCTATTGTCAAGGGAAAAAAACAATCTCAGTAAGGTATGTTGGAAAGGCCATTGTACCTGCCTTTCTTCTTTAAATCCAAAGCCATGTTAATGAAATATGTATATCTTAAGTCAAGAAAGTTTAGTCGCTCAGTCGTTTCTGACTCTTTGTGACCTCATGGATTGTAGACTACCAGGCTCCTCTGTCCACGGGATTTTCCAGGCAAGAGTACTGGAGTGGGTTGCCATCTTAAGTCAGACAGCCAGGAAGAGAGAGTTAGACATTATCTTTCAGGTTGTGGAAAGTAAAACTTATAAGAAGAAATAATCTACCAGCTTTGTTATATTCATGTAATTAATACAGAAGAGTAAGTTGGGCATAGAATATTTCTTATTCTGGGAGTAATTTCATTAACTGACAATGTAAAAGAAATTATGAAACAAAATATGTGGAAATACTTGACTAAAATGATAAGAAAAATGATAATGATCATAACAATAATCATATATTAATGATGATTTTGATAATAGTAAATATGTTCTGTATCTTACCTTGGACGAGGGGTATCTCCTCAAGGCCGCCCCTCCTGACCTTGAATGGGGAGTAGCTCCTCTTGGCGCTCCTGTGCCCTCGCAGCCACCGACTCTGAGACGTGGGACAGCTCCTCTCGGCCACCGCCCTGACCTTGGGCGTGGGGTAGCTCCACTCAGCCACACTTCTGCACGTGGTCGGTTGCTCCCAGCTGGCGTCTCTTGCTTCTGCACCACTGGAGCCCACGTCTCTTGCGTCTGCTCTGCAGGAGCCAGCATCTCTCTTTGACCTAAATCAAATCCCTTATGATTTTACAGTAGAAGTAAGAAATAGATTTAAGGGACTAGATCTGATAGATAGAGTGCCTAATGAACTCTGGACGGAGGTTCATGACATTGTATAGGAGACAGGGACCAAGAACATCCCCATGGAAAAGAAATGCAAAAAAGCAAAATGGCTGTCTGAGGAGGCCTTACAAATAGCTGTGAAAAGAAGAGAAGCGAAAAGCAAAGGAGAAAAGGAAAGATATAAGCATCTGAATGCAGAGTTCCAAAGAATAGCAAGGAGAAATAAGAAAGCCTTCCTCAGCGATCAATGCGAAGAAATAGAGGAAAACAACAGAGTAGGAAAAAGCAAGAGATCTTTTCAAGAAAATTAGAGATATCAACAGAACATTTCATGCAAAGATGGGCTCGATAAAGGACAGAAATGGTATGGACCTAACAGAAGCAGAAGATATTAAGAAGAGGTGGCAAGAATACACAGAAGAACTGTACAAAAAAGATCTTCACGACCAAGATAATCACAATGGTGTGATCACTCACCTGGAACCAGACATCTTGAAATGTGAAGTCAAGTGGGCCTTAGAGAGCATCACTATGAACAAAGCTACTGGAGGTGATGAAATTCCAATTGAGCTATTTCAAATCCTGAAAGATGATGCTGTGAAAGTGCTGCACTCAATAGGCCAGCAAATTTGGAAAACTCAGCAGTGGCCACAGGACTGGAAAAGGTCAGTCTTCATTCCAATCCCAAAGAAAGGCAATGCCAAAGAATGCTCAAACTACCGCACAATTGCACTCATCTCACACGCTAGTAAAGTCATGCTCAAAATTCTCCAAGCCAGGCTTCAGCAATATGTGAACTGTGAACTTCCAGATGTTCAAGCAGGTTTAAGAAAAGGCAGAGGCACCAGAGATCAAATTGCCAACATCCGCTGGTTCATGGAAAAAGCAAGAAAGTTCCAGAAAAACATCGATTTCTGCTTCATTGACTATGCCAAAGCCTTTGACTGTGTGGATCACAGTAAACTGTGGAACATTCTGAAAGAGATGGGAATACCAGACCACCTGACCTGCCTCTTGAGAAACCTGTATGCAGGTCAGGAAGCAACAGTTAGAACTGGACATGGAACAACAGAATAGGAAAAGGAGGACGTCAAGGTTGTATATTGTCACCTTGCTTATTTAACTTATATGCAAAGTACATCATGAGGAAGGCTGGGCTGGAAGAAGCACAAGCTGGAATCAAGATTGCTGGGAGAAATATCAATAACCTCAGATATGCAGATGACACCACCTTTATGGCAGAAAGTGAAGAGGAACTCAAAGGCCTCTTGATGAAAGTGAAAGAGGAGAGTGAAAATGTTGGCTTGAAGCTCAACATTCATCAAACAAAGATCATGGCATCTGGTCCCATCACTTCATGGGAAATAGATGAGGAAACAGTGGAAACAGTGTCAGACTTTATTTATTTGGGTTCCAAAATCACTGTGGATGCTGTTTGCAGCCATGAAATTAAAAGACGCTTTCTCCTTGGAAGGAAAGTTATGACCAATCTAGATAGCATATTAAAAAGCAAAGACATTACTTTGCCAACAAAGGTCCTTTTAGTCAATGCTATGGTTTTTCCTGTGGTCATGTATGGATGTGAGAGTTGGACTGTGAAGAAAGCTGGTCGCTGAAGAACTGATGCTTTTGAACTGTGGTGCTGGAGAAGACTCTTGAGAGTCCCTTGGACTGCAAGGAGATCGAACCAGTCCATTCTAAAGGAGATCAATCCTTGGTGTTCATTGGAAGGACTGATGCTAAAGCTGAAACTCCAATACTTTGGCCACCTCATGCAATGAGTTGACTCACTGGAAAAGAGTCTGTTGCTAGGAAGGATTGGGGGTGGGAGGAGACGGGGACGACAGAGAATGAGATGGCTGGATGGCATCACCGACTCTATGGACATGAGTTTGAGTGAACTCCGGGAGTTGGTGATGGACTGGGAGGCCTGGAGTGCAGTGATTCATGGGGTCGCAAAGAGTCAGATACGACTGAGCGACTGAACTGAACTGAACTGAAAAATGTTCTTGGAAGAAAAGCTATAACAAGCCTAGACAGCATATTCAAAAGCATAAACATCACTTTGCTGAAAAGATTCATATAATCAAAGCTATTGGGTTTTCCAGTAGTCACATACGGATGTGAGATTTGGGCCATAAAGAAGGCTGAGTCCCGAAGAGTTGACTCTTTGAAATTGTGGTGCTGGAGAAAACTCTTGAGAGCCCCTTGGACTGCAAGGAGACCAAGTCAGCTAATTCTAAAGGAAATCAACCCTGAATATCATTGAAAAGACTGATGCTGAAGCTTCAATAGTTTGGCAAAGAGCTGTTTCATTGCGAAAGACCCTGATGCTGGGAAACATTGAAGGGAGAAGGAGAAGGTGATAATGGAGAATGAGATGGTTGAGTGGCATCACTGACTCAGTGGACATGAGTTTGATCAAACTCTAGGAGACGGTGAAGGATAGGGAAGCTTGACATGCTGTAGTTCATGGGTTTGCAAATAGTTGGACACAACTTAGAGACTGAACAGCAACGATGTTCATTGTTTTTTAATTGCAGAAATGTGAAAATGTAGGTAAATATTGTCTCATTAACACTTCATAACTGAAAACTCTTTTGTTAATCTAACTTTAGATTTAAAGGAATGCAGCGTGCAGACTACTTTGAGTAAAATCTCTGCCTTCTGGTCTCCAGAATGAAACACTATCATATAATAACTGGAAGTTTGTAATGCAATAAAAATATTGACATATTTTTCTCCATAGGTAAAACCTGTTCTTAACTTGGCGTGAGTAAGTATTTTAATATATTGTCAGTTCAGTTCAGTTCAGTCGCTCAGTCGTGTCCAACTCTCCACGACCCCATGAATCACAGCACGCCAGGCCTCCCTGTCCATCACCAACTCCCGGAGTACACTCAAACTCATGTCCATAGAGTCGGTGATGCCATCCAGCCATCTCATTCTCCGTCGTCCCCTTCTCCTCCCGCCCCCAACCTTTCCCAGCATCAGAGTCTTTTCCAGTGAGTCAACTCGTCGCATGAGGTGGCCAAAGTATTGCAGTTTCAGCTTTAGCATCAGTCCCTCCAATGAACATCCAGGATTGATCTCCTTTAGAATGGACTGGTTGGATCTCCTTGCAGTATAAGGGACTCTCAAGAGTCTTCTCCAACACCACAGTTCAAAAGCATCGATTCTTCGGCGATCAGCTTTCTTCACAGTCCAACTCTCACATCCATACATGACCACGGGAAAAACCATTGCCTGACTAGACGGACCTTGGTTGGCAAAGTAATGTCTCTGCTTTTTAATATACTATCAAGGTTGGTCATAACTTTCCTTCCAAGGAGCAAGCGTCTTTTAATTTCATGGCTGCAATCAGCATCTGCAGTGATTTTGGAGCCTAAAAAAATAAAGTCTGACAATTATTCCACTGTTTTTCCATCTATTTCCCATGAAGTGATGGGACCAGATGCCATGATCTTTGTTTTCTGAATGTTGAGCTTCAAGCCAACCTTTTCACTCTCCTCTTTCACTTTCATCAAGAGGCTTTTGAGTTCCTCTTCACTTTCTGCCATAAGGGTAGTGTCATCTGCACTGTCAAGTGAATGATATTTTGGTCCACATGAATTCTCTCTTCTGATTTGTTTGAGTAATTCATGGGTTTATTAAGCTCTAAGATAAATAATAAAAGTAATAAACAAAAAACTTTAAAAGAACAGTATATAGAAGCTTTTATTAGACCTGTAACACTTCCTGATTTGTTTAAATTCATATTTTAGTAATAATGTGTAATTTATTATGTTTGTTATTGTGTAATATTTTTCCTGTTGGTGAAATATGGATATTTTTTGCTGATCATGTTTTATTAATGCTACAGATATTCAAAACAAGTAAGTACATTTTATTTGCATTTCTACGATACTTAATAATATTGAGTATCTTTTTATGTACTTGTTAGTTTTATATCTTCTTTAGAAAAGTTTCTATTCAGATTTTTGGTTCATTTTTAATTTTTCTTTTTTGCTATTGAGTTCTTTGTATATTTTTTGCATTAATCCCTAATCTAATTTTTTATTTGTAAATATTTCTTGCCATCCTATAGTCTGGCTTTTCATTTTGTTGATCTGTTCAGAAACATTTTAGTTTGATGTACTGTAGTTCTATTTTTTTGCTTCATCACTTTTGATTTTGGTGTCAAGTCCAAAATATCCTTGCCAAGACCAAAGTCAAAGAGCTTATTTCTTATGTTTTCTTCTAGAAGTTTTATGTTTTCAAGTGTATCATTCAAGGTTTTAAAAGTTTTTTTATCGATTAAAAGTTTATTTTTATGTATGGTATATGTCAGTGGTTCAGTTTCATTCTCTTGCATGTGACTGTCCAGTTTTTTTTCATTATAATTTCTTGAAAACTTGATCCTTTCCCCATTGCACATTCTTGGTTGTTTTGTCATCCATTAAGTAGCTGTATAATTGGCCATATATGCATGCTTTTCTATCATGGTCCATTAATATGTGTGTCTGTATTTATGTCAATATTGTACTGTTTTAATATAGCTTTGATATATCATTTCACAGCTGTTAGGCTGTCTGTCACTAGAAAATATAGATAAATTCCTATGTGGACATGGATAAAAGTAAACTCAGACGCTGTTGGCTGTAATGTAAAGTTGTAAAGTCACATTTGAAAACAATATGAAATTTCCTCAAGAATCTAAAAAACAGAACTATCATATAATCCTGCGACTAAACTTCTGAATTTAAATCCAAAGGAAATGAAACTATTACAGTCAGTCCCTACACATGAACCTTCAAATTTCAAATTATCAGTTCAGTTCAGTTCAGTCGCTCAGTCGTGTCGAACTTTCTGCGACCCCATGAATCACAGCACGCCAGGCCTCCCTGTCCATCACCAATTCCCAGAGATCACTCAAACTCATGTCCATCGAGTCAGTGATGCCATCCAGCCATCTCATTCTCTGTCGTCCCCTTCTCCTGCCGCCCCCAACCTTTCCTAGCATCAGAGTCTTTTCCAGTGAGTCAACTCGTCGCATGAGGTGGCCAAAGTATTGCAGTTTCAGCTTTAGCATCAGTCCTTCCAATGAACACCCATTACTGATCTCCTTTAGAATGGACTGGTTGGATCTCCTTGCAGTCCAAGGGACTCTCAAGAGTCTTCTCCAACACCACAGTTCAAAAGCATCAATTCTTCGGTGATCAGCTTTCTTCACAGTCCAACTCTCACATCCATTCATGACCACGGGAAAAACCATAGTCTTGACTAGAAGGACCTTTGTTGGCAAAGTAATGTCTCTGCTTTTTAATATACTATCTAGGTTGGTCATAACTTTACTTCCAAGCAGAAAGCGTCTTTTATTTTCCTGGCTGCAATCACCATGTGCAGTGATTTTGGAGCCCAAATAAATGAAGTCTGACACTGTTTCCACTGTTTTTCCATCTATTTCCCATGAAGTGATGGGACCAGATGCCATGATCTTTGTTTTCTGAATGTTGAACTTCCAGCCAACCTTTTCACTCTCCTCTTTCACTTTCATCAAGAGGCTTTTGAGTTCCTCTTCACTTTCTGCCGTAAGGGTAGTGTCATCTGCATATCTGAGGTTATTGATATTTCTCCCAGCAATCTTGATTCCAGCTTGTGCTTCTTCCAGCCCAGTGTTCCTCATGATGTACTCTGCATAGAAGTTAAATAAGCAAGTTGACAATATACAGCCTTGACCTACACCTTTTCCTATTTGGAACCAGTCTGTTGTTCCATGTACAGTTCTGACTGTTGCTTCCTGACCTGCATACAGGTTTCTCAAGAGGCAGGTCAGGTGGTCTGGTATTCCCATCTCTTTCAGAATGTTCCACAGTTTACTGTGATCCACACAGTCAAAGGCTTTGGCATAGTCAATCAAGCAGAAATAGATATTTTTCTGGAACTCTCTTGCTTTCTCCATGATCCAGCGGATAAAGATATGAATATGTATTCTCATGTCCAATCACATAAATTAGTTCACGTTTCTGGCCTACACTTTCACATGTGTGCACACTCTACAAGAGGCTGTGCTTTTGTGCACCTAGAATAGACCTTTATTTCAAGCCTAGAAAGTCTAGAAGCAAGTGAAAAAGCAGCAGCAATACAGCTGGTAGTGCTAGGAAATGCCAAGTGATAACAATAGTAACAAAAGTAAAAATAAATGAGAATGGAGCAAGATGGAAAGATGATAGACCACATTCAGTAAATAACTGAAGAACTAGAGAGATTCACAATGTGCAAAATGATAGGGGGATGTTCTTTATCTGCGGAAGCACTGTTAGTTTTGAGGCACAAGGCAGAAGCATAGAACAGTACACAAATATTGAGTTCCGAATGCAATCCAGTGCTATCGTGTCATCTATGATGAGACAAAAAACAGATACTACCCAGGTATCACTGGGTCATATTTTCAACTTAGAATTGAATCCAGAAAGCAACCAGAATCTGTGCCATCAACTTCAGGCTTGAGTGAAACTGCAACTATCTCTCTGTCTCCTATTGCTAACAATCCTTCAGCTCTATCACATCCACATCCTCCTCCAGTCAGTAACTCTTCTACTCTGTTCACTCCTTTGTTTTTCAGTCGTTCAGTCACAAATGAGTCTTTGTGACCCTGTGGACTGCAGCAGTCCTTCACCCTCTCAAGGAACTTGCTTAAACTCATTTCCACTGAGTCAGTGATGCCATCCAACCGTCTCATCCTCTGTCTTCCCCCTTCTCCTCCTGCCTTCAATATTTCCCAGCATCAGGGTCTTTTCTAATGAGTCAGTTTTTCTCATCAGATGGCCAAAGTACTGGAGTTTCAGTTTCACCATCAGTCCTTCCAAAGAATATTTAGTGTTGATTTCCTTTAGCATTGACTTGTTTGATCTTGCTGTCCACAGAACTCTCAAGAGTCTTTTCCAACATCACTGTTTGAAAGCATCAATTCTTTGGCGCTCAGCTTTCTTTATAATCCACCTCACTCAACCACAGATGATTACTGGAAAAGCCATAACTTTGACTATACAGAACTTCATCAGCAAAGTAATGTCTCTTCTTTTTAATATGTTCTCTATATTGGTAACAGATTTTCTTCCAACGAGCAAGCTTCTTTAATTTCATGGCTGCAGTCACCATCTGCAGTGATTTTGGAGCTCAAGAAAATAAACTGCCACGTAGCCATTGTTTCCCCATTTATTTGCCATGAAGTGATGGGACTGGATACCATGATCTTAGTATTTTGAAAGTTGACTTTAAGCCAGCTTTTTCACTCTCCTCTTTCACTTTCATGAAGAAGCTTTTCATTTCCTTTTCACTTTCCACCATAAGGGTGGTGTCATCTCCATATCTGATGTTATTGATATTTCTCCTGGCAATCTTGATTCCAGTTTGTGCTTCATCCAGCCTGGCATTTCTCATGATGTACTCTGCATGCAAATTAAATAATCAGTGTGTCAATATACAGCCTTGATGTATTCCTTTCCTTCCTAGCTTGTCTTCTACTGTTAATGATCCTTCAGTTCTATCACCTTCACATCCTCCTCCAGTCAGTAACTCTTCTTGTCCCTTCACTTGACTCCTGTCCTTATATGCCAGCTGTTGTACTGTACTACAAAACTTTTCAAGGTAATACATTATAAGATTAAAATATATTATTTTTTGTGTTTGTTTTGTATCTACCATTTTATGAAAACTATTATAAACTTAATACAGTATAGTACTATATAGCTGATTGTGTTAGTTGGGTACCTAACTTTGTTGGATTTATGAAAAAATTGGACTTAGAAATGCTTTCTTGGAATGGCTTTCATTTGTATATGGGTGACTTTACTATTTATCAAGAGACATCTGTACTCTCATTTTCATTGCAGCATTATTCACATAATCCAAAATATGGAAGCAAATAATCTAAGTATCTTTCAATGGATGAAAGAACAGAGAAACTGTGGTAAACATATATGCATCAAATTATTATTCACCCTTACAAAAGAAGAACATTCTATCCTTTGTGACAACAAGAATGGACTAGGAAGGCAATATCCTAAGTGAAATAAGACAGACAGTAAAACAAATACCACATGGTATCACTTACATGTGGAATTAAAAAGAAAGAAAAAAAGGAAAGAACAAGATGGAGGAGGAGTAGGTGGATGTGGAGCACATCTCTCTCCACAGATACAGCAGGAATGCAGCTTCAGAAACAGTGTGCATGCAGAACACCACCTGAGACCATACAGGAGTACGTGACCAGTGGAAAATAATATATAGAGCCATGCAAAACTCAGTAGGAAAAAGGAACTGGGGTGGGGGGGAACAGGAGTGTTAGTAGGACTGGACCTGCCCTTGGCAGGTGGGGAAACTGAAGCAGAGGTCCAATCCCCACATTGGGGCAATAGTCTGAGTCAGAGGAGAAGCATTTAAGGCTGAGAGTGAAACAGCTGATCTGTGGCAGCCTAAATGAAATGAGAATCAGACAGTCCTTGATGCAGTCATACACACCCCAGACAGGGACGCAGGTCCCCTGGAAGGTGCAACAGCTGGGAGCTGGAGTTTAGGTATTATGGAGCAATCCCAGGGTGAGGGCTGCTGTTGACTGGAGAGAGACAGATCAAGGGGATGTGAGGGAGGAGATTGTGGTGGGAAATGCCTGTGGAGGAAAGCCAGGCAGCCATGGAAGCAAGGTGATACTGCTGAGTCACATGTAGGGGATGGAACCATCACCATAGCCTGTCTCTGCCTACTTGACAGCATTGGAAGCTGAACAACAGACAGGCTGGCCCATTAAATGCCTGATTGCACTGAACTACAGAGTAGGACCCCATCTAGGGTCCTTTAAATGACTGATGCACCAATTTACAAAGTAGGACCCCTGTCAGGGGAGCCTCTCTGTGTGCCTGACGTGCTAAAAAACAAATAAGGACCCCAGGCAAAGGAGCCCTCTATGTGCCTAAATGGGTGAAGCTATGGGGAAAAACTGGCCAAAGAGGCCTTCTGATCACCAGCTACAAAAGGCCAGACAAAAGACTCTGATGGGGCCATAACTCTTGCGGTTTTAGGCAGTCCATGTCCCTTCACACTTGCTGCTGCCAGGGTCCCCACAAGCCAAGCAGCTGCACCACGTTCACACACAACTCTCACTGGGGAAGAGCTGCCACAGGGATAAAATGTCTTACATCTATGTACACAGGGTCGCTCAGTCATGTCCAACTCTTTGTGACCCTGTAGACTGTGGCCTGATAGGCATCTCTGTCAGGGAAGGGGGTTCTCCAGGCAAGAATACTGGAGCGTTTTGGCCAATACTGGTTGCCATACCCTTCGCAGAGCACTATATTTCCTGCTGCCCTGGCCGCCAACTCCCCTGAGTACCTGGTGCTTCCAGAACCCCTGCAACCTAAGCAGCTTCACCACCTCCACACCTGGCCCTTACAGGGGCAAACCCAAGTCTTCCAGGGAAGCCTCAGGAGCAAACCCCAGTGTATTACCCACATGTATATGTGGGAATAAAATAACAATTGAAACCCAGGGGTAGTGTGGCTAAAGAATAAGATTCAAAACCTTCCCATCAGTTGTACAAGCTGCAGATTAAATCCACATAATCAGCTAGACAGGCAGTGCCTATGGAATATATAAAAGGACATAGAGAGCTCCCACAACAGAAAACACACTAGTTCTAATAGTTGTGAACATTGGAGGCAAGAACACACAGGAAGAGGACCAGATTAGAATCTGAGCTGACCACACAGGAGGTCAGAGACAAGCACAAGGTTGAAGGGCATCCTCCAGCACTCGCTGTGACTCCCAGCGAGGGAAAGGACCCTGACAGCAACTTGTTCTATAGATTATTTTGGATTTTTTTCTCCTTTTCACCCCTACTCTGTTGTAGTTGTCGATTATATTGGCACTATGAAATCTAATTAAGTTTTGAATTTTTTTTCTTCTCAGTCACATTTATTATTGTTGCTATAAATCTGCCTCTAAGTTGGGCTTTTGCAATGCTGTGGAGTTTGCCTTTCTCTCTCTCTTTTTCTTTAATTTTAATTTTTTAAACCTATTATTATTTTTTATACATTTATTTCTTTGTTTGTTTTTCCTATTGCTCTTTTTACCTTGCAGTTAATCTTTAATGTATATATATCACCTTCATCTTCTTCTATTTAACATTGCGTATCTCTCCTTTCTTTCTTTTACTCTCAACATATTTGTTAGTTTTATTTTCATTGCTTTATTCCCGTTTTCACCTTGCCATAGTTTTGTTTTCCAGTTTGTGCTTTAGTTAATCTTGTTCTTGACTAGTAGATATAATATTTGATTTCCTTTGTTCTCCAGGTCAATCTATTGTGCTTTATTTTTGTCAGACAGTTTTGACTTTCCTTATGGGTGTATACATATATGTGAATATTTAATCACACTATTTATTGTTTCTATTAACCTCTGCCCCTATGTTGGGCTTTTGCAGTTCTGTGGAGTGTGCCTTTCTCTCTCTCTTTTTTCTTTCTTTATTTTTTTTTTAATTTTCTGTCTTTTTATAATTTTAATTTTTTAAACATATTATATTTGTCTACTTTTATTCTTATTTTTTGCCTTTCCTACTGTTGCTTTCCCCTTTCAGTTAATCTTCAATGTATATTCATCTTCTTCATCTATCTCTGTTTAACTTTGCATATCTATTCAAAACAAAAATACAAACCAAATCATCAGCACACAGGATTACAACCTCACTCAGTGTTCACCGTCAGGGAAAGAACAAACAAGAAAAGAAAAGAAAAAAAAAAAGCTCAGCACATATCTCACCCTATATGAAGCTTATAAAAACCACTATGCCAACCTTAAGAAGGCAGAAACCAAAAGGAAGAAAGAATTCAACCTTGAACCCTGGGAAAAGGATATCTCAAACACAATAAATTAAAAAATAATAGTATTGAAAAGGCAGACAAATGAGACACAAATGAGGGAACTAACTTGAAACACAGAAGTCCAAATAAATAAAGACAAAATAGGCAAACTACCTGAAAAAGAATTCAGAATAATTACAGGAAAGATGATCAAAAACCTTGAACATACATGGAGAAAATGCAAGAATCAATTAACAAAGACCTCGAAGAATTAAAAAATAAACAACACAATTACTGAAATTAAAAATACTATGGAAGGAATCAATACCAGAATATCTAAAGCACAAGAATGAATCAGTGAGCTGGAAGATAAAATGGTGGAAATAGCTTCTGAGGAGCAGAATAAAGTAAAAAGAATGAAAAGAACTGAGGATACCCTCAGAGACCTCTGGAACAATATCAAATGCACCAACACTCGAATTATAGGGGTCCCAGAAGAAGAGTATAAGAAATGGTATGAGAAAAATTTTTAATAGATTATAGTTGAAAATTTTTCCACAGTGGAAAAGGAAATAGTCAATCAAGTCCAAGAGACATAAAGAGTTCTATACAGGATAAATTCAAGGAGAAACACACCAAGACACATATTAATCAAACTAAGAAAGACTAAACACAAAGAAAGAATAATAAAAGCAGCAAGGGAGAAGCGACGAGTAACATACAAGGGAAACCTCATACGCTTAACATCTGATCTTTCAGTAGAAACTGCAGGCCAGAAGGGAATGGCTGCTGCTGCTGCTAAGTCACTTCAGTCGTGTCCAACTTTGTGTGACCCCATAGACGGAAGCCCACCAGGCTCTCCCGTCCCTGGGATTCTCCAGGCAAGAACACTGGAGTGGGTTGCCATTTCCTTCTCCAATGTGTGAAAGTGGAAAGTGAAAAGTGAAAGTGAAGTGGCTCAGTCGTGTCCGACCCTAAGCCACCCCACGGACTGCAGCCTACCAGGCTCCTCCATCCATGGGATTTTCTAGGCAATAGTACTGGAGTGGCTTGCCATTGCCTTCTCCGGAAGGGAATGGCAGGAGGTGTTAAAAGTACTGAAAGGGAAAATTCTGCAACCAAGGTTGCTGTATCCAACAAGGATCTTATTCAAAATTGATGGAGAAACAAAAAGCTTTCAGACAAGCAAAAGTTAAGCAAATTCAGTACCAGTAAACTAGGTTACAACAAATGTTAAAGGGACTTATATACTCAAGAAATACAAGAAAAGAAAAAAAAAAAAAATTACAAAACTAGACGCCCAAAATTAAGGAAATGACAATAGGAACATATATATCAATAATTACTTTAGATGTAAACCAATTAAAAGCTCCATCTAAAAGACACAGACTGGATGAATGGATGCAAAAAAAAGACCCATATATATACTGTCTACAGGAAACCCACTTCAGACCTAAACACACATATAGACCGAAAGTGAGAGGATAGAAAAATATATTCCATGCAAATGGAAAACAAAAGAAAGCTGGAGTAGCAGTCTTCATAGACAAAATAGGCTTTAAAATAAAGAATATTACAAGAGATAAGGAAGGACGCTACATAGTGATCAAGGGATCAATCCAGGAAGAAGACATAACAATTGCAAATATCTTTGCATCCAACACAGGAGCACCTCAATACATAAGACAAACACTAACAGACATAAATGGAGAAATTGACAATAACACAATAATAGAAGACATTAACACCACACTGACACCAATGAACAGATCAACAAAACAAAAAATTAATAAGGAAACACAAGTCTTAAATGATACTTTAGACGAGATGGATCTCATTGGTATTTTCAGTACATTCCATCCAAATGCAGAAGAATACACCTTATCAAGTGCACATGGAATATTCCCTGAGATAGACCACATCTTGGATCACAAATCAAACCTCAGTAAATTTAGGAAAATTGAAATCACATCAAGGACCTTCTCTGATCACAATTCTATGAGACCAGATATCAAGTACAAGAAAATATCTGTAAGAAACACAAATACATGGAGATTAAACAACACATTTCTAAATAATCAGCAGCTTACTGAAGAAATAAAAGGGAAACGAAATATTTCTAGAAACAAAGGACAATGAAAACACAACTCAAAACCTATGGGATGCAGCAAAAGCAGCTCCAAGAGGAAAGCTTATGGCAAGACAAACCTACCTCAAGAAACTAGAAATTCATTGAATAGACAACCTAACTTTACACAGAAACAACTGGGAAAAGAAGAACAAATTAAAAAAAAAAAAAAGAAAAGAAAAATTCACAATTAGTAGAAGGTGAGAAATCAAAAAGTTCAGAGCAGAAATAAATAAAAATGTAATGAAAAAAAAATAGTAAAGACTAACAAAACTAAAAGCTGGTTCGTTGAGAAGATAAAAATATTTGACAAGCCTTTAGCCAGACTCATCAAGAGAAAAAGAGAGAAGAATCAAAGCCACAAAATTAGAAATGAAAAAGGAGAGGTTACAACAGCCAATGTATATATATAAAAAGATTATAAGAGACTATTATGAACAATTATATGACAATAAAAAGGATAACCTGAAAGAAATGGACATATTCTTCGTTCAGTTCAGTAGCACAGTTGTGTCTGACTCTTTGTGACCCATGAACCACAGCACGCCAGGCCTCCCTGTCCATCACCAACTCCCGGAGTCCACCCAAACCCATGTTCATCAAGTCAGTAATGCCATCCAACCATCTCATCTTCTGTTATCCCTTTCTCCTCCCGCCCTCAATCTTTCCCAGCATTAAGGTCTTTTCCAATGAGTCAGCTCTTCACGTCAGGTGGCCAAAGTATTGGAGCTTCAGCTTCAACATCAGTCCTTCCAATGAACACCCAGGACTGATCTCCTTTAGGATGGACTGGTTGTATCTCCTTGCAGTCCAAGGGACTCTCAAGAATATTCTCCAAAATCACAGTTCAAAAGCATCTATTCTTCAGCATTCAGCTTTCTTCACAGTCCAACTCTCACATCCATACATGACCACTGGAAAAACCATAGCCTTGACTAGACAGAAATTTGTTGGCAAAGCAATGTCTCTCCTTTTTAATATGCTGTCTATGTTGGTCATAACTATCCTTCCAAGGAGTAACTGTCTTTTAATTTCATGGCTGCAATCACAATATGCAGTGATTTTGGAGCCAAGAAAAATAAAATCAGCCACTGTTTCCCCATTTATTTGCCATCAAGTGATGGGACTGGATGCCAAGATCTTAGTTTTCTGAATGTTAAGCTTTAAGCCAACTTTTTCACTCTCTTCTTTCAATTTCATCAAGAAGATTTTTAGTTCTTCACTTTCTACCCTAAGGGTGGTGTCATCTGCATATCTGAGGTTATTGATATTTCTCCTGGCAATCTTGATTCCAGCTTGTTCATCCTTCAGCCCAACGTTTCTCCTGATGTATTCTGCATATAAATTAAATAAGCAGGGTGACAATATACAGCCTTGACAGACTCCTTTTCCTATTGGGACCACCTGTTGTTCCATGTCCAGTTCTAAATGTTGCTTCCTGACCTGCATATAGGTTTCTCAAGAGGGAGGTCAGGTGGTCTGGTATTCCCATCTCTTTCACAATTTTCTACAGTTTATTGTGACCCATAGAGTCAAAGGCTTTGGCATAGTATATAGAGCAGAAATAAATGTTTTTCTGGAACTCTCTTGCTCCTTCAATGATCCAGCGAAAGTTGGTCATTTGATCTCTGGTTTCCCTGCCTTTTCTAAAACCAGCTTGAACATCTGGAAGTTAATGGTTCACGTATTGCTGAAGGCTGATTGGAATATTTTAAGCATTACTTTACTAGCGTGTGAAATGAGTGCAATTGTGCGGTAGTTTGAACATTCTTTGACATTACCTTTTTTGTCTTTGGAATGAAAACTGATATTTCCCAGTCCTGTGACCACTGCTGAGTCTTCCAAATTTGCTACCATACTGAGTGCAGCACTTTCACAGTGTCATCTTTCAGGATTTGAAATAGCTCAAGTGGAATCCCATCACCTCCACTAGCTTTATTTGTAGTGATCCTTCCTAAGGCTTACTTGACTTCACATTCCAGGATGTGTAGCTCTAGGTGAGTGATCACACCATCGTGATTATCTGGGTTGTGAAGATCTTTCAGAAAAGTTCAATCTTCCAAGACTGAACCAAGGAAAATAAAAAATACGAACAATCCAATTGCAAGCACTGAAATTGAAGCTGTGATCAAAAATCTCCCCAAAAACAAAAGTTCAGGACCAGATGGCTTCACAGGAGAATTCGATCAGACATTCTGAGCTAGACATTCAGAGAAGAGCTTATGCCTATCCTTGTAAAACTGTTTCAAAAAAACTGCAGAGGAAGGAAAACATCCAAATTTATTCTATGAGACAACCATGATATCTCAATATCCTGATACCAAAACCAGACAAGGAGAACACACACACACATACACACACACAGGAAAAATGCAGGCCAGGAATAGAAGGAACATACCTCAACATAATAAAAGCTACATATGACAAACCCTCAGCAAACATTATCCTCGATGGTGAAAATTGAAAACATATTCCCCAAAGTCAGGAACAAGACAAGGGTGCGCACTCTCACCACTACTATTCAACATAGTTTTGGAAGTTTTGGCCACAGCAATCAGAACAGATAAAGAAATGAAAGAATCCAATTTGGAAAAGAAGAAACAAAACTCTCACTGATTGCAGATGACATGATCCTTTGCGTAGAAAACCGTAAAGACTCCTCCAGAAATTACTAGAGCCTGATGCTAAAGCTGAAACTTTGGCCATCTCATGCCACAAGTTGACTCACTGGAAAAGACTCTGATGCTGGGAGGGATTGGGGGTGGGAGGAGAAGGGGACGACAGAGAATGAGACGGCTGGATGGCATCACCGACTCAATGGACATGAGTTTGAGTGAGCTCTGGGAGTTGGTGTTGGACAGGGAGGCCTGGCGTGCTTTGATTCATGGGGTCACAAAGATTTGGACATGACTGAGCGACTGAACTGAACTGAATCAATGAATATAGTAAAGTTGCAGAATATAAAATTAACACACAGAAATCCCTTGCATTTCTATACGCTAACAATGAGAAAACAGAAAGAGAAATTAAGGAAACAATTCCATTCACCATTGCAAAGGAAAGAATAAAACACTTAGGAATAAATCTACCTAAAGAAACAAAAGACCTACATATAGAAAACTATAAAACACTGATGAAAGCAATCAAAAAGGACACAAAAAGATGAAGAAATATACCATATTTATGAATTGGAAGAATCAATATATTGAAAATGAGTATACTAGCCTAAGCAATCTATAGATTCAATGCAATCCTATCAAGCTACCAATGGTACTTTTGACAGAACTAGGGCAAATAATTTCACAATTTGTATGGAAATCCAAAAAACTCAAATAGCCAAAGAAATCTTACAAAAGAAGCATGGAACGAGGAATCAACCTGCTTGATTTCAGGCTATACTACAAAGCTACAGTCATCAAGACAGTATGGTACTGGCATAAAGACAGAAATATAGATCAATGGAACAAATAGAAAGCTCAGAGATAAATCCACACACCTATGGACACCTTAACTTAGACAAAGGAGGCAAGCATAGTCAATGGAGAAAAGACAATCTCTTTAACAAGTGGTGCTGGGAAAACTGGTCAACCACTTGTAAAAGAATGAAACTAGAACACTTCCTAACACCATACACAAAAATAAACTCAAAATGGATTAAAAATCTAAACGTAAGACCAAAAACTATAAAACTCCTAGAGGAAAACATAGGCAAAACACTCTCCGACATAAACCACAGCAGGACCCTCTATGACCCACCTCCCAGAATATTGGAAATAAAAGCAAAAATAAACAAATGGGACCCTATTCAACTTAAGCTTTTGCACAATGAAGGAAACTATAAGCAAGGTGAAAAGACAGCCTTCAGAATGGGAGAAAATAATAGCAAGTATAACAACTGACAAAGAATTAATCTCAAAGATATACAAGCAGCTCCTGTAGCTCAATTCCGGAAAAATAAACAATCCGATAAAAAAAATGGGCCAAAGAACTAAACAGACATTTCTCCAAAGAAGACATACAGATGCCTAACAAACACATGAAAAGAGGCTCAACATCGCTCATTATCAGAGAAATGCAAATAAAAAACACAATGAGGTACCATTTCAAGCTGGTCAGAATGGCTGCTATCCAAAAGTATACAAGCAATAAATGCTGGAGTGGGTGTGGAGAAAAGGGAACCCTCTTACACTGTTGGTGGGAATGGAAACTAGTACAGCCACTATGGAGAACAGTGTGGAGATTCCTTAAAAAACTTGAAAGATAACTGCCATACGAACCAGTAATCCCACTGCTGGGCATACACACTAAGGAAGCCTGAATTGAAAGAGACACGTGTAACCTCAATGTTTATCGCAGCACTGTTTATAATAGCCAGGACATGGAAGTTACCTAGATGCCCATCAGAAGATGAATGGATAAGAAAGTTTTGGAACATATACACAATGGAATGCTACTCAACCATTAAAAAGAATACATTTGAATCAGTTCTAATGAGGTGGATGAAACTGGAGCCCATTATACAGAGTGAAGTAAGCCAGAAAGAAAAACACCAATACAGGATACTAACACATATGTATGGAATTTAGAAAGATGATAATGATGACCCTGTATGCGAGACAGCAAAAGAGACACAGATATCTGTAACAACAGTGGGAGAAGGCAAGAGTAGGATGATTTGAAGGAATGTCATTGAAATATGTATATTATCATGTGAAACAGATCGCCAGTCCAGATTTGAAGCATGAGACAGGATGCTCAGGGCTAGTGACCCTGAGGGATGGGATGGGGAGGGTTGTGGGAGGGGTGTTCAGGTTGGGATACAGATGTACACCCATGACTGATTCATGTCAATGTATGGCAAAAAGCATTATGATATTGTAAAGTAATTAGCCTCCAATTAAAATAAATTTAAAAATTAGATAAAAAGAAAAAAAAGAAACTATAGGACAATTTCACTGATGAATGTAGATGCAAAAACCCTCAAGAATATTTTAGCTAACAGAATTTAGCAACACATCAAAAATTTCCTACACCATGATGAAGCTGGGTTTATTCCAAGGTTCCAAGGATTCCTCAATATACACAAATCAATCAATGTGATACACCATATTATCAAATTGAAAGATAAAACCATATGATCATCTTAATAGATTCATATAAAGCCTTTGAAAATATTCAGCATCCATTTATGATTAAAATTCTTCAAAAAATGAGCTTGGAAGGAATCTACCTCAACATAGAAAAGGCCATATATGATAAGCCTACAGCAAACGTTATTCTCAATGGTGAAAAACTGAAAGTATTCCCCCTAAGATCAGGAATAAGACATGGGTGTCCACTTCCACCACTATTATTCAGTATAGTTCTGGAAGTCCTGGCTATAGCAATCAGAGAAGAAAAAGGAATAAAAGGAATATAGATTAGAAAAGAAGAAGAGAAATTATCATTGTTTGCAGATGACATGATACTGTACACAGAAAACCCTAAAGATAGTATTCAGAAAATTTCCAGAGCTAATTGGTGAATTTAGCATAGTTGCAGAATACAAAATCAATACACAGAAACCACTTTCATTTCTATATGCTAAGGATGAAAAATCAGAAAGCGAATTTAAAGGACATATGTATACCTATGGCTGATTCATGTTGAAGTTTGACAGAAAACAGCAAAAGTCTCTAAAGCAATTATCTTTCACTTAAAAAATAAATTAGTTAAAAAACTAATTGCTAATATGATGAAAAACAATTTTTACTTTTCTAGTTATTAACAAAATAACAAAAGTTAGAATTAACTTTTATGTCATTCAAGAATTAAATTCAAATTCATATTTAAATATCATAGTAGCTATAAATTATAAAAATTGTAGTCTGTTAGGACATTGCCACTGATCTTATAGAAATCTATTTTATCCTGACAAAGTTGACAATTTGAAAAAAATAGAAAAACTGCTCAAAATATGCAGTTTACCAAAGAGAATGAATAGAAAGTCTGTATAGTATATCCAGAAAAAAATTGAATCATTTATTAAAACAGATTTGACTAAGAAATCCCAGGCTCACCTTGCCACTGGTTTCATCAGGAATTTTTCTAATTATTTATTCTTCTCCTAATCTTAATTCAATTTTCTATGTGTCATTTAAAGAATAGACATAAAAAGAAATCATACCCAACTTATTTTGCGATAAGCATAAATTTGATTTCAACTTCCTATTAGACAGGGGTGAATTGACAGCATTTGCTTTGGAGAAAGAGAACTAGTTTCAAACATTTGTTTTGTCATGTCCTAGCCACAAATTCCTGGCTATTACCTTTTGAAAAATATGTCTCCAAATATTTAACTGATGAATATTGATTATATATATATATATGGAGCTAAATATATATATATATATTTCTATTTATGGATAGAGAGACAGAGAACATAAATTCTTCACAAAGTACTTAGAATATACTAAGTGTTCATACATGATAGCAATTTTAATGATAATGTATTTGCTCAGTATATTTATTTGATAATTATTATCAATTACCATTATTATTTCTCAAATACAATTACACCTAGATGCAAAGAAAGCTATAAATTTGAATTATCCTTAAATAGCACTTCCATTTTCTCTATATGTTCAATCGCAGGTAGACTATGTATGAATTAATTTTTTTAGATGAAAGTTATGACCATTTATTACTAGAGATCTCTTCAAGAAAATTAGAGATAACAAGGGAACATTTCATGAAAAGATGGGATCGATAAAGGACAGAAATGTTATGGGCCTAACAGAAGCAGAAGATATTAAGAAGAGGTGGAAATAATACACAGAAGAACTGTACAAAAAAATCATCATGACCCAGATAATCATGATGGTGTGATTACTCACCTAGAGCCAGACATTCTTGGAATCTGAAATCAAGTGGGCCTTAGAAAGCATCACTACTAACAAAGCTAGTGGAGGTGATGGGATTACACTTGAGCTATTTCAAATCCTGAAAGATGACGCTGTGAAAGAGCTGCACTTAATATGCCAGCAAATTTGGAAAACTCAGCAGTGGCCACAGGACTGGAAAAGGTCAGTTTTCATTCCAATTGCAAAGAAAGGCAATGATAAAACATGTTCAAACTACCGCACAATTGCACTCATCTCACACGCTAGTAAAGCCATGCTCAAAATTCTCCAAGCCAGGCTTCAGCAATATGTGAACTGTGAGCTTCCAGATGTTCAGGCTGGTTTTAGAAAAGGCAGAGGAACCAGAGATCAAATTGCCAACACCCGCTGGATTATTGAAAAAACAAGAGAGTCAAGGCAATGGTTTTTCCCGTGGTCATGTATGGATGTGAGAGTTGGACTGTGAAGAAGGCTGATCACCGAAGAATCGATGCTTTTGAACTGTGGTGTTGGAGAAGACTCTTGAGAGTCCCTTATACTGCAAGGAGATCCAACCAGTCCATTCTAAAGGAGATCAATCCTGGATGTTCATTGGAGGGACTGATGCTAAAGCTGAAGCTGCAATACTTTGGCCACCTCATGCGACGAGTTTACTCACTGGAAAAGACTCTGAAGCTGGGAAAGGTTGGGGGCGGAAGGAGAAGGGGACGACGGAGAATGAGTTAGCTGGATGGCATCACCGACTCTGTGGACATGAGTTTGAGTGTACTCCGGGAGTTGGTGATGGACAGGGAGGCCTGGCGTGCTGTGATTCATGGGGTCGCGGAGAGTCGGACACGACTGAGCGACTGAACTGAACTGAACTGAAGAGAGTTCCAGAAAAACATTTATTTCAGCTTTATTGATTATGCCAAAGCCTTTGACTGTGTGGATCACAACAAACTGTAGAAAATTCTGAAAGAGATATGTACAGACCACCTGACCTGCTTCTTTGGAAACCTATATGCAGGTCAGGAAACAACAGTTATGGAACAACAGACTGGTTTCAAATAGGAAAAGGAGTACAAGGCTGTATATTGTCACCCTGCTTATTTAACTTATATGCAGAGTACATCATGAGGAACGCTGGGCTGGAAGAAACACAAGCTGGAATCAAGATTGCCAGGAGAATTATCAATAACCTCAGATATGCAGATGACACCACCCTTATGGCAGAAAGTGAAGAGGAACTCAAAAGTCTCTTGATGAAAGTGAAAGAGGAGAATGAAAAAGTTGGCTTGAAGCCCAACATTCAGAAAACGAAGATCATGGCATCTGGTCCCATCACTTCATGGCAAATAGATGGGGAAACAGTTGAAACAGTGTCAGACTTTATTTTTCTGGGCTCCAAAATCACTGCAGATGGTGATTGCAGCCATGAAATTAAAAGATGCTTACTCCTTGGAAGGAAAGTTATGACCAACTTAGTATATTAAAAAGCAGAGACATTACTTTGCCAACAAAGGTCTGTCTAGTCACGGCTATGGTTTTTCCAGTGATCGTGTATGAATGTGAGAGTTGGACTGTGAAGAAAGCTGATCGCCGAAGAATTGATGCTTTTGTACTGTGGTGTTGGAGAAGACTCTTGTGAGTTGCTTGGACTGTGAGGAAATCCAACCACTCAATCCTAAAGGAGATCAGTAATGGGTGTTCATTGGAAGGATTGATGCTAAAGCTGAAACTCCAGTACTTTGGCCACCTCATGAGAAGAGTTGACTCACTGGAAAAGACTCTGATGCTGGGAGGGATTGGGGGCAGGAAGAGAAGGGGATGACAGAGAATGAAATGGTTGGATGGCATCACCGACTCGAAGGATGTGAGTGTGAGTGAACTCCAGGAGTTGGTGATGGACAGGGAGGCCTGGCGTGCTGTGATTCATGGGATTGCAAAAAGTTTGACATGACTGAGCGACTGAAGTGAACTTAATTGATGACCATTTATTTGACATCCTATATTCTGTCAGTTAATATTATAAACTTAATGATATTGTCTTACTTCAATTTTAAGAATCGGTGTTTGTAACTCAGGGTTATATTATTCCACCTTCTAAACAAAAAACTACCGTTTTGAAGCAAAGTTTATGAAATTCCAAGTATTACGTTTTGGCTTTTCATCTTTCTCTAACACTCCTGGAAGCTCTGTCATGACTATTAATGATTTTTCTCTATGGAAAGAAAATGGTTCAGTAGTAGTTATTTCTGGAATATTGTGGGGTCCCCTTGCTTCTCCCCTGGTGATGCTGCGGGGGAGAGCAAGGCGTTGTCGAATCCTCGGCCTCAGATGTGGAGACCATTTTGCCTCCCTGCGCGGAGTGGTGGGGAAGAAACCCCAGGGGAAGGGTGAGCGGGCCGTCCACCCCGCACGCAGCCCTCCTCGCCTGGGAAGGACACTCAGATGCAGCAGGGGTTCTGTCAAGGCAGTTCCGCTTTATTGTTACAAGCCCTCCATATATAAAGGCAAGCGTGGGGGTTTTGTAAGGGGGTTTTGTGAGGTCGGCTCCAATCATATTAAGGGTCAGGTCATCACGCGCTGACGTCACAACAGAGGTCTAGGGTGATCATGCACTAGTCACGCAAGGGGAAGTGTTCAGGGGCCAATCACAATTTTTTTGTGATTATCTGGGGCTGCGCCCTCCTGACATCCGTCAGGCGCCATCTTTATGGGTGCACCTTTGCCATGTGTCCTTTTTCAGCCATGAGCCCTATAGAATATATCACTAAATGGTACATGGATCTTCATATATTGTCGAATGTGCTATGGTAACTGAGTATAAACTGGAAATGTGTTATGGCCAATACAGTTCCACATGTGAAGTTTAATGAATATTTCCACTGACATTGGTCTTTATTTGTGAATCTGGGGCAGAATGTTTCCTGTTTATGCCAGAAAGGACCTATAGAGCATTTTGGACATCTTAAACCTCTCTGCTTTTTTCTCCCCTGTCTTCTTGAAAGCTGTAGCAAAGTTTCCTACTGGCCTAAACATCAAGAATTCTGTGAGCATGATGTAAAGACCTTATCCTTGAGCGGTCTCACAGTGGCATTGTTAGCAACAACCTCTTCTAGGCTTATTCCATTTTAGCTGCTCTTATACAAAAGCGAAGACTGGGTAGATTATATAATACAAATTGTATTTCTCGTAGATCTGAAGGAGAGGAAGTCTAAAATCTTGATACTGGCAAATTCACTGAAGTGGTTGGTAAGGGCACACTTTCTAATTCATAGATGGCGCTTTGTCCTCTCATAGTGGAAGTGGGCAAGGACGCTCTCCTTGACCTCTTTTTGAGTACACTAAACCCCTTCATGGCAGAACCCTCATGATCTAATCACCTCCACTGTTCCCCTCAGGGAACGATTTTGTTTTAGTTTGGCAGCACCACGTGACTTATGGGATCTTAGTCTCCAGGCCAGGGATTGAACTTGTGTCCTCAGCAGTGAATGTTCAGAAATCTAACCATTGGACCACCAGGGTATTTCCTATCACCTTGGAGTTTAATCATATGCATTCAGGAGGAAATATATTCAACACATAAAACAGATCCATCAATCAAAATGGCTAAGTTACCTCCTGGCAAACAAGGCAGGGGATAAAGAGAAACATGGTGAGGTCTTGATTCTAGAATGACTGTTTGCTCTACCTCCATATAAAGTGGCAAAGACTTGGGTAGATTATGGCTTATAAGTTTATGAAAAGAATTTAGAAGAAATAGAACTAGACCTGGCAGAGATGGCTAAGTGGAAGAAATGAAAGGTAGATAGGAAATAAAGCAAATATTTCATTCACTGACATTTCTTAAGAATGCCAGTAAAAGGTAGACTTCTAAAAGAAGAGGATATCATCAATTCTAGGGCTTCCTAGGTGGTGCAGTGGCTAAGAATTCACCTGTCAGTTCAGGAGATGAAAGAGATGGGTTCAATCCCTGAATTGGGAAGATCCCCTGGAGTAGGAACTGACAACCCATTCCTATATTATTCCCTGGAAAATCCCATGGACAGAAGAGCCTTGCAGGCAATGGTCCATGGGGTTGCAAAGAGTTGGACATGACTAAGTGACTCAGCACACAATCAGAAATAACTTTAACGTGCACTTTATTTTCTTTCTGGCTGTTCTACTCATTTTTATATCTTTTCTCCTACATTCAATAGAATCAGTTTGAGATAAGACACTATGCCTTTAGAAGAGTTAATGAAAGTATTGGGAAGAGGGAGATAAGTGTACCCACAGCTTTTTAAAAGATGGCCCCATATGTGCATGTTGCAAATGTAAAGCAACTCTTTCAGGCTTCTTTTTGTTCTCCTTTACATTCCAACAGTCCATCTGTTTTCTAGAACTGTTTCAAAAGTGAACTATCTAATTTCTGAAATGTGAGTTGCAGTACTCTTTTAATTCTGTGTCCCTATGTTGTAGAAGTGCCTAGAAAATCCCATGGATGGAGGAGCCTGGTGGGCTGCAGTCCGTGGGGTCACTAAGGGTCGGACACGACTGAGCGACTTTCACTTTTCACTTTCACACATTGGAGAAGGAAATGGCAACCCACTCCAGTGTTCTTGCCTGGAGAATCCCAGGGATGGGGGAGCCTGGTGGGCTTCTGTCTATGGGGTCACACAGAGTTGGACACGACTGAAGTGACTTAGCAGCAGCAGCAGCAGCAGCATGTTGTAGAAGAGCTGACTCATTAAAAAAGACCTTGATGCTGGGAAAGATTGAATGCAGGAGGAGAAGGGGGCAACAGAGGATAAGGTGATTAGATGGCATCACTGACTGGATGGACATGAGTTTGAGCAAGCTCTGGGAGTTGGGGATGGACAGGGAAGTCTGGCGTGCTACAGGCTATGCGGTCACAAAGAGTCGGACACAATTGAGCAACTAAACTGAACTGATATTGTAGAAGATGGGAATGACTATGCTTATATTGCTAGCAGTTGAAAATACCATATTTTTGAATGTTCAGTTCTGTTTCTCTAGAGAAGTTCTAGAGAATTTACAATGCCAGATCTGTCATTCATCTCCAGTGAGATGATGATCCCCTAAGGCTGAAAATTCGGCTACAAATTAGCAAGGTTGAAAAATGATTAGGGGATGGTTTGTTACTATCGATGGACAAAAGGACTACTGATTTCTTTAATTTTGAAAAGGCTTTGAGAATTTCTTTTGATGTAACGTTAACACAACTGGGATAACTAGGGTGAAGAAAGTATTTATTATATCATCAGTGTCACTGAGAAGGAATGCCTGGTTATTACTGCAGGACATGACTTTCCTCTATTAATATCCTAGCCATTAGATTAAGTTTTTTTTCTGTAATAATTCACAGAAGATTTATGAATGACACACTTTAATATTAAATTAGTTGAAATGTTGCATTAAAAAAAACTAATCATGAATTTATGAAGTTTTTTATATACCAGTGTAAATCATTAATATCTTGTTTTGTTTTATACTTTCTGAGAGATTATTCATAGGGTAAACTACATCACAGATAGACATCCACATCCATACCCACATTTATGTATATTTTGCATACAGTGTCACACTGTTGTGTTCATTAGCTTTTCTTTCACTGACTACTTTTAATGTCAGTTTATAGCTTCTTTCTTTTTATGACATATCAGATTAAGCCAGAAACTGATTTTATCTGTTTGTTGTGTGAACACTGAATCAGAAAACAAACAAACAAACACAAAATTGTGTTAATAAATTGTTTAATGGCAAGTGACCAAAATGTGATGTTTATAAATTTAACCAATGAGGATATTATATTGTCCTACTTCATGCACAGTATTTGATTGGACTTTTAATACTTTTTCTGTTTTTATAATTCTTATTTTAAAATAATTCATTGGCTAATAAATATCTTAGATATTGTTTTATTTTTTATTCTCATTCTTTGAGAAAAATGATTTAGATAGTTGAGGATGCCTTCATATGATTATGATCAAGTCCTACTGCATAAAAATGAAATTTTAGCTTTAAATTTTCTCTGGTTTATTTCATCACTTGCTAATTGTACGCTTTAATTTTCAGAGGATCATCATCTATCCTTTATTATATAGTTTTTTCACAATAAGTAGTTTTATAATTTTACATTCCAAATATCATGCTACAGTCCATTTTGTCTTTTAAGATAATTCATATAAATCATTTCCCCTCCAGACATTTAATGCCATATTCGATGAAAGCAGCAGCTTTAATTCAAATTTACATGTTCTCTTCTAAACTTTTGATAAATTCTGAAATTAAAGATCCACATGGAAGATACTTATAATGGATATGAGGTAATATTAAGAAAGGCCAATGAAAAAGGCAGAAGTTATATGTGCATATACACAGAAATACATCTCTGTCTGCAGAAGATGCAAATTATTTTATGCTGCTTGCAACTATGAAACATTTATTGACTGATCATTGCTATATTTAAGATATCTTAATGCATATTAAATATATAAAAATGTGGGAAAGGGATCCATATTTACAGTACATAGAATGGTTGCATTTATTTTTATAGAAAGCAACATCTGTGTTTATTTTTACTACATTCAGTTAAGTTCAGTCACTCAGTCATGTCCAACTCTTTGCAACCCCGTGAACCACAGCATGCCAGGCCTCCCTGTCCATTACTGACTCCCAGAGTTCACCCAAATCCATGTCCACTGAGTCGGTGATACCATCTAACCATCTCATCCTCTGTCATCCCCTTCTCCTCCTGCCCTCAGTCTTTTCAAGCATCAGGGTCTTTTCAAATAAGTCAGCTCTTAGTATCAGGTGGCCAAAGTATTGGAGTTTCAGCTTCAGCATCAGTACTTCCAGTGAATATTCAGGACTGATTTCCTTTAGGATGGACTGGTTGGATCTCCTTGCAGTCCAAGGGACTCTGATAATGCAAATAAAAAAAAAAAATTATGAAACATCTAAATATAGAAGAAAAGTTAAAGTTAGCATTGTGAGTTTATATATGGTAAAGAACCTTTTCATTATTCAGTGAGGAGAGATCTAATGAGTCATCCTAATGTCTGTTAAAACATTTACTTCTCATAATCTTCCTCAAAATGTATAAAATAAAAGAAAATAGATACCATTATTTAATTGAAAAAAGCATCTATTTTGGAGGATGAAAGTCTGGGTTAAAAAAGTCCATCCTATCCATTTTTTTGAGCTCTGTATGTAACATTTTGAGTCTCAGTTTATGATGCTTAAAAGGTCATCATTATATTTAGCCCAAAGATTTGCCATGATTAGATTGCATTTATATTCAAGCTAAGCCTAGATTGCTACTGCTACTGCTAAGTCACTTCAGTTCTGGAGTGGGTTGCCATTTCCTTCTCCAATGTGAGAAAGTGAAAGCCTAGATTATTCTCCTTTTAAATGGACAAAACTCCATAACAGCAATGGAAATTGAATGAAATTCAATTTTCTACTAAGTTTGAGAAATATTTCTTAATTTGCACAGTGATTTGAAATAAACCATATTAAGAGAAAATATTTTATTTAAAAAAATCTGAGTCCTGTCTTGAATTATATTTTATCAGGTTCTGACACTCCCTCAGATCTGATACTGAAAAGATTTATAAGCCATAGTGCTCTGATAGGATGTTGTTTACTGAGGGAAAAGATTTCATTATTGTTTAAGCAATAATGAACTCAAAAGTAAACAAAGAAATAAATGAGGGATATGTATGTAAATGCTGATTCATGTCAACACATGGCAAAAACCACCACAATATTTTAATTAGCCTCCAATTAAAATAAATTAATGATAATAAAAGATCAGAAAATGATGCCACGAAGGGGGAAAATGTCATTCTAGGGACGAGTTTTTCTTTAAGCTTATCCTAAAAATTCTTCATAATATTCATTATGTCTGTGATTGCAATAGGGGTGACACAGGGAACACCATCACAATCCATTAAAGCCAAGTGAAAAGAATTTCTAACTGACCCTAGAAATTAGACCATGAATTGGGGGTGATTACCTTCCCTTCTCTTTGTTTCAGAGTGAAAAACTGAGACTAGATAAGCTGTCTGTTGATAAGTGATAGGCATAGAGAGATGTCTTGACTTCTGTCAAGTTATTTAACAGCTATGTTTTAACAGCTATGTTTCTCTGATTCTCTCTCTCTTTTTTTTTATATTGGTAAGAATTTAATGTAATGTCTTTAGAACGTGCTCATGCTCAGTCGCTACAGTCGTGTCCAACTCTTTGAGAAACCATGGACTGTGGCTCACCAGGCTCCTCTGTCCATGTCCATGGGATTCTCTGGGCAAGAATATTGGAATGGGCTGCCACGCTACTCCAGGGGATCTTCCATATCCAGAGATCAAACACACATCATTTAAATCTCCTGTATTGGCAGGCAAGTTCTTTATCACTAGTGCCACCTGGGAAGCCCAGATTCTTCAGAATAGTGTTGTATATAAAATGCTATTTTTTAGTCTAACTATCACTCTTCTTTTTATAATAAAAAGGATTATATTCTATAGATGATCCACACTGTGTCCTATAAGCCAAATAGAGCATGCAGATGGATTCACCATAGTCTACAAAGTTAGCCACACATAATGCTTTTATATGGTATTTAATATCATGGTTAAATTTGGGATATCCACTCACAAAAAATTAACATATATTCTGTTGAAATATTGGATTACATATTAATTACATGTTCATATTGTTGTTTGCTAATAAAATAGACCAGATTTAAGTAAAAGTCACTCCAAATCTAGACAGAGATTCACAGCCTCCAGGCCTATATAGATCTAACCATTCACTGTTATTCTACTTAGAGGTTGCTTATCTTTAATGTCCCCTGAAACCCACTCTGATAGTTTTATGTGTCCTTTTCTGTTACTGTATTACTATTTCTGGTTTCTAGTGGCAGGCAAAATTGAGGACTGCTGCAAAGACTTCACTTACAAGACCCTTCTTTAAACACTTATACTGTGTCTAGAATATCCCCTCCCACTTTTTTAACCTCTTGTTCTCTACTGTTTACAATTTTGCATGTTGGGAACTAGTCTGTTTGCACCACAGAAGGGCCTAGTAGGGAATAAGTTAAGAATTCTGGCTCTGACAGGCTCAAAATATATTTTTTATATTATTTTAGAGGGAAATCCACCTGCTGTTTTTCTTTCTTATGCATTTCTTGGGAGGGAAGACATTTTGTTTTCATTTTCATCTTTGCAGGCTCTGAACTCTGGATTTATGCATAGATAATTGGTGAAGTCATTACGTCAGTCTCCTTTTAGTTCTGTCTGTTCTAGTTAAGCATATGGCATACAAAGAGTAATCAAGACTATATTCTAAATTCAACCTTTTTTATCATTCATTTAGTGGAAAACGTCTCCAAAGCAAGAACAAACATTTGGTGTTGTTGCCAGACTTTGATTTTTCTGTATTCTCAAGGATATTTTAAAGGAAAATGGAAAAAAAAAATTGTATTTAGAACAGAAAAAAAAATGCCAGAAATTATCTGTTTACCTGTCTGACTTTACTATTCTTTCCTAAAATCTTTGAGGTCTTGTCTTAGAATCTTTAAAGCTTAGAACAGTTCAGTTCCGTTCCGTTCAGTTCAGTCGCTCAGTCTTGTCCGACTCTTCGCGACCCCATGAACCACAGCACGCCAGGCCTCCCTGTCCATCACCAACTCCCAGAGTTCACTCAAACGCATGTCCACAGGGTGGGTGATGCTATCCAGCCATCTCATTCTCTGTCGTCCCCTTCTCCTCCCGCCCGCAATCCTTCCCAGCATCAGAGTCTTTTCCAGTGAATAAACTCGTTCATGAGAACACTTACTCACATACAATAGCCACTCAGTAAATATTTACTGAATGAAATTTACGTCTGAGAACTGCATCTGCTCTGAATTGACTTAATGTCTATCTCCGTGATACGCGTCTTAGTCTATAAAAGCACTGAATATCTTAGATCTTCCAGATCAGTATCCCCAGGGTGATGCTTGATTTTGCTTTATAAACATAAATAAAAGTTAAAAGATGCACAAGAAAACAGAGAGGGGGAGGAATAATCAGTGACTCCTTTCACATAGAGGAGCTTGTATTTCCCTTGTCAAAGTGTTACATCAGAGAGTCAAAATCATCATGTTCCTTTCCTAGAACATTGCATTGGTGCAATTGTCAATATTTCTATGAAGCAATGAATTCCCTAAACTACTAGTGAATACAAACGTTTAACAATTCTTAAGGAGCTGGAAATAAAATTACTTTTGAAAGAAATTGAACTAAAGTAGCTCCCTTGTTACTTTCTAAGACTAAAGATGTACTTTTGAAATTAGTAGACGAATAAATGTGTCAACTTCTTCCAGAAAAACTGAGAGTAAATTGGATATTTAGCCAGAAGATAAAACTGGTAAATTAAAAATCCAGAAATGTTGCAATATATACCCAATAGATTCCATTTATAAAGTAATTTAGCCTGCTGCTTTGGAACACATGAAACATTAATTCCACACTTTTAAAGGAATGTTTGTAAAAACATTACACCAAAACCTATTACTTTGATAATGCTGTTATGAAAATCCCTTGCAAGTTTGAATGTAATTTGGGGGGAAATTTTCCTGGGTAAAAAAATGTCAAATTAAATCAAATCATGATTTTATCTAAACTTTGTTATTGTACAGCTTATTTAATCAAAACAGTTTTTCTTCTTTTTAATGTCATTTAATATTTATATATTTGAGAGAAAATAAACCTACATCCCAGTGGTCAGAAGTTTTCTTTAAGTTATCCCTCACCAGTAATAAATGTTGTCCTGAAAAATAAAAGGATATCGTATTTACCACATGAGTAATTCAAGTCTAAGCCCCAACTACTGATGCCAAAGAAGCTGAGGTAGACCAGTTCTATGAAGACCTACAATACCTTCTAGAACTAAGACCAATATATATGACATTTTCATCATAGGAGATTGGAGTACAAATGTGGGATGTCAAGAGATACCTGGAGTAACAAGCAAGTTTGACCTTGTAGTACAAAATTAAACAGGGCAAAGGATAACAGAATTCTGCCAAGAGAACACACTGGTCATAGCAAACACCCTCTCCAACAACACAAGAGACAATTTTACACATGGACATCACCAAATGGTCAATGGAAAAATCAGATTGATTACATTCTTTTCAGCCAAAAATAGAGAAACTTTATACAGTCAGCATAAACAAGACCAGGAGCTTACTCTGGCCCAGATCATCAGCAATTAAGGGAAAAATTCAGACTTAAACTAAAGAAAGTGGGGAAAACCATTAGGCCATTCAGGTATGACCTAAATCAAATCCCTTATGATTATACAGTGGAAGTGAGACATAGATTCTAGGGATTAGATCTGGCAAAAGGAGTGCCTGAAGAACTATTGACAGAGGTTTGTAGCATTGTACAGGAGGCAGTTACCAAAATCATCCCAAAGGAAAAGAAATACAAGAAGGAAAATTGGTTATGTAAGAAGGCTTTACAAATAGCTGAGGGAAGAACAGAAGCAAAAAAGCAAGGGAGAAAGGGAAAGGTATACCCAAATGAATGCTGCATTTCAGAGAATTGCAAGGTGAGATAAGAAGGTCTTCTTCAGTGAACAATACAAATAAATAGAGGAAAACAGAAAGATTACAGAATCTTCAAGAAAATTGGAGATACAAAGGAATATTTCATACATAGATGGGCACAATAAAGGACAGACATGGTAAAGACCTAATAGAAGCAAAAGAGATCAAGAAGAGGTGACAGGAATACACAAAACTGTACAAAAAAGTTTATTCTTATGGATAAACATGATGGTGTGGACACTCACCTAGAGCCAGACATCCTGGAGTTGAACTCAATAGGGCCTTAGGAAGTATTGCTGCCAATAAAGTTAGTGAAGGTGATGGAATTCCAGCAGATCTTTTTAAAATTCTAAAAGATAATGTTGTTAAAGTGCTGCACTCAATATGCCAGCAAATTTGGAAAACACAGCAGTGGACACAGGGCTGGAAGATATCAATCTTCCTTCTCATTCCCTAGAAGGGCAGTACTAAAGAATGTTCAAACTGCCAGACAAATGCACTCACTTCCCATGCTAGTACAGTTATGCACAAAATCCTTCAAAGTAGGCTTTAGAAGTAACTGAATAGAGAACTTCCAGATGTACAAGCTGTATTTAGAAAAGGCAGAGGAACCAAGATCAAATTGCCAACATTCGCTGAATCATAAAGCAAGGGAATTCCAGAAAAACATCTAGTTCTGTTTCATTGACTATGGTAAAGCCTTTGACAACAAACTGGAAAACTCTTAAAGAAATGGGAATACTGGACCACCTTACCTGTCCCTTGAGAACACTGTATGTGCGTCAAGAAGCAATAGTTAGAACCTTACTCAACTTGTGTGCAAGTATGTCATGCAAAATGCTGGGCTGGATGAAGCACAAGCTGGAATCAAGGTTGCTGGAAGAAATATTGCCAATATTGCCACTGTAGTGGCACAAAGCAAAGAGGAATTAAAGTGCCTACTGATGAAGGTGAAAGAGGAAAGTGAAAAAATTGGCTTAAAACTCAACATTCAAAAAACTGAGATCATGGAATCCAGCCCCATCACTTCATGGCAAATGAAAGGTGGAAGCAGTGACATATTTTGTTTTCTTGGGCTCACACTGAAGAACTGATGCTTTTGAACTGCGGTGTTGGGGAAGTGTCTTGAGAGTCCCTTGGACAGCAAGGAAATCCAACCAGTCCATCCTAAAGGAAATCAGTCCTGAATATTCATTGAAAGGACTGATGCTGAAGCTGAAACTCCAATACTTTGACCACCTCATGTGAAGAACTGACTCACTTGAAAAGACACTAATTCTGGTAAAGATTAAAAGCAGGAGGAGAAGGGAATGACAGAGGATGAGATGGTTGGATGGCATCATCAACTCGATGGACATGAGTTTGAGTAAGCTCTGGGAGGCCTGGTGTGCTGCAGTCCATGGGGTTCCAAAGTGTTGGACACCACTGAGTGACTAAACTGTTTGACTGACTGAAAATCACTGCGAATGGTGATTGCAGCCATGAAATTAGAAGATGCTTGGTTCTTAGAAGAAAACAAATTGCAAACCTAGTGAAAGTGAAATTCACTCAGTTGTGTCTGACTCTTTGTGACCCCATGGACTATACAGTACATGAAATTCCCCAGGCCAGAATACCAGAGTGGGTAGCATTTCTCTTCTCCAGGGGATTTTTCAAACCCAGGGATTGAACCCTAGTCTCCCATACTGCAGGCGGATTCTTTACTAGCTGAGCTATCACAGTGTACTAAAAAACAGAGGCATCACTTTGCTGACAAAAGTTCGTGTAGTCAAAGCTACGGCTTTTCCAATAGTCATGTATGGATGTGAGAGCTGGGCCATAGAGCAGGCTGAGCACCAAAGAATTGATGCTTTCAAATTGTGGTGCAGGAGAAAACTCTTGAGAGTTCCTTGGACAATAAGGAGATCAAACCAGTCCATCCTAAAGGAAATCAACCCTGAATACTCACTGGTAGGGCTTATGCTGAAGCCGAAGCTCTAATACTTTGGCCACCTGATGCAAACAGCCAACTCAGTAGAAAAGTCCTGATGCTGGGAAAGATTGAGGGCTTGAGAAGAAGGGGCAACAGAGGATGAGATGGTTGGATACTTGGGCAAACTCTGGGAGAGAGTGGCGGACAAGGAGGTGTGGCATGCTGCCATCATGGAGTTGCAAAGAGCTGGACACAACTTAGCAACTGAACCACAAAAACAATGGAGAGCTGCAAAGTCTTCAGATATTCTAAAGTTTTAATTTTACTGAGAAAAATTGATCAAATCTCTGATTTTCCTCCCATATTCATAAAGACATATAGTTCTCTGAAAGCAACACACATAACTGCTTTATAAAATAAGCTACATTTTATGACTGTTTTAAATATGTTAGTTTTCAGAATCTAAAATGTTTATTCTCTCTCTGTCTTTTTATTTTTTAAATGAGAACTTTTACTGTGATCTCTTACCAATAGTCTAACACCTAGTATATTTGTATATTTAGGGGCAGGGGGAAACATACACTATTCTTCAGGTCCCATTATTCTCTTACCCTCCTTTTCATGATTTTCCCCTTGTACAGAGATAATTATTCTGCAGTTAATTTTGCATAGTTTGAAAGTCATCGGTTTATCTCATGTACACGGATGTGCAATCCCTCTCTACTAACAGAGAAATATTAACTAATGTTGTAAGAATAACTTAGTTTTAAAAGACAACTTAAATTTTATCTTAATGAGTCAATGTGAAATGACTTATGTGTTGTGGTTGATTTACATTGTTGTATGGTAACACAATATGATACCAACACAGCATTGTAAAAACTTCAAAAAATTAGAGTACATGAAATTACCAAGAAAAAATAAAAATAAGAAAGAGATCTATATCTTATAATATTTGCAGATATAGATCTTAAATAGAAAAGATAGAGGTATGTTCTGTTTGTGTTTTGCTTTGTTGCATCATTGGCTATTTCTTCTGCTATATGTCTTGCATAAGCATGTCTTCCATATGTGCTTTCTAAAAATTTTTTTCTCAATTTCATTTTTATGCCAGAAATATTCCAAGGACTCTTTATTCTTAATCTATTAAGCATAATCCCTGTTTTAAAATGCAATTTTACCTTATTTATATGTTTTACACAAATCTATGTATATTTACTAAGCTCCAGACTTGAGACGTTTTTCTAGTAGTAACTGAATAGATCCTTATGACAACATGTAAGTAGCTACTTCTTTTAGCTGAGTCGTTTCAGTTGTGTCTGACTCTGTGTGATGCTATGGACTGTAGCTTGCCAGGCTCCTCTCTCCATATCATTCTCCAGGCAAGAATACTGGAGTGGGTTGCATTTCCTATTCCAGGGGATCTTCTCAACCCTGGGATTGAACCCACTTCCTTTATGTTTCTTACACTGGGAGGAGGGTCCATATAGTCAAGGCTATAGTCTTTCCAGTGGTCACATATGGCTGTGAGAGCTGGACTGTAAAGAAGGCAGAGAACTGAAGAATTGATATTTTCCAACTAGTGGTGCTGGAGAAGACTCTGGAGAGTCCCTTGGATAGCAAGGAGATCAAACCAGTCAATCTTAAAGAAAATCAACCCTGAGTAACTTATTGGAAGGATCGATGCTGAAGTTGAAGCTCCAATATTTTGGACACCTGATGCAAACAGCTGACTCATTGGAAAAGACCCTGATGTTGAAAAAAATTGAGAGCAGAAGAAGAAGAGGGTGTTAGAGGATGAGGTGGCTGGGTGGCATCACTGATGCAATGGACATGCACTTGGGCAAACTCTGGGAGATGGTGAGGGACAGGGAGGCCTGGTGTGTTGCAGTCTCTGGGGTCTCGAAGAGTTGGACACAACTGGGTGACTGAACAACAACAACAAAGCTGGTGTGTGTGTCTGCTAAGTTGTTTCAATCGTGGCCAACTCCTTGCGACCCAATGAACATATAGCCCTCCAGGCTCCTCTGTCCGTGGGATTCTCCAGGCAAGAATACATAAGTGGGCTGCCTTGCCTTTCTCCATGGGATCATCCCAACCCAGGAGTCGAACCAAAGTCTCAAGTTTCATGCATTTGCAGACAAGTTCTTTACCACTATCACCACCTGACCACATGTTTATTAATGTGATAATATTAAAAAACATTTTATATAAAATGTGATAAAAATAAATCCTTGGGAGCAGTTAACCTCAATAATTATATATTTACAGTGGTTTACTGAACAAACATTCTTCAAGGTAAGCATCTAACAGTACCAACATAATTAAGAGTAGACCTAATTACTAGATTGGTTGACACTTTCATGATGTCCCCTTGTAAGTTCTATGTCCTGTCAAAGCATGCATCTTTTGATTTTTAATTGTGCTTGTTATTCTTTCCTATTTTAAAAGAGTTATGTAGCACATGAAGTGTGTTGAAGATGCTTAAATAAAACTTCTAACAATGATGTTATGTACTATTTTTCTGGCTTGTTGCTGTGAAATGCAATTTTTTTATGACATTATATTTTGAGTTAGTACACAGAAAATTGCTGTTTCCATCCCCCTGGAAACAATGACATCTGATACTATTACACTGTGCAATATTCCAAGACCTGACTTATTTTCTCTCTTTTATTTATTTATACCCAAATTCACATATCCATGAAGTAAAATAGTTATTTTGTTATGCCTCTTTCAAGCCAAATATATTGTCTATTAATTCTAATTTCAGCAGTGTGCAAGTAGCTATTGTGAAAAAGTATCTAAGTAAAAAGAATTCTTTCTCAAGATAATGAGAGTTTCAATTGTTTCTTGAATCCAAAGTATTGAGGATTTATCAAAATCTCCAGACTAATTAAACTAGATACCTACCATAGGGATTCTGATTTTCTATCTCATGCACACATACACACAGTTTTAAGTTAAAGAAAGCTGACTTGCTTTAACAGGAGATTCAATTAGCAAGGCAGAAGACAGTAGAGACTGCAAAGCAACAGTGGTTTTTGCAAAAGATACATGATTAAAATGGGGAACAGCTCTGTTAAAAATAAATAAAACTCACACTATATGTCATTACTTATTTACTAGAAGTAAAAAATACTTATATTATGCTAAGGTTTTTTTGGGTTTCTTCTTCAGTTCAGTTCAGTTCAGTCGCTCAGTCATGTCCAACTCTTTGCGACCCCATGAATCACAGCACGCCAGGCCTCCCTGTCCATCACCAACTCCCGGAGTTCACTCAAACTCATGTCCATCGAGTTGGTAATGCCATCCAGCCATCTCATTCTCTGTCGTCCCCTTCTCTTCCTGCCACTAATCCTTCCCAGAATCAGTCTTTTCCAGTGAGTCAACTCATTGCATGAGGTGACCAAAGTATTGGAATTTCAGCTTTAGCAGCAGTCCTTCCAATGAACACCCAGGATTGATCTCCTTTAGAATGGACTGGTTGAATCTCCTTGCAGTCCATGGGACTCTCAAGAGTCTTCTCCAACACCACAGTTCAAAAGCATCAATTCTTCGGCAATCAGCTTTCTTCACAGTCCAACTCTCACATCCATACATGACAACTGGAAAAACCATAGCCTTAACTAGACGGACCTCGATTAGCAAAGTAATGTCTCTGCTTTTTAATATGCTTCTAGGTTGGTCATAACTTTCCTTCCAAGGAGTAAGCGTCTTTTAATTTCCTGGCTGCAATCAGCATCTGCAGTGATTTTGGAGCCCAAAAAAATAAAGTCTGACACTGTTTCCACTGTTTCCCCATCTATTTCCCATGAAGTGATGGGACTGGTGCCATTATCTTTGTTTTCTGAATGTCCAACTTTTTCACTCTCCTCTTTCAGGTTCATCAAGAGGCTTTTGAGTTCCTCTTCACTTTCTGCCATAAGGGTGGTGTCATCTGCATATCTGGGTTATTGATATTTCTCCCAGCAACCTTGATTCAGCTTGTGCTTCTTCCAGCCCAGCATTTCTCATGATGTACTCCACATATAAGTTAAATAAGCAGGGTGACAATATACAACCACCTTGACGTACTCCATTTTATGTTTATGCTAATTGAAACAATTAAGAAAAATGGATATATTAGAATTGACCAATATTCATCACTACCTTTCAACAATAAATGGAAATTCTTTATTTAAAAAAACCTGTTTTTATAACAGTTTTCAGGAGAAATCAACATTGATCTTACATGAACAGTAAAGAAAAAAAAAAGCATAGAATAAATGAGTAGCAAATTGCCAACATCCGCTGGACCATGGAGAAAGCAAGAGAGTTCCAGAAGAGCATCTATTTCTGCTTCATTGACTATGCCAAAGCCTTTGACTGTGTGGATCACAATAAACTGTGGAACATTCTGAAAGAGATGGGAATACCAGACCACCTGACCTGCCTCTTGAGAAACCTGTATGCAGGTCAAGAAGCAACAGTCAGAACTGTACATGGAACAACAGACTGGTTCCAAATAGGAAAAGGAGTGTGTCAAGGCTGTATATTGTCACCTTGCTTATGTAACTTATACGCAGAGTACATCATGAGGAACGCTGGGCTGGAAGAAGCACAAGCTGGAATCAAGATTGCTGGCAGAAATATTAATAATCTCAGATATGCAGATGACACTACCCTTATGGCAGAAAGTGAAGAGGAACTCAAAAGCCTCTTGATGAACATGAAAGAGGAGAGTGAAAAGGTTGGCTTGAAGCTCAACATTCAGAAAACAAAGATCATGGCATCTGGTCCCATCACTTCATGGGAAATAGATGGAAAAACAGTGGAAACAGTGTCAGACTTTATTTTTTTGGGCTCCAAAATCACTGCAGATGCTGATTGCAGCCATGAAATTAAAAGATGCTTACTCCTTGGAAGGAAAGTTATGACCAACCTTGATAATATATTAAAAAGTAGAGACATTACTTTGCCAACCAAGGTCCGTCTAGTCAAGGCTATGGTTTTTCCTGTGGTCATGTATGGATGTGAGAGTTGGACTGTGAAGAAAGCTGATCGCCGAAGATTTGATGCTTTTGAACTGTGGTGTTGGAGAGGACTCTTGAGAGTCCCCTGAACCGCGAGGAGATCCAACCAGTCCATTCTAAGGGAGATGGATCCTGGGTTTTCATTGGAGGGACTGATGCTGAAACTGCAATACTTTGGCCACCTCATGCGATGAGTTGACTCACTGGAAAAGACTCTGATACTGGGAAAGGTTGGGGGCGGGAGAGGAAGGGGACGACCGAGAATGAGATGGCTGAATGGCATCACCGACTCTATGGACATGAGTTTGAGTGTACTCCGGGAGTTGGTGATGGACAGGGAGGCCCGGCGTTCTGTGATTCATGGGGTCGCGGAGAGTTGGACACGACTGAGCGAGTGAACTGAACTGAACTGAACTGAAAGCTTATATGCTGTTCTTGTAAAAATTCATGAAAGTTTGAACATTTAAAGTATTTTATTTATTTTTGACAAATATAGTATTTATTTTTTAATGTATACATCTTAATTTGCTAGCCAAAAAATATTTTTTAAAAAACTCTTTTAAGTTATGCCTTCATTTGTGGAAGACAAGTGCTTTGGGGCCATTAACAGGAAAGGAGAACTTTGAGATTTCTGTGTGTTTTAGATTAGCTTATTCTTATAAGGATATTATCTTATGAATTTTAAGTATGTGTATACCATCTTGAATTAAAAACAAAAACAATTTTTTTGTAAATATGCTTTTTTTAATGAAAGTTCTTTTTTTTTGTTGTTGAAATCCATTTTTAAAAATTTATTTATTTTAATTTTAATTGGAGTCTAATTACTTTACATTATTTTATTGGTTTTGCCATACATTGACTTGAATCATGGAGAACACATGTAAATATGCTTTTAAGATTTGCTTTCTACCTCAGGGAGAGTCCAAATATAAAACCATTGGGTTGTAGATGGACAGACGATACTTAAGCTGAATTTTAAATTAAACTGCTGCTTTAAGTAAACTGATATTATAAAAATATTTATTATGTCTAAATCATGTTATACTATGTATTAAATTTATAAAAAGTGAAATGTATGTGCGGAATACAGAAGTTCTAAAATCTATATTATAGGCAATTCAAATTATATGTCTTTATCAGAAGTGAAATTTCACAGTGTAATTAATGCATTTCTTGATGAAAGCCATAAAAAATATGAAACTAATTGCTGTAATAATGAATGATTTTTTTTGCCCTTCTTATTCTGTGTATTTTAAATGAAAAAAGTAAAACTGTGAATCAGTGAACATTAGAGTGATACCAAAATGTATTTATTTATTTTAAGATAAGATTTGTCATTTTTTTCCTGATTAATTGTGTTTGTTGTAGGTCAGTATCATGTGTTCAAGTAAATAAATTATGCTGTTATATGTACTTATAGCTATTAATTTCCAAAGCTTCTATATGTTTAAAGTCAAATTTTAATTTTTATATCAAACATTGTGCCTTTATTTTAGTCACAATCTTTATATTTCCATGAATCTTGCTAAATTATTTAAGAGATAATTCAGGTGCATATTTAAAAATATTTCACTGAAAAAATAAAACTATCTTAAAAGTACAAAGCTCTTGAGAGCATCCAATATTTGCATGAAAAATATTGTTTTCATGCAGTCACAAATGCATTTCTGGAAGCCTTCTGTATACAATTATATCTCTTAACTTACCAGTAACAATTGCAATGATCTTAAAACAAAAACAAAAAACCCTCTCTTAAAATAAGCATTTAAATAAATTCTCTTGGTTTTGGCTAGGTAGAAATTATTAAATTTAAGAAAATATTCTCACTTTTAGGTAGCTAGAATAGAAAAAGGAGTCGATGCATGATACAAGATGCTCGGGGCTGGTGTACTGGGATGAACCAGAGGGATGAGATGGGGAGGGAGGTGGGAGGAGGGTTCAAGATGGGGAACATATGTTCTCCCGGGACAGATTCATGTCAATGTATGGCAAAACCAATACAATAATGTAAAGTAATTATCCTCCAATCTAAATAAATAAATTAAAAAAGAAAAAGGAAAAAAAGAAAAAGAAAAAGGAGTCCAAAATGGCAGCAGCTAAAAGACAGACAAAAGAAGGGAAATAGCCCATGAAAAGAGAACAAAGGAAAATTCCTAGGACTACAGTGAGGTCCTATATGCAGGTCAAGAAATAACATTTAGAGCTGGGTATGGAACAATGGGCTGGTTCAAAATTGAGAAACAAGTATGTTAAGGCTATGTATAGTCACCCTGCTAATTTAACTTATATGCACAGTACATCATGCAAAATGCTGGGCTGACTGAAGCACAAGATGATGTCAAGATTGCCGGGAGAAATATCAGTAACCTTATATATGCAGATGACACCACCCTTCTGGAAGAAAGTGTAGAAGAACTAAGGAGCCTTTTGATGAAAGTGAAAGAGGAGAATGAAAAAGCTGGTTTAAAACTCAATGTTTAAAAAACTAAGATCATGGCATCTGATCCCATCACTTCATGGCAAATCACTGCAGATGTTGACTGCAGCCAATAAATTAAAAGACTCTTGCGTCTTGGAAGAAGTTGTGAATGATCTTGTTGCTGTTCTGTTGCTCAGTCATGTCTGACTCTTTGCAACCCCATGGGCTGCAGCACGCCAGGCTTCCCTGTCCTTCACCATCTCCCAGAGCTTGCTCAAACTCAAATATTACATGTTGGAAAAGTAATGTCTCTGCTTTTAATTGTCAATGTTTTAAAAAACAGAGACATTACTTTTCCAAGAAAGGGCCTTATTGTCAAAGTTATGGTTTTTACAGCAGTCATGAATGGATGTGACAGTTGGAACATAAAGAAGGTGAGATATGAAGAACAAATGATTTTAAATTGTGGTGTTGGATAATACTCTTCTTGGACTGCAAGAAGATCAAACCAGTCAATCCTAAAAGAAATCAACCCTGAATATTCATTGGAAGTACTGATACTAAGCTGAAGCTCCAAAACTTTGGCCAACTGATGGGAAGAGCCAACTCACTGGAAAAGACCCTAATGCTGTCAAAGATTGAAGGCAGGATGAGAAGAGGACAACAGAGGATGAGATGGTTGCATGGCATCAGTGACTCAATGGACATGAATTTGAGCAAGCTTTGGGAAAGGGTGAAGGACAGGGAAGCATGGTGTGCTGCAGTCGATAGGGTTGCTAAGAGCCAGACATGATTGAGTGACTGAACAGCAAAGAATGGGTTCCTCGGGTGAAACAAACATGCACCCTTCCTGATGGATAATGGGTTCTAGACCTAATTTGCTTAGGGCACCCTGGGGGTGGCGGGAGCAGACATAAAGCTTAAAACGAGGGAGCCAAGAACAGTTGAGGCCTCTCCTTTGGAATCAGCCCACCCTCATGCCTTGGGGGTGTACTCTCCTTTATTTACAGAATGAAACTCTGAGAAATAATCAAGCTGTAACACTTGTCTGCCATTTCAAATCTTTGCTGCGATGAGACTGAACTGAGGAAATTATGCAGTCTCCCAATATATCTGGTTCTGTGACCCAGATATAACCTGGTTGTGGCAACCTTGTCTTGATTCTAGAGAGGCAGAGGCCAAGTGCAGCAGAGCTTGGGGAAAGCTCACACGGTGGAAGATGTGAACAGCAGAAACCCAGCCCAGCGTCATCCAAACATGGCAGAAACCCAGCACAGCAGACATGACACGTCAAGAACAGGCACAGCAAAACCTAATGTGGTGGAAAGCTCACGAGACTCAGCTTCAGAAGACCTCCAGTTAAGGTAGGAAGGTCTCGTCTCTATGGCTGGAAGGACCATGTAGCTAACAAAATCTTAATTCCTTTACAGTTTCTCATTTCTTGTCTCCTTGAACACTTTGTGAACAGACGAGCAGTTGTGGATGTAATTGAGGGATTCTGGCAGGGGCTACTCCCTGGAGAATCCTGAAGGCTCCTCTGTCCACTGTACCCCAGTAGCTGATGCCCAAGAGGGTAGCGGTTCTTCTGTCCTTAATTTTCCTTGTGCTGAGGATCAGGGCAAAGAAAACTACTTGGACACAGGTCAGGCATTTAGCCACTTTCCAGGCAGGTTATGAAAAAGATTCCTTCGAGCATTCTTCCCACTTATTTTTCCTCCCATCCTCTAGTCCAACCCCCTATCTATGCCACTGTCTGCAAAGTATTGGGAGAGTCATCATCTTTCTAGTTCCAGAAGGTGTACTATTTTTGTGAGCCCTGTCTGGGTCCAGTGTTGTCTCTGCACGTTTGTGGTGGACAACCAGAAAATGGCTGGCCCTTGGGAAATATTGCATAGTATTGAATCCCTCTGGAGAGTCAGGCCTTCATCTCATGTGTTTCCTACATCATGCATGACAACAGCATCAGTCAGGGGACCTGCTAGGGTAGGTGGCAGGCACACAATGCCTAGAAATCCATCTGTTGGTGGCATCCCTTCAAGGGCAATTGGGCCTCCAGTGATGATGTTTGCCAAGTTGGGAGTTATCCTTGTACACCATTTGGGCCCAAACACTTACCACTCTTCTCCTAAAGCTGGGAACATACCCCCTGGATCAAATCTCCACTCCACTTTATTGAACATCTGATCTGTTCCCTCTTGACATTTCATTTAAGTTTAGCTGTCCCTGGCCCTTACACCACTTTATGCCTCGACTCCTACAAACACAACCCTGCCCCCTCTGCAGGAAACATTGCCCCACCCAGCCCATTATTAAAATACTCTTAATGCCCCCACCTGAAAACCCACTCCTTTATGATTACTTCTGTTACCTAGAGTGGGCCTATGACAATGAAATGTTTGCCATTGGACACTAGGGGAGGAAATCTGTGATATACCTTTCCTCAGGGTGAAAGAGAATTAGGCTTTTGGATATTTTTCCAGGTTCCCAGTCTCAGGACACAGGCTTGGATTGCTTTCCATTATGCTATCGATTCCCATCTGGGATGGATAAACCAGCAATGAATCAGGCCCATCCAACACCCCTCTGCTGGAATCCCTAGGAACACCAAAATTCCTACCCAGGGGTGCCTGGCTCTCTGATTACAACCCCTTAATCCAACCCAGCACTAGTCATGCTGGAGACATTGAGGACACCCAACTCCAGTCTGGGGTCCTAGGAGGTAAACCTGCCTCAACCTGCCCAGGGATCTGGTCCTCGGGAGGTTAACATGCCTCAACTTGTTTGGGGATCTGCCAATCCGGGGATCCCAGGAGGCCAACATGCCTTGACCTGCCTAGGAATTCAATCTCCAGGAGGCTGACCTGCCTCAACCTGCCTGAGAATCTGCTCCCTGACCTGGGGATACCCAGCTCTCAAGTTGCAACAGCACTAGATAGGATGAACTTCAAAAAGAATCACCCTAAGTTCATCCATGGAAATAGAAGGAAACCTATTGTGGTGCTGTGGTGCTGTGGTGCTCTGTGCAGGTTTCAGCAATAATGCAGGAGCCCAACAAGAACCCCATTGCCTTTCTGGAAAGACTAGAAGGTGACCATCCAAAAGTTTACCAATCTAGACTTAGACCTTTATATGAGACAGGTGATTTTAAAAGACAAATTCCTGTCCCAGTGTGCATCAGACATCAGGATAAATTTGCCACAGCTATAGCAACAGGATCCTGGTGCCTCTTTACATGAAATGGTCCAGACAGCCACCAATACTTTTTATAATAAAAAACAGGAGAGGGAGACCAAGGCCCAGGAAAGGGAGAAGGAAAGAGACAAGGCATGCCCAGATGCTGGCCACCCTCCAGGGAAGCCCTATGGCAAACCCCGAGTCCTTGAAGGACAAGGCACCAGATAAATGACTAATCTGTAGACAGTTGGGGTATTGGGCCAGAGTGTCCAAACAGTGACAAGCCTCCTAAAACAGCCTGCTACAAATGCCATCAATTGGGTGGCATTCTGCCTTTGGGACCCAAGAACCTCAAGATCAAGTGGCAAGCATTCCCTCTTGATGGTTCAGCAGGACAGAAGTGCCCCATTCCAGCCAACCCACCTGTCACAGATAACCATTATGGGGCTGCAGCCAAGGGTGTAGCTGGATAAGGCAAGTAGGTCTGAAATTTTTTTGGTTGACACAGGGGTTACCTACTCTATTGAGACTTCTATCAACAAGACTGTAACATTTTGTACAGGTGCTACAGGGAAAACAATTACAGATAGATTCACCCAAGCACCTCTTTGTTGCAGGGATGGACAGATATTTTCCCACCAGTTTCTGGTGGTCCTTGAGTATACTACACCCTGATTGAGAAGACACATACTCACTAAGGGCTTCCCTGATGGCGCAGATGGTAAAGAATCTGTGCAATGCAGAGACCTGTGTTAATTTCCTGGGTTGAGAAGATCCCCTGGAGAAGGGAATGTCAACCCATTCCAGTATTCTTGCCTGGAGAATTCCATGAATAGAAGGGCCTGATGGGCTACAGTCCCTGGGGTAGCAAAGAGTTGGACATGACTGAATGACTGAGCAATTAACACAAACACATACACACACACACACTCATTAAGCTGGGGACCATTTTTGTGATGGGAAGCCTCTCATCTCCTAGAGCCTTACAACTCCTGTTTACTACTGAGGAGCTCATTACAGCCTCTCTAAAAGCAAAATCTATGGGAGGCCCCAGGAGAAAAACAACAAATGACCTGGACAGTATTACCTCAGGGGTTTAGAGATAACCCCATCTCTTTGGGCAGGCTCTTAATTGGGATGGATCTCTTAGATCTGGACCTAGAACCTAATGGAAAATATTACAATATGTAGATGACCTATTAATATGCTCTGCAGATGAGGAAAATGCCTAACAACATTGATTCAGATTCTAAATATTTGGCAGAGAGGGGATAAAAAGTCTCCCTTGCACAGATTGTCCAGTAAAAGTCAGATTACCTGGGAGTTCAGATTACTCACGCGTCCAGGAAGCTATCCTCTTACTGACTATAAAGACTTCTCCAGTTGCCTTCCCAAACTGTGGCCTAATTGCCCAGCCCTTATATGAAAGGTTAAAGGGACGGGATGATTCAATCCCATTGACATGGGGACCTCCTCAAAAGGAGGCAGAGGCTACACTTAAACAAGCCTTAACCCAAGCACCTGCCTTGAGGTTGCCAGACCCAGAAAAAGCATTCCAACTATGTGAAGTGAAAGTCGTTCAGTCGTGTCTGACACTTCATGACTCCAAGTAGTGGATAGCCAATCCCTTCTCCTGAGGATCTTCCCGACCCAGGAATTGAACCGGGGTCTCCTGCATTGCTGGCAGATTCTTTACCAATTGAGCTATCAAGAAAGCCCATTCCAACTACATGTCCACAAAAAGGAAGGAATAGCCTTGGGAGTGTTAATTGAAAGGTTGGGACCTGAGCCCCAGCCAGTAGCTTACTATCCAAGAAGCTCAACCCAACCACCCAAGGCTGGCCTCCCTGTCTTTGAAACCTTGCAGCTATTGCAGTCCTGATAGAAGATGCTTTAAAACTCTCTCTTGAGGCCAAACTATTTTTACAAGCCACCAAGTGAAGCAACTCCTGAATGGGAGACGCCATTTATGGATGTCTTATCAAAGGATCCTCAGTTATCAGGCAATGCTGATGAAAAATCCAGAACTGACTGTATACCCTTTTGAGCTTCTTAACCCAGCCACCCTCCTGCCTACCCCAGAGGGCATGCTCCCTTTTCACTCTTGCCTAGACACTTTGGACCATTGAACAAAACTTTGAGAGGGCTTATCAGAAGATCCTTGACCAATCCTGAAGAATTCTGGTACACCGATGGAAGCATTGTGTCTTAGATGGAAAAGGGAGAGCAGGATATGCAGTAGTCTCCAATTTCAAGACCATAGAGGCTAACCCTTTACCACGAGGTATATCCTCCCAACTGGCTGAGTTCATAACTCTGTCTTGGGATTTAGAACTGGAAAAAGGAAAGAGTAGCCATTTACATCAACTCCAAGTGTTCCTCTCTGGTGTTACATGCACATATTGCTATTTGGAAAGAAAGAGGCCAGTTGGCCACCCAAAGCTCCCCGATCAAGTATTGTGATCAAATCCTTAGGCTCCTAGGTGATCCATCGGCCCACTAGGTTTCAGTC